>NC_090325.1:39561059-40203342 GCF_035084215.1 Heptranchias perlo
AAACATTCACTCCCTTCATCACTGGCGCACCGTGGCTGCAGTGTGTACCATCTACAGGATGCTCTGCAGCAACTCGCCAAGGCTTCTTCGACAGCACATCTCAAACTGGTGACCTCTACCATCTGGAAGGACAAGGGCAGCAGGTGCATGGGAACAACATCACTTCCAAGTCACACACTATCCTGACTTGGACAAGTATCACCGTTCCTTCATCATCACTGGTTCAAAATCCTGGAACTCTTTAATGAACAGCACTGTGAGTGTACTTCCACCATATGGACTGCAGCAGTTCTAGAAGGCACACCACCCCCTTCTCACTGGCAACTAGGGATGGGCAATAGCGACACCCGTATCCTGAGAATGAACTTTTAAAAAACGATGAGTAGCCATTTGATCTATCGGGAGAGGCAAAAAATCAGATTAAAAAAACCTGAGGCTAATTTAGGGAGAAAAAAAATCTGGAAAATTCCTCTCCAAACCCCTCCCCCCCCCCGCCCCCCCGGCAATCAAAACTAGTCCAGGAGAACACATTGAGTGTGATTGATATTACTTATTATTCCGCTTGCCGAGAACTAGTCCAGCTCTCTTGTGAAAGTATGCAGCAAATATGGGATTAGAGTAGACAGGGCTGATGGCCGGCGCGGACACGATGGGCCGAAGGGCCTCTATCCATGCTGTATGACTCTATGACTCTATGACTCTAAATCTGTACTCATCGTACAAGCCGGCTACTCATTTCATAGGTCGACTATCCTCTGGGAAAAGAAGAACCTCCTGACAGCTAACCTAGTGCTGCCCTTGTGCAACTTAAACACATGAGTCCTGGTCCGACCTAACCTATCGAACTGAAATAATTGATCTATATTAACACATTTAGTCACTTCATTGTTTTAAACACCTCTATCAGATCCCCCAGATTACACGATTTTCTAAAGTAAATAGACCCAGCTTCTTAAACCTATTTGGGTAACTAAGATATTTTAAGCGGGGGATCATTCGTCTGACCCTCCTGTGAACCTTTCCCAGAGCCTCTATATCACTCAAAGTTGTAGAAGTGGTCAGGACAACCTCCGCTATGTTTTGACATGTCGAGATATGAAGAGGCTGCTGATGGATGAGCTCATTTGGATGAGGAAACTCAGCTGTGATATGCAGAGTGCTGAAAATGAAGTTAGTTTACTTACTGTCAGTGAGAAAAAAAATTAACCATGTCACAAGCAGCAATTTCCAGCTTTTAAAATTGCAACAGCTGATTTTTTTTGTTTGTTAATGTTAGTGATATAACATGTGTGATTGGAAAGTGGGTTCCCAACCTTATATTGGCGTCAATTTTTTTTTGCTCACATTAGTGAATGGACAGTAACATTTTTATAGCACAGCTCTACAACTTAAATGTTGCATTATTAGAATGTTGGCTGAGAGAACTGATTTTGAATTGCAGACTTGGATAACATTTGTACTTTGTCTTCCCATTAGGGGCAAATTTATCGGTCATGCAGAGAAAGGAGAAAATGGTCAAGAGGGACTCTTCCAATATTGCTTAAAAGCAAATGATTTTTACTAAATTGCTATGTAATTGCCAAGTAATGTAATCCCTGCAAAGAATACCCGTCTACTTATTGTTAATCCTCCCGTACCTGTGTTTCATGGTTTCAAAATGTTGATCAGAGGTAACTTGACAGCAGACATTTTGTGTAAAAGTTCTTCTCCAGAAATCCATGGAATGTTGTGGAGTAACAAGTTTGTGATATCACTGAAGAGCATACTGTAATTGGTAGAAATTTCGGCATCTCACTAGCAATGCATCTTTCCCACTAGGTGGCAGCAATATGCCAAAGTTGAGTCAAACGAGGTAATTTATGACCTTTTGAAAGTTTATGGATTTTTTTTATTCAGGTAGGTCACCTTCTTGAAAAACGGAACAAGTAATTTTTCCTGGCAGGATTCCTACATTCCCTCCATCATTTTCTGTTCCCTGGAGGGATGCAAAGTCAATTTGAAAGGATCCTATATTATACAGGGCTGAAACCCCATTAAGGCCCCAACAAAGGGTCAAGAATGGTATCCTAAAAAATGTCATGTCATCAAATATAGCCCAGCTCCTTCTCAAATCAGTACTGATGGAGGAGAGTTTACAGTAACGACCATTAAAGAAAGGTTATCGCAAAATATGATAAACCATCTTGTCAGTGCATTGACTTTACAGGGTTACGAATCTATTTCTGTATGAAACCAAACACAATGTAACCTGTGCAACAAGCACTTCAGTTATTTAAGTTACATACAACTTTTCCACTTCAGTGCTTTTTTTCCTCCTTTTTTCTCCTCCTTTCTAGTACTCGTGTAAAATAGTTTTTTTATATACAAAAGAAAAAGTAATGAATGGAAAAGGAATTTTTAGATAAGTTCACAGCATTGAAAGAAAAACCAATAAATAGAATTAGATAGTGATCAAAGCACTAGATTTTTAAAAAATTATTCACTTTCTGTGCATATTAATTATTCATGGGGGGTGGGGGAAGAATCACGTGCGAGACACACCCACAAAAGAATATGCACTAGGTTAAAGGATACTCTTCATCCTGCTCGACCCAATGGTTCAGCAAATTTATTCGTAAGCAGCCAAGCCATACCAGGAAGTTGCCAAGTTTCATCCCAAGAATGTGCTGCGCTAGCTGATCTCAGCTAGGGTGGCGTTAGGGATGCTACAATTAGCCTTTAGGTGACTGAACAGCTCAGTACCATATTATGTAGTAAATTTTCCCACTGAGCTATTGGGGGAGCTCTGTGATGAAGTTTTATAATTTAAAAACTAAATAGTTTGAGACTGAAGGGGTGGTTTTCTGACTTTGTGTTTTCAGCAGGGAGCCTTGCCCATCGGGAGTCCATACCAGAAATTCAACCACGCATGATTTACAACTATTTAAATGAATGGTCAAAAAAATGCCCACATTTTCAATATGCGCTGCCAAATGAATAGGGCTTCTGCCGAACTGCAAAGTTGGAAAGTTACCCCTAAGTCCCCAACAGAATGGATCCCAACCTATTCAACTCTTAACTCATTCTTTCTCTTGACCTCAAATTATGTAATTCCTTCCCTCCCTCAGTCTTTCCCTCTTCTGACAATCTCCAAGCTATTAAAACTCAAGCTTGGTGTAACTACTTCCTGATGTACCTCCTTTTGAAAATGGTGGTGTCCATCATCTATACAGCTGCCTCCACCGTACCCTACCCATCATCCTGCCCAAGCCCCCAACCACCCCTCACCAAGTCTCTCATCCACTCTGGCTCTGAAACCTCATCTTTGTGCAGTTTATCCTCTATATCTTTTCTTAAATAAAAAAAACTTACCTTAACTTGGCATCTAGAGGAACCATTGAAGAATCCTAGCGAAGAACACTATTTGTTTGCTTAATTTTAAAAATGTGAGTAATAATTCACTAGTACATTCAAAAATAGAAAAAAGCAAAATAAAGTAAAAATAAGCAAAAAAAAAGAGAAAAATATAAAGAAAAACATAATAGCTTTTTGTCTTTGAGTTCCAAGGTTTGGCCATCAGGATTGGAATGTCAGTAACTAGGCTTACTGAGATTCCAGATTTACATGAGTCAGGGAACAATAACCTTTGGTTAAGAGTTTTATGTGATTATCTGAAGATTGCTCTATACATTTCTAAGTGTTAGGAATACATACCCTATACTAAAAGTTTTAAAATTTGTTCTCACAATATGGGCGATGCTAGCAAGGCCGCATTTATTGCCCATCCCTAGTTGCCCTGAGAAGGTGGTCGTGGGCCTTCTTCTTGTGGTAATGGTACTCCCACAATTTTGTTAGGTAGGGAATTCCAGGATATTGACCCAGCTATAAAAAAGGAATAGTGACAGATGTCCAAGTCAGGATGGTGTGTGACTTGTAGGGGAACTTGTAGGTGATGGTGTTTCCGCTACATTGCTACTCCTGTCCTTCTCAGTTGTAGAGGGCGTAGAGGAATGAAGTGCTGTTGAAGTAAAAATAGAATCTGTGATTGTGTGGTATGTAGTCATACAACATCAACTAGCCTCCAAACCATATGATCACTCACTAAAGTAAGAATTCCTTACTTTCTAATTGCATTGTGAAGAATATTCATAGTATCACAGTATTATAGTAGGTACAGCACGGGAGGAGGCCATTTGGCCCATCGTGCCTGTGCCGGCTCTTTGAAAGAGCTATTCAATTAGTCCCATTCCCCTGCTCTTTCCCCATAGTCCTGTAATTTTTTTTCCCTTCAAGTATTTATCCAATTCCCTTTTGAAGGTTACTATTGAATTTGCTTCCACCACCCTCAGGCAGTGCATTCCAGATCATTACAACTCGTTGTGTAAAAAAATGTTTCCTCATGTCGCCTCTGGCTCTTTTGTCGATCACCTTAAATCTGTGTCCTCTGGTTACCAACCCTCCTGCTACTGGAAACAGTTTCTCCTTATTTACTCTGTCAAAACAGTTCATGATTTTGAACATCTCTATCAAATCTCCCCTTAACCTTCTCTGTTCTAAGAAGAACAATCTCAGCTTCTCCAGTCTCTCCACATAACTGAAGTCCCCCATCCCTGGTACCATTCTGGTAAATCTCTTCTGCACCATCTCTAAGGCCTTGACATTCTTCCAAAAATGTGGTGCCCAGAATTGAACACAATGTTCCAGCTGTGGCCTAACCAGTGTTTTATAAAGGTTTAGCATAACTTCCTTGCTTTTGTACTCTATGCCTCTGTTTATGAAGTCCAGGATTTCATATAATTTTTTAACAGCCTTCTCAACTTGTCCTGCCACCTTCAAACATTTGTGTACCCCCTTTAAAATTGTACCATTTAGTTTATATTGCCTCACCTTATTCTTCCGACCAAAATGCATCACTTTACACTTCTCTGTGTTAAATTACATCTGCCATGTGCCTGCCCACTTCACCAGTCTATGTTCTCCTGAAATCTGTTACTATCCTCCTCACTATTTACTACATTTCTGAGCTTTGTGTCATCTGCAAACTTTGAAATTATGCCCTCTATGCTCAAGTCCAGGTCATTAATATATATCAAAAAGAGCAGTGATCCTAATACTGACCCCTGGGGAACACCACTGTATACTTCCCTCCAGTCTGAAAAACAACTGTTCTCCATTACTCTCTGTTTTCTGTCCCCTAGCCAATTTTGTATCCATGCTACCACTGTCCCTTTAATCCCATGGACTTTAATTTTGCTAATAAGTCTATTATGTGCTACTTCATCAAATGCCTTTTGAAAGTCCATATACACAACATCAATCACACTACCCTCATCAACCCTCTCCGTTACTTCATCAAAGAACTCAATCAAGTTAGTCAAACATGATTTTCCTTTAACAAATCCATGCTGATTTTCATTTATTGGCCCATACTTTTGCAAGTGCCAATTAATTTTGTCCCGGATTATTATCTCTAAAAGTTTCCCCACCACCAACATTAGGCTGACTGACCTGTAATTGCCGGGTTTATCCCTCTCCCCTTTTTTGAACAGGGGTGTCACATATGCAATCCTCCAGTCCTCCGGCACCATCCCCATATATAAGGAGGATTGGAAGATTGCAGCCAGAGCCTCCACAATTTCCACCCTTACTTCCCTCAGTAGTCTAGGATGCGTCCCATCTGGACCAGAGTGCACAGATAGACTCGTAGCAGTACGATATCTTAGCTATTACAAAAATATGGCTTAAAGAGGGGCAGAAATGGCAGCTCAATGTTCCTGGTTACAGGGTTTTCAGACAAGATAGAGAAGGGGGTAAAAAAAGGAGGTGGGTGGCAATATTGGTTAAAGAAACAATTACAGCTGTGAGGAGGGATGATATGTTAGAAGGATCATCAAATGAGCTAAGTAACAAAAAAGGGGCAGTCACAGTACTGAGAGTGAACAATAGACCCCCAAACAGTCAGAGGGAGATTGAAGATCAAATATGTAGGCAAATTTCTGAGAAGTGCAAAAACAATAGGGCAGTAATAGTAGGGGATTTCAACTACCCTAATATTAACTGGGACACAAACAGTGTGAAGGGTATAAAGGCCGCAAAATTCTTCAATTGCATTCAGGAGAACTTTTTTAGTCGGTACATAGCAAGCCTAACAAGAGAGGGGGCAGTTCTGGATTTAGTTTTGGGAAATGAGGCTGGGCAGGTGGAAGGAGTATCAGTGGGAGAGCATTTTGATGGTAGTGATCAGAATTCAGTTAGTTTTAGCATCGTTATGGAAAAGGACAAGATAGAACAGGAGTTAAAGTTCTCAACTGGGGAAAGGCCAATCTTACCAAGCTAAGAAGTGATTTAGCAAAAGTGGACTGGAAACAGCTGCTTGAAGGTAAATCAATGTCAGAGCAGTGGGAGGCATTCAAGGGGAAGATTCAAGGGGTGCAGAGTAAACATGTTCCCACAAAGAAAAAGGGTAGGGCTGCCAAATCTAAAGCCCCCTGGATTTCAAGGAGCAAACAGGGTAAGATAAGGCAGAAAAGGAAAGCTTATGTCAGACACCGAGAACTCAATACTTTCCTTCATTAGCCAAGGCATAGAATATAAGAGCAGAGAGGTTATGCTGGAACAGTATAAAACATTGTTTAGGCCACAGCTTGAGTACTGTGTACAGTTTTGGTCACCACATTACAGGAAGCATGTAATTGCACTGGAGAGGGTACAGAGGAGATTTACGAGGATGTTGCCAGGACTAGAGAATTTTAGCTATGAGGAAAGATTGGATAGGCTGGGATTGTTCCCTTTGGAACAGAGGAGGCTGAGGGGTGATTTAATTGAGGTATACAAAATTATGAGGGGCCTAGATAGAGTGGATGAGAAGGACCTATTTCTCTTAGCAGAGAGGTCAATAACCAGGGGGCATAGATTTAAAGTGATTGGTAGAAGGATTAGAGGGGAGCTGAGGAAAAACAATTTCACCCAAAGGGTGGAGGGGGTCTGGAACTCACTGTCTGAAAGGGTGGTAAAGGCAGAAACCCTTAACTCATTTAAAAAGTACCTGGATGTGCACCTAAAGTGCCGTAACCTACAAGGCTACGGACCAAGTGCTGGAGAGTGGGATTAGGCTGGGTGGCTCATTTTCAGCTGGCACGGACACAATGAGCCGAATGGCCTCCTTCTGTGCCATAAATTTTCTATGATTCAATGACCGGGTGACTTTTCTTCTTTGAATACTGACAATCTTTCAAGTACCTCCTCTTTATTTTTATCCTATCCAATATCTCTACTACCTCCTCCTTTACTGCTACAATGGCAGCAACCTCTTCTCCAAGGAAGTATTCATTTAGTACCTCTGCCTCCACAAGAGATTTTTTTGTCCCTAATCAGTCCCATGCTTCCTTTGGCTACCCTTTTACTATTTATGTGTTTATAAAAGACTTTTGGGTTCCCTTTTATGTTAGCCCCTAATCTATTCTCATATTTTCTCTTTGCCCTCCTTATTCCCTTTTTTTAGATCTCCTCTGTACTTTCTGTATTCAGCCTGGTTCTCTACTGTATTCTGAACCTTACATTCGTTATAAGCCTCTTTTTCCTGTTTCATTTTAATCTCTATATCTTTAGTCATCTAGGGAGCTCTAGCTTTGGATGCCCTTCCTTTACCTCTCTAAGGGATGTGTCTATTCTGTACCCCAACCAACTCCTCCTTGAAGGCCTCCCATTGTTCAATTACTCTTTTGCCTACCAATTTTTGATTCTAATCCACCTGGGCAAAATCTCTTTTTAACTCACTGAAATTTTCCCTCCTCCAGTTAAGCATTTTCACATTTGATTGTTCCTTGTCCTTTTCTATAACTATTCCAAACCTAATGATATTATGATCACTGGTCCCCAATGCTCCCCTACTGAAACATACTCCACCTGCCCCACTTCATTCCCCAGAACTAGATCCAGCACTGCTTCCTTCCTGGTTGGGCTGGAAACATACTGTTCCAGAAAGTTCTCAAACACATTTCAGGAATTCATCCCCATCTTTGCCCTTTACACTTTTACTGTCTCAGTCGATATTAGGATAATTGAAGTCCCCCACTACCAATACTCTATAGCTCTTGCATCTTTCTGTAATTGGCCTGCAAATTTACTTCTCTATCTCCTTCCCATTATTTGGTGGCCTATAGTATACACACAGTAGTGTAATGGGTCCTCTATTGTTCGTTAATTCTAACCAAATAGATTCTGTCTTTGACCCCTTAACTATATCATCCCTTTCCAGTGTTATAATAGTTTCTTTGATCAATACTGCCACCCTCCTCCTTTCTTTCCTTCCCTGTCTTTCCTGAATACCTTGTAGCCAGGAATATTAAGTACCCAATCTTTCCCTTCTTTAAGCCAGTTCTCTGTTATTGCCACCATATCACAGTCCTATGTGACAACTTGAGCCTGCAGCTCACCAACCTTATTTACCACACTACGTGCATTTACACACATGCATTCCAATCTCATCTTAGACTGCCACACATTTGCCACCTGTCTGATCCCTCCTATTTCTGAACTATTCTTTACTCTACTGCTACTTGTCCCTCCCAGTCCTCTCTGCACCTTGTTTCTCCTCTCTAATGTTTCATCCTGGTGCCCATCCCCGTGCTAAATTAGTTTAAACCCTCCCCTCGTGAGGACATATTATGCTGTGAATTATTGAAGTGTGTATAACTTTTGTTAAATGATATGTGACAGCTGACCAAACCATGGATGAATTACCTTGTCCAGACATGATTGTGCTACTGCCACTAAACAAGCTAACTTATCCATAGGTAGCGCAACTCTGTTTGACACTGATAAATTTCTTCAGTGATTAACTTGGTGATATCTTTGATGTAACCAGCTCAATCTTTATACTTCTGGACATTACTTGGCCGTTGGGAGTTTGTTTTAAGAACATAAGAACATAGGAACAGGAGTAGGCCATTCAGCCCCTCGCGCCTGTTCCGCCATTCAGTGAGATCATGGCTGACCTGTACACTGACTCCATCCACCCACCTTGGCTCCATATCTCTTAATACCCTTGGCTCGATCTTTTTGTGGGAGAGAGTTCCTCACTTCTATCACCCTTTGCATGAAGAAGTGGTTCCTAACATCTCTGCTGAATGGCCTGGTTCTGATTTTAAGGTTATGTCCCTTTGTCCTACACTCCTCCATCAGTGGAAAAGGTTTCTCTCTATCCACCCTACCAATTCCTTTCAATATCCTAAAAACCGCCAACAAATCACCCCTTAACCTTCTATATTCCCAGGAATACAAGCCCAGTTTATGTAATCTCTCCTCATAATCTAACCCTTGGAACCCCGGTAACATTCTGGTGAATCTGCGCTGCACTCCTTCCAAGGTCAATGTATCCTTTCTAAGGTGCGGTGCCCATAACTGTACACAGTACTCCAGGCAATTAGAGGCTATTTTTTGGCTGTTGTGCCTATCTTCAAAATGGACAGCTGAAGCAGGTACATCGAGTTACATCGAAACTACAGCACAGAAACAAGCCATTCAGCCCAACTGGTCTATGCCGGCATTTATGCATCACACCAGCCTCCTCCCTCCCTACTTTATCTAACCCTATCAAGATACCCTTCTATTCCTTTCTCCCTCATGTGCTTATCTAGCTTCCCCTTAAATGCATCCATGCTATTTGCTTCAACTACTCCTTGTGATAGCGCATTCCACAATTTTACCGCTCTTTAGGTAAAGAAGTTTCACCTGAATCCCCTATTGGATTTATTAGCGACTCTTTTATATTTATGACCTCTAGTTTTGGACTCCCCCACAATTGGAAACATTTTCTCTACCCTATCAAACCCTTTCATTATCTTAAGGACCTCTATCAGGTCACCCCTCCGCCTTCTCTTTTCTAGAGAAAAGAGCCCCAGTCTGTTCAGCCTTTCCGGATAAGTATATCCTCTCAGTTCTGGTATCATCCTTGTGAATCTTTTCCAATGCTTCTACATCCTTTCTATAATATGAAGACCAGATTGAACCACAACACTCCAAGTGTAGTCTAACCAAGGTTCTGTACAAGTTTAACATAATTTCTTTGCTTTTCAATTCTATCCCTCTAGAAATGAACCCTAGTGCTTGATTTGCCTTTTCTATTACCTCATTAACCTTCATTGCTACTTTTAGTGATTTGTGTATCTGTACCTCTAGATCTCTTTACTCCTCTACCCCGTTTAGACTCTTATTATCCAAGCAGTATGTGGCCTCCTTATTCTTCCTACCAAAATGCACCACCTCACACTTACCTATATTGAAATTCATTTGCCAATCACACATCCATTCTGAAAGTTTATTAATGTCTTCTTGCATTTTGATGCATTCTTCCTTTGCATTTACTACACCCCCCCAATTTGGTGTTGCCGCAGATTTTGAAATCATACTTCTGATTCCTGAGTCCAAATCGTTAATGTAAATTGTGAACAACTGTGATCCCAGTACCGATCCCTGTGGAACACCACTTCCCACCTTTTGCCAGTCTGATAGCCACCCTTAACCCCTACTCTCTGTTTTCTGTCTTGTAGCCAACTTGCTATCCATTCTGCTACCTGTCCCTTGACTCCACATGCTCTGACCTTAGTCGTGAGTCTACAATGCGGTACTTTATTGAAGGCCTTTTGAAAATCCAAATATATTACATCTACGGCATAACCCTTGTCTAGTCTTTCCGTTACTTCTTCAAAGAACTCAACAGTAGGTCAAGCATGACTTTCCTTTCTGAAATCCGTGCTGACTATTCTTTATTATATTTTCATTCTCTAGATGTCTTCCGATTACATATTTGAGTAAAGATTCCATTATCTTTCCTACCACCAATGCTAAGCTAACTGGTCTATAGTTCCCTTGTTCTATCTCCCTATTTAAATCTCGGAATAACATTAGATGTCCACCAGTCCTATGGCACTGTTCCCGTTTCTAGTGAATTATTACATTTATGTAATATTGCCTCTGCTATCTCCTCCCTAACTTCTTTTAATATTTATCCTCTCTAAGCTTGATTAGTTTATCAATTATCACCCCCCTCTCTATTTTAAATGTTTTAATATCTTTCTCGACCTCTTCTAATGTTCTGCCCGCTTTGTTAGTCTCCTTGATAAATCCGGAGGCAAAGTAATTAATAATATTTCTGCCATTTTGCTGTTGTTACCTGTGAGGTTATTGTGTGCATCCCTTAATGGCCCTATCCCTATTCTGATTTTTCTTTTTTTATTTATGTGTCTGTAGAATACTTTACTATTTCTTTTTATATTCCTTGATAATTTAATCTCATAGTTTCTCTTTGCTTTCCTAATTCTTAAAGTAGGCAGAAGCATAAAGGTAAATAAAGTTAAACTTATTGGTCTCAAAAAACCCACACAGTGAGTTACACTGGAGTTGCCAATCCGGCCGTTTACCGCCCCATCAGTCTACTCTCAATCATCAGCAAAGTGATGGACGGTGTCATCGACAGTACTATCAAGTGACACTTACTCACCAATAACCTGCTCACCGATGCTCAGTTTGGGTTCCGCCAGGACCACTCAGCTCCAGACCTCATTACAGCCTTGGTCCAAACATGGACAAAAGAGCTGAATTCCAGAGGTGAGGTGGGAGTGACTGCCCTTGACATCGAGGCAGCATTTGACTGAGTGTGGCACCAAGGAGCCCAAGTAAAATTGAACTCAATGGGAATCAGGGGGAAAACTCTCCAGTGGCTGGAGTCATACCTAGCACAAAGGAAGATGATAGTGGTTGTTGGAGGCCAATCATCTCAGCCCCAGGACATTGCTGCAGGAGTTCCTCAGGGCAGTGTTGTGGGCCCAACCATCTTCAGCTGCTTCATCAATGACCTTCCCTCCATCATAGGTCAGAAATGGGGATGTTCGCTGATGATTGCACAGTGTTCAGTTCCATTCACAACCCCTCAAATAATGAAGCAGTCAGAGCCCGCATGCAGGCTTGGGCTCATGAGTGGCAAGTAACATTCGCACCAGACAAGTGCCAGGCAATGACCATCTCCAACAAGAGAGTGTCTAACCACCTCCCCTTGACATTAAACGGCTGAATCCCCCACCATCAACATCCTGGGGGTCACCATTGACCAGAAACTTAACTGGACCAGCCATATAAATACTGTGGCTACGAGAGCAGGTCAGAGGCTGGGTATTCTGCGGTGAGTGACTCACCTCCTGACTCCCCAAAGCCTTTCCACCATCTACAAGGCACAAGTCAGGAGTGTGATGGAACACTCTCCACTTGCCTGGATGAGTGCAGCTCCAACAACACTCAAGAAGCTCAACACCATCCAGGACAAAGTAGCCCGCTTGATTGGCACCCCATCCACCACTCTAAACATTCACTCCCTTCACCACCGGCGCACCGTGGCTGCAGTGTGTACCATCCACAGGATGCACTGCAGCAACTCGCCAAGGCTTCTTCGACAGCACCACCCAAACCCGTGACCTCTACCACCTAGAAGGACAAGAGCAGCAGGCACATGGGAACAACACCACCTGCACGTTCCCCTCCAAGTCACACACCATCCCGACTTGGAAATATATCGCCGTTCCTTCATTGTCGCTGGGTCAAAATCCTGGAACTCCCTTCCTAACAGCACTGTGGGAGAACCTTCACCACACAGACTGCAGCGGTTCAAGAAGGCGGCTCACCACCACCTTCTCAAGGGCAATTAGGGATGGGCAATAAATGCTGGCTTGGCCAGCGATGCCTACATCCCATGAACAAATTTTTTAAAAACTCAGCCTTGAATTGCCCCAATGAGCCTGGAGTTACACCACTGAGATTGGAGTTGCCTCACTGAGATTGGAGTTGCCTCACTGAGATTGGAGTTGCACCACTGAGATTGGAGTTGCCTCACTGAGATTGGAGTTGCACCACTGAGATTGGAGTTGCACCACTGAGTCTCGAGTTGTCCCACTGAGCCTGGAGTTATCCCACTGAGTCTCGAGTTGCCCCCACTGAGTCTGGAGTTGCCCCCACTGAGTCTGGAGTTGCCCCACTGAGTCTGGAGTTGTCCCACTGAGTCTGGAGTTGTCCCACTGAGTCTGGAGTTGCCCCACTGAGTCTGGAGTTGCCCCACTGAGCCTGGAGTTGTCCCACTGAGTCTGGAGTTGCCCCACTGAGTCTGGAGTTGCCCCACTGAGTCTGGAGTTGCCCCCACTGAGTCTGGAGTTGTCCCACTGAGTCTGGAGTTGCCCCCACTGAGTCTGGAGTTGTCCCACTGAGTCTGGAGTTGCCCCACTGAGCCTGGAGTTGCCCCCACTGAGCCTGGAGTTGCCCCACTGAGCCTGGAGTTGCCCCCACTGAGTCTGGAGTTGCCTCACTGAGTCTGGAGTTGCCCCACTGAGCCTGGAGTTGCCCCACTGAGCCTGGAGTTGTCCCACTGAGCCTGGAGTTGCCCCACTGAGTCTGGAGTTGCCTCACTGAGTCTGGAGTTGCCCCACTGAGCCTGGAGTTGCCCCACTGAGCCTGGAGTTGTCCCACTGAGCCTGGAGTTGTCCCACTGAGCCTGGAGTTGCCCCACTGAGCCTGGAGTTGCCCCCACTGAGCCTGGAGTTGCCCCCACTGAGCCTGGAGTTGCCCCCACTGAGCCTGGAGTTGCCCCCACTGAGCCTGGAGTTGCCCCACTGAGCCTGGAGTTGCCCCACTGAGTCTGGAGTTGCCCCCACTGAGCCTGGAGTTGCCCCACTGAGCCTGGAATTGCCCCCACTGAAGATCTGCAGAGCTGAATTCTCTAGAATTTCATGGGTTGATTCATTTGCATATCAATTGATTCAAATCCCATTTAAAATGGGATATTACAACAGTATATTTCAACAGTGACTACACTTCAAAAGTACTTCATTGGCTGGAAAGCGCTTTGGGATGTCCTGAGGTCGTGAAAGGCACTATATAAATGTAAGTCTTTCTTCCTTCTTTTACTTCGTTAGAGAGCTTGTAAATCAGAGTGCAGCCTTTTAAAAAGTCAAGCCTGGCTGAAGATTGCAGCAGCAGCAGGCTGGGGCTACAGCAAATAAGTAGTGAAGTGTTTGGATCACTGAGTTCACTGTAAGGTAGCTGCAATGGATGGGTAATGTGTGTTTTTGTCCCACTTTTGAAGAATGTCTTCCACTGGTGGATCTAGCACAGACAGCCGAAAGGGGACAAAGGCATTGCAAAGAGCAACAGAGGAAGAGGTCACAATTTCAGTGAAGCTGACCTCCAAATCCTCCTTAAGGAAATAGAACAGAGACAGACTGCTGGGTGTCTGTGGGAAGAAACCTTGAAAAAATGTCTCTCGTGCCAATGCTACTGGTACTGAGTGCCAATTCTCACCCCAGAACTGCTGACCACTGCTATAAGAAGTTTAATGATCTGACTGGGGGGGCAAAGTAACACCCTGGTCTTCAGCCAGCCTGCCGATCAGTAAGGACACAGATCCAGGGTCCAGTGGAATGGTGATTGCCAGAGATGGCCTGCCTGAGGCTGCCGTTTCTCAGGACAGCAACACATACCAGGCCTCTGGCATTCCCCCTCTGGGTTCACCATACCAGAGGCATGTAGGAGGTCACACCAAGCTGGCAAGACACAATTTGCGGAGATGCAGCCAGCGGAGGCCCCCTGGAGGAGCAAACTGCCATAACAGGAGGACCACCACAGTCTGTGACCCTTTCATAGCAGAAGAGCAGCTCTCACGATACTGGCCCTTAGGTTGCATCCAGAAGAAGCACAAGGATAGGTGAAAGAAAAGCACATTTACCCACCATGGAGAAGCACAGTGTTAGGAGAGAGCAGGTTGTCTTTTATTAATTTTGGGGTCTATTGTTTTAAAAGTGAATGTGCACTTATTTATGGAGATTAGAGTCTTGCAGGAAAGGGTTCACGTGTTTCATGCTGACATATTTAATGAGGTGATTGATAATGGCATTGACAGTTAGGGGTCTAATGTGTTGTCATGTTGTCGGATAGGTATGGGATTGAAAGATTGGTCTTTTATTTGAAAGTGAGGGAGGAGATAAGGCAGTGGTGACAAAGTTAGACTGTGTTAAACAGAAGCGACCTTGAGTGATCCGCTGTGTCTGATGCTCTTTGTAGCAGTTATTGAGGAGTCCTCTAAATGACAGTTATCCCGATGCTCTCCTACTTCCAAAACTGCATGAGCCATCTCCCCAAGAATGGCCAAAACCAGGCCTTTTTTATGGTGACAAGGCACAGCAGGCTTCAACTACATGTGACACATAAGCTGGAGCATTCTGCAGACCCCCTCCTGTCAAGGTAGTGGAAGTGCTACTTTAGGACTTTGATGGTCCTCTTGATAACCACTTTTGTAGAATTTCCAAGGATGAATACATCATGACAATTTCCAGCAAATCTTTCCTTAACACGTACAATCTGTATATTCAGGCAGTGGAAGCCCTTTCTATTGAAGGATTTGAGGGGGTTGCATGTAGCCTTGCAAAGCAACATGGGTACAAATTGCACCCTGGACCTTGAGAGAACCAGAAACTCTGCAAAACTGGATGGCCCATCTCATTGCTGCCTTGCTGTGATGCCAAAGATGAAGAATATCCCAGCTCTCCTGTAAAGTATGTCAGTCACTTGACTAATGCATTCCAATACAGCAACCTGGCTGATATTACAGAGATCCCCTGTGGCTGCTTGAAATGACCCTGTGCCTTCACAGCCACAGATAGAGCAGTGCAGGCAGATAGCCAAGTCTGCAGTTCCACACGCAGTAGGTGGCAGTCCTCCCCTATTGCCTCTTTGGTGAAACACACTCTTCCAATACAGAGCTCCTCATCGAACCTGGGTTCCCTGTATATTCTTTGGTGGGTGCGGGGGTAATATCAGGTAGGGTGCACCTTCCTTACATGCTGCCTTGTACTCCTTTCTTCCTGCTTCTCCATGATTTTGGCACATAAATGGTACATCAATAGAGAATGCTGTACTTGCTCCTGAGAAACCCTCACCGTGGGTGGGAGGAGGGGCGTCAAAATCTCTCGATGGTCTCACACTCCCAGAAGCAGTCTGAAGCATGTCTAAGGAGGTGTAAACAGAATGCCAAAAAAATCGCTGCAAAAAGTCATTCACCAACTGCAGTAATCGCTACTAAAACTTCCAACAATCTTCAGGCTTGAAAACTCCTCACTTCCGCCTGTCTCAGCTGATCCTGGCAAATGCTGCACCTTGTATTTTTAATTTGAACTTACTCCTAGTGCATTGCAAACATGAAATCAGGAAATCCGGGCCGCATCGTCACTGGCCTCCGGTACGGTATGTTATAGTGAGCTGGCTGGGGACTCGGTGGGCGGATGATGGAAAGAGCCAAATGTCATTAGGAAATTCGGGGCGACTGATATTGGAATAGAAAACCGGTGGAAATGGCTTCTGCCCCAAATTGCTGCCCAAGAGAAAAAGATGGCCCAGATTTTACACCAAGAAACATCGACAAATGCAAGGAATTTTGTGGCAATTTTGTTTTTAAGAAAAAAGGCTCAAGAATAGGTAAAGTTAAAAGTAAAGTTATGATAAGAGAGCGCAAATGGGGCAGAAGAAAGATTGAGGGAACAATGTTGCTTTGATTTAAAATTGTAATTTAAGTGTTTAACTTTATAGTATGAGGCTAATATTACAGAAAAATAACTATTGCTGATGTTTGAGTGATTTTATTACAGATACTAGGTTTTGATTTAGCATCACAATGTTAAGAAAGCCTAAATAAATGGCTAGCCTGGACAATCTGAACCTTCCCAGGTCCTGCTGGATATTTAGAGGCAAAAAACAATAAAGGTAACTGCAATTTTTCACCATGTTGTTTTATAACTGTCCCTAATAATACCTTCAGGCTCAAACATCACAACTATTTAATACTGGGTGTTGCCGTTTATAAGTTTCTGACCAAAATTGATATGAAAAGAATTAAGAATATATAATTTTCTTAGAATAAGCCCATCCTTCAATAGATCTAATCCACTTACCCACCTTCCCAATAAATCCCATAATCTCTTCTCTCAAGAAAGGCATCCAATCACCTTTTGAGCTCATTTTTGCAATCTGCTTTAATGGCTGTCTCTGGTAATTTATTCACAAGTTTGTTACCCATAGGGATTTCCACTGTCTTGTGGTCACTGGTAGTATTCAGTCCATGTGCAATATTCACCAGGCATCACACTTTGTTGCAGAGGTTTAAAAAATCTTTAAAGAAAGAAAGAAAGCCAGTTGTTGTCCTGGAGGATGAAATTTACAATTAACCTCAGCAGTTTCCATGGAGCTACAATTATGTGGATTTCCCTATATGGAGCAGTGGCCTTAAGGACATAGACCAGGTTAGCAGCTCAGCATTGCAGCCATGCTGCAGACACCCAGAGCTACTTCATGAAGATCCACTAGGATAAAAGAATAACTTTTAACCAATCACATTATGGAAGTTGTTTTCAATCATTCGTTCTCAGGATGTGGACATTACTGGCAAGGCCAGTATTTATTGCCCATCCCTAGTTACCCTGTGTTTGATATAACTGAGTGGCTTGCCAGGCCACTTCAGAGGGCAATTAAGAGTCAACCACGCTGGTGTCACATATAGGCCAGTCCAGGTAAGGACGGCAGCTTTTCTTCCCTAAAGTTTTTATGACAATCCGACAGCTTCATGGTCACTTTTACTGATACAAGCTTTTAATTTCTAGATTTTTAAAAACTGAATTCAAAATTCTCAAACTGCCATGGAAGGATTTGAACTCACGTTCACTGGATTATTGGTCCAATTTTCTGGATTAATAGTCCAGTAATTTAACCAGACACTACTGTACCCCCTACAGCAGTTTATAAATTATAATGTGTATAAATACATATATTCTGATATTTCAAGATTTAAATAGTGATTTTCCTTTCTAGTTATCCATAATGACTGTAAAACGTCTTGTTATCAATGTTAGTAATGTGATCAATGTAATAATGCAACCAGATTGTGGTTTTGTTTCCTCAGCTTCTACATTAGAGCCATATTGTTTCAATAAAAAAGCTGTTATTGCAGCTATAACAAAAATACTTATCAACGACAAAGCCCACGGTCAGATTACAATGTTAATGTATGCCAATTGCGCTGAGAACTGACTACAAACAAAATAAATGTAATTTCGATTGTTGATCTTCAATAACATATTTTTCGATAAATACCAGCAGTATTTTACTGACTTCAGTTTAGAAAACTGGGGGAGGGGGGGTCAAGGTTAATAAAGAATGCTAATTTCATCAATCATTATAACTGCTACGAACAACTTTATTATATGACGTTGTGTCCCAAAAACGTGACTTTGGCATTAATGCCATTTCTGACGCACATTTACTGAAATATCTCCTTTGATGACGTTTTTTGATAACTGTCCTTTGCACAATTGATTATTTTGTCACAAGGAATACAATTGCAGTCTGACCTGACTGCTGTCTGCATATCATGGAGTATGAGAGGCTCTAAATTATTCTTAGCAGTTTACTTTGTAACAATCCTTCAGAGTCTCCTACACTTTACACTGAAGTGTAAACTGATCCATTTTGGCCTCCTCCCGATATCCCCACCATCACAGAAGCCAGTCTTCAGCCAATTCGATTCACTCCATGTGATATCAAGAAACGGCTGAGTGCACTGGATACAACAAAGGCTATGGGCCCCGACAACATCCCGGCTGTAATGCTGAAGACTTGTGTTCCAGAATTAGCCGCGCCTCTAGCCAAACTGTTCCAGTACAGCTACAACACTGGCATCTACCCGACAATGTGGAAAATTGCCCAGGTATGTCCTGTCCACAAAAAGCAGGACAAATCCATTCCAGCCAATTACTGCCCCATCAGTCTACTCTCAATCATCAGCAAAGTGATGGAAGGTGTCATCGACAGTGCTATCAAACGGCACTTACTCACCAATAACCTGCTCACCGATGCTCAGTTTGGGTTCCGCCAGGACCACTCGGCTCCAGACCTCATTACAGCCTTGGTCCAAACATGGCCAAAAGAGCTGAATTCCAGAGGTGAGGTGAGAGTGACTGCCCTTGACATCAAGATAGCATTTGACCGGGTGTGTCACCAAGGAGTCCTAGTAAAATTGAAGTCAATGGGAATTAAGGGGGAAACTCTCCAATGGCTGGAGTCATACCTAGCACAAAGGAAGATGGTAGTGGTTGTTGGAGGCCAATCATCTCAGCCCCATTGCTGCAGGAGTTCCTCAAGGCAGTGTCGTAGGCCCAACCATCTTCAGCTGCTTCATCAATGACCTTCCCTCCATCATAAGGTCAGAAATGGGGATGTTCGCTGATGAATGCACAGTGTTCAGTTCCATTCACAACCCCTCAAATAATGAAGCAGTCCGTGTCCGCATGCAGCAAGACCTGGACAACGTCCAGGCTTGGGCTGATAAGTGGCAAGTAACATTCGCACCAGACAAGTGCCAGGCAATGACCATCTCCAACAAGAGAGAGTCTAACCACCTCTCCTTGACATTCAACAGCATTACCATCACCGAATCCCCCACCATCAACATCCTGGGGGTCACCATCGACCAGAAACTTAACTGGACCAGCCACATAAATACTGTGGCTACAAGAGCAGGTCAGAGGCTGGGTATTCTGCGGCGAGTGACTCACCTCCTGACTCCCCAAAGCCTTTCCACCATCTACAAGGCACAAGTCAGGAGTGTGATGGAATACTCTCCACTTTCCTGGATGAGTGCAGCTCCAACAACACTCAAGAAGCTCGACACCATCCAGGACAAAGCAGCCCGCTTGATTGGCACCCCATCCACCACCCTAAACATTCACTCCCTTCACCACTGGTGCACCGTGGCTGTAGTGTGTACCATCTACAGGATGCACTGCAGCAACTCGCCAAAGCTTCTTCAACAGCACCTCGCAAACCCGCGACCTCTACCACCTAGAAGGACAAGGGCAGCAGGCACATGGGAACACCACCATCTGCACATTCCCTTCCAAGTCACACACCATCCAGACCTGGAAATATATTTCCGTTCCTTCAACGTCGCTGGGTCAAAATCCTGGAACTCCCTAACAGCACTGTAGGAGAACCTTCACCAAACGGACTGCAGCGGTTCAAGAAGGCGGCTCACCACCACCTTCTCAAGGGCAATTAGGGATGGGCAATAATTGCTGGCCTTGCCAGCAACACCCACATCCCATGAACGAATAAAAAAAAACGCTGAAGTTACCTTAGTTCTACCATTTATATTAATTTTACTCGTAATTTGTTTATTCATAATTCAGTGCCTCCATGAATTCAGAACTACCAGGAATCCTAAAATGGAATTGTGCTGTCTGTGATTCCAGTTTTTGCTTTTTGCTTCAGGCAGTTTGTTTATTTTGGCTGTTAATGAACTTTGTACTGTCAAAACTATCACCTGTGGGGTATAAACATTGAGATGGCTGTAATGAAAATGAAGGAATTCAGGAAGATGCAATAACTTCTTTGGTTGGAAGGTGATAACCCTGAGAGGTTTATTTTTAAATGCTTGAACCACTGTCGGTAAAAGCATATCAGAGAAATCACTCTGACCCCAAGATTTCTCACTGTTTTCAGCATTTCTGCAGCCTAAAATCGAAGCAACTCATATTACTGGCCTGCAATTCAGGGCATAAGTCATTTCTGCTGGTTTTCCACCCCAGAACTAATTGACAGGAATTTCCTGGTGACCTGTGCCATTGTAATCTATTTTGTAGGACTTGTTTTGCAGCGCAAATAAGCAACAACAACAATTTGCATTTATCGTAGTAAAACATCCCAAGGCACTTCACAGGAGCATTATCAAACAAAATTGACACCAAGCCACACAAGGAGATATTAGGACAGGTGACCAAAAGCTTGGTCAAAGAAGTAGGTTTTAAGGAGCGTCCTAAAGGAGGAGAGAGAGGTAGAAAGCCAGAGAGGTTTAGGGAGGAAATTCCAGAGCTTAGGGCCTAGGCAGCTGGAGGCATTGCGGCCAAAGATGGAGCGATGAAAATCGGGGATGCACAAGAGGCCAGAATTGGAGGAGCGCAGAGATCTTGGAGGGTTGTAGGGCTGGAGGAGGTTACAAAGATGGAGTTACAGAAATAAAGGAGGAAATTATGGTCCAAGTGACTCATGTCATAACTTACTCCCGTGCCATAATTTGCAGGGACTTCTGCACAACTCCGTTGATACTCTCGCTGAAACAGTGAGAAGTTAATTATCATTGCTCCGTTATCAATAGCAGAGATATTTGAATCATCCACCGCTACAGGTGAGGTGCCTGAAGATTGGAGGGTAGCAAATGTTGTGCCTTTGTTTAAGAAGGGCGGCAGGGAAAAGCCTGGGAACTACAGACCAGTGAGCCTGACATCTGTAGTGGGTAAGTTGTTAGAGGGTATTCTGAGGGACAGGATCTACAGGCATTTGGAGAGGCAGGGACTAATTAGGAACAGTCAGCATGGTTTTGTGAGAGGAAAATCATGTCTCACGAATTTGATTGAGTTTTTTGAAGGGGTAACCAAGAAGATAGATGAGGGCTGTGCAGTAGACGTGGTCTACATGGACTTCAGCAAAGCATTTGACAAGGTACCGCATGGTAGGTTGTTACATAAGGTTAAATCTCATGGGATCCAAGGTGAGGTAGCCAATTGGATACAAAATTGGCTTGACGACAGAAGACAGAGGGTGGTTGTCGAGGGTTGTTTTTCAAACTGGATGCCTGTGTCCAGCGGTGTGCCTCAGGGATCGGTGCTGGGTCCGCTGTTATTTGTTATTTATATTAATGATTTGGATGAGAATTTAGGAGGCATGGTTAGTAAGTTTGCAGATGACACCAAGATTGGTGGCATTGTGGACAGTGAAGAAGGTTATCTAGGATTGCAACGGGATCTTGATAAATTGGGCCAGTGGGCCGATGAATGGCAGATGGAGTTTAATTTAGATAAATGTGAGGTAATGCATTTTGGTAGATCGAATCGGGCCAGGACCTACTCCGTTAATGGTAGGGCGTTGGGGAGAGTTATAGAACAAAGAGATCTAGGAGTACAGATTCATAGCTCCTTGAAAGTGGAGTCACAGGTGGATAGGGTGGTGAAGAAGGCATTCAGCATGCTTGGTTTCATTGGTCAGAACATTGAATGCAGGAGTTGGGATGTCTTGTTGAAGTTGTACAGGGCATTGGTGAGGCCACACTTGGAGTACTGTGTACAGTTCTGGTCACCCTATTATAGAAAGGATATTATTAAACTAGAAAGAGTGCAGAAAAGATTTACTAGGATGCTACCGGGACTTGATGGTTTGACTTACAGGGAGAGGTTAGACAGACTGGGACTTTATTCCCTGGAGAGTAGGAGGTTAAGGGGTGATCTTATAGAAGTCTATAAAATAATGAGGGGCATAGATAAGGTCGATAGTCAAAATCTTTTCCCAAAGGTAGGGGAGTCTATAACGAGGGGGCACAGATTTAAGGTGAGAGGGGAGAGATACAAAAGGATCCAGAGGGGCAATTTTTTCACTCAAAGGGTGGTGAGTGTCTGGAACGAGCTGCCAGAGGCAGTAGTAGAGGCGGGTACAATTTTGTCTTTTAAAAAGCATTTGGACAGTTACATGGGGAAGATGGGTATCGAGGGATATGGGCCAAGTGCAGGCAATTGGGACTAGCTTAGTGGTATAAACTGGGCGACATGGACATGTTGGGCCGAAGGGCCTGTTTCCATGTTGTAACTTCTATGATTCTATGATTCTATAATAGCGATTGTGAATTTCATGAATTAATGCTACTTTTATCGCTGCTGGCAGTGGTGTGATTTATGGATTTAAAGGATCCATCAGTTTACTCTTTTTTAAGTAAAACTACAGGAAATTGCTTCAGTTACTTGGAGATTTAGAGGGATATCAACAGCTTTTAAAATGGTTCACATTATTTAGAATTCCCAAGTCATCATAAATTGGCAGAACATAATGGAACAGAGTCTTAAAATCTACCTCTTTGACCTGTCCTGATATCTCTTTATGTGGCTTGGTATCAAATTTTGTCTGATAATGCTCCTCTGAAGGGCCTTGGGACATTTCACTACTTTTGAGGCGCTATTTAAATGCAAGTTGTTGTTATTGTGGTACTGATCTAAAGAAGCACCCAACAGAAAATGCGAGTCTGCCAGCAAAGAGAAAATTGTGGGAGAGACATGTGGCAGCACTGATGCTTCCTGGAGTCCTTATTGGGTATAAAAAGTGAATATCACACATTGGTAAATACTGTACAGGGGATTAGTGAGATGCGAAGAACTGCTGGAAATAGCCAGTGTGCTTAATGCTTCATAAGCAGCGCCTTTGTAATTGGTTCTCATGGTAATGGCAAATGGTTGCCGTTATTTGCCTAATACAGGCGGCTGCCTGTGTTAAGGGGGTACGGTGTAAGCGGTGGGGACTGTATATTTGTCTCAATGAGGGATGTCATTATTTCACAAAAGCAACAATTGAATGAACACAAAACATGATGGTAATTACAGGTCACTACTGTCATTGGATTGATAGGAGAAATTTATTTACAAAATTATTTTGATTTATGTCTGAAATTAGAACAAAAGTACGTAATTTCTTTTATATATAGGTATAAATTAAGTAGCATTTTGCAAATATTTGTGGGCCTTTCTTCAAATGAGAGGTAAGCTATTTCTCCATTTGCACCCGGCTTACCTAATACTTTGGCCTCGACATTAACCGCACCCCCCCCCCCCCAACAGCCGGGCGGGTGGTTAAAATGTGAAAATTGCTCGATCTGCCCCCAACTCGATGCTGATGCTACCGCCGCAATTTTCCATGGCGGCTGTCAGCGGGTCTGACAAGTGGCCTGCTCTGGAGAGGCAGGAAGGTAATGAATATATTTAAATTGGGGTCCTATGATGCAATAAGGACTCCGAATTGATTTTAAATACTCCAGCATGGGTTTCCCGTGGGTCAGCAAGGTCGCCAGGGAAACGGAGGCTGGGATTGGCAGGATGTTTCTTTCGGTGCTTAACTTCCCATGTGTAAGCTTGTGCACGCAAAGGTGTTTCAGTTCATGGTGACTCTGAAGTTGGCAAGGGAGAAGTCTATTATGGGTGTTGCCATTGCTTCACTGTTCTGGACTGATGAAGAGGAGCAGGAAGAGGGGCACCAGTAGCAAGAGCGAGCTGAGGAGGGAGCTGCAGGTGGGCAGTGGAGAAAGCAGCAACAGAGGGCTCGTGCTTGCACAAGGCCATACCAATACAACACTGCTCCTCTGAGAAGTCAAGTAAACTGAGTTTCCTTGACTTCTCAGAGGAGCAGTACTTCTGCCAGCTGGATCTGGCGGCCATGCCATGCCAGTGGTAGTTAAAGTAACCACTGCCCTGAATTTCGTTGCTTCCGGCTCCTCCCATGCTGCGACAGGAGGCATATCGAGGGTGTCGCAGTTGGCAGCACACAAATGTCTCAGGCAGGTGACGGATGGATTATTTTCCAGGGACAACAGATGTGCAATGTTTCCGTGTGATGAAGACAGTCAGACAGAGCGAGCTTTAGGGTTCACATCTCTGGCAAGCTTTCCACAGGTGCAGGGGCCAAAGATTGCACGCACATGACAATCAGAGCACCCCCCCACCCCCGCCCCCGACCAGCCAGGAGGATTTGTGAACTGCAAGGCCTTCCACTCCATCAATGTTCAGCTCATCTGCAACCATAAAAAGAGGATCATGCAGGTCTGCGCACAACTCCTGGGGAGCTGTCACAATGCCTTCATACTGTGGCAGTCAAAAGTCCGCACAATGTTTCCACCTGGAACAAATCTTACAGGACAAAGGATGCCTCCTTCAAGCGTGGCTCATGACACAATAGGGAACGCCGCCACTCAACCACAGGAGAGATACAATGGGCAAGGAAACCTCCTGCTGATTACCACCTACCGTCCTCCCTCAGCTGATGAATCAGTCCTTCTCCATGTTGAGCACCACTTGGAGGAAGCACTGAGGGTAGCAAGGGCACAGAATATACTCTGGGTGGGGGACTTCAATGTCCATCACCAAGAGTGGCTCAGTAGCACAACTACTGCCTGAGGTGGCCGAGTCCTGAAGGAAATAGCTGCCAGACTGGGCCTGTGGCAGGTGGAGAGCGAACCAACACAAGGAGAAAACCTACTTGACCTCGTCCTCACCAATTTAACTGTCGCAGACGCATCTGTCCATGACAGTATTGGTAGGAGTGACCACCCACAGTCCTTGTGGAGACGAAGTCCCGTCTTCACACTGAGGACACCATCCAACGTGTTGTGTGGCACTACCATCATGCTAAATGGGATAGATTCAGAACAGATCTAGTAGCTCAAAACTGGGCATCCATGAGGTGCTGTGAGTAATCAGCAGCAGCAGAATTGTATTCCAGCACAATCTGTAACCTCATGGCCCGGCATATCCCTCACTCTACCATTACCAACAAGCCAGGGGATCAACCCTGGTTCAATGAGAGTGTAGAAGAGCATGCCAGGAGCAGCACCAGGCGTACCTAAAAATGAGGCGCCAACCTAGTGAAGCTACAACACAGGACTACATGCATGCTAAACAGTGGAAGCAACATGCTATAGACAGAGCTAAGCGATTCCATAACCAACGGATCAGATCACAGCTCTGCAGTCCTGCCACATCCAATCGTGAATCGTGGTGGACAATTAAACAACTAATTGGAGGAGGAGGCTCTGTGAACATCCCCATCCTCAATGATGGCAGAGTCCAGCACGTGAGTGCAAAAGACAAGGCTGAAGCGTTTGCAACCATCTTCAGCCAGAAATGCCGAGTGGATGATCCATCTCGGCCTCCTCCCGATATCCCCACCATCACAGAAGCCAGTCTTCAGCCAATTTGATTCATTCCACGTGATATCAAGAAACGGCTGAGTGCACTGGATGCAACAAAAGCTATGGGCCCTGACAACATCCTGGCTGTAGTGCTGAAGACTTGTGCTCCAGAATTAGCCGCGCCTCTTGCCAAACTGTTCCAGTACAGTTACAACACTGGCATCTACCCGACAATGTGGAAAATTGCCCAGGTATGTCCTGTCCACAAAAAGCAGGACAAATCCAATCTGGCAAATTACCGCCCCATCAGCCTACTCTCAAACATCAGCAAAATGATGGAAGGTGTCGTCGACAGTGCTATCAAGCGGCACTTACTCACCAATAACCTGCTCACTGATGCTCAGTTTGGGTTGCGCCAGGACCATTCGGCTCCAGACCTCATTACAGCCTTGGACCAAACATGGCCAAAAGAGCTGAATTCCAGAGGTGAGGTGAGAGTGACTGCCCTTGACATCAAGGCAGCATTTGACCGAGTGTGGCACCAAGGAGCCCTAGTAAAATTGAAGTCAATGGGAATTAGGGGGAGAACTCTCCAGTGGCTGGAGTCATACCTAGCACAAAGGAAGATGGCAGTGGTTGTTGGAGGCCAATCATCTCAGCCCCAGGGCATTGCTGCAGGAGTTCCTCAATTGTAAACAATTTTACAACACCAAGTTATAGTCCAACGATTTTATTTTTAATCCCACAAGGAAAGCTTGTGGGATTAAAAATAAAATCGTTGGACTATAACTTGGTGTTGTAAAATTGTTTACAATTGTTAACCCCAGTCCATCACCGGCATCTCCACATCGTATTTCCTCAAGGCAGTGTCCTAGGCCCAACCATCTTCAGCTGCTTCATCAATGACCTTCCCTCCATCATAAGGTCAGAAATGGAGATGTTTGCTGATGATTGCACAGTATTCAATTCCACTCACAACCCTCAGATAATAAAGCAGTCCGAGCCTGCATGCAGCAAGACCTGGACAACATCCAGGCTTGGGCTAATAAGTGGCAAGTAACATTTGCGCCAGACAAGTGCCAGGCAATGACCATCTCTAACAAGAGAGAGTCTAACCACCTTGACATTCAACGGCATTACCATCGCCGAATCCCCCACCATCAACATCCTGGGGGTCACCATTGGTCAGAAACTTAACTGGACCAGCCACATAAATACTGTGGCTACGACAGCGGGTCAGAGGCTGGATATTCTGCAGCGAGTGACTCACCTCCTGACTCCACAAAGCCTTTCCACCATCTACAAGGCACAAGTCAGGAGCCTGGATGAGTGCAGCTCCAACAACACTCAAGAAGCTTGACACCATCCAGGACAAAACAGCCCGCTTGATTGGCACCCCATCCACCACCTTAAACAGTCACTCCCTTCACCACCAGTGCACTGTGGCTGCAGTGTGTACCATCCACAGGATGCACTGCAGCAACTCGCCAAAGCTTCTTCGACAGTACCTCCCAAACCCGTGACCTCTACCACCTAGAAGGACAAGGGCAGCAGGTACATGGGAACAACACCACCTGCACGTTCCCCTCCAAGTCACACACCATCCCGACTTGGAAATATATTGCCGTTCCTTCATCGTCGCTGGGTCAAAATGCTGGAACTCTCTAACAGCACTGTGGGAGAACCTTCACCACACTGACTGCAGCGGATCAAGGCGGCCGCTCACCACCACCTTCTCGAGTGGCAATTAGGGATGGGCAATAAATGCTGGCCTTGCCAGCGACGCCCACATCCCATGAACGAATAACAAAATGCCAGACACATCACTATGCGATGCATTATCAAGCAAGCCATAGGAATGCTGAAGTTAAAGTTCAGACGGGTCTGGAGGCTCTCTACAGTATAGTCCAGCCAGGGTGTCGTGGATCATTGTTGCATGCTACATCCTACAGAACATAGCACAGACAAAAGGCCTGGAGGCACAGGATGAAGAAGGTGCTCATGACTCCTCATCAGATGAGAACAATGATAATGGACGTGATGGGGACCCGGAGGAATGGTCACCTGAACATATTCCCGCAAGAGATGCTTTAATTGCACGTCGATTCAGTTAGACCAATGTCAACTGCATCATTGTTGCCTCACCAACCACAACCCCCTCATCCAAGCAGTCATGTGACCCTCAATGCACTGGTCCAACATCCCCCAACTTGTGAGATTCAAATCATCTCTCCACCTTCCACACCCATTAAATTAAAATCTCACTGTGCAGTCTGCCTTCAATAATGGGAGACAGTGGAATGGTGTGTGTAACAAATTTCTAATAGTGATCAAATTAATTGGATTAACAAAACAAAAATATGATACTCATGTGTTAACCCTCGGTGATCTATATTTTCTTTTTCGTCCAATGCCTAAAATTTCCACGTGGTGCTGTCCCTATGACTACAGCAGAGATGATGGAAGGCTACTGTTCAACTTTCTTGGTGTCTTGAGTTGCTCTTGGCCAATGACCTCTGGGTTTTGGAGCCCGTGAGGGCCCTGCTACTGACCGCTCCTCCTGCACTTGTGCAGGGGCAGTGTGGACCAACTGGAGTGGAGGCACCATCTTGGGTATTGGTTGAGAGGGTGGCAATGGATGAGACGCACAGATGTTCTGAGAAACTTCTGTACTTCGTCATCCACCCTCCCCTGGGGCAGCAGCACATCTGACCTCCGTGTCTGCAGGAGAACAGAGTGGAGATCGGTGAATGCCTTGGAAGCTCCGATTTAGTCTCTCTACAATCTTAACAAGATCGGTCGAGACTAGCGTGGTCAGAGTCTGCACAGCCGCCATCTGAGCCTGAATGCAGCACATGATGGCTTCATATGTACAATTTCCATAGAGCTTACCATACACTCCATTGTGTATTGCAGAGTTGAAAAGCCCTGTGTCATCACCCCTCATATGTTTGAGTTGGACTCCTCCATCCTCTCTGCTACTGTGGACAGCCTGGCAGTTGCTGCTGTGCTTCCAGCATTCTTCTTTTCAGTGCCGGCCCCAGGGGGTCTGCATCTCTGTCCTGATCAGCAGAGCTTGGAGAGGACGGCACCTTCCGATGCATAATCTCATCAACTGTCGCTTCCACCATTCTCTGCCCTTGCTCACTTGAAAGTAACCAAGTAACCTGTCTACACGGACCAACCGAGGTTCTGGGATGTGCCTGCAACACCTGTGTCATGTGACGGTGCACCCTCAGAAGGTATCAGCTCCTCTGAGGACCCTTGGCCTTGTCCCATCAGGACCTCTTGAGCTTTATGTAATGGCCCTGGAAGAGAAAAGAAAGGGATAATAAATAATGGCACTTTGTGGATGTTGATCTGCAAATGAAACGCTTCATAAGAGTAGTCAATGTTCTGAGCTCCACTGAAAGTGAAGTTGCTTTGTGGGAGATGCGAGTATGAAAGATTAATGTTCTCACCCTTCTCTGCTAGACTGCCAGCCTTGCCATTACCAATGCTGAGGGAGCTTGATATCCCACTGATGTCAAGTGCCTCCTCCTCCGCTGGGGAAATCTCTACTATGTCTCAGGGTCCTCCACTGGTCCTCGCGCTCTCCCTCGCATTTTGCACTATCTTCTCTTGCAAGGGTGACAAGACACACCTATGAGTGACTCTGAGGAATGTGTACATCCAATGGATGCAGTGCAAATGGTGAAGGTGAGAATCAGGCTCATGAATAAGGAGTGTGAGTGGCATGCCTTCGCGGATTGTGTTAATGGTGCCATTTCAGGATGTGTGATGAGCGTGCTTGGATGTGACTGAGGTCGTGCGAGATGATATGACGATTGCGGTCACTGGCAGTGGTGGAGGGAGGAGACAGGAGCTGAGCATGCCAAGGAAGTGAGGGCGACAGGAGGTGCATTGATTCTTTGGTCATTCCGATTGGTCGTGATGAGAGTTATGTGGGGCTGCGGAGTGGTGCAAATGCAGTAGGACTGACAAGACAAAGTGAGAGGCGGTGCAATGCAGGATCTCGGAGAATATAGTCTTATGCTCACCTTTCCTCACCTGATCAGGTCATTGAACCATTTGCAGCATTGAACCCACGACACTCCTACAGCTGACCTCCTCTGTCACCTCCAGACAGGCCTTCTTGGTGGTGGCAACAGGCTTCTTTTTCCCACTGACTGGAAACAGCACCTCTCTCCTGCTCCTTACTGTCCCCAGCAGCACACCCAGAGATGTATCTGAGAATCTGGGCACAGCCTTTCCTCTTCCCTCAGTCATCTTTCCACTTCCTGGCTGCTTTTTTAATATCACACTCTGCAAACCTCCTTCTCCGTTTCATCTCTGAACTTGGATCTTCAAATAGTCAAGGCGAATTTGCATCATGCGGGTCCACATCATGCCCGCTCACATGCATTGGAGACGCGAAACCCGGAAGTAAACTGATAATGAGGCATCCCCGTTGAAATCGGACATCCCACACACCCCACGATGTTGTACGTTCGTCGGCTGATATCAGCCCCTGCTCCGTTCCCATTTCCTCGTTGGTATCGGGGCCATTAATTCCCACTTAGTACTGATAAGTCTTAGTCCCCATTGGGTATTTCATGTAAAGTGAGTGAGTCAACAGTAATTGGTACTCAGTTTCCTGCAATTCATTTTGCAGGAATTGAAAGCAACAGTAATAACAATAACAATTTGCATTTATATACCCTTCAACGTAGAAAAACACCCCAAGTCCCTTCACAGAGGCATAATCAAAAAAATGGATAACGAGCCAAAGAAGGAGATCATAGAATCATACAGCACAGAAGGAGGCCATTCAGCCCATTATGCCTGTGCCTGCTCTTTGACACAATCCAATTAGTCCCACTCCCCTGTTCTTTCCCCATAGCCCTACAAATTTTTCCTCATTAGGAAAGGTAGGTTTTAAGGAGGGATCTAATAGAGGAGAGAGAGATGGAGAGGCAAAGGGGTTTTGGGAGGGATTTCCAGAAACAGTGACTGGGTAGGGGATGGAATCAGTGGCAAGGGTACAGATTGTGGTAGGGGCCAAAGAAGACGGCTTCGGTCTTCCCAATATTTAACGAGGAAATTGCAGTTCATGCAAAACTGTGGTCGACAACACAGAGGGAGTGGAGCGGTTGAGAGAGGTGGAGGAGAGATCGAGCTGGGTGTCATCAGCATACATGTGGAAGCTGACTGCATGTCTGCAAAGGAGGAGAGGCGTTGGAGGAGGATGTCAACTATGTCAAAGACTGCAGAGAGGTCAAGGAGAACAAGGAAGGATAATGCACCATGGTCACAGTCACAAAGAATGCCATTTGTGACTATGGTTAGCAACATTTTGGTGCTATGCCGGGGCGGAAGCCTGATTGGAGAGATTCAAACTGGGATTTGAAGGAAAGATGGACATGGAATTGGGAGGTAATAATACGTTCAAGGACTTTAGAGAGGAAAGGGAGTTTGGAGATGGAATGGTAGTTTTCAAGTACAGAAGGGTTGAGTGTGGGTTTTATGAAGAGGGGGTGATGATTGCAATTTTGAAAGGGAGGAGGACAGTGACCATTTACAATGTAAGTTAGCATGAGGACCAGGAGGAGAAATTGGGTGGTCAGCGCTGTAGGAATAGGGTCAAAGGAGCAGGAGATGGGTCTCATGGATGAGATGAGCTCAAAGAGGGCATGACAGGAGATAGGAAAGGAATTAGAGATCTTATGGAGGAAGAGGTTTAGGGAAGATAGGAGGACAGTGGACTCTAAGGAGAGAGGGCAAGGGGAGTTGAGATGGAGATTGAAACCGCCATGGGATTGAAAGCAGCTGTCAACAAATCCATCACCCCAAAATGGTGGCGGTCTTTTCCTCATCAGGACTCCAACCATAAGCTCTCCTTTCAAACAACAGTAAGTCAATTTTGCGGGGGAATTACCCAGCCCATACAGCTATCCAGATATCAGAGCTGATATAAATCACAATTTCAGCATTGGATGCTTGATTTCAACTGATGTTGAATTCAAATGTGTGCACACTATGTAAAACAAATCTAAGTGCAGACCCAGACTATTTTCTACTGGCAGTCAGGCGTCATACCCATTTCATACAGCACAGACCCCTTCTTTAAAATGAAGCACAGCTTGAAGAAAAAAGTTATATTTACCCAGTGCTAAATGGTTTCAAATTTATAGTAGTTTGTTTAGAAAAATAAACTTTGTTTCTCCAATCTTCTTTCCATACAATGATTCACCGACTAGTTCTTGCCATGGCGATGTATTTTTTTTTAATTAAGTGGCACCATCCAATAACAGATTTAATTCGCAGACTACGATGAAGTGACAATCTAATATATTGATATAAATGCAGATGCAGGTCCTAGTATTTGTCAGCGACTGACTCACAGTCCATTTGTCTATTTTCATTCAGCATTTTCTAATACTTAGGAGGAAGTCTACATACAGTAAGTGACTGTTTAGAAAGGTCAATCCAATTTCCTCAAATTGAAGAGATATTGCAGTTATTGCACCGTTCTTTTGGAGAGCTAGCACTGCAAACAACATCTAGGTTAGTTTTATTACTCTCTTCTTTCATTTGCATTTACCTTATGATGTGGCATTATCTCCAACCTCTTCAAAATAATCAGAATTTTCACATCTTGATAATCATTAGAATACTGGCATCTTTAGATAATCACTCTTACAGTTCATCTATTGCCAGGTTTCTTCGGAAATCCAGTCAAATATTGTTGATTTTTTTCTCTAATTTTTAAACATAACAGTAATAATAATGGGTTCTCATTTATAATATAATCAATCCTTACGAATTAAGTCTCTTTTTTCCCCCACAAATTTAAAGTGGTTTCAAAATGTTGTTGGATTATTGCTATTTGAAAAGGAAACATTGGCCCAGATTTTGCTGAAAAAATAACAGCATATGAACAACGCACGCTGTTATTAATGCGCAAATCGGCCAGCAAATTGGAGCAAGGAAGAGATAGCCCATGAATTGCAAATCGCCACAAGTTGCTGGCCTATTTGCACCACTCCGCCACTAGCTTTGCACTTAACCTCCCTGTGATTTTCATGAATTTGCTGCATTTGCACATATATTGCCCATTAAACTCACCACAGAAAGTTAAGTCTAGTAAACGATGTGATAATTGTTGATGATTGCCAATCAACCTCTCTTGCACAGAAAGTGACTAATTATAAGTGTGGAATCTCATTGCTTCAGGTTGTGAATTGTTTTAGGAGATTTTTAAAATGTCAAATTTAAAATTTTTACATTTCTTTTCTTACTTTTCCTTTCTATCTCTTTTCTAGCTTTCTCTTAATCCAATCTTTCTTTCCTTCCCTTTAATTCTCTTTCTGTACATGGTTTGACATTGAATTCACCCTCTCTAATTCACCCTCCTTCTCAATCCTTCCTCTGTTTATTTCTCAATCCTTGAATCTCATGGTTTTTCCCATCGTCCACTCAGGTCCCAGATGCCCTGTTGCCCTCACTGCGTCATTATCAGCTCACACTTCCAGCAACTTTGTGGGCAAAAATTTTAAAACCTAAATGTGCACAAACAAGTCCAACAAACAGAGAACTCCGCGAGATGCCCCGCTCCTGCAAAATCTGGACCATTTTCTTTGCTTTCTGTGGGAAGTTGAAAAAGTTAATTAACTCTTCCGTCTCTTCTAATACTGCATTTACATGAAGGTAATAAACCACCTTGAAATCATGTTGACTCAAATGAAGTATTGCTGACCTTAAAGAAATGTATTGTGCGTCATGTGTTTAATCCAGGAAGATAATTAATTTATCCCTGCTGTGTTACTTTTAAAGTCAATTTAACTGCCACATTTGCTGTTAGAAACCTTTCGTGCAATTGGCTTTACATAAGAATATAAGAAATAGGAGCAGGAGTAGGCCATACGGCCCCTCTAGCTGCTCCGCCATTCAATCAGATCATGGCTGATATTTGACCTCAACTCCACTTTCCCACCCGATCCCCATTTCCCTTGATTCCCCTAGAGTCCAAAAATCTATCCATCTCAGCCTTGAATATACTCAATGACTCAGCATCCACAGCCCTCTTGCATAGAGAATTCAAAAAATTCACAACCCTCTGCGTGAAGAAATTCCTCCTCATCTTAGTCTTGAATGGCCGATCCCTTATCCTGCAATTATGCCCACTAGTTCTCGCCAGGGCAACAATCTCTCAGCATCTACCCTGTGAAGCCCCCTCAAAATCTTATATGTTTCAATGAGATCACCTCTCATTTTTCTAAACTCCGGATAGTATGGGCCCATTCTACTCAACATTCTGAGGGCAATAATGGTATCAATTATATGTAGCAATAGATTTTGAGCACTGTACTCTCTTTCAATAGCCAGACCATCAACTGAAGACTAGACAGTGCAAGTCATCAAATCTCTTCGTTCTTTTTAGGACAACAGATCATCCCTAACTATGGGACTATGTCCGAAGGAGGGTGAGGAGAACTATAGTTTTAATGAGTAATATGGTGCAATTAAGCTCACCTTGACTCTGGCTTTGGATTCCGTTGTAATGGAGTACAAGATGAAAATAAATGCATGCAAAAACTATTCCTGTAAAACATTTGACGAGTAGGACGTTATAGCCTCAGTTCTTTTCTATGAAAAATGACATGTCCTGTGAGCGCTCCTAATTCTGACAAAACCTGCTTGGTACCTCCTTATTGAGTGCTCAGGTATACTGGACGTAGTAAATGTCCCTAACATAATGGGGTTCAAATTGGCACCTTTCAAGTCTTTTATCCTCTTTACTCTAAAGTATCCTTGCCATCCCTATTTGTTTTCAAATTTTGACACTGTCGTATTAACCCTGAAATTCTTTGGGGATTCTACTGGTGCAAGGCAAAAATAGGTGATAATGGGACAAACATGGAAACAAAAGATGGGTCCAGAGGTCCCGCTGTAACTCTGGCAGGACACCAGTAGAACCTACAGGGAACTGGTGTAAATGGCTTAAAATAATCAAGTTAAGTCAGAAGATGGGTAGAACTCCTGGGGAATTTTAGGGCCATTGGGGGTGAAGTTGGTCTATGACCAGTAGCTCAAAACGGGCTCATAGAGAATTGGCAGCCTATTTTACATGGCACCCAATTTTCTTTTCTATTGAAGTCAATGTAAAATTGGCTGCCGATTTGCTATGAGCCAGTTTCGAGCTACTGACATTGATCTATTTTGTCCCCATTGTCTTTTCATAAAACAACTAGTCTACCTTGTGCCTGTAGTAGAATGCATGGGAATGAAATGTGTCTTATAGTTGCAATTAATCTAGTTAGGAAGAAAGAGGAATAAGTAGCAGCAGCCTGAAGTGGGTGCACAGGACAACTTATTGCTAGCTAAAAGAGATATTCCTGACACTATCATACAGGAAATATTGTCTTAACTTAGAAATCTGACCACTGCGGTCCTGTCTCTATTATCCCCCTTCCCTCCACAAATATGTAACTATAGACCCTTCTCGGTATGCAACAACCTTCAAAGCTCCCATTCATTCTACCTGATGAATCCAAATTCTAAACCTTTCCCAGTACAATGGAGCTAATTTTGTATCCATAGCACCCTACAAACAGGTACAAACAGGCATAATAAATTGTAAAAGTGGACAGAGATCATATCAACAACAACTTGCATTTATTTTGGTCCTTTAACGTAGTAAATTGTCCCAAGGCACTTCATAGGAGCGTTATCAAACAAAATTTGACACCGAGCCACAAAAGAAGATATTAGGACAGGTGACCAAAAGCTTGGTCAAAGAAGTAGATTTTAAGGAGCGTCTTAAAGGAGGAGATAGAGTTAGAGAGCTGGAGAGGTTTAGAGAGGGAATTCGAGAGCTTAGGGCCTAGGCAGCTGAAGGCACAGCTGGTGGAGTGATGAAAATCGGGGATGTGCAAGAGGCCAGATTGGAGAAGCGCAGAGATCTCGGAGGATTGTAGAGTGGAGGAGGTTACAGAGATAGGGAGGGACGAGGCCATGGAGGGAATTTAAAACAAGGATGAGAAATTTAAAATCGAGACGTTGCTGGACTGGGAGCCAATGTAGGTCAGCGAACACAGGGTTGATGGGTGATCGAGACGGTGCGAGATAGGATAGGGGCAGCAGAGTTTTGGATGAGCTCAAGTTTATGGAGGGTGGAAGATGGAAGGCTGGCCAGGAGAGCATTAGAATTATCAAGTCTAGAAGTAATAAAGGCATGTCAATGGATCTCTGCCCAGTTAGGGTCCCTCTCAGTTTCTGATACGTCTTGGAGAAGGTGGCAGAAGTCCCACCTAAAAAAAGGCAAAGGTTTCATAACAATATTTAAGGAACATGGGAGTGATCTCATAACATGTCCAATGTCATTTTCCAGCCATTACACTCCCAATTTCTCCCGGACATTCCATAATCATTTACACCTCCTCTGGACCCATCAGTTGTTTCCATGTTTGTCCCATTATCACCTGTTTTTGCCTTGCACCATCAACCCTTTTGTCATTTAATTACTTGTGCCCTCCACTCTATTACAGACCTTTCCCTTTTGTTTAGGCAGCATCTATGGAGAGAACAGAAAAGCTCCAATCAGGCAGCCCAGGCCTTGTAGCAACAGTCTGAGCACCAGTGGAAGACACAAAGACTGCCTTAAGGCCTCTGTCATGGGTGCCTCAGCTTGAGATATTTCTATAGCTACCATACACTCCATGGTGGACTGGAGGATTGCAAGTCCAGCTTCCAATATTCAGCTCATATCGCTAGCGGACCCCTCCTTCTAAAGCCGTCTGTTTGGCATGGCCTCCAAAGCCAACATTAGATGTTCTACAATGACAGTATTATGCAGGATTTGAAATCCATGGAACTGAAATTTTGTGACTTCAGCGGATGAACCCCCCAAAAAACAGAGTAAACGATAATGAATATCCTTCTTTTAAAATCAGGACCCATGAGATCCCGATCCTCATGCTCTTCATCCAAAGGACTTGCAACTTAGCTCTCCAAGAGCAATGTTCTCCTCCTCATTTGTTCATCTTCATTCGTGCGCTGTCTGCCACCCAGTGGACTTACCCTTTGGTTCTCTAACTTCCCTGGGCCGGTACAATGGGATGAGAAGGAAAGAAAGAGAGAAAGAAAGAGAGACAGAATGAATGAATTTGTATGAAAGAAGAGAAGCAAAAGCTTGTTACAATTTCACAGCTGCCTTCCGACATCCTTGGCTCCAGCACCCTCTATTTCTTCTGTTCCCAGGAATTGCAGCATTTCTTCCTCATAGGTTGGATGTACAGAGAGAGGGGTATACCAGCTATCACAGCTCTCTCTATTGGGTTTTATGAGTAGTCTTGCCCTGAAGAAAAATGCAATGGTAGGAATGACCATTTCTTACCATGACATGCAGTAAAACCCAAATGTCAGCATGCAACCCATAATCAGTATGATGACAGGAGTATGTAACAAGCAATTACATTCCATGTGAGGCTACTTGTGTGGCAAATGCATGTGAAGGTGTGATTGAAGGAACATTTCAGTTTGAAGGTGAGCTCCAAATCAATAGCATTTCTGATGCCTGTAGCATGCCCAAAGAATGATAATGAAATTGACGCTGGAAATTACGGTGACATCAGTGTGCATTGCATTGGGTATTGATGGTAATCAATTAAAGTACTTTAACATAATGTGAGGGGAAGTTTATTGTAAGCGACAGACAATATTTAGTGCAAGGTATCCTGGGAAAGGGTGGCAGCTTCTCTTATCTTGCCTGACCTGGTAAGGTCATTAAACTTTTGCCTGGCCAAGCACGGGTTGGTAGAGTTGACACTCACTGCTCTGGCCCTCTCCTTCCATTGCCTCTATGGAGTTCTCCTTTGGAGCCCTGTAGCACTACATGGAAACAAGAATCCCACACGTCTGCCTCACTTCCTCTAATAGCAGTTCCATTGTTCCATCTGAGGACGAGGGCTCTTTGCCCTCCTGAAAACCTGAACTTTCTTTTCTTCAGCACAAACAATTCTGATGATGCTTGCCCCTTTAAGCTGCTGCAGGCCTTTACTTATTGCAGCAGCTTGCTATTTCCCATCCCCATGAGGCGAGTTCAAAATCAGAGGCATTTCTGAACCCGGAAGCTTGCCCAAAGAATGATAATGAGCCGGATGTTGGAAATAATGGTCACATTGCATTGGGCAGGTGCAAATCAGACTCCAGCTCTGATTCATGCTCAATTAGAAAATTCAGGTTAATGTGTGCTGTACTAGTGTTAGAAATCTAAAAAATACTGCCCACTAACATTATGCTGCCAGTTCTCCCACACGATAGAAAAAATTAAAGTAACTGAATCCAGTGCATAAAGGTCAGTGACATGAAAATAAGTTATTGGTTTCCAGCACTGATCTCACATTGCCCCCAGGACTGACAAATGACTAGCAAGTCATTCATACCATTGCCAAAGGATCAAATGTGACAATATCCTAGTTAGCCTTCAATGCCAAATACATTAATACATTCAATACCCTTGGGTGACTTTTTCAATTTTGGCTCTGCTTATTTTCGGTATATATTTAAACTGTCAGCTGTTTGTTTAATTTGCAGCATCCCATTCTTTTTCCACATTTTATTTTTTTTAAATTTAAAGCCCAGGTACAGTTAACCCTTTAAAGTGTCAGCCTTGGCTCAGTGGTAGAACTTCACGCCTCTAAGCCACTAAATTGTGGGTTCAAGTCCCACTTCAGAAACTTGAGCACATAATCCAGGCTTGCGCTTCAGTGCAATACCGAGGGAATGCTGCACTGTTGGAGGTGCTGTCGATCGGATAAGATGTTAAACCGAGGCCCTATCTGCTCTTTCAGGTGGCACTATTTGGAGAAGAGCAGGGGAGTTCTCCTGGTGCTCTGGCCAATATTTATCCTTCAACCAATATCATTATCTAGTCATTATCTCATTGTTGTTTGTGGGGCCTTGCTGTGTGCTAATTAGCTGCTGCATTTCCTACATTAAACAGTGACTGCACTTTAAAAATACTTGATTGGCTGTAAAGTGCTTTGGGACGTCTTGAGGTCGTGAAAGACACTATGGGCTCAATTTTGAAATGGTGGCGGGTTGGCAGCGGGGGTAAGGTGCGCGTGGCAAACCCGAATAAACAAAACTTACTGTTTCCGACGTGGTGATGACTAACGTCCTCTCCGGGTTCCTGATTGACAGGCTGGTTGCTGTCAGGAGCTGCGACACGAGGTGGGGGGTAGAGAAAGGGAGAGCGCAAGACGATATCCGGTGCTGGAACGGAAGATCGGTGGAGGGGGGCGGTGGGGAGAGAGGAAGATCGGGGTGAAGAGGGGAAAATTGGGGGAGAGGGGAAAATTGGGGGAGAGGGGAAGATCGGGGGGGGTGAAGAGGAGGAGATCAGGGGGACATCGGGGGGGGGGGGGGATGAAGAGGGGGAGATCGGGGAGGGAGACATCGGACATCTACGCAGGGTGGAAAGGTAGGTTGATTTTGTGTTTTAACTTCCTGCAGTGGTTTTTGATGTACTTTGTTTAGTTTCTTTTTCCTTGATTCGGCCCTTTACCTCTGGTTTCACCAGGCATGAATCTGAAGCGGTGGGCAATCCACCCAGGTAAGTTCAAAAATAGTTCTAACCATGTAATCTGTCACAGGTAACGTGCCTTAAGTACCTCAATGAGGTACATTTGGCTCTTTAACTGTCATCCCGCTGGCTTTAATTGCCGGCGGGACTTCCGGTTTCGGGACACCTGCGCGCACACAAGGTGGTCCCTGGGAAACTCGGAAGTCGGTGGGTTGGAGCCGGCTTCCGAACCCGAATGGGATTTTTGGAGCCCCCAACGCACCCGCAATTTCCCCGTAAAATTGAGCCCTATATGAATTCAAATTCTTTCTTTCTTTCTAAAAAGGTTAATCTTGAGTGCTATTTCAAGTTAAATCATGACTGCAGGACAAGGAGACATTGGTACAAACTGCTAAAGGTCAGGACCACATATGCCAACTGTTCACTTTTGCATACGAAAATCAGTGGCCTGTCTCCCATCAATGCTGCTTCTATTCGAGTCCTTGCTGTTATTTGAAAGGATTCTGATAACTGCCTACTACACTTGAGAATTCTTGTGAGAACAGGATTTCCTGTCTACAGTATATAACAGCTGGAATCATTTCAAGTAGTAGCAGGACTCAGGTAGCAGCAGTATTGAAGGGAGAGGGAAATCGAGAAGGTGAAGTGGAGAAGAAGGGGAGAGGATGGGGAAGGGAAAAGGGTAAGTAATGGGGGGGGGGAGTGGAAAGAGGAAAGGGAAAATGGGGAAAGAAATGGGAAAAGGAAGTGGGGAAATGCTGGAAATAGTGAAAAGCCAGGAATTATACTTTGCAGGGGCAGAAGCAGCAGTGCTTTGGAATGGAGGAGGGAATAAGCTGGAACTGGTACTTTGGAGTGGGAGGAAGTAACTGAGAATTGTGCTTTGGGAGGGGATTTAGGAAAAGTCAAAAGCTGTGCTTGGAGGTGGGTGGGAGAAGCCAGGAACAATGCTTTGAGGTAGGGAGAAGTGTCAGCTTGAACTGAGGGGTTTGGAGGAGGAAAAGAGTAGGGGGAGAATAGAAACTTGAATTGGTTTGGGGGGAGAAGAGTAGAGAGGGAGATGAGTACCAGCATGAATGTTGGAGGTTGAGGAGAGAGAGGAGTGCCAGCTTGAACTGAGAATGGTAGTGTGCGAGCATGTACTGCGAGGTTGCAGGAGGAGAGAGTGTCCATAAAAAGAGGGTGGGATGTTGGAGGGAATAAAGTGGGTCTGAAGGAGGTTGAGTATGTTTGAACAGGAGCTGGGTGGGGTTTGGATGTTACAGCTTTGGGAAAAGTAGTGGTCCAAAATCCTTTGTTTTCCCTTTTTAGATTAAAAATCTATCAATTGTTAAGTAAAAAAGTATTTAAAATGAACCAGAATGCGCCATTTTAATGTAAAAGTTCTTATGTTTCTGAGGTATCAGTCCCCCAACCCAACCACCCCCCATTCCCAAAAAGAATGTACCACAACTTGGCACATGCATGAGGTTGGAGGCACTGTGTACAATTGTGAATTTGCTGCCCTGAGTAGAATTGTCCCCTGGTCAACAAGGCAGGGTTCCAATCGCCGATTTGCCATTAGACAATTTTTTTAAAGGAAAAAATTATTTTAAATTATTTCTCAGAAATAGATTATTTGCTGTTATTTTGGGAAAGAGGTGTTAAAATATAAAGAAAAGAATAATCCACTGCAAAATGATAGTTGTCAATAAAATTCAAAAAATCTCCCTTTCCCAATGAAAAAATTGCATTGCCCGAGTTCAGTGTTGATTCTAAAATGGTGGAAAAATAGACTAAATAAAGCGTCACAAATGTCCTTTTTTTTATTATTCGTTCATGGGATGTGGGTGTCGCTGGCAGGGCCAGCATTTATTGCCCATCCCTAATTGCCCTTGAGAAGGTGGTGGTGAGCCATCTTCTTGAACAACTGAGTGGCTTGCTAGGCCATTTCAGAGGGCGATTAAGAATCAACCGCATTGCTGTGGGTCTGGAGTCACAAATAGGCCAGACCGGGTAAGGACGGCAGGTTTCCTTCCCTAAAAGACATTAGCGAAAAAGATGAGTTTTTATGACAATTCGGTAGTTTCATGGCCACCATTACTGATACTAGTTTTTTTTATATTCCAGATTTTTATTTAATTCAATTTAAATTCCCCACCTGCCGTGACAGGATTTGAACTCATGACTCCGGAATATTAGTCCAGGTCTCTGGATTACTAGTCCAGTAATGTAACCATTATGCTACCGTACCTGTGGGAGAGCATGTTTGAGAAGCTGCAAAAAATCAATTTTGTGCCTTCTGCTCTTGTATTCCCCTTTGAAGTTCTCATGTATTTGTTCTTTTTGTTTCCTCCAATACAAATGAGATATGTTGGAGATCCCTAATACTTACGTTGCAAGCCAGTATAAATATATGTTTTGACGAGCAGACAAACCAGGGCCATTCTTGAATTGTCAGCTCTTTAGGCTGTATCAGCTTTTTACCAGCTGTTGGTCAGTTTTTACTTCTTTTCTGGCAAAAGGGAAGAAGCACTTCTTCACGCAACGAGTGCTTAATGCCCGGAATGGTTTTCAGCTTGGGGCGTAGAGGCAAGAAGCCTGGAATCATTCATCTGGTAGTTGGATGCTGCAATGAGGGGGCCTATAGGTTTCTATGGAAGGATGAGCTAGATGGGCTGAATGACCAAATGATGTCATGGAAATGTTTCAACCACTGCCGGGTGCTTTGGGCGGTGGACATGTCTTTTTGGGAAAAAGTTTGCATCCATGAATTCCTAATCTGTAGTGGCTGCATGTGAGGCCCCTAGATCTCTTCCCAGGCATGAGGATCAGGGAAGGGGAAATTCAATCCTGTATTAGAAATTACCACCCACCTGGTCAGCGTCTCCTGAACAATGAGAAAAACTTCAGTGCCCGAGAAAATTCATCTGTTAAGGGCCTAACAGGTGACACCTGAAAATTCAACTCAATGTTGACTGGTGAAGAGCTTTAATGGCAGTGAGCTGGAAACCCTTCACCTGTTTCACCCCCTTAGATGGAGAAGGGAGTACATAACCCCCTCAAAAAATCTTCCTTATGTATGTGTCTAATTTTACATATGATTTAATGTTAAGAAATTTGCACTAATCCTAGCTGAAAATCCATAGGTAGCACTGCAGTACATCAAACGCAACACAGTCTTTGAAAGCAATTCTCAGTGTCAAAACATTTAACCTGATCTATATTGGAAGCAATATGTGGCCCCTACCTTGTTATTTTTGTAGCAGTTAGACAGCTGACATGACCACATTCTGTGCATTTTTGGGGAACTGTTTAGTGAGTGGTTACAGTAGTGTAGTGGTTATATAACTGGACTACTTCAAATCCCACTAGTGCGAGAATTTGAATTCAGTTTAAAATATCTAGAAATGAAAAGCTGGTATCAGTAAAAGTGACCATGAAGCTATCGGTTTGTCGTGAAAACCCAATTGGTTCACTACTGTCCTTTAGTAAGGAAGGAAGCTTTACCCAGTCAGGCCTATATGTGACTCCAGTCCCACAGCAATGTAGTTGATTCTTAACTGCTCTCTGAAGTGGCTTGGCAAGGTATTGGGAGGCCAGGAAGCAATGTAGGTCAGAGAGCACAAGGGTAATGGGTGAGCGGGTCTTGGTGCGGCAGCAGAGTTTTGGATAAGCTCAAATTTGGAGAACTCTGCATTCCTCCAATTTGGGCCTCTTGTGCTTCCCCGATTTCCTACACCCCATATTGGTGGCCGCGCCTTCTAGACCCCAAGCTATGGAATTGCCACCCTAAACCTCTCCGCCTCTCTACCGCTCTCTCCTCCTTTAAGACGCTCCTTACAACCTACCTCTTTGATTAAGCTTTTGGTCACCTGTCCTAATATCTCTTTAGTGTCAAATTTTGTCTGCTAACACTCCTGTGGAGTGCCTTGGGATGTTTTACTATGTTAAAGGTACTGTATAAATGCAGGTTGTTGCAGTATTTGAAGACTTAATTATGTAATTACATATGTATCCAGCAGAGGGAGTCTATTCTTAGGCACGGTGGTCATAGCAAGCACATGTTGGGACATCAGGGTGCACTCCCCGTGATTTTCTGCCTATTCATTTTAAAGGATGAAAAATGTGCGCTGCCATTTCGCCAAGTTCATCTCCCTGCAAATGTTGCTCTGGATCACAGCGCCACCTTTACATTCTTTCTGTCTAAAAGAAGCTGGGATTACCTTTGCTCTGCAGGATGATTCTGGAGTTATGGGTGGTTTTGGCAGATGAAAGTGAGGCCCAATAACATTTGATGTGGTCCAGCCAGTTCTCATAGGGTTGCCAACTCTGCTTGGAGGCATTCCTGGAGGTTTGATCACATGGCGTTCTGACCACATCATTTCTGACCACGTGATGTCTGACCATGTGATGTCTGATCACGTGCCATCTGACCACGTGATATATGGTCATGTGACACCTGCAAATGTTATTGCATTTACCTTATAAAGGTTGGGTCCCCTGTCGTTGAGTATCTTTGCTTGTGGTTTCGCACCAGCAGCTGATGTGCGAGAAGTTCCAAGAACCAGGAGGCCATCAGTGAGCAGATAAAGAAGGGAAACTGAGGGTGGGGAAGAGAAAAAACCAAAGGTGGGGGAACGATTTGCAGAGGAGAAAGCAGAGGTAAGAGAAACTTTGATTCCACCAGTAACTCACTGAAATTGCACTGATAACTAATAGTATAATTGGTAACACTCAGATTCCCCTCATAACCAACAGTAATACAATAACTCACTGATAGTCTATATCTAACTGGTAGTAATAGGTGTGATGCCCTGACATTCTGAAACTACAGCCATAATCCCCCGTACTGCACACGCTGCGGTTAGGCTCCCCAGTTGACGTCACTTTTTACAGGCCCGATCTCTCTCCCTATCTCCTTGGATTCTGGTTTGGACTCTGGTTCTGTGTGAAAATGACACTCTGAACTAGGAGCCTCAGTCAGAGCTGGTCTGTACTTGGACTTTCTACGTCAAAACTGGCCAGTTCTCTAAAGTCAGTTCAGCATCAACATTTCTAAACCACTCCTTGGGCTTGGACTTAAGAAAGGAGAGTTTTTGCAGAATAATAGAAATTACAGCACAGGAGGAGGCCATTCGGCCCCGGCACCTGTGCAGGTGCTGGCATCTCTCCTGTAACCCAATTCCCTGTAGATCCTATTATATTCCTCCCTTTCAAATATTTACCCCAATCCCTTTTAAATGATGTTCTCGTCTCTACCTCAAAAGCCACAGGTGGTGAAGTATCCTTTGGGCTAATATCCTTCAGTTCAAGAACCTTTCTTCTCCCTTCATCCTTGGTTCTTCCAGTGAGAATCCTCAGCCTCGCTTCCCTTATTCCCCATTCCACCAGTGGAAACAATCTTTCACTGTTTAGCCACAGTAAAGTCCCCAGGTTTCACTCACCCCTTTACTGGCTGCTCCTCTTTTGGCGCCACTCCCAAGATGCACTGCAGCAACTCGCAAAGGCTTCTTTGACAGCACCTCCCAAACCCATGATCTCTACCACCTAGAAGGACAAGGGTAGCAGGTGCATGGGAACAACACCACCTGCACGTTCCCCTCCAAGTCACACACCATCCTGACTTGGAAATATATCATCGTTCCTTCATCGTCGCTGGGTCAAAATCCTGGAACTCCCTTCCTAACAGCACTGTGGGAGCACCCTCACCACACGGACTGCAGCGGTTCAAGAAGGTGGCTCACCACCACCTTCTCAAGGGCAGTTAGGGATGGGTAATAAATGCCGGTCTTGCCAGCGACGCCCACATCCCATGAATGAATTTTAAAAAACTCCCACTCACTACATTGCATCTGCTGCTGCTCCTGGCTCTGCATAAAATTCTGTTCCCCATGCCCATTTCCCAGTCTCCCCCTGTCCCCCTCAACACAAGTCCGAATCCCCCCAACCTCCCGCCTTCCTCTCTTCCCTTGCCTGAGACCCAAAACCTCCGACCCCCAATCCCCGACCCCTTCACCCCAGGCTTGCTCTCCCCCCGACTCCCGAGACCTCTGACTGTCTCTCCCCAACTCTCTCCCCCCCCCCCCCCACCAACTCTTTTCTCCCCCACAACTGTATGGCAGATATGCTCAAGTCTATGTCCCTTGGATTTGAGGGTGTGGAGATAGGGGCAATTTCAGGGGAATTGTCTGGGATTGGAAATAGCAAATATTTTGCTGGGGAAAAGGGCATCAAAGGTGTAGGTGAGGGAATGTTGGAGCAAATCAAAAATTGCCTATTTTACAGAACTAATATCTCTCAACTTAGTCCAGTAATAAAATATACATTTTAATTGTTTCACTTAAATGTATGCCCATTGGATGTACACCCTCCTTAAAAGAAAACATTCCCCCCATTAATATCATTGAAGCTTGTTCTAATAAGTAAATATTATTCGGTTATGATTTAAATGACTAGAATAATGTGGAAGAGTTTTAATAATACAGCATAAAATGTTCCCAAGAAAACTGGAACTGAGTCAATCCTCTGTGGCAGACTCTAATCCAGTAAATGAAATAGTCAGGTCTGCAATATCCAAGGCTCGGTGGGTGATAGACGAACCAGCCTGGCTCATCAATGGGATCTGAAGGGGTAAACCTATCACAGGGGGAGGGGGGTGGTATTCTTCTGACTTGGCTGCAGATAACTCTACAAGCCAAAGTCCTGATGGGTAGGGTGATTCTGCCTGGACAAGTACTGGGAAGCTTACAAGTGCTTTGTGCTGGTAAACTGGGCGGTTTTAACTGGTTAACCTCCAGCAGCAACCCAACACACATTTGGGATCTTGAAGGCTTGGTTCTTGCCAATCTGTGCCTAAGGTCTCTTGGTTCAGTAGAGAGTGTCCCTACTGGGAGAGACTGTGCACTGGGAAAGAGTGTGTATTCCATTACAGGAGAGAGCATGTACTTCATATCAGGCAAACTCGATATGGAGGTGAGGGAATGGTTGAGCAAATTGACAGTTGCCAATGTATCATGGCGAGTAAAGGGCCAAAGGCTAGGCAGTTGGAGGTTTGGAAGTGCAGTTGTAAGTGGTTTGGGGAGGGAGAATATTTTCCAGGGACAGATGTAGAAGAAAGTAGGATTGGAAGGGGATAGGAGATGTGGGTGGTGAAGATACGAGGGCCTGGATTTTAACTGGCAGCGAGTTTCCGGCAGAAAACCATGTTGGAGAATTAATTTCCCACGTGTCTGCGTCAGAATTTCCATCCTGCTGGCTGATTTTGAGGTGGGAAGTCAACAGGAAGCGAGGGAGAAAATCGCGCGACCCGAAGGCAAGTAAGTGGCAGAATCGGCTACCAGGTCATCCAGCGTGGATCTCCTGGAAGAGCCCCTTGGCCCCACAAAGAAAGTAAAATAAAATATAAAACTTACCTGTTTGGGCGTCTTCTGGCCCCGATCACCACCGCAGGGTTGGCTTAGCAGGAAACTCACTGCCGCTTTCCACTCAGACTGCCGATTAAAATTGCAGTCGGGTCCCGACATTTAGACATTAAAAAGGCCCCTACCTGCTTTGGGCGGTGTCGAGCTGGTGAAGATCGGAACCTGTCAGCTCCCGGTGGCTCTAGGGAAGGTAGAGTTAAAATCACCCCCAAGGAAATGGTTGGAGATTGCCTTGTCAGTGATTGCAACCATGGTAGAAGAAAGGTCGCAGGAGATGACATGGTTGAGGGGGTGGCCACGAATATGGGTAAGGGATGGAAAAGCTGGTGCTCAAGACAGGAGAAGAGACCAAGGCTTGACTTGGTAATAAGGGCCATACTAGTACCTTGGAGATTTGGGCAGAATAGGCTTCTGTAAGAGGCAAGCTGTTGCCAGCTGTGAGCCAAGCTTCAGTCAAAGCCAGGACATCAATGCAATGATCCATAGGTGTGAATGCCAAGGGCCTTGTTTTTGAGTGAATGGACATTCAGGAGGGAAATACGGAGAGGGTCAATGATTGATCCACTGGCAGAGTCCAAGAGGCAAGTGGGCAGTGGGCTGAGGGGATAGGAAGAAGGTTGGTGAAGTTAGCTCCCAGTGAGTACACTGAACAAGAGAAATGGATGGGGCTGTTGGGGTTGCTGCTCGTAAGGAGGCGGCAATGGTCCTTCGGAGAATATGAAGGGAGGCAGCGAGGTTGGCTGTAGGCTTATTCAAGGTGATTTCACGTCTGGGATGGCAGTAGGAGAGCAGGAAGACAGGACGCTGGTGAAGGGTTGGTTTAGGGATCGGAGTGCAAAGTACTGAGAGGGGCGAAATTAAAGATGGCACGGCTGGGTGACAGGAAGGGGAGGTGATAGGAGAGAAGGTGCCAAGAGGAAGAAAAGAGAAATAGAAGTAATGGGCTTAGGTCTGGAACAACAGCCAAAATACCTACACGAATGGACACAGACAGGATTCAGGTTACATAGGCATGGCAGAGACGAGGAGAGACATGTTCTGGTCATAAACAGTGGTCAGGGAGGAAACAATATAAAAGAGTCCAAAGTTGATTTTGTCCCAAGTGTTGATTTCTGAGGACCTTTTCCATCTTGCTCATTACCTTGAGGAGAGAAGAAAGGATTGCAGAATGGGAATGGAGGAACAAAAAGTGGTACTTAAACCTGAAAGTTAGTCATTAGCAGTCTAGTATCTGCAATGAGATAATAGATTCACAACTTTTAGTTGTTTTGGGAGAGTAGCAATTATTAGACAATAGAAGAGTTTGCATTTGTCCTTTCTCTTTCCATTGAAAAAAATAGGAGCATAAATAATTATGGGGAAATCATCCACAATGCATTTTTCCCTTCTCATTATTATTAGTCAGTGGTAAATCAGGGAGGTGTTAATAATAAATGTGGCATATCTAAGTTTTTTTTAACATAGATACTTAATAAAACAGACTGCAACTGCTGTTACTGAATTCTTATTGTGGTTCTTGAGATAAAATCACTGGCACTTCCTGTCCTGTTCGATCCTCAGCTGTTTGTTTCCACTGGCAGGAGGCTCAATAACCAGAGGACACAGATTTAAGATAATTGGCAAAAGAACCAGAGGGGAGATGAGGAGAAAGTTTTTTACACAGCGAGTTGTTAGGATCTAAAATGCATTGCCTGACAGGATGGTGGAAGCAGATTCAGTCGTAACTTTCAAAAGGGGATTGGATATATACGTGAAAAGGAAATATTTGCAGGGCTATGGGGAAAGAGCAGGATCGTGGGACTAATTGGATAGCTTTTCCAAAGCGCTGGCTCAGGCACGATGGGCTGAATGGCCTCCTCCTGTGCTGTATGGTTTTCTATGATTCTATTCTATGATTCAGCACTGTCCTAAGACGGATAAAATTTCTCTTTTTATCATATCTGAAATTCACATTTGCTTTCCTGTCATTTTTCCACTTGATTTTCTGACCTTCAGTACCAACTTCCTAAACTCATAGTGCCAGCTGCAGACACTTTACTGCCTGATTATTTTATCTTTTATTGACTGGCTGCACAAGTCCTTGAAGAAAGTAAGCATTTTATTTGCAAATGTGATACTGATAGACAGCTGTGAAAATTTAGCACTGTGTGCGCAGACTGATTGACAGCGATTTCACAGCGAGAAGGCACGGTTGTAGAATCAGTGAAACACTGGAGGAAACATAATTTAAGAAATGACACGGCCAAGAAACCAGCTTTGAAAAACAGAAGTGGAAGAGAGCATTTAAGAAGCAGGAGAAATTAATAACATAGGCCATCAAAAGGAGAATTGCACTAATACTAATATTTACTTTTTTTATTAAGATCATTTAAAATAAAGTGCACCAGTGACGTGCCTATCAATTGTCCCTCTCCACCCCACCAATTGTATGGTTCTTAATGGTCCTTTCTCCCCTGAGCTTTACTCTCTTGTTTTTCCTATTGTCCAGTATCCTACATCCTCTTTCCCCTCCTGTGCGAAGTCAAGACGCATCACTCAGTACTGTAATATAACTCCGCACCATCCTCAGTCTTCCCTTCCTCCTACAATCTGTAGATTTTTAAAACTCAAGGTTGGTATCGTGCAACCACTTCTTTCTTAATCTTGCCTTCTCAACCTTGGTAGTGCTCCATAGGAATTGACCTTTCACCTAAGTTTCACAATAATAATTATTATAAATGATATTGGTATGAGGGCAAGGAGGCAGATATGCCAGTCACTGACTTCTGTGGTTCCATTTCTCAGTGAAATTCCCATTTACACTATGATTAATGTTTAAAAAATGTCTAAATTACAGGATGTAGACTCCAAACTGTCTACTTTGCCAGTGATGTCTATTTTGTTTGCCATATATAGGCATGCTTTGAATAAAGTGTTGTTGAGGTACTTCTCATGCTGTGACTTTTCATAAAATGGATGTAATGTGCTGAACTTTAGGGTTGCTATCAGGATGATGCTCATTGTGAGCACAGATCAAAACTTTCACTCAAAAGTCTCCATAAGAATTAAATTGTGAAAACAATGGTGAAATTAGTCTACAAATAATTCAGAATGTATTCGCCATATATAGAATCATAGAAAGGTTACAGCACAGAAGGAGGCCATTCGGCCCATCATGTCCATGCCGGCTCTTTGTAAGAGCAATCCAGTTAGTCCCATTCTCCCGCTCTTTCCCCGTAGCCCTGCAAGTTTTTTCCCTTCAAGTATTTATCCAATTCCTTTTTGAAAGCCACCGCTGAATCTGCTTCCACCACCCTTTCAGGCAGTGCCTGTCAGATCATAACTAGTCGCTGCGTAAAAAAGTCTTCCCTCATGTCGCCTTTGGCTCTTTTGCCAATCACCTTAAATCTACGTCCTCTGGTTCTCCACCCTTCCACCAATGGGAACAGTTTCTCTTTATTTACTTTATCTAAACCTTTCATGATTTTGAACACTTCTATCAAATCTCATCTTAACCTTCTCTGCTCTAAGCAGAACAACCTCAGCGTCTCCAATCTATCCACATAACTGAAGTCCCTCATCCTTGGAACCATTCTAGTAAATCTTTTCTGCACCCTCTCTAAGGCCTTCACATCCTTTCTAAAGTGCAGTGCCCAGAATTGGACACAATACTCCAGTTATGGCCAAATCAGTATTTTATAAGGGTTCAACAAAACTTCCTTGCTTTTGTACTCTATGCCTCTATAAAGCCCAGAATCCTGTATGCTTTTTTAACCGCTTTCTCAACCTTTCCTGCCACCTTAGAAGATTTGTGCACATATACCCCCAGGTCTCTCTGTTCCTGCACTCCCTTTAGAATTGTACCATTTAGTTTATATTGCCTATCCTCATTCTTCCTGCCAAAATGTATCACTTCACACTTCTCTGCATTAAATTTCATCTGCCATGTGTCCACCCATTCCACCAGTCTGTTTATGTCTCCTCTTGAAGTCTATCACTATCCTCCTCACTGTTTACTACACTTCCAAGTTATGCATCATCTGCAAATTTTGAAATTGTGCCATGTACACCCAAGTTCAAGTCATTAATAGAGATCAAAAAAGCAGTGGTCCTAGTACCGACCCCTAGGGAACACCACTGTATACCTTCCTCCAGTCCGAAAAATAACCGTTCACCACTACTCTCTGTTTCTTGTCACTTAGCCAATTTTGTATCCTTGCTGCCACTGTCCCTTTTATTCCATGGGCTTCAATTTTGCTGACAAGCCTGTTATGTGGCATTTTATCAAACGCCTTTTGAAAGTCCATATATATCAACCGCATTGCCCTCATCAATCCTTTCAGTTACCTCATCAAAAATCTATATTTTTATCGAAATGTTATGCTTGGTTTTTAATTAGAATTAAAAAATGATATCTAACCAAAATGCCCATTTGGTCCTTTGTATTTTAACTCATCTTTAATAACACTTTTATATAATTTATAATAATGTTTTTTTCCTTTGATTCCTGACTATACAAGTATTCAGATTCAGTTTTCTAGAAAAATCGAGTACAAGAATTTTGTGAAGGCTTAAAATAAAATATCAAACAAAACAAACTTATTTTTAAGCAGCTCTCATTACTTATATAGAGTAATCTTCTCCTAGCCTCCAATCTCTCTCTTCCAACCTTTCTATATTTTATCAATATTATTAATGGTCACTACTCCTCTGAACTTTCCTTTTGTGATCAGTCTTTGCTCCAAATGCACTCTACTACATACTCTTCCTTCACTCTGCATCTTCTCTGTGTTGAAATAAAGCATCCTCACACCATTCTCTATTTCACTGGACTTCAAAACTGCAGAATTTCTAGTGTCCCCATGCCTGCCCTTCCTCTTAAATTCAACAGGCTTTTAAAACATTAGTGTCATATAACCATTACTTCTTGATTAACCTCCTCTCTTCCTTTTTCCAACCTTAGTGGTGTTTATTTAAAATAAAGTTTCTCAATTTAAAAAAAACCTTTGTGGCTGAAGTCACAAAACATACATCCATAATTCAACTTAAAAAGGAAACTCAACCCTATTTGAAATATTCTAATTTAACTATTGATATCTGCAAATAAAATCATCAGACTGTGCAATATGGCATTGTAGTGAATCCAGTTCACAACATCTCAGAGGGAGAAAAACATTAAACAAAAAGCAAAAAGGTGCAGATGCTGGAAACAGTCAGCAGGTCAGGCAGCATCTGTGGCCAGAATAAACAAATGAATGTTTCAGGTGTGCACCCTTTATTTGAACTAGAACATCTCTTGTTTTTCCAGGACATTCTTGATAATATTCCATGTCATTTGTGATTTCATGTGGTTTTGCTACGCACCATATATAGAATTTTGGCTCAAGAAAAACGTGTAATTGTGTCTTACAAATTAAATAAATAACATAAATTGAATTATCAGAGTCAATTTTCAGCAAATTTGCAAATGCATGTTGGTAGAATGAAGTTCAATTTTGCTGGATTTCTTCCCTTTGAGGCACTCCCAATATTCCATAAGAAATAGGAGCAGGAGTAGGCCAAATGGCCCCTCAAGCCTGCTCCACCATTCATTCAGATCATGGCTGATCTTCAACCTCAACTCCACTTTCCTGCCTGATCCTCATATCCTTTGATTCCCCTAGAGTCCAGAAATCTGTCTATCTCAGCCTTGAATATATTCAATAACTCAGCATCCACAGCCCTCTGGGGTAGAGAATTCCAAAGATTCACAACCCTCTGAGTGAAGAAATGCCTCCTCATCTCAGTCTTAAATGGCCGACCCCCCTTATCCTGAGACTATGCCCTTTAGTTCTAGTTCCCCAGCCAGGGGAAACAACCTCTCAGCATCTACCCTGTCAAGCCCCCTCAGAATCTTATATGTTTCAATAAGATCACCTCTCATTCTTCTAAACTCCAGAGAGTATAGGCCCATTCTACCCAACCTCTCCTCATAGGACAACCCTCTCATCCCAGGAATTAATCTAGTGAACCTTCATTGCATCGCCTCTCAGGCAAGTATATCCTTCCTTTGATAAGGAGACCAAAACTGTATGCAGTACTCCAGGTGTGGTCTCACCAAAGCCCTGTATAATTGTATTAAGACTTCCTTACTCTTGTACTCCAACCCCCTTGAAATAAAGGCCAACATGCCATTTGTCTTCCTACTTGCATGCTAACTCTCTCTGGACACCAACATTTAATAGTTTCTCACCATTTAAAAAATATTCTGTTTTTCTATTCTTCCTACCAAAGTCAATAACCTCACATTTCCCCATATTATACTCCATCTGCCACCTTCTTGCCCAGTCACTTAACCTGTCTATATCCCTTTGCAGACTCTTTGTGTCCTCCTCACAGTTTATTTTCCCACTCACTTGTTGACTTCTCATTTTTCCTAATTATAATTAATGTGGAATTTCTCTCTGACTTGCCTTTTTTCTCCAACTAAGTGGTCAATGTTGTGCAGAAAAAATTCTCCTAGATTGTTTGTACTTATGAAATAATACAAAACAACCATTTGGGAGATACCAGCCAAATTACTCTTTCATTATCTTTTAAAAGGAGAATGATTAGGCAACTAAACGGCTTGACTAGTATCTCCTACCTGGAATCTTTTTATTGGGGCACAATTATCAAGGCGAAGAGTTTTCCTTCAATTGGAGAACATACAAGAACAGAATAATGCAAAAGGAAAAAAGGAAAAGTGACTGAAGACCTAGAATTAGACAACAGAAAGTAAAAGGTTAATTGGTCTCCACATATGTACACAGAGGATGTAACAAAATGATATGTAATGTAAATATATTTAAATGGAAAATAGGAGTTGGTTAAATGGTAACATGATATGAACATGAAACAATAGGTGGTATAATGAAAGAAATTGAAGATAAATCAGGCAGTTCAAGCTAGCTGAAAGAGGAGTCAGATCCAAGAGAGGCCCAAAAAGGTAAGTCATTTTATTTTTTTCTACTTTCCTTGTCAGCCCATGAGGAGCAGAAGCGCTCCTCCGGGCCTCACAAGGAAAGTTTAGTCCTCCCTGACCCAATCATGAGGCCCCCTCTGAAACCCTCTCCCCGCAACTTACCTAAATGCTGGGGACTGTCCCTTTGGTTCTCAGTAGCATTATATTCCTGCTCGCTGGCCAGATGCCAGCTGCCGCCTCCTGAGGGTTCTGGGCGAGCAACTGACCAGGCGGCATGCAGGTGAAGCCCAGGAGTTCAAATTTCATGGCCTTACGCTGCTGAGGTCAGGAAAGTCTGTCGCCTGCCTCAGCTCCTGCCTGCACGATTCCCACAAAAGTTAAAATCGGGACTTATGAGACATGCCCTTTCTCACGGTTGTACCTATTGGTCTGATTCTTACTCTCACTTCCTCGTGTTCTCTGGCACTAACACTACATCCCGAGTGCATGCTCTTGCTCCACATGCTACTTCAATCCTTATCTCACTCACTATTCCTACTTCACAAAGCTCACCAAAAACTCAGCCAAAATGTAACTACAACAACTCCCCCCGTCTCACCTGTAAGCGTACGGTACACTACTCCCCGCTCTACTTACACGCCAACGATGATTCCAAACTGCGGTGGCACTACATGAAAAATATTACAGTACACCTTCATCAACCAGCAGAATATTGGGCCATAATTTGCTGTAGCAGGGCATCTACAACCACCAACACCACCACCACCACAACAACAACAACAACCTGCATTTATATAGCACCTATGACAAAGTAAAACATCCCAAGGTGCTTCACAGGAGCATTATCAAACAAAGTTTGACACCGAGCAACATAAGGAGATATTAGGTCAGGTGACCAAAAGCTTGGTCAAAGAGGTAGCTTTTAAGGAGCGTCTTACAGGAGGAGAGAGAAGTGGAGAGGTTTAGGAAGGGAATTCCAGAGCTTAGGGCCTAGGCAACTGAAGACAAGACCACCAATGGTGGAGCGATTAAAATCGGGGATGCGCAAGAAGCCGGAATTGGAGCAACGCAGATATCTTGGAGGGTTGTAGGGCTGGAGGAGGTTACAGAGATAGTGAGGGGGCGAGGCCTTGGAGGGATTTGAAAACAAGGATGAGAATTTTAAAACCGAGGAGCTCCTGGACTGGGAGCCAATGTAGGTCAGCGAGCACAAGGGTGATCTAACAGTGTCTGCCATTTATTGGACTTGCCCTTGCACGTTTAGGTTTTAAAATTTTTTGCGTGGCAAATTGCTGGAAGTGTGAGCTGATAATGTCACAGCATGGGAAACAGGGCATCTGGGACCTGAGTGAACGGGGCAAGCAACAGGGTATCTCCTTAATCAATCAGATTGATGGATTATGAAATAAACAGCGCAAGGTCTGAGGAGGAAGTGTAAATTAGAGTGGATGAATTCAATGTCAAATCAGGTACAGAAAGAGAAATAAAGAGAGGGAAAGGAAGATTGGATTAAGAGAGAGGAGAAAAATAGAAAGGAAAAGTAAAAAAAAAATATTTTGACATTTTTATAATCTTCAACAGTTAATACCTGAAGGAATGAGAAGCCACACTTCTAGTAGTTAATTTTCAGTGCCAGAGAGGTTGATTTGTAGTAATTAACAATTATCATGTCACTAAAAGGGTACTTGTGCTTGAAATGACAAGACTTGACTTCCTGTGCCGAGATTAGTTCGTATCTACTGTGCAAATACAGCAACTTCACGCCATTCAATGCATTTCAATGGTGAGGCAGACAGCACGATACCATTTTTGCGAAGCCAACAACTCGGACAGCAACTTTCGGATATTTGAGTATATTCAAGGCTGAGATCGATAGATTTTTGAACTCTAGGGGAATCAAGGGATATGGGGATCGAGCAGGAAAGTGGAGTTGAGGTTGAAGATCAGCCATGATGCAGGTGCAGCAGGTGATCAAGAAGGCCAACGGAATGTTGGCTTTTATTGCTAGGGGGATAGAATATAAAAACAGGGAGGTATTGCTGCAGTTATATAAGGTATTGGTGAGACCGCACCTGGAATACTGCATACAGTTTTGGTCTCCATACTTAAGAAAAGACATACTTGCTCTCAAGGCAGTACAAAGAAGGTTCACTCGGTTAACCCCGGGGATGAGGGGGTGGACATATGAGGAGAGGTTGAGTAGATTGGGACTCTACTCATTGGAGTTCAGAAGAATGAGAGGCGATCTTATTGAAACATATAAGATTGTGAAGGGGCTTGATCGGGTGGATGCGGTAAGGATGTTCCCAAGGATGGGTGAAACTAGAACTAGGGGGCATAATCTTAGAATAAGGGGCTGCTCTTTCAAAACTGAGATGAGGAGAAACTTCTTCACTCAGAGGGTAGTAGGTCTGTGGAATTTGCTGCCCCAGGAAGCTGTGGAAGCTACATCATTAAATAAATTTAAAACAGAAATCGACAGTTTCCAAGAAGTAAAGGGAATTAGGGGTTACGGGGAGCGGGCAGGAAATTGGACATGAATTTAGATTTGAGGTTAGGATCAGATCAGCCATGATCTTATTGAATGGCGGAGCAGGCTCGAGGGGCCGATTGGCCTACTCCTGCTCTTCTTTCTTATGTTCTTATGTTCTTAACCGTGCATCTGCCCCTTGCCTGAAGTTGCTGTACCATTTACACATAAATAACGGTGAGCACCATTAGTCTCACCATTATTTTGACAGCAAATTCTGGCCCATTATATTCCTACCTTTCTTAAACTTCTGACTTAGAAAACTTCTGACTTAACATGAGCAGCTAGTGTGTTTGCACATATTTGAAGTTAGACTTATTTTAGTTATAAAAAGGTAGGATTGGCGATGTGCCCAACACAGCTCAAGTGTACAACAGTACTGCAAGGACTCTCTTGGCACTTGCCACACTCCTCAATGTTGATTACAGGTGCAGGACGTCATGGCACCAGATTTTGTTTTGGTGTAATGTTTACACAGTATCATACCCACTTGAGACAAACAGTCACAAATCCTGCTGGGCCTCTGGGATCTAAACCTGGCCTAACCAAAGCTTAATACATAACAGATTCCTCCAGTGTATTACACACACACACACACACACACACACACAAACGCATATTATATATAAAAAATGAAGGAAAGAAAAAGTAGTATGTGTGTATGAGAAACATATTACAAAGTATGTATATTAGGCTGCATTTCTGGAGACTCCTTGCAAGCCTGGTCTCGCCTCCCACGTTCCACTGGCATGGCTCTCGGGGGACGGCTGGAGGCTTGGCACAAGCTGCTGTCCTGTGGGACGGCAGTATCACACAGCTGTGACTCCTGGGTGGCTTGTCATTCTCTTCACCACCATTGTCATCCACCTTCTGTGCCGCCCGCTGCCTTGGTAGATCTGGAAGAAGGGAGGATGGAAGGCAAGTATGGACAAACATGACCGCCATGTCAGGGCAGCAGTGCAGGTGTTCAGTAATCTGGTGCTGGCAAAATCCTGCTGACCTCACAATGACCCATGGCAAGTGCTGAGTGCCTCTCCGCCAGTTGCTTGGCTTTGTCCTTGAAGGGGGTGAGGGGTTCAGAGGGGAGGGGGGACGTCCCTCCGGTGACCTGCCTTTGGCCGGCATTATGCACCAATTTCCTCCTGCAAAGAGAAAAATAAATGAGGGTAAGGCTAACAGCTAAGGAGTATATGGAGGTGGCATGGAAGAGATAAAGTAATGATGTGGGAGTGTGAGGGTGTTAAAGCGGAGGGAAAGGGTTTTGGGGTTGTGTAATACAGTTATTTGTTAGGGGAGCTGTGTAGTCATAGTGTAGGATAGGGAGTTAGATGCACGCTTAACCAGAGAGCATTGTGAAAGGTTAGTTGTGTAAGTGTTGCTATAAGAGGGTGGGCGAAGAAGAAAAGGGACAGGTGTGTTACCTTGTCTGCCCTGTTGAGGATATGGAATTTCTTGCAGCATTGTTCTGCAGTCCAGGGGATGAGGTAGTTCAGTCAGTGCCAGTGCCACCTCCCTCCAGGTGGCATAAGTAATGATGTTTTTGTACCTTCATATAATAGTGAGAAGTAATGAAAGGATTGGCAGGCTGATTAACAGTCCGACAGGCTGCAACATGAAGGGTCCCTCCATGGCCGTAACCATCTTTATACCAGTGAGTTGGGGGGGGGGCTTTGTCCTCTATGGCAGGGAGGTTTTTTGAGCTCTCACAACCCGTACGATGAGGTGGGCCACCCACACCCCCCCGGACTCAAATATCCCACTGGATATCAGCCCAGAATTCAAAGCCGGAGCTCCAGTCTCCACTCGCTGGGACTGGCTGAAGCAGGGTTTGAACTTTTGACTCAGGTGAGCATGCTATCACTAAGCCAAAGGTTTGCTTCTGGCATGAGTGATAATTCTGGGAGACTTGGTGGCACCCACACCCTGGACTCTGCTTAACCTGCCTTCATTGCCCCCCAGGAGATCTTGGAGGTCTGAATGAGTGCATTTGTGCATTCTTCTCCTCTGGCTTGGTGCCATGCTCTACTGCTCTCTGAGCAATGGTGGTGCTTGAATATTCATAAGTGTCACAAAAATATTGGTAAGACATGCAGTGAAATAATTTGAGAGAGAAACGAAGGAGCCACGCAGCGGTCTTGCCTTTCCTCTTTGCCCCCCAGTGTTCTGGTTAATAGCACAGGCTGAACACTGCATTTAAAAAGGCTGCATAGAAGTTTCCTGATAGTTGAGCTGCTTGTACCGGTTTCACACCTGTTTTACACCATAGGAACATAGGAATTACTAAATGAAAAAGATCAAGGTCCATCTAGTTTGCCTTCTACCACCTGGTAATCGCATGCTACAACAATAATAGATTTGATGATTAATCATAGCATCAATCTCTATTAATTAGTCTGCAACAGACTCAGACTTGGGGTGAAGAAAGCCTGCCAGTGCTGAAAAGTTGTGAGAACCACATGCCCAAAGAAAGAAAGAAAGACATGCATTTATACAGTGCCTTTTATGACCTCAGGATGTCCCAAAGTGCTTTACAACCAATGAAGTACTTCTTGAAGTGTAGTCACTGTTGTAATATAGGAAACAAAGTCACCAGTGGCTCTCTCATGGAGCTAAGGCCATTCTCCTGGGATTGGGCTCAGCACTCCTATGGCTCTGTGTGAGAACAGAGGGCAGGAGTGATGTGATGCTCTGGAAGCCCCTGTCAACTCTGGCCCCTAGAGCCAAAATGGCAGCCCTCTGAACTGTGGCAGCAGTTTGAGCTGTTATGGAAGCTGTCAGCAGTGGTTCCTTCATGGCGGGCGCCACTGTCGTGTTCATAGAGCTGACCACTCACTCCATATTGGGCAGATTGGTCTCCATGCTCATCGCGAAGACTCGACACAAGTTGGAGCTGGACTCCTCCGTGCTCTGAACCATTGCGCGCAAGCTCACTGGCAGGCTTCCCAGTGCATTTCCTGGTGCATGACCGTCAGCCTTCTTCGGTAGCCAGGGGCCTCGAAGTCAGATGCTGAGTCCTCTACAGAAGAGCTAGTACGTGATCTCACTCTCTGGTGAGCTGACACCTACCCCCCTGCAAGCCTGATTCATTTTAGTGAGGTCATATCACGAATTTAATGTGCTGCCTTTGACCACATGAACGGACATGTTTTAGGGCGCAATCAAATTTCTAGGCCTATGTATTTGAACCCTAGGTTTCCCTGTTCATCCATTCTCCTCAGCATCTTTTCATTGCGCGTATACTCCCATTCCTTGTTTATCCTTCCAAAATGTATTAGCTTAGTTTTGTCCAGCATGTTCTCTTCCATGGGACAGGATGTGCAGCCGGGCTCGGCCTCCTCCGGTTGTGGCCTCCTGTCACAAGTTGTGCGCAAACTTCTCCTACAGGAAAGAAGGGAGTGTGTTATTGATATACTTGTGGGGTGTTTAGAGAATTTGCCTGTTATGGTTGACTAGTTTGCACGTAGTGTGTAAGATGTGAGATAAGGAGAAGTGAGGGTTGCAATGATGAGAACAGGAGATGCAGAGTATGTGAGTAGGAGCAGAAGGAGATGGAGTGAAGTGTGGTGCTGTGATTGTAGGAGAGTGAAGGGAAGCAGAGGAGGGGAGTCTTATAAGTTGTGAGGTTGGAGGTGGTGAAGGTGTGTGGAGAGAATAAGAGAGCAGGATTCTTACCTTGACAACTCTGGTGAGGTTGTTGGTCATTTTTCTGCATGGCAGTCATGTCCTGGGAGCTAAACTCCTGGCATTAACTTCCTCCACAACCTCTTCCTACTTGTGATCTCCCTCCTCCTGGCCACCGTCTGGACCAGGTCCTCCAATTCCATATCAGAGATCCTGGGGGCCCATTCTGCAGGTCTTGCAGTCATTTCTGTCTTCAGAAACAATCCCCGCTGTCTGCAGCCAGAGTGCACCTCCCCTTTAAGAGGTGCTGGCTACCTTTAAGTGGTGTCAGTGAAGCCCGATTTCAGGCCCCTCCCAAACAGGCTGCCCAGCCAGTGAATAGCGTGGGTGGTGCTGGCTGCATGTCTGACTGAAACCACATGAACAGACACGGGCAGCGCAAGCCCTGCCCCCACCCCCACCCCCGCAGGCCCATTTTCGGGCACGATTGAATTTCTAGGCCAAGCTGTTTTAGTGATGTTGGTTAAGTTAGGTAAATTTAATTTTTGATATCAGAACTCAGTTCAGAATGACAATATCACAGTCTGAGCTGTCTCAATGCGACATAACTCAGTTTAGTAGTCAGTTTTGAAGTTTACAGTACATGCTTGTCCAAGTTACCCTTTTGCAGCTCCTACTTCCTAATGGTTCACAGCAGTATCGGTGGACACTTAAAGTGGGCAGATTTATGAAAGTAAATAATGAGCGAGAAACAGAGTGAAAACCAGTGATAAAGGTGAGCAGGAATAGACCGTTTGAAAGTGAAAAGAGCCCTGAAGCATGCAGGTTTAATGAAACACGGCTATGGAGCTGATAGATTTCAAGTGAAAACGATGAGAGACCTGGAATGGAATCAAATGGAAGTTAGTTGTAAGAGAGAAAGAGTGGATGGTTCAGCTCTTGGTATTTGTTTTTCTGAAACCTGAAACGTTGGTCTAAAATCTGCCCCCTGCTGTCTGTTCCGACAGCATGAGCTCAGTTCAAAAGAGTTACACTGGCTTACAGGAAGTAGTAACCATATTACAGAAGAGGTGATGAGATTTAAAACTAACACTGGGCTCCTAGACTGAGAATTGCACATTTACTAGTGGACCAGTGATTATGGTGTGATGATGTGTAAGGTCGTGCCTTTCCCCTCAGAATTCTGCTACAGAGATGGTTCACCTGTTGAAGTAGTGGGATTGCTGCTGAGCATAAATAGGGACTGAAGGGTAGGAACCAGTGAACAATGCCGAGGGATAATAATGTACAGACACCTGATGTCTCCGTCTGAAATTTCTTTCTCCACAATTTTATTGGAGGCATCAACCTTTCTCAGACAAATGGGTTAATGGCTCAGCTGAAATAGCGGAGAGAGGAATTTCAGATGAACACACTAAACACTCAGTTAACCCACAGGGTATTTTTTAAAGCTTACGTTTATTCCCCAATTTTCTTTTCTCTTCTCCTGAAGGTGCTGAGTCTTGCTGCGGTGCAGTTCCGCAGGTGCTAGCAACCTTTCAGTACCTCAAGTAATGATTCTTCATGTGCGTGCCTAGGTGTTGAGTGCTGGCAGGCTATTCGACAATGGAAGGCATTAAAGTCCCATGTCTGCACTTGCACACATTCTAGCAGGGTCACTAGATAGTAGTCAGGCTGATTTTTTCCCCTCTGTGGTGCAGTGCTGCCATAGCCCATTCTGGTGCTACAGTTGTTGCCCTAACCATGATCAGCTAACAGGACAGATAGGGATCAAATCTGGAAACTTCTTGGTCTGTATGGCTCAGCACCACACTGGTTCCTGCATTCACCCACAAGAATACTCAAGGCAAGCTCTCAACATGCTGATGCAATGTTACAATTGCTATAGGTTTGAAGTGAGGGAATGGCATAACCTTCTATTTTAATGGCCTATTCATATTTTATTGAACTGTTTTTACATCAGATTCCAGCAAAATTCTGGTGACATTTGCTCTAATAATGGAAGTGATGGACAAGGGAGCGTAATCAGACAAGAAAATTGACATCGAACCAAAGGAGGAAACATTAGGACAGGTGACCAGGAGCTTGTAGGAGAGGCGGAGAGGTTTAAGACTATAAGAGCAGGAGTAGGCCTTCAGCCTGCTCCGTCATTCAATAAGATCATGGCTCCTGTGAAGTGCCTTGGGACAATTCACTATGTAAAAGGTGCTACATAATGCAAGTTGTTGTTGTTTGTGTCAGCCTTTCCATTGTAACTGCTATGTCAACATTTCCCATTCAGTTTTCTCATGTCAAATTAGAGCAGTTGCAATTGGAATTTTAGTCTTCAGCATACAGTTGCAGGCCTCCTACCACCGGTGCCGCTGTTGCACCTGTTTCCCACCTCCCTCCTCTACCACCAGCAGTAGCTCTGTGGGGCTCAATCTCTCACTGCTGAGTCTTTCTTCAGAAATTTTCATGAGTTTCAGATTTTCAATTTTAATATTCTTCTCTCAGCAATTTTTATGCAGGACCCATTAGCTGCACCCAAGGACATGGCTCCCCCAGCCAGAATTGTGGTAGTTGTCCATCACCCACAGTGGAAGAAAATGGTGCGAGCTATCATTTCCTCCTGTTTTGCCTGCCCTCTTCTGCTGGTTAGTTTGCTTCCAGTGGCTCCCCTGGCATCAACCTGCTTAACTGTTTCCTCTGGGCCTCTTCCCATGGTAGTCTACCTGTTTTGGCCTGCTTCTTCTGGGCTTGCACCTTACTACTTTGGACTGCTTACTGCAGGCTTCCCTTCCTGTTGGCCCAGTTCTTTTGAACTGACTGTTGCTCTTTTTGGTACTGCCATTCGTTCTCCCCTGCTACCTGGCCGCTAACTGTGCTCCATATACCCCTGTCCCTCTTCCCCAATCTCTAACTGAGTTCTACGCCCAGTCCCCACCCCCTCAGCCTATAACCATACTCTACCTCTCCACCGCCTCTAATTCTGCTGTATCTATCCTCTGCCCACCCTTGGTCTTTACCTCCTCCTAGCTTCCTCCCTTTCCCGCCCTCTAACCCCTTCCTCCCTTTCCCGCCCTTCACTTCAGCCTCTAACCCAGCTCTGCCGTCCCCTTCCCTTCCTGACTGTGATCTAGCCAGGCTTACTGTACTGCTTCATTGGTGTCAGCATTGCAGCCACTTCCTTTCGGCTTCAGCCCCACTGTGGTAGCCTTCAATCTTCTCCCTGCTTTGGACTCTAACTCTCCTTTGTCCTCTCGCTACCTTCTACCGTACCTCTCTTTCCTCCCCCATCCAGCTTCTAACTCTGCTCTATTTTATTTCCCCCCCCTCATCCCATCCCAGTCCACTAATTGTGCTCTGACTTTCCCTTTGTCCCCCACATCCTCCAATCCTGCTCTAACTAGCCCTCTCCCTCCCCATTCTACCTTCTCATTCCTGCCTCTTCTGGCCTTCAGCGTCACATTCCTGCCTGGGGCCAGGTCCAATTATTCCCCTCTTCTTTAACCCTGCTAGACCAGAAGACTGCATTTGGTCATGACTTTCCATGCACAACCCCATAGGAGATTGACTTGTACAATATTAAGAAGACAGAGATATGCTACAATTTACAAAGCTATTTAAGCGAGGAATAGTGGCTACTTTTTAGGGTGAGTTGAAATAAAACAGGTGAGATTTTTAAACCAAGATGAGTGAGTGTCAAGCCACATGAAATGTGACGTGGTCTGCTATAGGGTTAAACTGAAACCACTGGAGGAGTCCCAGGAGAGACTGGCAGTGTATTACAACTACAGTTTAAAGGTTGTTTCTGTAATTCACAGGGCAGTGGATTTGAGCACACAGTACAGGCACATTTGGAAGTCAGTGCTGTATTTATTATTTTACACTTAGACTACAATCAGGAGCATAATTGGCTCAAGTGCAAGTCACATGACAAGAATTTATTTCTCTCACTCTGGCAGTCTGTGAGAATACCTAAATGGGGTCCTGTGATGCTGTCAGCCATGATGACATGCACACACTCTGCAGTGACTGCCCAGAATCCCTTGCAGTTCATTTGTGCAGCTCGTTCCACTGTGTTTTAAAAAAAAGATGAGTACCTTAACTGTTTAAGTGCTGAATTTCCTTTTCAGAGTGCACTGATAATTTGGATCATAATATGGGCAGGACTGATTACTTGGTGAGTTTCTAATATAAAGCTGAACAAGTTCTTAATTTTCTCTATTTGCTGGATGTAAAACTGATATCTTGTAAAGTTGTCCCTATTGTTAGGTATCGCACCTCACAGACTCGTTGCTGTGTGTGACTGACTGCCCTAAAATACCTTGCTGTGGACAGTTAGAGGGTGAGTCTCCTTTCTTTGCTACTGACAGGGCCAGCAGGCAGCCTCTCAGATCCCTGCTACTGCTACTGCTCTGAATCCCTGAGAACAACCTAGGATGACACTCCTCCTGATGTTTGCCGGGTTGTGGGGAAGCATCTGGTTTCTGCTGTCGTCCCTCCTTCCCTTATTTATGGTAGGTGAGATTTACAATATGGCATCCAGGGGGCCACAGGTGCAAAAATGTGTCCATCCCTCCCTGAAGTGCAAAAATGTGACCAGCACTCCCTGTACTCTATTTCTGTACAGATTAAGAAAACAAGTAGACTTTTCATGTCAGGCCATAGCATTCATTTGCAGAAAAAAACACTTGTCTGCTGATGTGAGAAGGGCATTTATTAAAAACTGTACAAGACAAGAATGTTAGGCTTGGAGTATGCAACAGCTGTGCCAGCCCTTTCCTGGGTGCCAGTGATCATCAGAACATACTACTTGACAGTTAAAGGTGACAGTTAATAGATACTGGCCAGCCAGTGTTGCCTTTGTTCTGAGACTGCAGGAGCAGTTTTCAAGTGGTAAGGCCGATGTTATTTAAGTCATAATACTGTAGTTCTGAACCCTGTGAGTGAACTCACTGTAATCAGGATGAGGGGGTTTTGTTTGTCCATTTAAAAGTTTTACATATTTCACCAGCTAGTCACTGTGCTGTGGGTGGGTGGGGGATTTCCCATGCATTTTCAATCTCCCATTGTTTTCTCTTGGATTTAAAAAAAAGGCCGTCTTTCCCCCTCTATCTTCAATCAGAGTTCTGAGGAAGGGTTACACTCTGTCTCTTTCAGAGCCTTATTGTCGGTCTAAACGCCGTGGGACGTTTTGCTATGTTAAAGACGCTATATAAATGCAAGTTGTTTGTTATCTGTGTATTTCGAGCATTTTCCAATCCTTCATGATTCTTTTCTTCCTTTTTATTGTGTCTGACCCTTTGTACTTTGCAGCTGTTCCATATGCCACTGACAAACCCCTGATTTACATCAAAGGTGCATTTTATTCCTTTTCAGGTTTTAGTTAGGATAAAGTTTAACTGATAGTTTTTTGATGAGGGAATTGTCAATTTGTGTGAATTTCAGTAAAATGTCTGCTTAGCAAGCTGTGGGGTAATTTTTCCTGTTTGAGAATTTTTTTTTAACAATGCTTCTTTCCCATGATCCTTCATATCTCCTTGCAGGAAAATACATTCTTGGCCTCTGCCAGTGTGCTTTGAACCCATACACTTAGAAAGTAAGCCTCAACATGCCGTGATTGGTAGGTTGCAATTCCATGCCCACAAAAACAATTTCTCACCCGTGTCCTTATATGGAGTTGCTAAGCCTTCCCTCATTAGATGTAGTTGCTTTTGAAAAAGGCAAGTGTAGAACAATCCATGTGTTCAACAGCACAGCTAGAGGAGATGATGTCACTTCAGCAGCTTAACACTGATATTTTCTTTGCGAATGATTTCTCCTCATTATCTTCTGGGTTTGTTTTTGAAAATGGGAACTGTCAGCATGCCTGTAAATATTCTGCATGCCTGTAAATAAATGCTAACGGTCACCTCAAAAACTTAGCAATGTTTTGGATTTTCAGCAAAGGGTTTTGTGTCATTGGATTGTTGCTTGCCTTTAATGATTAGATGACTACAACTAACAACTTTCATTTACATATGAAGAAAAGTACCCAAGGCATAATGAAAATGGTCGCCAAGCCAGGAAAGGAGAGATTAGGAGGGGTGGCCGAAGTCTAAGTTGATGAAACTGGTTTTGAGGAGGTCTGTAAAGGTAGACAATGCTTCTCCAACATTTTTATTCCAAATTATGAAATACGTGACTTCCCCCTCATCAGACCAAAGATTTAAAAACAAATCTGTTAATTTCTTTATCATAGTATCATGGTATGCTACAGCACAGAAGGAGGCCGTACAGCCCATCGTGCCTGTGCCAGCTCTTTGAAAGAGCTATCCAATCAGTCCCGCTCCCCTGCTCTTTCCCCATAGCCCTGTAAATTTTTCCCCATCAAGTATTTATCCAATTCACATTTGAAAGTTACTATTGAATCTGCTTCCACCACACTTTCAGGCAGTGCATTCCAGATCATAACAACTCACTGCGTTAAAAAAAAATGTTTCCTCATGTCATCTCTGGTTCTTATGCCATTCACCTGTCCTCAGGTTACCAACCCTTCTGCCACTGGAAACAGTTTCTCCCCATTTACTCTGTCAAAACCGTTCATGATTTTGAACACCTCTATCAAAATCTCCCCTTAACCTTCTCTGCTCTAAGGAGAACAAACCCAGCTTCTCCAGTCTCTCCATATAACTGAAGTCCCTCATCTTTGCTACTATCCCAGTAAATCTCTTCTGTGCCCTCTCTAACGCCTTGACGTCCTCCCTAAAGTGTGGTGCCCAGAATTGAACACAATACTCCAGCTCAGGCCCAACCAGTGTTTTGTAAAGATTTAGCATAACTTCCTTGCTTTTGTACTCTGTCGTAGAGTACAAAAGCAACTTTGATGCCATATGATTTTTTAACAGCCTTCGCAACTTGTCCTTACTCCATCAAAGGTTTTGTGTACATTGTGTATTATGACTTTTTTTTGTTGGAATTTGTGGTGATTACTGGGGAGCGATCATTGGTTCTCAGACTTCTCATGTTGAAGATTCAATCTCTTACTTTAGCAGGCAGCTTAGATTAGCTATCCAAAATAGGAGGGAGATACTAACACTACAAATCTAGCCTAAACGTTCTAATTATTGAGCAGAATAATGATGACTTGTGTTTATATAATTCTCTTGGAAGAGCTTAATAGTCCAAGGCTCTTAGTGAGAGGTAATGCAGATCAATACTGTACCACTCAAGCTGTGTGTAACAACGGAGGAAGTTGTTGCTGTCAGGATAAAAACTCAGAATTTTCTGAATCCTTCTCCTTTGCTAGTCCTATTAAAGAACAAAAAAACACTCTCTAAAGAATCTGTTGACTGTTTGTTTGGTTTCTCAAGTTTATGAAGTGGTTCAGAAAACTATCTCTACACTTTTTCCTCTAGCCCTTTCAGAAAGCTGTTCCTCCTTTTTAGGAGCTGAAAGTATTTCCATATAAACTTCAGTATCCTCATTGAGACAATGAATTCCCACCAGATTATGTGGCTTTTCACTCGGTTAGAAAGTCCAATGGACTGTCCGCCTTGCTTACTGATCATGCTCACCTGTTGTTTGACCAAGTAATTGAATGTGGATTTACTCCTCACTTCTTATCAATTTTTTAAAAATTCATTCATGGGATGTGGGCGTCGCTGGTGAGGCCAGCATTTATTGCCCATCCATAATTGCCCTTGAGAAGGTGGTGGTGAGCCGCCTTCTTGAACCGCTGCAGTCCGTGTAGTGAAGGTTCTCCCACAGTGCTGTTAGGAAGGGAGTTCCAGGATTTTGACCCAGCGACGATGAAGGAACGGCAATATGTTTCCAAGTTGGGATGGTGTGTGACTTGGAGGGGAACGTGCAGGTGGTGTTGTTCCTATGTGCCTGCTGCCCTTGTCCTTCTCGGTGGTAGAGGTCGCGGGTTTGGGAGGTGCTGTCGAAGAAGTCTTGGCGTGTTGCTGCAGTGCATCCTGTGGATGGTACACACTGCAGCCACAGTGCGCCGGTGGTGAAGGGAGTGAATGTTTAGGGTGGTGGATGGGGTGCCAATCAAGCGGGCTGCTTTGTCCTGGATGGTGTCGAGCTTCTCGAGTGTTGTTGGAGCTGCACTCGTCCAGGCAAGTGGAGAGTATTCCATCACATGCCTGACTTGTGCCTTGTAGATGGTGGGAAGGCTTTGGGGAGTCAGGAGGTGAGAACACGCCGCAGAATACCCAGCCTCTGACCTGCTCTTGTAGCCACTGTATTTATGTGGCTGGTCCAGTTAATTTTCTGGTCAGTGGTGACCCCCTGGATATTGATTGCGGGGGATTCGGCGATGGTAATGCCGTTGAATGTCAAGGGGAGGTGGTTCGACTCTCTCTTGTTGGAGATGGTCATTGCCTGGCACTTGTCTGGCGTGAATGTTACTTGCCACTTATGAGCCCAAGCCTGGATGTTGTCCAGGTCTTGCTGCATGTGGGCTCGGATTGCTTCATTATCCGAGGGGTTGCGAGTGGAACTGAACACTGTTCAATCATCAGCGAACATCCCCATTTCTGACCTTCTGATGGAGGGAAGGTCATTGATGAAGCAGCTGAAGATGGTTGGGCCTAGGACACTGCCCTAAGGAACTTCTGCGACAATGTCCTGGAGCCGAGATGATTGGCCTCCAACAACCACTACCATCTTTGTTTGTGCTAGGTATGACTCCAGCCACTGGAGAATTTTTCCCCTGATTCCCATTGACTTCAATTTTACTCGGGCTCCTTCGTGCCACACTCGGTCAAATGTTGCGTTGATGTCAAGGGCAGTCACTCTCACCTCACCTCTGGAATTCAGCTGTTTTGTCCATGTTTGGACCAAGGCTGTAATGAGGTCTGGAGCCGAGTGGTCCTGGCGGAACCCAAACTGAGCATCGGTGAGCAGGTTATTGGTGAGTAAGTGCCGCTTGATAGCACTGTCAACGACACCTTCCATCACTTTGCTGATGATTGAGAGTAGACTGATGGGACGGTAATTGGCCGGTTTGGATTTGTCCTGCATTTTGTGGACAGGACATACCTGGGCAATTTTCCACATTGTCAGGTAGATGCCAGTGTTGTAGCTGTACTGGAACAACTTGGCTAGAAACGCGGCTAGTTCTGGAGCACAAGTCTTCAGCACTACAGCCGGGATGTTGTCGGGGCCCATAGCCTTTGCTGTATCCAGTGTATTCAGCCGTTTCTAGATTTAACATGGAGTGAACCGAATTGGCTGAAGACTGGCTTCTGTGATGGTGTGGATATCTGGAGGAGGCCGAGATGGATCATCCACTCGGCACTTCTGGCTGAAGATGGTTGCAAATGCTTCAGCCTTGTCTTTTGCACTCGTGCTGGACTCCGCCATCATTGAGGATGGGGATGTTTACAGAGCCTCCTCCTCCCGTTAGTTGTTTAATTGTCCACCACCATTCACGACTGGATGTGGCAGGACTGCAGAGCTTTGATCTGATCCGTTGGTTATGGAATCGCTTAGCTCTGTCTATAGCATGTTGCTTCCGCTGTTTAGCATGCATGTAGTCCTGAGTTGTAGCTTCACCAGGTTGGCACCTCATTTTTAGGTACGCCTGGTGCTGCTCCTGGCATGCTCTTCCACACTCCTCATTGAACCAGGGTTCATCCCCTGGCTTGTTGGTAATGGTAGAGTGAGGAATATGCCGGGCCATGAGGTTACAGATTGTGCTGGAATACAATTCTGCTGCTGCTGATGGCCCACAGCGCCTCATGGATGCCCAGTTTTGAGCTGCTAGATCTGTTCTGAATCTATCCCATTTAGCACGGTGATAGTGCCACACAACATGTTGGATGGTGTCCTCAGTGCGAAGACGGGACTTTGTCTCCACAAGGACTGTGCGGTGGTCACTCCTACCAATACTGTCATGGACAGATGCATCTGCGACAGGTAGATTGGTGAGGACGAGGTCAAGTAGGTTTTTCCCTCGTGTTGGTTCGCTCACCACCTGCCGCAGGCCCAGACTGCCAGGTATTTCCTTCAGGACTTGGCCAGCTCGGTCAGCAGTGGTGCTACCGAGCCACTCTTGGTGATGGACATTGAAGTCCCCCACCCAGAGTACACTCTGTGCATAGGTGGATAACTTGGATCTTAGATCAAGAGGTTTTGTTTCCAACAATTTACCCTGTTCCTGAAGAACCAAAGCTGTACAAAGAACTTTGTAGACTGAAAAGAGAGCTTCAGAAAGTTTAGTTGAGGGCTGTGGAAACAAAATGTCTGTTCTTTTTTCCATGATCTGGTTAGCTTGATATTTCATGGAATCATAGAAAGTTATGGCACAGAAGGAGGCCATTCGACCCATCGTGTCCATGCCGGTTGAAAAAGAGCGAACCAGCTTAATCCCACTTTCCAGCACTTGGTCCGTGGCCTTGTAGGTTACGGCACTTCAAGTGCACATCCAAGTACTTTTTAAATGAGTTGAGGGTTTCTGCCTCTACCACCCTTTCAGGCAGCGAGTTCCAGACCCCCTCACCCTCTGTGTGAAATAATTTCTCCTCAGCTCCCGCCTAATCCTTTTACCAATTACTTAAAATCTATGCCCCCTGGTCACTGATCCCTCTATTAAGGGAAATAGTTCCTCCTTAGCCACTCTATCTAATCGTGTCATAATTTTATGTACCTCAATTAAATCTCCCCTCAGCCTCCTTTTGTTCCAAAGAAAACAACCCCAGCCTATCCAATCTTTTCTCATAGCTAAAATTCTCCAGCCCTGGCAACATCCTCGTAAATCTCCTCTGTATCCTCTCTAGTGCAATCACATCTTTCATGTAATGGGGTGACCAGAACTCTACGCAGTTCTCAACCTGTGGCCTAACCAATGTTCTATACAGTTGTAGCATAACCTCCCTGCTCTTATATTCTATGCCTCGGCTAATATAGGAAAGTATTCTGTATGCCTTTTTAACCACCTAATCTACCTGTCCTGCTACCTTCAGGGACCTGTGGACATGCACTCCAAGGTCCCTCACTTCCTCTACACCTGTCAGTATCCTCCCATTTATTGTGTATTCCCTTGCCTTGTTTGCCCTCCCCAAATGCATAACCTCACACTTCTCTGGATTGAATTCCATTTGCCACTTTTCTGCCCACCTGATCAGTCCATTGATATCTTCCTGCAGCCTACAGCTTTCCTCCTCACTATCAACCACATGGCCAATTTTTATATCATCTGCAAACTTCTTGATCAAGCCCCCCACATTCAAGTCCAAATCATTAATATATACCACAAAAAGCAAGGGACCTAGTATTGAGCCTTGCGGGACCCCACTGAAAACAGCCTTCCAGTCTTAAAACACCTGTCAACCATTACCCTTTGCTTCCTGCCATTGAGCCAATTTTGGATCCAACTAGCCACTTTCCTTTGGATCCCATGGACTTTTACTTTTTTGACCAGTCTGCCATGTGGGACCTTGTCAAAAGCCTTGCTAAAATCCATGCAGACTACATCAAGTGCGTTATCCTCATTGACCCTCCTTGTTACCTGCTCAAAAAATTTAATCAAGTTCGTCAGACACAACCTTCCCTTAACAAATCCATGCTGACTGAACTTGATTAACCCTTGCCTTTCTAAATGACGATTTATGCTGTCCCTCAGAATCAATTCCAATAATTTGCCCACCGCCGAGGTTAGACTGACTGGCCTATAATTACTCGGTCGATCTCTTTCTCCCTTTTTAAACAACGGTACAATGTTAGCAGGCCTGTAGCCAGGGAGGATTGGAAAATGATGGTCAGAGCCTCCGCTATTTTCACCCTTGCTTCTCTTATCAGCTTGGGATACGTTTCATCCGGGCCTGCTGATTTATCTACTTTCAAAGATGCTAAACCCCTTAATACCTTAATACTTCCTCTCTCACTATGTTTATCCCATCCAATATTTCACACTCCTCCTCCTTGACTACAATCTCTGCATCGTCCCTCTCTTTGACTCAAAGTATTCATTAATAACCATACCCACATCTCCACACATAGGTTACCTTTTGGTCTCTAATAGGCCCTACTCTTTCCTTAGTTATCCTCTTGCTCTTTATGTATTTATAAAACATTTTTGGGTTTTCCTTTATTTTACTCGCCAGTATTTTTTCATGCCCTCTCTCTGCTTTCCCAATTTCCTTTTTAATTTCATCCCTGCACTTTCTATACTCCTAGGCTTTCTGCAGTTTTGAGCTCTTGGTGTCTGACATAAGCTTCCCTTTTTTTCCTTATCTTACCCTGTATGCTTCTTGTCATCCAGGGGGCTCTAGATTTAGCAGTCTCACCCTTTTTCTTTGTGGGAACATATTTACTCTGGACCCCTTGAATCTCCCCCTTGAATGCCTCCCACTGCTCTGACACTGATTTACCTTCAAGTAGCTGCCCCATTCCACTTTTGCTATATCACTTCTCAGCTTAGTAAAATTGGCCTTTCCCCAATTTAGAACTTTTACTCCTGTTCTATCTCTGTCCTTTTCCCTAACTATGCTAAATCTAACTGAACTATGATCACGACCACCAAATGCTCTCCCACTGTTACTCCTTCCACCTGCCCAGCTTCATTCCCTAAAATTAATCCAGAACTGCCCCCTCTCTTGTTGGGCTTGCTACGTACTGCCTAAAAAAGTTCTCCTGCATGCAATTTAAGAATTCTGTGCAATGAATTGACAAACTCCTACCATTTAGGAGACAAATTGATGACTTCAGTCTGACCTATAGAGATATTGGCTAAAGCTTTGGAGGCTGTGAATGTTGTATTGTATCCCTGCAATGAGTTCTTGTGGATCGACCTCTGATTTGTACAGTATAAAAGAGAATGATTGAAGAGAGTTGAGTTGAGAAAGGCCTCAATTATGTCCACAGTAATGACAGGTAAAATTTCATTGCAATGATGCAGTTTGCAGCAACTCTTAACACTTTAGGGCCCAAGTACTGGATGTAAATGTGAGAAGGTATTTCTGTCTTCTCGTAATTACAGTATTTCAATGTAACTAGTTTTAGTACCATGTAGGATGTGAGGAACAGGCTTATCAGGAAAGGATGAGTTAGCTCTCTTTTCCTTGGCTCCCTGCCTAGCCTTAATGCACTGGTAGAAACAGCTGCTTTCTCTCATTCTATGAATGATGACAGCACATGGAGGCAGAATTTTGTTTCACAAGAAGAAAAAGTGCAAAAGCCCTGTCCTACAGGCTAGGACAACCTATTTTTCACTGTTGTGTTGTATTTTAAGAAAAATAACACATGGGCCTTCAGGCTTTTCCTTAATTTTAGTGTCCAGTTTTACAAGTACATTAAGTCCAGCCTGTCACTTAGAGTTAAGCAAAGATTCTACTAGTATGTGGCCAGAAACTAATTTAAAGGTAGTACAACAATTTGCATTTATATAGCACCTATAATGTAACCCCTTTAACCTCCTGTCAAACTAATAGAGTATCATAGTAGGATCAGCCAGAAGGAGGCCATTCGGCCCATCGTGCCCGTGCTGGCTCTTTAAAAGAGCTATCCAATTCATCCCATTCCCCTGCTCTTTCCCCATATCCCTGTAAATTTTTCCCCTTCAAGAATTTGTCCAATTCCCTTCTGAAAGTTACTACTGAATCTGCTTCCACCACCCTTTCAGGCAGTACTTTCCAAATCATTACAACTTGCTGCATAAAAAAAATGTTTCCTCATGTCGCCTCTGGCCCTTTTGCCAATCACCTTAAATCTGTGTCCTCTGGTTACAGAACCTTCTGCCACTGGAAACAGTGTAAATATGGAGAAACTGTCAAAACCCTTCATGATTTTGAACATCTCTATCAATTCTCCCCATAACCTTCTCTGTTCTAAGGAGAACAACCTCAGTTTCTCCAGTCTCTCCACATAACTGACGTCCCACATCCCTGGCACATTCTAGTAAATCTCTTCTGCACCCTCTCTAAGGCCTTGACATCCTTCCTAAAGTGTGATGCCCAGAATTGAACACAATACACCAGCTGAGGGCTCACCAGTGGATTATAAAGGTTTGATGTAACTTCCTTGCTTTTGTACTCTATGCCTCTATTAATAAAGCCTAGGATCCCATATGCTCTTTTAACAGCCATCTCAACCTGTCCTGCCACCTTCAAAGATTTGTGTATGTGCACTTGCAGGTCTCTCTGTTCCTGCACCCCCTTTAAAATTCTACCATTTCGTTTATATTGCCTCTCCTCATTCTTCCTAACAAAATGCATCACTTCACATTTCTCTGCGTTAAATTTCATGTGTCCATGTGTCTGCTCATTTCACCAGTCTGTCTATGTCCTCCTGAAGTCCGTTACTATCCTCCACATTGTTTACTATATTTCCAAGTTTCACATCATCTGCAAACGTTGAAATTATACCCTCTGTACCCAAGTCCAGGTCATTAACATATATCAAAAAGAGCAGTGATCCTAATACTGACCCCTGGGGAACACCACTGTATACTTCCCTCCAGTCTGAAAAACAGCCGTTCTCCATTACTCTCTGTTTTCTGTCCCCTAGCCAATTTTGTATCCATGCTGCCACTGTCCCTTTAGTCCCATGAGCTTTAATTTTGCTAACAAGTCTATTATGTGGTACTTTATCAAATGCCTTTTGAAAGTCCATATACACAACAGCAACCGCACTACCCTCATCAAACCTCTCCATTGCTTCATCAAAAAACACAATCAAGTTAGGCAAACATGATTTTCTTTTAACAAATCCATGCTGACTTTCATTTATTAGCCCATACTTTTACAAGTAACAATTAATTTTGTCCCAGATTATTGTCTCTGAAAGTTTCCCCACCGTCAACGTTAGGCTGACTGGCCTATAATTGCCGGGTTATCCCTCTCCCCTTTTTTGAATAGGGCTGTCACATTTGCAATCCTCCAGTCCTCCGACACCATCCCCATATCTAAGGAGGATTGGAAGATTGTGGCCAGAGCCTCCGCAATTCTACCCTTACTTCCCTCAATAACCTAGGATATATCCCATCTGGACCGGGTGACTTTTCTACTTTGAATACTGCCAATCTTTTAAGTACATCCTCTTTATTTTTATCCAATCCAATATCACTATGACCTCCTCCTTTACTGCTACAATGGCAGCATCCTTTTCTCTAGTGAAGGCGGATGTGAAGTATTCATTTATTGCCTCAACCATTCCCTCTGCCTCCACAAGAAGATCTCCTTTTTTGTCCCTAATCATTCTCACACTACCTTTGACAGCCCTTTTACTATTTATATGTTTATATAGGACTTTTAGGTTCCCTTTTATGTTATCCACTAATCTATTCTCATACTCTATCTTTGCCCCTCTTATTCCCTTTTTTAGATCTCCTCTGTACTTTCTGTATTCAGCCTGGTTCTTTACTGTATTCTGAACCTTGCATTCTTCAGATGCCTCCTTTTTTCTGTTTCATTTTAATTTCTATATCTTTAGTCATCCAGGGAGCTTGAGCTTTGGATGCCCTTCCTTTCCCCCTCCTTGGGATGTGATTACTCTATACCGGAGCAAACTCTTCCTTGAAGGCCTCCCATTGTTCAATTAATGTTTTGCCGACCAGTTTTTAATTCCAATCCACCTGGCCACCTTTTTAACTCACTGAAATTTTCCTTCCTCCAGTTAAGCATTTTCACATTTGATTGCTCCTTGTCCTTTTCCATAACTATTCTAAACCTATTGATGTTATGATCACTGTTTCCCAAATGCTCCCCCAATGAAACATGCTCCACCTTCCCCAGAACTAGATCCATCTCTGTTTCCTTCCTGGTTGGGCTGGAAACACACTGTTCCAGAAAGTTTTCTTCTCTTGAACACATCTCAGGAATTTCTCCCCGTCTTTGCTGGGACTTTTACTGTCCCGGTCTATATTGGGATAATTGAAGTTCCCCATTATCATTACTCTATAGTTCTTGCATCTTTCTGCAATTTGCTCCTTGATATCCTTCCCACTATTTGGTGGCCTATACTATACACCCAGTAGCGCAACAGCTCATCTATTGTTCCTTAATTCTAACCAATTAGATTCTGCCTTTGACCTCTCAATTACATTATTCCTTTCCAGTATTGTAATATTTTCTTTGATCAATACTGCCACCCCCACCCTCCTTTCTTTCCTTTCCTATCTTTCCTGAATACCTTGTAGCCAGGAATATTAAGTATCCAATCCTCCCCTTCTTTGAGCCAGGTCTCTGTCATTGCTCTTATATTATAATCCTATGTAGCGACTTGATCCTATATCTCACCAACCTTATTTACCACGCTGCGTGCATTTATGCACATGCACTCCAATCTCATCTTAGTCTGCCTCGCATTTGTCCCCTGTCTGATCCCTCTTATTTCTGAACTATTCTTTACTCTAGTACTACTTGTCCCTCCCAATCCTCTCTGCACCTTGTTTCTCCTCTCTAATTTTTCATCCTGGTGCCCATCCCCGTGCTAAATTAGTTTAAACCCTCCCCCACAGTAGTAGTTAACCTCCCTGCAAAAACATTGGTCCCAGCTCTGTTGAAGTGCAACCTTGTCCATCTTGAACAGGTCCATCCTGCCCCAGAACTGATCCCAATGCCTCAGGATTCTGAAGCCCTCCCTCCTGCACTTTTGCTCCTGCCATGCATTAACCTGTCTTATCCTTCTATTCCTATACTCACCAGTAAACAATTTTACAACACCAAGTTATAGTCCAACAATTTTATTTGAAATTCACAAGCTTTCGGAGGCTTCCTCCTTCCTCAGGTGAATGTTGTGGAAATGAATTTCAAATAAAATTGTTGGACTATAACTTGGTGTTGTAAAATTGTTTACAATTGTCAACCCCAGTCCATCACCGGCATCTCCACATCATATACTCACTAGCACACAGCACTGGGGGTAATCCAGAGATTACTACCTTTTGAGATCCTGCTTTCTAACTTCCTCCCTAGCTCCTGAAATTCTGACTGCAGGACCTCGACCCTTTTCCTTCCTATGTCATTGGTTCCAACAGCCACTTGTCCAATCTTGGATGAGTCTTCCTATGCTGAAACATTGGGATGACTGAAGCCATCTTCCATGGCCCCAATCACAAACTCCACTCCCCTTCCCCAACCACTGGCTAAGGCTGAACCAGGCTGTTTATAACTTTGGCATCTTTTCTGATGCAAAACTGAGCTTCTGACTCCATATCTTCTCCATCTCAAAGACTGCCTAATTCCACCTCGTTAGCATCACCTGTTTCTGCCCTGCCTCAGCCTATACACTGCTGAAACCCTCATACATATCTTTGCCACCTTCAGACTTAATTATTCCAATGCTCTTCTTGCCAGCTTCTCATCCTCCATAAACTCCAGCTTATCCAAACCTCTGCTGTCTGTACCCATGCCCTATCCCATATGAGTCCCGCCCATCAAGTAACTTGCCCTTGCTGACCTATATTGGCTCTCATTCCCTAAACACCTCAGATTTAAAATTCTTGTTCTTGTTCTTGTCTTTAAATCCCTCAATGGCCTTAACCATCCCAATCTTTGTGGCCTCCTTCAGCATATAAGTCTCCATCCCAAACTCTCTGTGTTCCATTGACTTTGACCTCTTCTGCATCCCCTCTCTTCCTTAGCCCCACCATTGGTGTATGTGTTTCCAGCAGCCTAGCCCCTACTCTCGAATTCCCACCCTAATTCCTCAGCTAAGACCATGTGGAATGAAACTTCTATCCAGGGTTATTTTCCTGTCTAAATAACTGGAATGTCTTCAGTTCAGGATAGTCACTTTACACTGAATGTGTTTTTACACTTCACTGCAAAAAACATTCTGGCTGTTTTGACTGACAGGTGAGATAATAAATCAGTCTGGTACATATTTAAATTCCATTATAAGTTTCTCTCCTTCATTTGAATGTCAAAGTGCTCTTTTTTAACCCTGCGTTCTTAACATTTCAACATTTACGGTAGTTCAAATCAAGACTGTGATGCTTCTAACTCCTTCTTTCTTAGCATTGTGAAACTTGTTACCTCCCTCAGCGTTTCCTTCCTTTTACAACGATGAGGTATTTCAAACCCAAGCCAGGCACCACCTAATCACTATTGCCTGATTTACCTTGCCTGCCCTGCTGCTGAATTTAATTTGATGCTGCCCTGAAACTAAAGTCCTGATTTTAACTTGGGATAAGAATTCAGCATGGGGGCAGCAGAGGCACGCTCAGTCTGACGTGTTGACATGAGGCCCCGCCCATTTTAACTCCCAGGCCTCATTACCATGGTCCAGGCCCGATTCCTGCCTGAACCTGACGGGAATGACATGGAAGCCGGGTGGGGGGCGGGAGCAGGAAATTGCAGGCCACCACTGGGGACCCAAGGAGATAGCCCCCGGCATAAAGCTAGTGAGGGGGCAGGGTCTAAGCCGATCAGAGTCATGAGAAGGGGAAGGGAAGTCCTGAGCAGGGGAGACCCAAAAATGCTCTCCTGCTCTTCATGATCTATGAGGAAACCTTCATAAAATTAAATATTTTTACATATCATGGCCTCTTGTGGCATTGGAGCCTTCTCATACCAGCTTCCCTGGACATGATTGGTACTGCGAGTGAACCCCTCGGCCCAGGGTTAAAATTACGCCAGTGTCTGGCGTCATCAGACTCCGACTTTTGCATCTTAATAAGACCCTCACCCGTTAAAATGGCACGAGGCGCGAATGCCATGATTTTACTATTCACCCCCCCCACCCCACTATATGCCCCTAAAATAGTGGTATTAAGGTTTTATATGGATAAATATGTTTCAAGTATTATTTTCATTCAGAAATCTAGATGAAGCACCAAAGCCTGTAGTATTAGACACCACTACAATTGGTACTCCTAGTTACCATTAACTACAAAGTCCAAAAGCCAGAATGAATCCAGGTGACTAATGAACAAAATATGATGATGTAGTAATCATTCTTAATCTCCAACATAGTTCTGTTCATGTAGTAAAAAGATTTAGCTTCCCCCATGAAAGATAGAATAATTATCTGAATAAACTGAAGATTATTGGGGTGATATCTTGTTTAATTTGCATTGCTTCCGTTATAATCCATACAGTAGCATATATTCTCCAATCTGCCAGACTCCCGGTTGATTTTCAACCAGTAATTAAACTCCAAGGGGAATACTAAATTTCCTTTGCTGAAATTATCAATTTTCATGCAGCAAATAGAAAACCAATTATGCAATATGTATAAATACCAGCAAGGGAAATCTAATTGCTGTATTTAGAGTTTAATATCTTCTTGTGCAATAGATGTTGCAGGAAAGACTGTGGCATGTTGCATCTAGCAAAATGATCACACAGGATGTCTGGCTTTCCCTATGAAACCTTTGATTGCAAATAATTTTTTTCTGACAGGGGGTGCAGTTGCGGGGGAGCTTGTATGCCAACATACAATATTGACTGGCAGGAAAAGACTGGCTGGTCCATCAAGTCTTCCCCACCCCACGATGGCTTGGTGAAATTCAGACGTTATGTGTGGTAGAAAGGATTAAGTGACAATAGTTCTGTCAATTGTCCATTTTAATAAGTAGTTTTCATTTAAAAATTGTATCTTCGGTAACATATTTGCTGTTTGAAAGGTTAAATTAAACACATCTGTAATCCTATCGCAACCCCCTTTCCTAATGTTTACCAACTTGCTCCTTGTCCTAAGATCCATGCCCAGTTTACTTCCCCGCCCTATCTCCTTCCTTGTTGAGTGAGGCTGCACAGCAATGGCAGACTGCAGTGATTGTAAAGAAGGTTAAAGTTGAGAGGCAGTGATGCAAAGGAGAGGATAAAAACAAAAGGAATGTTGCTTTTCACGACGAGATGTCACTTTGTCTTATGATGATAGGAAAATGTTGTTGAACTTAATATCAAATATCAACATTGACCAAGAGTTGCTGGGAGAAAATGTCATTGGCAAAATTGTTACAAGATTGAATGTTTCATTATTATCTCTGAAGGCTTATGAGGTCGATGACAAATGTGTTAATTAGGCAATAGAGCAGGCATGTGTGAATCTGGCAGAAGAGGACATCTACCAGAATGGTGACTTCCCTTCAAAGGGGAATTGGATATGTACTTGAAAAGGAAAAATTTGCAGGGCTATGGGGGAAGAGCAAGGGAGTGGGACTAATTAGATAGCTCTTTCAAAGAAACGGCACAAGCACGATGGGCCGACTGGCCTTTTTATGTGCTGTAATATTCAGGCAGGTGGTTTGTACTTTCACAAGTTTTTTTTAAAATCCTGCTTTGATATTAAGCAGTAAAGATGGAATTCTGTTAATGCACAATAATGCATGCACAGTATTGTTTAAACAGACTTTAAAAATCTACAACACCTGCCGATAACTCTCACATTGATATTGGCAGAATGTTTGCACATTTCTAGATAGCCAACACAAAGAATGCAGTTTAGGGGATTAGGTGGTATCTTGGTTTGTATCTGGACCAGACTGCTGGGTTGATGGTGTCCTCTGCTTGTTACCTGCAAGGGATCTATGTGAAATTAGTCTCAGTTTCCAATAGACATGTTGCTCCCATTGCTTCTGCCATCTAGGAGTCAGTGAGGTACTGCTCAAGAAGGCCAATCCTGTTTGATTTTCCCATTCTACATGGGGAAATGTCACAGTCGTTGCCCATATGCCTTACATCAAGAACCGAACAGAGTAAAGAAAGAAAGACTTGCATTTATATATCGCCTTTCACGTCCTCAAGATGTCCCAACGTGCTTTACTACAATAATAACAACAACTTGGGTTTATATAGTGCCTTTAACGTAGTGAAATGTTCAAAGGCGCTTCACAGGAACGTTATCAAACAAAATTTCACACCAAGCCACATAAGGAAATATTAGGACAGATGACCAAAAGCTTGGTCAAAGAGCTAGGTTTTAAGGAGTGTCTTAAAGGAAGAGAGAGAGGTGGAGAGGTTTAGGGAGGGAATTACAGAGCTTAGGGCCTTGGTAGCTGAATGCACGGCTGCCATTTGGTGGAGTGATTAAAATCGGGGATGCGCAAGAGGCAAGAATTGGAGGAGTGCAGAGATCTCGGAGGGTTGTAGGGCTGGAGGAGGTTACAGAGATGGGGAGGAGTGAGGCCATGGAAGGATTTGAAAACAAGGATGAGAATTTTAAAATCAAGATGTTCCTGGACCGGGAGCCAATGTAGGTCAGCGAGCATAGGGGTAATAGATGAACAGGACTCGATGCGAGTTAGGATACAGGCAGCAGAGTTTTGAATGAGCTCAAGTTTATGGAGGATGGAAGATGGGAGGCCAATCAGGAGACCATTGGAATAGTCCAGTTTGGATGTAACAAAGGCATGGATGAGGGTTTCAGCAGATGGGCTGAGGCAGGGGCGGAGACGGGAGATGTTACGGAAGTAGGCGGTCTTGGTGATGGAGTGGATATGTGGTCGGAAGCTCATCTCAGGGTCAAATAGGATGCCAAGGTTGCGAACATTCTGGTTCAGGCTCAAACAGTGGCCAGGGAGAGGGATGGAGTCTGCAGTGGGAACCAAAGACAATGGCTTCGGTCTTCCCAATATTTAGTTGGAGGAAATTTTTGCTCATCCAATACTGGATGTCAGATAAGCAATGTGACAAATGAGAGACAGTGGAGGGGTGGAGGGAGGTGGTTGTGAGGTAGAGCTGGGTGTTGTCAGTGTACATGTGGAATCTAGCGTGATTTCAGAAGATGTCGCTAACAGGCAGCATGTCGATGAGAAATAGGAGGGGGCCAAGGATAGATCCTTGGGAGACTCCAGAGGTAATGGTGCAGGAGCGGGAAGAGAAGCCATTGCAAGTGATTTTGCTGACTATGACTGGATAGATAAGAATGGAATCGGGTGAGTGCAGTCCTGCCCAGCTGGACGACGGAGGAGAGGTGTTGGAGGAGGATGATGTGGTCAACCGTGTCAAAGGCTGCAGACAGGTTGAGAAGGATGAGGAGGGATAGTTTACAATAGTCACAGTCACATAGGATGTACAGCCAATGATGTACTTTTTGAAACGTAGTCATTGTTGTAATGTAGGAAACACGGCAGCCAATTTAGGCACAGCAAGGTCCCAAAGACAGCAATGTGATAATGACCAGATAATCTGTTTTTTAGAGGTGTTGATTGAGGGTTAAATGTTGGCAAGGACACCAGGGACAACTGCCCTGCTCTTCTTCAAAATAGTGCAATGGGATCTTTAACGTCCACCTGAGAGGGCAAACGGGGCCTCGGTTTAATGTCTCGTCCGAAAGACGGCATCTCTGACAGTGTAGCACTCCCTCTGTACTCCACTGGAGTGTCAACCTGGATTTTGTGCTCCAGTCTGGAGTGAGACCTGAACCCACAACCTTCTGACTCAGAGGCGAGAGTGCTACCAACCTGAAAATTATAAATAATGAGATATTGTAATGTGTTTATGTTTCTCGCAGCTATAATATAACTCCGATCTAATCCTTTTATGATGTTATGGTCCCTTAATAATAATTTAACAATTTTTCTGGAAGGAAAATAACATTTAATTTTCAAACCTTCAATGGGGATATGATCACAAAAATCATGTTTGCTTGAAATTGCAAGTAGTTAAATATTAAATCGATACTTAAAATTAAGTATCTAAACAGTTCATTCTTTCAGTTTTTAGAAGCAAGAGCTTTCTTTTTAAGGAACATCTATTCCCTCTCCCCTTTTTCCCCTTACTGCACAACATCTGTGGGTGGGCTGTAGGCTGCCAATGTTGCCTTGACTGGCTTCTGCTTGCTAAATGTGTGGCATTGCCTGAGGTGACTCTCTCTCATATCTTTCTCCTTTTACTGCCTAGTGCCTGACCTCTACTCAGTGTCTTCCTAAAGCACCATGTAAGGGATGCAGTGGCACATTATGTAAATGTTACTATCTTCCTGTCCTTTCTGTATCTGATTTATTTAACAGTTATTCCACTAATTAGTGTAAGTGAGCTGGGGTTCGTAGAACTACCTGGAGCTAAACAAATTTGGGAGTGCAGATATTGCAAATGGGAGCTCCAGCTCATTCCGCCTACAGTACTTTTGTTCTCCCAATGATCTGGATGTGCCTTTTACAGATGAAAATGATGATGTTATTAAAAGGATTTCTAAAATTTATGGACAGTATTCCAATAAAGATGTATGATTAGAGTGGTATTGACAAAAGTCATTAGACACTCACATTTTGGGATTTTTTTTAAAGCATAGTATATGCAGACTAGTTTTTTAAAAAGCTGAGACAATAGGTAGTTAAGATGCAAATGAGTTAGTTTGAAGTAATTCATTGGCTTGCCTCAGCAATCAAAAAAAATCTTGCACCTATTGTCTTGGAAAGTTTTTGATCCATTTTTCCCGTTTGACAGCAGCAAGAGATAAAACTAAGGGACAGACACAGTCAGTTTTCTTTATGTTTGAAACAGAATGCTGTGAGAATGCCCTCTGAAATGGGAACTAGGGATAAAGCAGGCTTACCTGTATCACCTACATTCCGAGAGCAAATAGTAAATAAAAAGAAATAACAACAGCGTTGTAATTGGGCATCAGACTTGTAAAAACCCTTGGTGTGACCTCGTTCAAAATATCCATGTTGAATTCCGACTTAATTTATATTATAGTAAGATAGCATGTCCCTGGAGGCAGAGAACATGAGCTCATGAGGTAGTTTGTTCCTTCCAGCTGGAGGCATAGTTCCAGTGGCAACAACTGTAAATGCAAATATCATATTGGTGGCTGTCTAAATCTTCAGCAGCATCAGAGAAGATCCCCAGCCAGAATTGTAAAGTTGCAAATGTGACCTTTTGAGTAACTGTGCATGAGTGTTTATTTTTGGTGTTGGGTTGGTTTCTAAATCCATTCTGCAGTATGATCAGGGAGAATTCAACACATAGGGAGTTGGCTAAGTACCTGGAGAAAGATTTGGTAGAGTAGCATGACCGGTCTCGTGGGATCTGATATTTCCTAGAGACTGGGACTGACCAGATGGATTGCAATAGTCTCTTCCAGTCCTGTATATTTCTGTACTGCACGGTATTAAAAAACCATGACGTTCAATGTAAAGAAATCTGAGTTATGTCCACCACTGAAAGTGTGATAGCCATTAGGTTTATTTTTGATCTTTTTTGTAAATTTCACTTGATTAAGAAAAATATGATTAAATGTAAAGGCCTAATGCTGGGAATAATGAGTCATTCATTTGCCTGTGTCTGAACATGACAGGATTGCCATAGAATGCTTTGTCTCATGTCAGAACAATAATTGATGTGATGAAATCCTTCCGATAGACATGCCTCAATAATTTGCGTAATCAAATCTTCTATGATACTTTGTGCTTAATTTACATTGGTGATTTGCAAACCAGCACACTAAATAAAGTAGTGTTGCTGGTGCTGCAGGTCATGCACAACATTAAAAAAAAATGTTCCTTTTTGGGTACCTGACAAATGCAGCACACCTGAGATAAGCTTCTGTAAGGGCTGTGTGCTCAGAATTCTTTTCCTGGGCCATTTGTATGCCCCCAGGGTACTCCTGGCACAGGACTTGCTCACTGGCAGGGCCTTGCATGGGATTAGGGTTGGAGAGGGATGATAACAGAGTGTAGCTGAAGGCTGGAGAGGGCTGCCGCTATGCACCTGGGACATTTTAGTTTATGCTGGAGAGCAACAGCTAGAAGACCCCGAGACTTTAAGATAATCTTGGGGGGGGGGGAGGGTGTGTGTGGTAAAGTGAGTTGGGGGTGGAAATAGGAAACTTAGACTTGCCTGCTCATTATTTGCTCCCAGGATCCCTGCAGACCCCCGAGTTTGCGGGTCCTAGTGCAAACAGAATGCTGTGAGAATGCCTGTGAGAAGGCTGATTTATTTGGTTTCCTTTCCGCTGGGATGCCCAGGGGGTCAGCACACAGGGGTCCGAGGCACAGGCCCAGCGATGTAAGCTTGGCAATGACCAGGAAATCCTGGGACATTATAGTGGGAGCGCAGACCTGTCCTCATGGATCTCCATCCCTTTATCCTCTTTGCTGCACCAGGAAACTGACTGTTCCCCAGGCGCAGAGAATTTGAAAATATAGATTGTAGTTTCCATGGATGCAACATAGACCGTAAGCATTCTTGCTAATTGTAGCAGCTGTGGTTTTTGGCTGCTGAGCCATGCCAGAGAAGAAGTTTTTGTGCTTGCTGGCCTGTATGGACCTTCCCTGGTCATTGGGGGAAAGTATAGCCATCTGGCAGCAAACTGCAACTTGATGTGCCCAGTTATAAAGGGGAACTGTTTGCTTTAGACCCCTCCCCAAATAATGCTTTGAGAGAAATTGTTGGTACTGAACTCTTGCCCTTAGGTTACACAATCACTTTCTGAGGATATTACATAAGAATATGTTTTTTTTGGAAGTGATGCAACAGAAGGGAACTAATGTGCGTGTTTCTTGCACAGAGCTAGAGTCCAGTCCAGCCAGCAGGCTTTAAGCTGCATTTTCTATCCAGCTACTAACAGTTTTGTACTAAGTGATACAGTATAATTCAAAGTGGATATACATGCTTCTTTTTCTGCTTTTTGCTCCAACTTTCTTCTTCCCCAAAGGCGCTGAATCTTGCTTGACTACGTTTCTACAGTTGCTGTTTGCCCTACGGTATCTCAGCAATCTTCATGTGTATACCAGTAAGTGTCCATTCTTCATATGTGAGACTGAATGCTGCGTGTCAGCAAGCTGTTACCCGTAGAAAGAAAAAAAAGACTTGCATTTATATAGTGCCTTTCACGACCTCAGCATGTCCCAAAGTGCTTTACAGCCAATGAAGTACTTTTTTGAAGTGTAGTCACTGTTTTAATGTACGAAACGTGGCAGAATTGCTCACAGTAAGCTCCCACAAACAACAATGTGGTACATAGGAACAGGAGTAGGCCATTCAGCCCCTCGTGCCTGCTCCGCCATTTGATAAGATCATGGCTGATCTGTGATCTAGCTCCATATACCTGCCTTTGGCCCATATCCCTTAATACCTTTGGTTGCCAAAAAGCTATCGATCTCAGATTTAAATTTAGCAAGTATCAATTGCCATTTGCTGAAGAGAGTTCCAAACTTCTACCACCCTTTGTGTGTAGAAATGTTTTCTAATCTCACTCCTGAAAGGTCTGGATCTAATTTTTAGACTGTGCCCCCTACTCCTAGAATCCCCAACCAGTGGAAATAGTTTCTCTCTATCCACCCTATCTGTTCCCCTTAATATCTTATAAACTTCGATCAGATCACCCCTTAACCTTCGAAACTCCAGAGAATACAACCCCAATTTGTGTAATCTCTCCACGCAACTTAACCCTTGAAGTCCGGGTATCATTTTAGTAAACCTGCGCTGCACTCCCTCCAAGGCCAGTATGTCCTTCCGAAGGTGCGGTGCCCAGAACTGCTCACAGTACTCCAGGTGCGGTCTAACCAGGGTTTTGTATAGCTGCAGCATAACTTCTGCCCCCTTGTACTCCAGTCCTCTAGATATAAAGGCCAGCATTCCATTAGCCTTATTGATTATTTTCTGCACCTGTTCATGACACTTCAATGATCTATGTACCTGAATCCCTAGGTCCCTTTGGACATCTGTTTTTTAGTGATGTTGGTTAAGGGATAAATATTGGCCAGGACATCAAGGAGAACTCCCCTGCTTTTCTTTGAAATAGTGCCGTGGGATCTTTTACGTCCACCTGAGAGGGCAGATGGGGCCTTGGTTTAACATCTCATCTGAAACATAGCACCTTCGACGGTGCAGCACTCCCTCGGTACTGCACTGTAGTGTCAGCCATGAAAGGCATCATAGGCCTAAATCCTTTCCTTTCCTGGTGACCAAACACGTGATGGTCTAGCAGTTATCGCCTTGTAGTTCCTATGTACCTATAGCGATCAAGAGTGACAAACTATCCCGTATTCCCCCCTCTCTAACCTGAAGGTGCTTGTACCATGCTTGCTGCTGCCCTTGCTGAGATCTACTAATTCAATTAACCTGAAAAAAGGTGTTATTCGTCTGCCCAATGTGTGAGCTTTGCATGTTCCGGAGTATGACCACTGTTACAAGTAAGCGGTTCTGTCTGCATTAAGAGATGGGCTGCCTTCCATTTTTTGGAAATATGCTAAGTAAAAGTTCCAAAACCATAAGTCAGTTCATAAAATTACACTTCTCATTGGGGTTAAATAAAGACAAATAGTAAAAAGATTTACAATTTAACATTTCTCATAAATTGGAGAGACAAAGTTGCTAAAGGAAATCAATTGAAAAGATATTAATCTTTTCATCAATTTTGATTTCCCCTTCTACGTTTGTCATGGTGCATTGATCCAGCTGTGATCTTTAGGACCCCCTTCTCTCTTTCACAGTTATTAAAATCTCTTAAATTGCATCAGTGCATAAAATAACAGTCATGGGCTGATTCACTTGTTTGGGGTTCTAAACTTGAGGCTTTGACTGGATGCAGATCTATGCTGCACCTGAGACAATTGGTCTCCGTTATGTACAGTACTGTATATATAAAATTTTTAGATGAAAACTATTTTGATCAATTTTCAAATCAGGGGTATTACTATTCAGTAGGACTTTCTGCTCCCAAATTAACATGTTTATAGTTTGTAGTATAAACTTTTGGTTTATAGTTCCTAGCTTCGCGCAGGTTTTATATCCTGTTGGATGGGAGGAGTGTGATTTGTGAAGTTGGCAATGGGTGTGTACATTCTGTAGCTAGAAGCAGGCACCAGGCAGCAATGAAGTAGAGCACATATACGCATCCATCAGGGTAGAATTCTCATAAAATATCGAGGGATAAAATTGCACACTATTCATTGATAGGTCATTCCAGTTTTACGTTGTGTTCTTGCCTTTGCACCAACGTTACAAATTCCTTCCAACAGTAAGGCACCTTACTTTAAAATACCAGAGAAATGATTTTATTTTAAAATAAAGCAAAGCTGTTATTGAGGGTGACTAGTAAAATAACATAAGCTCTGATGTCATTGTGCAATTTTACCAAGACCATCTACTTCCACCTCTGTAACATTGCCTGACTCAGCCCCACCTCAGCTCATCTGCTCACAATCCTCATCCGTGCTTTTGTTACCTCTGGATTTGACTATTCTAATGGTCTGTTGGCTGGCCTCCCATCTTCCATACTCCATAAACTTGAGCTCATCTAAAACTCTGCTGCCCGTTTCCTAACTCCTACCAAGTCCCGTTCACCCATCATCCCTTTGCTCGCTGACCTACATTGGCTCCCGGTCTGACAATGCCTTGGTTTTAAAAGTCTCATCCTTGTTTTCAAATCCCTCCATTGCCTCGCCCCTCACTATCTCTGTAACCTCCTCCAGCCTTACAATCCTTCGAGATCGCTGCGCTTTTCCAATCCTGGCTTCTTACGCATCCTTGATTTTAATCGCTCCACCATTGGTGGCCGCGCCTTCGACTGCCTAGGGCCTAAGCTCTGGAATTCCCTCCCTAAACCCCTCTGCCTCTCTACCTCTCTCTCCTCCTTTAAGACGCTCCTTAAAACCTACCTCTTTGACCAGCTCTTGGTCATCTGTCCTACTATCTCCTTATGTGGCTCGGTGCCAAATTTTATTTGATAACGCTCCTGTGAAGCGTCTTGTGAAGTTTTATTATGATAAAGGTGCTATGTAAATGCAAGATATTGTTGTTGTTAAAGTAAAATAACTAGATTAAATGTTGTAAACAATTTTACAACACCAAGTTATAGTCCAGCAATTTTATTTTAAATTCACAAGCTTTCGGAGGCTTCCTCCTTCCTCAGGTGAATGTTGTGGAAATTTCATTTCCACACCATTCACCTGAGGAAGGAGGAAGCCTCCGAAAGCTTGTGAATTTAAAATAAAATTGCTGGACTATAACTTGGTGTTGTAAAATTGTTTACAATTGTCAACCCCAGTCCATCACCGGCATCTCCACATCATAGATTAAATGTGGCTTTAGTCCAGGCATATCGATGACTATATTACTTTGTAGTAAGAATCCAAAGAAATTGTCGATGGCCGAACCTCCACATGTTGTCAGTAGTAACATTATATATGTGTTCTTGGGAGTGCTTTGGAGTTGCTGCAAAATACTTTAGGTTAAATTTGTTCTAATTCTGAGGAAGGCATTATCGTGTAATATTCATTTTGCATACAGCAAGGTCCCACAAACAGCAGTGAGATAAATGACCAGTAAATTTGTCTTACTGCTGTTCATTTGAGGGATGAATGTTGGCCAGGACACCAGGAAAACGGCTCTACAATGAAAAACTGCCATGGGATCTTCTATGTGCACCTTTAACAGGAGCCTTGGTTTAACATATCATCCAGAAGTAAAATTGGGCGGGGTGTAACACAGGTCGTTGATCTGTCCCATCGGCTTCCCGCCGGGCAGGCTAGGTTAAAATTACCCCCATATAAAATCTGGTGTGTAACTTGGACTATCGCTCAACTTTTTTTTTAAACTAAAGAATGTAAGTGAAATTTTGCTATTCATCATCAGTTTTGTCTAAATATTGTAAATGCAACTCTACATATTGGGGTGTAATACACAGATTTTACACACTGAATTTAAAAAAAATTGGTTTAAAAGTCTAAGGCCTGATACCAGTACACACGATGAACCTCTGCAGAGGACTTAATCTACTGATTCTTTATTCTGCCTCTAATTGTGATAATGCTGAACTGAAACGGAAGCAGCTGTCTGTGTTTTGTGGCTTTTTCATCGGGTTCTTTTAGCGTTGACCATTCTTCTGTGAACAAATGATTCTTTTTCAACATATATCTTCCTGAGGATTGCTAGACAGGCTGCCGGAGCTGTGGTGTGCAGTGTAACTAGGGCTGTGACGTGCATGAATGCTATCATGGCTGAAAGCTGTTTAGATGGCCTCAGATTGCCTGAATGCAGTCTTTTAAAAAAAAATAAAAGTCCTTTCATCTGATATTACAGTGTTGTTTACTACTGTATGATACTACAAACATGTGCTGCATAGCAATATCTAATTGTTCCCCAAAATATAACTGCTTTCCTTTGAACTAGGGTGCCCCTCCCCCATCCAGAACAACTGCTTACATAACAAAGGAGTCAACTTTCTTACTGAACTAGAAAGACCTCAGACAAATTTATCTTTTTGATGTTTACTTTCTTTTGAAGGAGGGGGTAAGGAGAAATTTTGCTTGGTATTAGCATTCGTTGGGGTTTAAGGTTAATTTTGTGACATTCTGAGATTTTAGATCTGTGTTGTGCCAGCTGAACAGAGCGATAGGTGCATTCATGCATTAACCCTTTGATAACCGCAATAGTTCAATACAAAAATTGTGTTTAAAACAACAAATTCTACTTAATCCTTTGTTAAGAGCTCAAATTTATTCACTTTTTGATGGGAGCTAATGTTAGCTCTCAGGGAAGTGCACATGCCTGCAGGAGCTGGGTCTAGTTACACAAACAGTGTACCTTCATTTACTCCCTGGCCACTGTCTGAGGCTGAGCCAGACTGTTCGCTTCTTATTTGACCCTGAACTGATCTTCCAACCCCATATTCTCTCCATCACCAAGGCCGCCTACTTCCACCTCAATATCACGCGTCTCCACCCCTGCCTCAGCCCATCTGAAACTGAAACCCTCATCCATGCCTTTGTTACCTCCAAACTTTTCTATTCCGATGCTCTCCTGGCTGGCCTATCTCTTTCCATCCTCCATAAACTTGAGCTCATCTAAAACTCTGCTGCCTGTATCCTAACTCCCACCAAGTCTTGTTCTCCCATCATCCCTGTGCTCGCTGATCTACATTGGCTCCCGGTCCAGCACGCCTCAATTTCAAATTCTCATCCTTGTTTTCAAATCCCTCCATGACATATCTCTGTAACCTTCTCCAGCCCTACAACCCTCCGAGAACTCTGCATTGCTCCAATTCTGGCCTCTTGTGCATCCTCGATTTCCTTCGCCCCACCATTGGCGGCCGTGCCTTCAGCTGTCTAGGCCCCAAGCTCTGGAATTCCCTCCCTAAACCTCTCTTTAAGATGCTCCTTAAAATCTACCTCTCTTGGTCTCTTTGAGGCAGTGTTGTATGAATGGTTAGTGGATTTATGGTTGTACTCTCTCCACCTTCCAGCGTCTGCAGGCACATTCCAGCTCCCCCCGTGAATCCTGACTGCATGCCCCTAACAAAATTAGAATGCATACACACTGCAGTACTTCGAAGACCTGACCTGAGCAGAAGTTGAATTTGGCGTTCCACAGGAAGGGGTTACATGAGCTGCAGACTTTGAGCTGAGAATGATCAGCTTGCATTCTCCCATTCTTTAGGAGCCTTGAGTATACACACTGCTTCTGCTCTTTGAATTTGAGCTTCACTGAAATTTGAAGTTCACACAATTTTTCAAAGAGGGTTTCTCACCATTAGTATCTCCTAAAATCTCCTAAAAATCAATTGATTGGGAAATTAGGGTTCATTTTAACAGTTTATAGTCTTTTTTTTCCCCCTGTGTTTGTTATATATTTTAAAGCCATGCTGATGAACGTAAGACAAAACTGTCCTAAGTCAACTGCAAGCACAACTGTGTCATGCAACATAATGTACCTGATTTGTGTTTGCCATATAAGTGCAGATTTAAGTGTCAACCGTGGTTCAGTGGTAGCACTCCCATCTCTGAGTCAGAAGGTTGTGGGTTTAAGTCCCACTCCAGAGACTTGAGCACAAAATCAAGGCTGACTCTCCCAGTGCAGTACTGAGGGAGTCTTTCGGATGAGGCATTAAACCGAGAGCCCGTTTGCCCTCTCAAGTGGACATAAAAGATCCCATAGCACTGTTCGAAGAAGAGCAGGTGAGTTCTCCTGCTGTCCTGGCCAATATTTCTCCCTCAACCAACACCTAAATCAGATGATCTGGTCATTTATTTAATTGCTGTTTGCGGGAGCTTGCTGTTCGCAAATTGGCTGCCGAGTTTCCTACGTTACAACAGTGATTACACTTCAAATCTACTACATTGGTTGTAAAGTGCTTCGGGATGTCCTGAGGTCATGAAGGGTGCTACATAACTGCAAGTCTTTCTTTCTTCTTTCAGTATAAAGCTAATTTAACTTCAGGGGTTTACTTCTTAGTAGTGTCAATTCGGATGCATGTCGACATAATGTGCCAGCAGGATCGATGTCTAAATGATCACTTTTGCACCGGTTTATCTCCATCCTGTACAATGTACTACAGCTTTCACATTTCATTTGCTCTCTGATAATACGAACATATGTACGAACATACGAATTAAGAGCAGGAGTGGGCCATTTGGCCCCTTCAGTCTGCTCTGCCATTTGATAAGATCATGGCTGATCTGATTGTGACCTCAACCCTACTTTCCCAGCTAGCTACTATAACCTTTGACTCCCTTGTTCATCAGGAATCTATCTAACTCTGCCTTAAAATATTCAATGACCCTGCCTCCACCGCTCTCTGGGGAAGGGAGTTCCACAGACTTATGACCCTCTGAGAGAAAAAATTTCTCCTCATCTCCGTTTTAAATGGGAGACCCCTTATTTTTAAACTGTGGCCCCTGGTTCTAGTCTCTCCCACAAGGGGAAACATCCTCTCAGCATCTAGCCCCCATTCATAATACCCCTATTCTGAATTTTGATTAAAAAAGAGAGATCAATTGTATTAATATCAGGAGATACAACCCAAAATATTTAAAGCAAGTCAACACAAATAAGCGTAGTTTTCAAATGGTTCTGTGTCCTTGAGTGAGTTTACATGTTGTCATGAGGTTCGTGCTTCTCCTCAGCGGGAGCCTCACCCTGCGATGAGTCACCGTTATTAAAATATCGATAAACAGGAACACAGAGGGTTGGAGCCGGGAGCTGCACTCATCCAATTTTAACCCTTTGCCTGACCCTTACCTGCCCATCGTGGACGGGGGGAGGGGGGGAAACGTTAAAATCGAGGCCCATATCTTCAAACTAGTAAAAGGCACTCCTGATCAGGAAGTACTTCACACGTGGAAGTTATCAATACATGAAATGGAATTCCAGATCAGGTGGCGGAGGCAAAAATGTTGGATTTATTTAAGAAACAATTGGATGCTGGAATGGGAAGAATTTTGGGTCTTTCTGGATGGATGAACTAAGAGGGGCTGAATGGTCATAATAATCTTGTGACAATCGCATAGTTTTCAGATCTAGAATAATTGCAAATTATTGAGCCAACTGACCCAGTAAGAGTTTTCATGGTCCTTTTTTTAATTGTGCTTTGATTTTCCTGCCTTGGTGCACAGACCAAGAAATACAAAATTTATTTGTCTCTTCAATAGCTATTTGTCTGCCTGTCACTAATTCTTTGTTTTCTTTGTCTGTTTGTCTTCTGGTATTTCTGTCACCCTCTTTCTCTCTGTTGCGCTCTCTCTCTCTTGCTCTCTATTTAACTCTTGTACCCTAAAAATAGAAAATTCCACGTGGGTTTGAACAGCTGATTTAATACTCCGAATATATCTAATGAATGATACTGAACGTAAAATCAAAACAATTATAACATTGCCTAGTCCTTTTTTTTAAAGAGAGACTGTATATAAATGCGATCAATTCTTGAGGTGTACAAAAAAAATGATTAGTCTATAATGCCTTTCAGCCTTCTGGAGAAGCTGAATCAGTGCACAAGTATTTATGGTGAAAAGTGAAACTATTCCTAACTTGAGCAGGAAAAAATAACAATAACAGCCTTTGCAAAGGATGGACAACATACACAATGGGGTAGATTTTCAAGTGGTGTGTGGAACAATTGGGGCACCCGCCTGATGTCACCAGCGATTGGCCTGATCGCTTTTGATGGTTGGGCCTGGTTTGAATTTAATAGGTGAGCAGCTTGCTTGTTGCAATGTTCACTGGTAGCTCACTGCTTTGATGGGTGAGATTTTGGGTGGGTTCAAAGCTTATGTAAAGTGAGCATAAACCTCTTAAAGCGAGGAGTCCTTTAACTTGGAATGAACTTTTGGTGTGCTTTCTTAACTTTGTGTCAGAGATGTCTCCTGCAAGGGCTCCCAGATTTGGTGGTGCAGAAATAGAGGTCCTGGTGGAGCAGGTGAGGGCCGGGAAATCGGTCCTCTTTCCCTCAAATGGCAGAAGGGTGCCCATGAAGACAATACAGCAAGCTTGAAAAGAGGTGGCAGAAAATGTGAATGCCAGAAGCATCATCCCCAGGACATGGGTGCAGTGCTAGAAGAAGTTCAGTGACTTTACCCGGACCACAAAGGTGAGAATGACGTCTTGCTATCTTTTTTTCTCAGGATGAGACCTTCCTGCAGTACTTTCTTCAGCACTCTAAAAGCTTTCCTACCCCTGCTCCATGTGCATCACCTGCAATCACCATCTCTGCACAAAAACCATGCACTAATTCGCTCCCACTCTTCTTGCAGGATAAACTGGCTCACAGGAACCGGGAGAGAGCCAGCCTCCATACAAGCTTTCAGTCAGATGGAGGAGGAAGCCTTAGAGATAATTGGAGCAGGCAGCACGAGAAACATTAGAGATGGCGAGGATGGAGGCCAATTACAACAGGGTGCCTGAATATTTCTTTTACCTTTCCTATTTCCTTAAGCATTCACACGTACAGGCAGCATAGCCACTTTGGCACTATATTACACTCATTGGCTATTGTGGAACCTTACCATCACTTGTTGACCATTGTCCCTCTCCCCCTTTTTTTGCAGGTCCATCCTGTGATTTGGACCCTGTTGCACAACGCACAAGAGGAGACCACCCTCGCAAAAAAGCACAGTCACTCACTACATCCATCCCAAGCAACTGCACAGAAATCGGCCTGCCTAAGCACTGCTGCACCATGTCTGAATATATGGAGGAGTCCGCTCCCAACTTGTGCAGAGTTCTAGTGCAAGGCGTCAGCACTCTGCAGTCTACCATGGAGTATGTGCTCACTGCTGTGGATGCTGAATCTAGGCTCTTTGTTCACGAGACTGTCACTTGCACTAGTATTTTTGACTGAAGCACAAACTAGTGCCATTCAGCTCTGGGCTCCACCATTTACCAGAGGGCAGGAGAACGCACTGATAAGCGATTCAGTTGTGTCACAGATCTCTTACAGTGTCCTTTCCTGCAAATAAGAGGGAGCGCTGAGCCGCAGCCCTATAGCAGGGGCAGTGTTGCAATGGGATTGGCACATGTTGTCTTCTCTCTCAATGACTGTATGCCTGCTCCCCTGCAATCCTCTCAACCAATGTCTGCCATGGTGCCAGAAAGCCAGCTAGGCTAGTCTGCCCTGGCAACATGTAGCTCTCAAGTTTTTACCCTTGATTGGGTAATGCTGCATCGCATTGTACAAAGGGGATGGAAACAAGGAAAGAAAGAAACATGTAAAATAAAGTCCTGTAGAAGTCGATTTTAAAGTAGTCAGTATGTATCTGAAATAATCTGCCATATTCTTGAAGACAACAACAACAACTTGCATTTATATGATGCCTTTAACATAAACAAATTTCCTAAGGCGCTTCACAGGAGCGTAATCAGACACTGATCGATACCGAGCCAAAGAAGATGATATTGGCGGGGGGGGAACTAAAAGCTTAGTCATAGAGCTGGGTTTTAAGGAGTGTGTTAAAAGAGGAGAGGGAGGTGGAGAGGCAGAGAAGTAGGAAAGAAATTCCAAAGCTTAGGGCCTTGACGCTGAAAGTACGGCTGCCAATGGTGGTGCAAAGGGATTTATTGGAGTGCTTCAAGCAGAGAATTGCAGGATAGATGAGTACGGCTTTGGGAAGCGACGGCATGTTCAAGGACTTTGGAGAGAAAAGGGAGGATGGAGATGGGGCAGTAGTTTGCAAGGACAGAGGGGTTGAGGGTGAGTTTGTTGAGTGGGGAGGTGATGATAGTGATTTTGAAAAGGAGGGGGACAGTACCTGAGGAGAGGGAACCATTTACAATGTCAGCTAGCATGGGAAGTTGGTTGGTTAGCAGGCTAGTGGGAATGGGGTCAAGAGAGCAGGAGGTGGGTCTCATGGGTAAGATGAGCTCGGAGAGGGTATGAGAAGACATAGGGGAGAAACGAGAGAGAGAGACGGATTCAGCACTAGGGTAGGGAGAAACCTTGCAGGAGGTTGGTGGGGCTAAGGAAAGTGGGAGGGACATAAGAAATAGGAGTGGGCCATACGGCCTCTCGAGCCTGCTCTGCCATTCAAAAAGATCATGGCTGATCATCTACCTCAACTCCACTTTCCCATCCTATCTCCATACCCCTTGAATACCTTAGTGTCCAAATATCCATCGATCTCAGTCTTGAATATACTTAACGATTGAGCATCCACAGCCCTCTGGGGTAGAGAATTTCAAAGACTCTCAACCCTCTGAGTGAAGAAAGTTTTCATCCTCTCGGTCCTAAATGGCCGACCCCTTATCTTGAGACTATGACCCCTAGTTCTAGACTCTCCAGCCAGGGGAAACAGCCTCACAGCGTCTACCCTGTCAAGCCCTCTAACAATTTTATACGTTTCAATGAGATCACTCTCGTTCTTCTTTGTTGCACCCCCTCTAAGCCAAGTGTATCCAAAGAGACCAAAACTGTACACAGTACTCCAGGTGTGGTCTCACCAGAGCCCTATATAATTGCAGCAAAACCTCCTTATTCTTATACTCCAACCCTCTTGCAATAAAGGCTAACATACCATTTGCCTTCCTAATTGTTTGCTGTACCTGCATGTTAACTTTCTGTGATTCATGTACAAGGACACCCAAATCCCCCGGACTACCAACATTTCTTAGTCTCTCACCTTCTTAAAAAAAAATTCTGCTTTTCTGCTCTTCCTACCAAAGTGGATAATTTGCTCTCTTATTTCAGGGAGTGGCAGTGGTTTTAATGTATGCTGCTGGGTTTTGGTTGTGCCACCAGAGCTTTGACAGTTACCTTGTTTGGATGGGGTGGTGTATATTTCAGATGCTTGGACCTGCGTGGGGGCAGTTGTCACATGCTGACTAGCTGGTGGTCGTGGGACCGATCCCAAAGATTTTCTCCTGGTGTAGCCTTAGAGAGTGAATAACTTCCTTGGACTGTGTTATCTTCCTTAGAGTCTCAATCCTGTTTGACCAGGTGGGTTCCTTCTGCCACCACCTTAATGGGATATATTAATGTAGGATGCAGTGATGGGCTACAATTAGGAGAAGTCCATGAGCTTGTTCTGATCCAGCGGGGTTACATTGTCCCAAAAGGCGGTGTGGTGGATGTGATTTGATGGAGTGCTTGGTAGTTTTTTAACCAAGAATATTCAACATTGCTTTACTGTCCTGTCACAGGAAATTAAGATAATGAGGTAAAATTATTGTGTAGCATTAAAGGGAAACTTTAGAAATGAAATTTAGTTACAAAGTCGGCATTAACTTGATATTGATACAATTATCAATGTTGAACAACACTTAGTATTTTGAAGAATAATGTGCTTTGGTATAAATTGGACAAGAACTTGCCTGGATCTCACTGTAATCTCTTGGATAGTCTGTTGGTTTTCTTATTTTATTTAGTTAGAAGGAATCAGTACTCATTTACAGTCCAACATCACCATCCACTTAAAGACAGTCCTCATTTACTACATTTTTTATAAAACTCTCCTTGCAGGTCACTCGTGAGCACATGTCCAGTAGCCGGGAGAATGCAGATAATTTGAATGATGGATTTTAGAAACCATTGCCAATGTTGCTCTGTGATCAGCTGACAGGAGGTGTGAGCTCAATGTGGGTGGCTGCAGGGGACTTTTAATTAGGCAGAGTTGACTTCTATCCACCCCGTCAGTGCCTTGCTTTTTGCGTGAGGGTCTCTCCATAAGCCTAGATAGGCGCTGATGAATCTTTACCAACTCATTGCATGTCAGTGCTGCCTTAACTTGTGACGGTCTGGTTGGGAGTAAGATTTCAACAGTTTGAACCGCCAGGCAGTCTTGGGTTGCCAGCTCTGGTTGGACGTATTTCTGGAGGTTTCATCATGTGACCTCTTGCATCCAACTGCCCCAAACCCAAGCTCCCGCCATCGGTCACCTGACATGTCCATCCTCACAGGGCACCGCCAATTGGAAAGGGAACAGACTCTTTGTTACCCGATTGGATGATTCTTGACTGTCGGTCAAACAACCTTTTTCCCCAGCTCTGATATTTTTATTACTGATAAACAAAAATTTTCAAAGATAATGTAAAAAAAAGCACAATTTTTTAATGCCCCTATGATTTTTCTCCCCTGTTGCTCGTAGCAGTGTCCTGAAGATTAATCTTTAATTCCTGGAGACTCCAGGACAATCCTGGAGGGTTGGTAACCCAAAGGCTGTCCCATTTGCAAGAAATACTATGTATTAGAACTGCTGGACATCGAAGAGTTAATTTGCAGTGGCCCAAACTGGGAAGCTGTCCGCAATGATAACACCCCTCCCCCCTCCCATTCTTTCTTATGCTTTATCCAAGCTCACAGTGAAACTTGCTTGATTCCTTTCCCAGGACTTTCTAGGCTTCCACTGTCTGCATCAGTGAAATTTTGTGTAATATCGTTTGTTTGAATTGTAATTCTGCTGTTTTTTTATTGATGCAGAAGTTTTGCAGTAGTTTTCTTCAGTAATAAAGATAAGCAGCAAGGTTTAAAACAAAATCGGCCCACGTGCCCACAATTACTGACTGTTGGGAGTCCGAACTGATAAAATGAAGGAACAGGGCCCTGCTGAATAAGGAGAATAAAGCTTTCAGGAGGACGAGACAGTTAGCAGAATACACATTTGTTTCTAAAATGGCTTCTTGCTAAAGGGTGTGGTTAAAAGCAACTGAACGACTGGTATTTTGTGATCTGCATTCCCTGTGCTGTGGCACGTCAGATCCCATAAATTCCAATAAAAATCACTGTGACTCTTCCTGGCTAAAAGTAGTAAAGGAGTTTGATTTACTGGTTTAACAGCGAGCATCTGATTTGGCAGCTTTTAAGAAAAAAAAACAGATTTTGTGGCACCTTCTAATTTTTTGGTTTAGTAAAATCTAGTCCTGTTGGCTGCACTGTCAGTGAATGTTCAAAAATATGAGCAGATTAGTTTAACAATTTCCTCAGTGATTTTATTTCTGTCAGGACACTGCAGCCATTTCATACTGTAGTGTCACAAACCTTTATTACAATTGACTTTCCCAGAGATCACAGCAACATGCTGGCAAAAATAAAGGTAGGGAACTGTCTGGCTTTATTTAGATACGATTCTACAGGCATGGTGTTTGAAAGAACAGGTTAAAATGTCTTTTTTTAGGTGAAAATATTGCAATAATGTGGCATAAGCAAAGGGAAACACTGGGCAGTATGTGCTGCAGTACAGGTTTCCATAGCTGTATGTGGGGTGGCTGGAACCGGCTGGAACTGGTTTGAAGCAGATCAGCTCATGAACAATGCAGCCACTGAGCTACATTGCTTCCTTCTTCATGGCAGCAATACAAGAAGCTTGCAGAAAGGTACCATCCAAAACAGCATGATTGCACCCTAGACACACTATTCTGGTATGTGGCTAGTATGCTAAATACTTTATAAATGGGTATGTTTGTAATATCTTAAAAAAAAATTGTTTCACTGTCTCGAGGTAAAGGATTCAAGTATGAAGAAAGGTTTGTGTGCTCCCTTTTACAAAAAAAATGGTGGATTGGGGTAATCTGTTACTTTCTGAGAGATGAAGTGTATATGGATCAGGAGCGTATATTTAAATTTAAAGCCAATTTTTTGTTGCTGTGCAAATTAGAGTACTGCAAGCTGGGCTTTTTGTGCATAACATGGGGCAGAAAAGACACGCTTTGCTGGCTTGCTAGTAGAGAAGATGGAGTTTTTTTTTGGGTGCTGCTTTTTCAGTTAAACAGCATGTACTTCCTAATGCAGTGGTTAGAAAATCTTTAATTTTGGGGGGGAAAAAAGCCACAGTTTTGTACTATAACACAGCAGACTACATGAACTGTGTCCTACATTATGCAAGTCACCATGCCAGGAGAATTATGGTCATAAATTTAACCAGTTGAATTTATCAATTATTGTAAAATATAAAAAAAAATATTTTTCTTGATAATCAGCTTGTTTTAGCTAACTGCCGTGTATATATTTTTTTTAAAATGGTGTATGTGTGTGTCTGTTTCTATAACTGAGTATCAGCACAAAGCCTTCTGGGGCTATTGATTGACACCTCCCTTTAAAAGCCTTACAGACGCTGGTCCCTCTAAAGCTTTAAAAAGGAGGAAATATTCTTTTTTTTTCATACAATTCTCCAGAGAGATTTCTCAGCTACGACCACCAGTTTTCTCAAAACAGCAAACTGAGTTGAAAATAATATATAGAACACACATATTATTAAAAGTGGTTAAATTCAAGCATTTGTGTTTACAATTTGATAACTTTTCCTTGAGCTGAAGCATTCAGGCCTGTCGCCCAGTGTTTTTTTTTCTCTTCCTTTCTTCTCTGGGTTACAGTATTTTAACTTTTGCTGCCAGTACTCCAGGCAAGCTTTTAATTATATAAAAATATTGGTATTCTCATTTAAAAAAAAACGAGGCACTGTAGCTATCAAGATTTTGGACATTTTGAAGAATACTGGAATACAGAAAATACCGACAGTCCTTGGATACACCTCAGTGGTGGTGGCGGCCTAGTTCAGGGTAAGTAACCGTGATGGCTAAACAGATCATCTTGTTTCCTTAAATATTCTCTGTATGGTCTCAGTCTCTCCAGTGTTTTCAATAATTATTGAAATGAGTTATTGCCTTAGCAAATAAAGTGTGTCGTGTAGTAGGAGCTTTGGCCTACTCGTGTCAGCACATATGTCAAAATACAACTGGCAAGGACAGGTTCCGGGGCCTAGTTCTTACTACTGACATTTTGGAGCATTGTGAACATGTTTTGTTAGTAATGAAATACAACTGCTTTTATATTTTTACATTAGAATAAAATTGACTGATTTTAATTTATCGATATAACATAGTTCTTTGCAAAATAAGCTCAGCTGTGTGCTTGCTTCACAAGGAGGAGGAAAAATTGTCATCCAAGTCACCCACTCATGGGACTGCTCTTGGGTTATAGAATGACATTGACAAGAACTGGAGGTTGCCTCATGTCTTTTCTTAAAAAAAAAAGCAGTTGCTAGATAGTCTACTGAGCCATGCATCTAGGAGTTCCCAAGTTTGATACCTGGCTTGTGCTGAGCCTGAGTCAGGTGATCTAGGGTGCTGCTAGGAGTGCTATGCTGACTGACCTTAGCACCCTGGGCTACAGAACAGTTAGCAAGGGTTTCAACTCCTAATTAATAGTGAGCGATTGTTGCTGGATTCATCCATGCTTTTATTACTTCCAGACCTCAACTATTCTCATGCTCCCCCTGGCCAGCCTCCCATCATCCACACGCCATAAACTTGAGCTCATCCAAAACTCTGCTGCCCAAGACCCGTTCACCGATCGCCCCTGTGCTCACTGACCTACATTGGCTCCCAACCCCAAACGCCTCGATTTTAAAATTCTCATCCTTGTGTTCAAATCCCTCTATGGCCTCATCCCTCCCTATCTCTGTAACCTCCTCCAGCCATACAACCCACCATGATCTCTGCGCTCCTCCAATTCTTGCCTCTTCCCTTCAGCTGCCTAGGCCCTAATCTCTGGAATTCCCTCCCTAAACCTGTCCACCTCACTACCTCTCCTCCTTTAAGGCGCTCCATAAAACCCCCCTCTTTGACCAAGCTTTTGGTCACCTGCCTAATATCTCCTTATGTGTCAAACGTTGTTTGAAAATTGCTCCTGTAAAGCGCCTTGAGGTGCTTTACTGCGTTAAAGGCACTATATAAATGCAAGTTGTTTTTTTTTGTTTATAGAAATCAGGTGAAGATGGTATTGGTAAAAAGCAAAAAGTTGCTGGAAATCTGAAACAAAAATAGAAAGTGCTGGAAACACACGGCACGTCAGTCAGCATCTGTGTCAAGCGTGGATTAAGGTATTGCCTCAGGCTAAACCATTCATCAGAATTGGATAGTTTAAAAATATTGTACTCGCAGGATGTGGGTGACGCTAAATAGCCCGCATTTATTGTCCATCCTTAGTTGCCATAAGAAGGTGGTGATGAGTTCTCTTCTACAACTGAGTGTTTTGCTAGTCCACTTCAGAAGGCATTAAGAGTCAACAATGAGGTGTGGGATAGGAGTTACGTGTAAGAAAGAAAGAACTTGCAGTTATATAGTGCTTTTCATGACTTCATGTCCCAAAGTGCTTCATAGCCAATAAAGTACTTTTGAACTATTGTAATGTAGAAAAATGCGATAACCAATTTGCGCACAGCAAGGTCCCACAAACAGCAGTGAGATAAATGAGCAGATAATCTGTTTTAGTGATGATGGTTGAGGGATATAAATGTTGCCCAGGACACCGGGAGAACTTCCCTGTTCTGGTTCGAATAGTCTCATGGGATCTTTGATGTCCACCTGAGAGGTAGACAAGGCCTCGGTTTAATATCTCACCGAAAGACAACACATCTGACGTTACAGCACTCCCTTAGTACTGCACTGAAGTGTCAGCTTGGATTACGCGCTCAAGTCTCTGGAATGGAGCTTGAACACATGACCTACTGACTCTGAGGTGAGAGTGTTACCATTGAATCAAGGCTGACTGTAGGCAGGCCCCCTTCCCTGAAGGACATTATTGAACCAGTTGGATTTTTACTACAATCTGACAGTTTTCTTGGGCCTTCTCTGGTGCTTGCCCACATTACCAGATTTATTGAATTCAGTTTCAGAAGTAGCCATGGTGGGATTTGAATTCATGACCTCTAGTGCACTATGCGATTGTACCCTCTAGTATTAGGCTCATCTCTTCTATAAAAAGCCTGTTGAAATTCGCTGCCCAGACTTTCAATTGAAGAATCGCCATTTGAGTGATGTAGAGAATTGTCTTCCAACATAATTTGGTGTCTTCATAAGACAATATGAGGAGGGCAATTAAATTGTTTCAACAACAACAATTTGCATTTATATAGCGCATTTAATGTCGTAAAACATCACAAGGTGCTTCACAGGAGTGTTATCAAACAAAATTCCCCTGCTGCTTGTGTCTTCTTAGAGTTTTGTATCACTCCTAGTCTGACTGAGTTGGAGTAGGTGGCTAGCTCTTAGAATTGTATGAATAAAGTTTTTGAGTCAGCCATTAACGAATTGTGAGAGTGTCCTTACCTTCTGTTGTGACGTCCTGCGTAGCATGGCTGATACAGTAATTCAGCATTTTGGAAGTGGTTCATATGTCTTTGTCTTATCACCCTGAGCAGCGTTTGGGTGCTCTATTTTGCTTTTCTGCTCTCAAGTTTTTACCCTTGATTGGGTAATGCTGTATCGCATTGTACAAATGGGACGGGAATGAGGGAAGAAAGAAACGTCATAAAATAAAGTCCTGTAGAAGTCGATTTTAAAGTAGACAGTATGTATCTGAAATAATCTGCCATGTTCTTGAAGACAACAACATGCATTTATATGATGCCTTTAACATAAACAAATTTCCTATTACATTTCTGAATCAGACAAAGATTGATACTGAGCCAAAGAAGATGATATTTGCGGGGGGTGGGGGTAGGTGGGAAGCTAAAAGCTTAGTTACGGAGCTGGGTTTTAAGGAGTGTGTTAAAAGAGGAGAGGGAGGTGGAGAGGCAGAGGAGTAGGAAAGAAATTCCAGAGCTTAGGGCCGTGACGCTGAAAGCACAGCCGCCAATGGTGGGGCGAAGGGATTTATTGGAGTGATTGAAATGGAATTGCAGGAAAGATGAGTGCGGCTTTGGGAAGCGACGGCATGTTCGAGGACTTTGCAGAGGAAAGGGAGGGTGGAGATGGGGCAGTAGTTTGCAAGGACAGAGGGGTTGAGGGTGGGTTTGTTGAGTGGGGAGGTGATGATAGTGATTTTGAAAAGGAGGGGGACAGTATTTGAGGAGAGGGAACCATTTACAATGTCAGCTAGAATGGGAAGTTGGTTGGTTAGCAGGCTAGTGGGAATGGGGTCAAGAGAGCAGGAATTGGGTCTCACGGGTAAGATGAGCTCGGAGAGGGTATGAGAGGAGATGGGGGAGAAACGAGAGAGAGAGACGGATTCAGCACTAGGGTAGGGAGAAACCTTGCAGGAGGTTTGGTGGGGCTAAGGAAAGTGGGAGGGACATAGGAGCAGGAGTAGGCCATACGGCTCCTCGAGCCTGCTCCGCCATTCAATAAGATCATGGCTGATCTTAGAATCATAGAACGGTTACAGCACATAAGGAGGCCATTCGGCCCATCGAGTCCGTGCCGGCTCTATGCAAGAGCAATCCAGCTATTCCCTATCCCTGTCGCCCTGCAAATTTTTTCCTTTCACGTACTTACCCAGTTCCCTTTTGAAAGCCATGATTGAATCTGCCTCCACCACCCCCACTAGCAGTACATTCCAGGTCCTAACCACTCGCTGTGTGAAAACGTTTTTCCTAGTGTCACCTTTGGTTCTTTTGCCAATCACCTTAAATCTCTGTCCTCTGGTTCGTGACCCTCTGCCAATGGGAACAGTTTCTCTCTATCTACTCTGTCTAAACCCTTCATGATTTTGACTATCTCTATCAAATTCCCTCTCAACCTTCTCTGTTCCAAGGAGAACAATCCCAGCTTCTCCAGTCTATCCATGTAACTAAAGTCCCTCATCCCTGGAATCAGTCTAGTAAATCTCTTCTGCACCCTCTCTAAGGCCTTCACATCTTTCCTAAAGTGCGGTGCCCAGAACTGGACACAATACTCCAGTTGCGGCTGAACCAGTGTTTAATAAAGGTTCATCGTGACTTCCTTGCTTTTTTACTCCAAGCCTCTATTTATAAAGCCCAGGATCCCGTATGCTTTTATAACTGCTTTTTCAACCTGCTCTACCACCTTCAACGATTTGTGTACATATACTCCCAGATCTCTCTGTTCCTGTACACCTTTTAGAATTGTGCACTTTAGTTTATATTGCCTCGCCTCATTCTACCGAAATGTATCACTTTGCATTTTTCTGCATTAAATTTCATCTGCCACGTGTCCACCCATTCCACCAGCCTGTCTATACCCACTTGAAGTCTATCACTATCCTCCTCACTGTTCACTACACTTCCAAGTTTTGAGTCATCTGCAGATTTGGAAATTGTGCCCTGTATACCCAAGTCCAAGTCATTAATAATATATCAAGAAAAGCAGTGTTCCCAGTACTGACCCCTGGGGAAAACCACTGTACACTCCCTCCAGTCCAAAAAACAACCATTCACCGCTACTTTCTGTTTCCTGTTACTTAGCCAATTCTGTATCCATGCTGCTACTGCCCCTTTTATCCAATTGGTCACAATCCCTCGCTCTTTCCCCATAGCCATGCAAATTTTTCTTTTTCAAGTAACACCCATCACCCCTGTGCTCGCTGACCTACATTGTCCCAATCCGGTCCAGCAACTCCTCGATTTTAAAAAAAATTTTCATCCTTGTTTTCAAATCCTTCCATGGCCTCACCCCTCCCTAACTCTGTAACCTCCTCCAGCCCTACAACCCTCCGAGATTTCTGCGCTCATCCAATTTTGGCCTCTTGCATATCCCTGATTTTAATCGCTCCACCATTGGCGTTTGTGCGGTCAGCTGCCTCGACCCTAAGCTCTGGAATTCCCTCCCTTAACCTCTCCAACTCCCTCCCTCTCTCTCCTCCTTTAAGACGTTTCTTAAAACCTACCTCTTTGAAAAAGCTTTTAATCATCTTTCCAAATATCTCCTTATGTGGCTCGGTGTCAAATTTATTTGATAACACTCCTGTGAAGCGCCTTGAGACGTTTTACTATGTTAAGGGCGCTATATAAATGTAAGTTGTTTTTGAGATTGATCTCTTGTTTCAGTAATGTGAGCTATGTCCCCTTTTGGGCTCTTACTTTTGCAAGAGATGTTCTGCTGCTAAGTAGCAAACAGATATAGGTAGAATGGGATCGTAGGCTTACAAATAGTCTGTTTTCTTTAATTGTAAACAATTTTACAACACCAAGTTATAGTCCAACAAATTTATTTTAAATTCCACAAGCTTTCGGAGGCTTCTTCCTTCCTCAGGTGGTGTGGTTTTCCACACCACCTGAGGAAGGAGGAAGCCTCCGAAAGCTTGTGGAATTTAAAATAAATTTGTTGGACTATAACTTGGTGTTGTAAAATTGTTTACAATTGTCAACCCCAGTCCATCACCGGCATCTCCACATCATGTTTTCTTTAACACTAAGATGATCAATTCAGTAACTGAAGAGAAAGCTTGAAGTTACCCACCCATATTCTCTGTCTAGGTGCCAAATTCCCATCAGTTAAAACCTTTCAGTTCCTTTGCTTGGTGATTGTATCTGATCTCTACTGGGGCAAACAAGTGCCAAAGTAGGAATAAGATTGGAAGTTGTAAAGAAAGCTTGGTTCTCCTTGCTGTAGTTGGCAGCTTTGTTGTTCTCCCAAGCCTTTACCTGTCCAGTGCTAGAGTATTTGGCAGATTGCAGAGAAAATCTATCTCTTCCTCTTGAGCTCAGTACACTCAAACCATTAAGACTCTTGGATTAGATGAGGTTGGCTTTCTCTATGTCATCCTCTGTAAGTGTCGTAGAGGTGTGGCCAAATCGTCAGTCAAGAGCTGCTAATGTTGAAGCCCAGCTTCTTTGTTGGTCCAGGAACACGAGAGCTGTTGCAGATGACCCTGTACAACCTGTGGCAAAGTTCCACGCACAGCTTTCACTGGTTGTAAAAGTGCCACACCCAGGTAGTGTTGTCACCTGACACTCTGAGTTCAGAAACCCAACAGAGAATTGATTGTTACCTGCTGAACCCAGGTTGTTGGAGCATTAAAATCCTGTGGAAAGTTTTGGCTTTGCTATTCGACACCTAGCACAAATTCCCTGCGCCTGTTGTGTTCTCAGCATCAGCCAGGTAAGATTTGTTAGACATCTGTCCTCATTTTAATTGTAAACAATTTTACAACACCAAGTTATCGTCCAACGATTTTTATTTGAAATCTACAAGCTTTCGGAGGCTTCCTCCTTCCTCAGATAAATGTCAGGAGCTCCTTGAAGCCTACGCATTTATACATCACAGAACAATACATGGTGTTTACAGACTGCCCGTTGCCAAGGCAATCACCGTGTCCACACTCATTTTAATTGCCTCTGAATATTGGTGTGCCAGTATATTTCTAGCTTAAAAATCTCTAGTATAGGTAAAAAGAAGAAAAAATTATAAATGCTGAAAATCTGAAATGAAAACAAAATGGTGGAAATGCACAGCAAGTCTGTCAACACTCAAAAGTTTTTCCTACTTGCCTATATTTGCTTGAATCTTTATGATTATCTGAACAGATGGCAGTTTTTTTGAGCTAGTCAGTAACTTGTGATGGACACTTTGCATATGTGAAGCTTGCATGTGTAATATTGAAGTATCAGATCAGAGAATGACACAGCACAGGAGGCCATTTAGCCCATCGTGCCTGTGCCGGCTCTTTGAGAGAGCTATCCAATTAGTCCCACTCCTGCTCTTTCTCCAAAGGACTGTAAATTTTTCCCCTTCAAGAATTTATCCAATTCCCTTTTGAAAGTTACTATTGAATCTGCTTCCTCCACGCTTTCAGGCAGTGCATTCCAATGATAACAACTCGCTGCATAAATTTTTTTTTCTTCACTTCGCCTCTGGTTCTTCTGCCAATTACCTTAAATCTGTTTGACAAACCTATTGGAGTTCTTTGAGGATGTAACTAGTAGAATAGATAAGGGGGAACCAGTGGATGTGGTGTATTTGGATTTTCAAAAGGCTTTCGATAAGGTCCCACACTGGCAGTTGGTGATCAAAGTTAGAGCACATGGAATTGGGGGTAATATGCTGGCATGGATTGAGAATTGGTTAACAGACAGAAAACAGAGAGTAGGAATAAACAGGTCTTTTTCAGGTTGGCAGACTGACTAGTGGGCACCACACGGATCGGTGCTTGGGCCCCAGCTATTCACAATCTATATCAATGATTTGGATGAGGGGACCAAATGTAATATTTCCAAGTTTGCTGATGACACAAAGCTAGGTGGGAATGTGATTTGTGAGGAGGCTGCAAAGAGGCTTCAAGGGGATATAGACAGGCTAAGTGTATGGGCAAGAACACGGCAGATGGAATATAATGTGGAAAAATGTGAAGTTATCCACTTTGGTAGGAAAAACAGAAATGCAGGGTATTTTTTAAATGGTGAGAGATTGGGAAATGTTGATGTTCAAAGGGTGTCCCTGGGTGTCCTTGTACATGAGTCACTGAAAGTTAACATGCAGATGCAGTAAGCAATTTGGAAGGCAAATTGTATGTTGGCCTTTATTACAAGAGGATTTGAGTACAGGAATAAAGATGTCTTAATGCAATTATATAGGGCCTTGGTGAGATCGCACCTGGAGTATTGTGTACAATTTTGGTCTCCTTACCTAAGAAAGGATATACTTGCCATAGAGGGAGTGCAATGAAGGTTCACCAGACTGTTTCCTGGGATGGTGGGATTGTCGTATGAGGAGAGATTGAGTAGACTAGGCCTGTATTCTCTAGAGTTTAGAAGAATGAGAGGTGATCTCATTGAAACATACAAAATTCTTACAGGGCTCGACAGTGTAGATGCAGGGAGGATGTTTCCCCTGGCTGGGGAATTTAGAACCAGGGGTCACAGTCTCGGAATAAAGGGTAGGCCATTTAGGACTGAGATAAGGAGAAATTTCTTCACTTAGAGGGTGGTGAATCTTTGGAATTTTCTCCCCCAGAAGACTGTGTCTCAGTCATTGAGTACATTCAAAACAGAGATCGATAGATTTCTAGATATTAAAAGCATCAAGAGATATGGAGATGGTGCAGGAAAATGGGGTTGAGGTTGAAGATCAGCCATGATCTTGCCGAATGGCGGAGCAGGCTCGAGGGGCGGATGGCCTGCTCCTAGTTCTTATGTGTCCTCTGGTTACTGACCCTTCTGCCACTGGAAACAGTTTCTCCTTATTTATTCAAGAAAACCCTTCATGATTTTGAACACCTCTATGAAATCTCCCCTTAACCTTCTCTGGTCTAAGGAGAACAACCCCAGCTTCTCCAGTCTCTCCACGTAACTGAAGTCCCGCATCCTTGGTACCATTGTAGTAAATCTCCTCTGCACCCTCTCCAAGTCCTTAACATCCTTTCTAAAGTGTGGTGCCCAGAATTGGCCACAATATTCCAGCCGGGGCCTAACCAGTGTTCGATAAAGGTTTAGCATAACACCCTTGCTTTTGTACTCTATGCCTCTATTTATAAAGCCAAATATCCCATATGCCTTTTTAACAGCCTTTTCAACTTGTCCTGCCACCTTCAAAGATTTGTGTACGTACACCACCAGGTTTCTCTGTTCCTGCACCCCCTTTCAAATTGTACCATTTAGTTTATATTGCCTCTCCTCATTCTTCCTACCAAAATGAATCACTTCACACTTCTCTGCATTAAATTTCATCTGCCATATGTCTGCCCATTTCACCAGTCTGTCTGTGTCCTCCTGAAGTCTTACTATCCTCCTCACTGTTTACTACATTTCTGAGTTTCGTGTCATCTGCAAACTTTGAAATTATATCCTGTACCCCCAAGTCCAGGTCATTAATATATATCAAAAAGAGCCATGGTCCTAATACTGACCCCTGGGGAACCACTGTTTACTTCCCCCAGTCTGAAAAACAACCGTTTACCACTACTCTCTGCTTTCTGTCCCTTAGGCAATTTCGTATCCATGCAGCCATTGTCTGTTTTGTCCCTTTAATAGATGCACTTTCCTGTACAATGGGGACTGTGCTAGATCCAAGATTTTTAATTATACAAATATTTAATCTCTGGTGACATTGTTCAGAGAAAAATATCCTCTCTTCCTGAAATTCACTTTCATTCTTTCCTACTCATGCAGCCTTGAAGTAATCCACAGTCCATAACATGCTTTCTTTGTTGCTCTATCTGTCTTTCTGTTTATCTCTTTTCCTCTATGTATGGTTCTCAAACACTTTTTGTTCAATATAGTTTATCTCTCTGTTTGTCTTGGACTCTTACTCACTTTTTAGATTTTGTGCAAGTCTCTGCTTGCCTGTGTATCCTTTCTCTCTTCTGCATGATTTCCAATCTTTCTGTGTGACTTTCACACGTATTCTTTTATCAAGATATTCCATTTCCATCTTCAGTTTCTTTGATGTCCAGAATGTGCTCCCAGTTATAGCAGATACACTGTGCCAGAGATGACTGTCGAGGAGTTGCTGGAACATGTGCAGGCAACAAAGAAAATGGCAAGGACAGAGCCTTTATATTTGGGAAAAGTGCACACTTCTGCCAAATGTTGCCGTACCCTCACCCCCATATCCATTGATGTGGGCGTTTATAGGGAATCAGGGGGATGGTTCCCCAGGAAAGTAAAAGTTGTGCAATCTGGTTAAATTTGGAACACTTTTTATGTAATAGTTGACAGGAAAAATAAGTGACATCTTGGTTTACCTATAATCACCAAACCAATCAAATCACTTTCCTAACTTCACCTGGCCGTTCACCCCCCTCTCCTTCACAAAGGTACTCTTCTTCCATAAGCATCCTCACACTGTTCAGTTACTCTCTTCCCTTCTAACTCCACACTCCAGTTCAGAGAAGCATTATTCCTCTTAAATCCTCCCCGTCGGTTCACGAGGTGCCCTGTACCCCCCCACTCCCCTGCGCGTCGGTTCACGGGGTGCCCTGTACCCCCCCCCCCCGACACCATGCGTCGGTTCACGGGGTGCCCTGTTGTCCCCCCCCCCCCCCCCCGCCCGTCGTTCCACGGGGTGCCCCGTACCCCCCCCCCCCTCCCCCGCGCGTCGGTTCACGGGGTGCCCCGTACCCCCCCTCTCCATCGGCTCACGAGGTGCCCTCCGTTGTTTCTAGAGGATTACTCCCCTCTCGCCTCCCTTTTCAGTTCAGAGTCACTCTGTTCTCCCTGCTGGTTCTGGCTCCAGCTCCTGCCTCACTCTGCTGCTCCGCTCTGAGATCGCACTCTGCTGTGTGTTACGATTAGGAATTTGTGATCTGTGTCATGGGCTGTGGCTGGGAGTTCCTGATTTGGCAAAAACTATTATAAGTCTGGGAATTCCCTCCTGCAAGGCAAGTGCAACAGGAACAGCATCAGGTACAGTTGGAAGCCAGAGCCAGTGGTAAGAAGAACATCAGAGTAGAGCCGAAGTGACATGTGAAGGCAACTGGGGAGTGGAAGCGAATTGGGGGAGCTTTGGGCTTAATCACTTGGGGGGCCTGGCCCTGGGAGTATTGGGCCAGGAAAATGGGGCTGAGCCCACCAGGTTGTGGGGGTCAAGGTAGGAGGCAGGAGAGGTTGTGTCTGTGGTCCCTGGAAGAGGGAGAGACTGGGGGAAGGGTGGGAAAACTCTGAAGGAACCTGGAGTCTGGGCCAGGAATTTAGGAGCACATTGATGGTTCCTGAGTCAGTTATAGTTGCTGATTCATTTCTTCAAAATAACATTGTAGAAAGGACAACAACTCCCAGGGAATTCTTGTGCATAGAGACCTGAAAAATATCAGGAGCTAAAGTCCAATGAGGAACCCAAGTTTTGAGCATAAAACAAAAGGCAAATCCAAAGCCTAAAGAGAGGGGAGAGAAGTGTGTAGATGAAGTTTGTTGCATGTATTTGTAACATGGCGTGGATAAGATTGTTTTTCAGAATTGTTTAGCCGTGTGTTAGAAATCTCATTTTTAGGTGTATATCGTGGGATGGTTGGGGAACTAATATGATCGATGGTATATTGTAAATTTTTCCGAGGGATTTTATTGGCTGTATGTGTTCTGGTTGCTGATTGTTCATTGGCTGCTTTTTAGTGAATAGAATTTTTTTTTATAAGGAATTTAATGGATTTTTTTTACAAGTAATTTTTGGTTCATGGCTTTTTAGTGATGGGGAATTTCAACCAATCGTAATGATTTGTATCCTACAGACATGCACCAGATACAAAACTTTTAATTTTATGGAGATAATGTATTACATTTTTGGAGCTTTCTCATTGAGTTTAATAGTCTGAATTTGTATCTTGCGCACAGTTGGTATTTTGTGCATGTTAAGGCCACTGAGATTGCTCCCACGGATCTGTGGAATGTGATGATAAGAATATTTTTCAAGATTGTGATGTCAGACCAGGGTTGTATGAGGTCACCTGACACAAATTGAGGGTTAACTGAAGGCATAATAACCGTGAATTGCATAACACATCGAATAGATTATACAATAATACTGGTTTTCATAGCTATAACATATTTTTTTTATTCGTTCATGGGATGTGGGCGTCGCTGGCGAGGCCGGCATTTATTGCCCATCCCTAATTGCCCTTGAGAAGGTGGTGGTGGTGTGCCGCCTTCTTGAACCTCTGCAGTCCGTGTGGTTACTGTTCTCCCACAGTGCTGTTAGGAAGGGAGTTCCAGGATTTTTACCCAGCGACAATGAAGGAATGGCGATATATTTCCAAGTCGGGATGGTGTGTGACTTGGAGGGGAACGTGCAGGTGGTGTTGTTCCCGTGTGCCTGCTGCTCTTGTCCTTCTAGGTGGTAGAGGTCGCGGGTTTGGGAGGAGCTGTCGAAGAAGCCTTGGCGAGTTGCTGCAGTGCATCCTGTAGATGGTACACACTGCAGCCACTGTGCGCCGGTGGTGAAGGGAGTGAATGTTTAGGGTGGTGGATGGGGTGCCAATCAAGCGGGCTGCTTTGTCCTGGATGGTGTCGAGCTTCTTGAGTGTTGTTGGAGCTGCACTCATCCAGGCAAGTGGAGAGTATTCCATCACACTCCTGACTTGTGCCTTGTAGATGGTGGAAAGGCTTTGGGGGGTCAGGAGGTGAGTCACTCTCCGCAGGATACCCAGTCTCTGACCTGCTCTTTTAGCCACTGTATTTATGTGGCTGGACCAGTTCAGATTCTGGTCAATGGTGACCCCCAGGATGTTGATGGTGGGGGATTCGGCGATGGTAATGCCATTGAATGTCAAGGGGAGGTGGTTAGACTCTCTCTTGTTGGAGATGATGTGGAGATGCCGGTGATGGACTGGGGTGGACAAATGTATGGAGTCGTACAACACCAGGTTATAGTCCAACAGCTTTATTTGAAATCACAAGCTTTCGGATGTTGTCCAGATTTTGCTGCATGCGGGCTCGGACTGCTTCATTATTTGAGGGGTTGCGAATGGAACTGAACACTGTGCAATCAACAGCGAACATCCCCATTTCTGATCTTTATGATGGAGGGAAGGTCATTGCTGAAGCAGTTGAAGATGGTTGGGCCTAGGACACTGCCCTGAGGAACTCCTGCAGCAATGTCCTGGGGCTGAGATGATTGGCCTCCAGCAACCACTACCATCTTCCTTTGTGCTAGGTATGACTCCAGCCACTGGAGAGTTTTCCCCCTGATTCCCATTTACTTCAATTTTACTAGAGCTCCTTGGTGCCACACTCTGTCAAATGTTGCCTTGATGTCAAGGGCAGTCACTCTCACCTCGCCTCTGGAATTCAGCTCTTTTGTCCATGTTTGGACCAAGGCTGTAATGAGGTCTGGAGCCGAGTGGTCCTGGCGGAACCCAAACTGAGCATCGGTGAGCAGGTTATTGGTGAGTAAGTGCTGCTTGATAGCACTGTCGATGACACCTTCCATCACTTTGCTGATGATTGAAAGTAGACTGATGGGGTGGTAATTGGCCGAATTGGATTTGTCCTGCTTTTTGTGGACAGGATATACCTGGGCAATTTTCCACATTGTCGGGTAGATGCCATTGTTGTAGCTGTACTGGTACAGCTTGTAAACCTTCCTCCAGTCTGAAAAACATCCGTTCTACTCTCCGTTTCCTATTACTTAGCCAATTTTGTATCCATGCTGCCACTGCCCCTTTATTCCATGGGCTTCAATTTTGATGACAAGCCTAATATGCAGCACTTTATCAAACACCTTTTGAAAGTCCATACACACCATATCAACCCTCTCTGTTACCTCATCAAAAAGCTCAATCAAGTTGGTTAAACACAATTTACCTTTAACAAATCCATGCTGGCTTTCCTTTATTAATGCACAGTTGTCCAAGTGACTGTTAATTTTGTCCCGGATTATCGTTTCTAAAAGTTTCCCCACTACTGAGGTTAAACTGACTGACCTGTAGTTGCTGGATTTTTTCCTACACCCTTGTTTGCAATTCTCCCGTCCTCTGGCACCACCCCCATATCTAAGGATGATTGGAAGATTATGGCCAGTATCTCTGCAATTTCTACCCTTGCTTCCCTCAGCAACCTAGGATACATCCCATCCAGACCTAGTGACTTATCTACTTTAAGTACAGCTAGCCTTTCTAGTACCTCCTCTTTATCAATTTTTAGCCCATCCAGTAGTTAACCTCCTCATTTACTGTAAAATGAATTTCAATAAAGATAAGTGTGTGGTGGTGCATTTTGATAGGAAGAATAAGGAGGCCTCATACTGCTTGAATAACAAGTGTAAATATTGTAGAAGAGCACAGGGATCTCAGGGTATAGGTACACAAATCACTAGAAGTAGTGACGCAGGTTAATAACACCATAAAAAAGGCAAATCAAGCACTGAAATTAATTTCTAGAGGGATAGAATTGAAAAGCAAAGAAGTTATGTTAAACTTGTATAGAACCTCGTTTAGACCACGCTTGGGGTATTGTGCACAGTTCTGGTCTCCATATTATAAAAAAGGATATGGAGGCATTGGAGAGGGTGCAAAAAAGATCAGAAGGATGATACCAGAACTGAGAGGATATACCTATCAGGAAAGACTAAACAAGCTGGGCTCTTTTCTCTAGAAAAGAGAAGGCTGAGGGGTGACCCGATAGAGGACTATAGGATGACGAAAGAGTTTGATAGAGCGGACATGGAGAAAATGTTTCCACTTGTGGGGGAGTCCAAAACTAAAGGTCATCAATATAAGATAGTCACTAATAAATCCAATAGGGAATTCAGGAGAAACTTCTTTACCGAAAGAATGGTAAGAATGTGGAACACGCTACCACAAAGAGTAGTTGAATAAAATAACAGATGCATTTAAGGGGAAGCTAGATAAGTACACTCGGGACAAAGGAATAGAAGGGTATACTGATAGGGTTAGATGGAGTAGGCTCGTGTGGAGCATAAACACTGGCATAGACCAGTTGGGCCAAATGGCCTATTTCTGTGCTGCAAACTCTATGTAATATAAATGCTAATGTTTTGTTAAAACAAAGTCTATTATTACATTAATGTGTGGGGATTAGATCGGTATAAACTGAAACTAGTCCTTAAATATATTGTAGATTGGAATATTATACGCAACTTTTACATAACTATTATAACATCCCAGCTGTAGTGCTGAAGACTTGTGCTCCAGAACTAGCTACGCCTCCAGCCAAGCTGTTCCACTACAGCTACAACACTGGCATCTACCCGACAATGTGGAAAATTGCCCAGGTATGTCCTGTCCACAAAAAGCAGGACAAATCCAATCCGGCCAATCACCGCCCCATCAGTCTACTCTCAATCATCAGCAAAGTGATGGAAGGTGTCGTCGACAGTGCTATCAAGCAGCACTTGCTCACCAATAACCTGCTCACCGATGCTCAGTTTGGGTTCCGCCAGGACCACTCGGCTCCAGACCTCATTACAGCCTTGGTCCAAACATGGACAAAAGAGCTGAATTCCAGAGGTGAGGTGAGAGTGACTGCCCTTGACATCAAGGCAGCATTTGACCGAGTGTGGCACCAAGGAGCCCTAGTAAAATTGTAGTCAATGGGAATCAGGGTGAAAACTCTCCAGTGGCTGGAGTCATACCTAGCACAAAGGAAGATGGTAGTGGTTGTTGGAGGCCAATCATCTCAGCCCCAGGGCATTGCTGCAGGAGTTCCTCAGGGCAGTGTCGTGGGCCCAACCATCTTCAGCTGCTTCATCAATGACCTTCCCTCCATCATAAGGTCAGAAATGGGGATGGTTGCTGATGATTGCACAGTGTTCAGTTCCATTCGCAGCCCCTCAAATAATGAAGCAGTCCGAGCCCGCATGCAGCAAGACCTGGACAACATCCAGGCTTGGGCTCATAAGTGGCAAGTAACATTCGCGCCAGATAAGTGCCAGGCAATGACCATCTCCAACAAGAGAGAGTCTAACCACCTCCCCTTGACATTCAACGGCATTACCATCGCCAAATCCCCCACCATCAACATCCTGGGGGTCACCATTGACCAGAAACTTAACTGGACCAGCCATATAAATACTGTGGCTACAAGAGCAGGCCAGAGGCTGGGTATTCTTTGGCGAGTGACTCACCTCCTGACTCCCCAAAGCCTTTCCACCATCTACAAGGCACAAGTCAGGAGTGTGACGGAATAATCTTCAAAATAAAGGGTACAATTCTAAAAGGGGTGCAGAAACAGAGAGATCTGGGATATATGTGCACAAATTGTTGAAGGTGGCAGGGCAGGTTCAGAAAGCAATTAAGAAAGCATATGAGATCCTGGGCTTTATAAATAGTGGTATTGAGTACAAAAGCAAGGAGGTTATGATGAACCTTTATAAAACACTGGTTCGGCCACAACTGGAGTATTGAGTCCCGTTCTGGGCATCGCACTTTCGGAAGGAAGTGAAGGCCTTGAGATTTTAGTGATGAGGGACTTCAGTTACATGCATAGACTGGAGAAGCTGGGGTTGTTCTCCTTGGAACAGAGAAGGTTGAGAGGAGATTTGATATTCAAAATCATGAAGGGTCTGGACAGAGTAGATAGAGAGAAACTGTTCCCATTGGCAGAAGGCTCAAGAACAGAGGACATAGATTTAAGGTGATTGGCAAAAGAACCAAAGGCGACATGAGAAAAAACTTTTTTGCACAGCGAGTGGTTATGATCTGGAATGCACTGCCTGAGGGGGTGGTGGGAGCAGATTCAATTGTGGGTTTCAAAAGGGAATTGGATAAGTATTTGAAGGGAAAAAAATTTGCAGGGCTATGGGGATAGGGCAGGGGCGTGGGACTAGCTGGATTGCTCTTGCAAAGAGCCGGCACGGACTCGATGGGCCGAATGGCCTCCTTCCATGCTGTAACCATTCTTTGATTCTATTTGCCAATTACACGCCCATTCTACAAGTTTTTTCATGTCCTCTTGCATTTTGACGCATTCTTCCTTTGCATTGCATCTTATCACAGTTTATACAAAGGGTCTCAAAGCTCTTAACATACAATTAATTACTTTTAAGTACAGTTACTGTTAAGTAGGCAAATGAAGTAGCAGTTTTGCACCAGGCAGGATCCCATAAACAGCAATAAGATGAATGACCATTTTGCTGGTTTTAGTGGTTTTACTCGAGTGAAACATACCTTTTGTATATATTAGTGTAATGCCTATTTACTACTGGGTAATTTAGAATACTTTCCCCATTCCTGCAGGTAATTCTCAGCAGAGAAATTGCAGGGGTCATGCAGTATCATGCACCCACCCTTTTAAATTTTAGGCCGATATGTTTCTGACTCCGTCATTAAATCTGACAGCGTTTCAAAGCTTATCATGCCGGGAACTAAGTGTGTTACTTTAATACAGCTTTGAGCATCCTTTCCTTGATATTACTTATATCTCTCCCATAATGTATTTTTATGGTGGAATTTCATTTGATGTGAAAAAAGGGAGTGTACTTCTCTTTAGACTCTTTCCTTTATGGAAATTCCTGTGCAGGAAGATGCGTTTATACACCAGTCAGTGTGTTTGATTTGTCAATTCAGTAACGTAGACATATTTTTATCAGATCAGTGACTTCCTGTCATCAGACTGCACAGACACTTTTATAGCAGTGGTTTGTTTTGAAAACTTTCATGTATTTCAGTGCTGAATTCCATGTTTAGGTGCTTTTTAGTTCACACATCCTTTTGTTTCACAAAAAGTCTAAAATAGATTTAACTCACAATGTGATTGGAATCATTTTTTTTACATGCATTTTTTCTGGTTTTGAAATACTCAAACGCATTGTTTTCAGACACACACGTGATCAGAAAAAAAGTATGGACCCAAAGATTCCTGTTTATGCTGTTAATGAGTATACTTTACTGTGTGTGGAACATGGGCTAGTGCTTAGTGACTTCTACCCATTACTTTTCATGTCGGTGCCTGTCTTGAGATTTAGCCAAGAACGGGGAAAGTTGCCTGAAGACTTCCACTTGTTCACTTTGGATTAGTGCCATTCCTGTATACTTGTAAGACTGAGGTAAAGTGGGAAAAGCTTTTATCCATGATCTCTTGTCAGTGCCTATCTGAGACACACTAACACTGCAGCAGGAGAAGCTAAATATCCAAGTGTGCGGAGATCTATTTCAGCTGATTCAGTTAATATTGCATCCATGTAGACCGCACATTGCTCCCCATATACCATTTTGGTTTCATCCAGCACGTAGAGCTGTTATGGATGGCGACAACTTGCCCATTAACAAAGCCCCCCCGCCTGGCTATACTTTTTACTGCATGCCCCACCTAAACTATTGCAGTGACAGCATGGCCCTTATCACCAAGTCATGCTTTGGTCTCCCCCTCTATTCGTCTGATGCCTTCTCCTCCTTTGAGCACCTCCACCTGTTCCACCCCTCTTGCTTCTCCTTTAAAATTCTCACTGTCTACTGCCCACCCGAGTTTCTCCATGATATCCTCCTCCCTTTCCTCCCTCAGTCTCTGCATCGAGTTGCTCCTCGTCCTTCGTGATTTCAAAGTCTATCTCTGCTCCCCTTGCCTTCTCTTCTCTAAATTCACTGTGGTCTCTCTACTCCCAGGGTCTCGATCACTGAGAAAGCTATCTGACTACTTTCTTGTATCTCTCACTATGCACATCGCTCTACCCCCTTCAAATCTAGTTTTTCTCCCTTCTCCCCTCATGCCCTCTCCTGAGGTCAACTCATGCATGCGACCCATCTCCTTCTCCCACTAAACCGCTGGCCACCCATCTTCCTTTCCTGGTCCCCATCCTAGCTGACGTTGCAAATGGTTCCCTTTCCTCGGATACTGACCCTCTTCCTTTCAAAACCGCCTTCATCACCTCTCCTCAAAAATGTTTCCAGGTTCGGATAAGTTTTCACCCCAGGGCATTAAAAGAAACTGATGAGGAAATTGCAGATGCATTACGTCATAATTTTCTAAAGCTCTCTAGATTTAGGAATTGTGTCTAAGAATTGGAAAATAACAAATGTCACTCTATTATTTAAGAAAGGAGAAACTGGTAACTACAGACCTGTCAGTTTACATCAGTTGTGGGAATGTTCCTGCAATCTATCATCAGAGACTGAGTGACTGAACACTGACAAGTATCAGCTGATCATAGAGAGTCAGCATGGATTTGTAAAGGGTAGGTCATGTTCATTTAATCTAGTTGAATTTTTTGAGGAGGTCACTGGCATGGTGGATAGTGTAAGTGTCTATGGATGTTGTCTATATGATCTTTCAGAAGGCATTTGATAAGGTTCCTCATGAGATTATTAGCAAAAGTGAAAGCGCATTAAATTGGAAGTAACCTTGAGACATGGATTGGTAATTGGTTGCAAGGTAGGAGACAGAGGGCTCAATTTTAAACTTAATTGCGGGGGCGGGGGGGGCTGCGAAAATTGCAAAAATGTAGAGCGAGTTCGGAAGCTGGCTCCAACCCGCCGACTTCCGAGTTTCCCACAGATGCACCTGTGTGCGCGTGGGCTTCCCGAATCCGGAAGTCCCCCTGGCAATTAAAGCCGGCGGGATGATAGTTAAAGAACCAAATGTACCTCATTGAGGTACTTAAGGCACTTGTGACATATTAGGTAGTTAGAATGATTTTTAACTTACATGGGCGGCTTTCCCACGGCTTCCGATGAAACCAGATGTGAAAGGCCGGATCAGGCAAAAAAAAAACCGAAATAAATTAAATAAAAAACCATTGCATAAAGTTAAAACACAAAATCAACTTACCTTTCCACCCTGCTCTGACGTCCCTCTCAGCCCCCGATGTCTCCCTCTTCTCTCCCCCCAACGATGTCTCCCCGATCTCCCCCTGATCCAGTGCCGGATGACGTCTCGCGCTCTCTCTCGCTTTGACTTTCTCTCTTCCTCATCACCTCCCCCCGCCACCGCCCGGCATTGACAGGCTGGCTGCCGACAGGAGCTGCATTATTCAGGGGCTGCTGGGCACAAAACCTGGAAAGAATTTTAATCACCATCAATTACATTGCGATTGCATCAGAATCGGTAAGTTTTTATTCGGGTTTGCCACGTGCACCTTCACACCCCCCCTCCCCCACCCCCTGCTGCCAACCTGCCACCATTTGAAAATTGAGCCCAGAGAGTAGGGACAAAGGGAATGCTTTCTGATTGGTAGGATGTGTAGTAGTATTTCCCAGGGATCTGTATTGTTGCACAAGAAGACAGAGTAAGGAGACTGGAGAGTTCAGGGGTGGGGGGGGTGGGTTGTAGGGCTGGAGAAGATTACAGAGATAGGAAGGGGCTAGACCATGAAAGGATTTAAACACAAGGATGAGAATTTTCAATTGGAGGACTGGGAACCAATGTAGGTCAGCGAGGACTGGGGTGATGGCTGAATGGAATTGGTGCGGGATAAGACTACCCCAAGTAAACCAATTTAAAAAAGAATATGACTTGGATTATTTAAAAACCACGGTGATTTCTGCCTCTGTTATACAAATAGCATGTATACCACAGGACATAAGAATATTGAATTTATTTCACTCATCAGGAAGGCCTTTCTACTTTCTTGACTGACTTTTGTTATTCATTTAGTTGTGTGACAAAGCTGTCGTCACTCGTGGAATATGGTGGTCCACGGTTACCTGTTGTTTATCACACAAGGCATCAACTCTGGTAGATTATAATATCCCTATTAATGGTTTTGATTTACAGATGGGAAAAACATTTTGGTCACTTAGTAATTGGGAAGACAACAGTTCGACTTTCATGAATATATCCTGTGTGTATTTGGATATGGCTTGGAATGAGCTGGATCTGGCTCAGTAGTCCAATTGTTCTCTGCAAGCTGTTGTTCTCCAGACAGGTGCGTCTTTGCAAAATCTATCTCCATCTGGTTATTTAGTGTTGAACCCTCCTGTTGAAAGCCTGGATAGTGGGGAATAACAACATCTGATTGCTGCGATAATCAACCATATTATACTTGTCAGTAATAGGGCCATCTAAATGGGGATCCTTCCAATACTTGTCAGCAATAGGAAATTACTGGAATTGAGACATGCAGACAATATGCTGTGCTGTGTTAGAGAAATTATAAAATGAGAATCAGGGCCATTTGTGTGCTGGCCATTGAAATTCAAATGTGGGGAATTCTAGTGAAGATCTGAAGCTGCAATTTCTGGGCTTGTAGCCTTGTCTATGATCTTTAGTATACCCTACCTTTGTGGCCAAATATGTGTAATACAGACCATACTGTGCTTTGCATTACGGATCTACACAGCAGCAATATATGCAGATATGCTAATTTTTCTGTAAACCACTAAGTTTATATCATACATTGATTTACAAGTTAATATTTTATTGTGCTGGTTTTGTAAATAAAAAGCAAAATACTACAAATGCTGGGAATCTGAAACAAAAACAGAAACATACAAATCAGTCAACATCAGTGAGAGAATAGACAAGTTGATGTTTCAGGCTGGACCCTTCTTCAAAACTGAAAAATAAACAATAAGGAAGCTTATTAACAGAATCGGAAAACGTAGGACTGGGGAAAAAGCAAATAGCCTTGACCCAGACATGGTGCAAGAGCTGAATTCCAGAGGAGAGGTAAGAGCAGCCGTCCTTAATGTCAAGACAGTGTTCGACCAAGTATGGTACCAAGGAGCCCTAGAAAAATGGAGATCAGTGAGAGTCAAAGGGAATAGTCTCCAGTGATGGAGTTATAGTTGTTGGAGGCTTATCAGCCATTCAGCCCCTTGAGCCTGTTCTGCTATTGAATTAGATCATGGCTGATCTGTACCTCAGGTCCATTTATCCTCCTTTGTTCCATATCCCTAGATAGCCTTACCCAACAAAGATTTCAGTCTTGAAAATTTCAATTGACCCAGCATCCACAGCTTTTTGGGGGAAGCAGGTTCCCAATTTCCACTACCCTTTGCGTGAAAAAATGCTTCCTCATTTCACTACTAAATGGCCCAGTTCTAATTTTAAGATTATTCCCTCTTGTCCTGGATTCCCCCACCAGAGGAAATAGTTTCTCTGTATCTACTCTATTGAATTCATTTATCATTTTGAACAACTCAATTGGATCACTCCTCAACCTTCTAAACTCAAGGGGACATTCCACCTTTATGCATCCTGACCTCATAATTTAACCTTTCTCCATTCTGGTGAATCTGCACTGTACCCCTTTCAAAACTAAATATATCTTTCCTGAGGTTTGGTGTCCAAAACTGAATACAGTACTTCAGGTGAGGTCTGACCAAGGCTCTGTACAACTGAAGCATAACTTCCTCACTTTTGAATTTCATCCACCTTGAGATAAAGGCCAACATTCTATTAGCCTACTTGATTACTTTTTGTACATGTGCACTAGCTTATAGTGATTTATGCACATGAACACCTCAATCCCATTCAATCCCATTGCTCCTAGTCTTTCACCATTAAGAAAATATTCCAATTCGTCTTTCTCAGATCCATATTACCCAATCCTAGTAAACCTCTATTGGCTTCCCAGTGCACAACACATTGGAATCAAAATCCTCATCCTTGTTTACAAATTCTGCCACAGCCTTGCTCAACCCTACTGCTGCAGCCTCATCTGTCTTTGGCAGTTTATGCATCTCCCATCCCCCTATCCTCTTCCACTTCATCTTCGATGTTGGAGCTTTCAGCCGTTTTGGCCCTAAACTTTCCAACACTTCCAATAATTGGTGGGAATGCTATATTGCAATGGAAGAATTTTTAAAAGCTGTAAACTGACCATCTATGTAAAACTGTATCATGTGTGGTCTGATGACTGAATAGTGTACTCCTGATTTTGTTGCTTTATTACAGATGAGCTTCCATTGTTTTCCAGAACCACAACTGTCTTCCCCTCCATATGTCGGGTTCTCTCATCTTCGCAGCATGCTCCATGAGTCTTCCCATGCCTGCCTTTTTCTTCGCGGCATGTCTATTGAGCTAACTACTTTATGTTCCTCTCTTTCACTGTCAGAGTCCTACTTGTTCCACCCTACTTCATCTCTACATTCTTGCTCACTCTTTCTAGCCTTCAGATGAAACCTTAATAGAGGTCCCATCCCTGTTCTGGCTGTTCAGACGGGCATTCAAGATCCTAAGGCAGTGTTCAAAGGAGAGCAGTGAATTTTCCTGGTATCCTAGCCAACAGTCTTCCCTCAACAACACTACCAAAAACAGACTAACTGGTCATTCATTTCATTTCTATTTGTAAGATCTTTTTGTCTGCAAAATGGTTGCCCTAGGTAACAATCACTGCATTTCAACAGTAATTCATTGTATGTGAAGCACTTGTGACATTTCTGACTAATTTGATATAAGTGCAAGCATTTTATTTTATTCTGGTATGTCCAACCAAACTGGCCAGGAAGTCGAACCTTATCAGGATGAGCTTTATAAATTGATCTTTATTGAGGTCACCTTTTGAATTAGGCTAATGGGAAGGAAAATGTTGAATCAGTTAACTTCTCAGTGCAAGGAAAATCAGGCAGGATTTATAACGGGCAGCCATCTGCTATTGCCTGTTTTGCAACTCCGCTGAAGCTGAACTTGATCCCCAGGATATTTCTAAACAGGAGGAAATTTCTGAGTGTTGGTGCCTTTTTTTAAAGAATTCTCTTACTTCTTTGTCAAGGTTGCCTTCAACCTGTCAGGTTCCTTCTCCATAACATATGAAACAGGACAGAGTGCTTGAATTGCTGGAAAGGAGGGGGTGTATCCTGTTTGGAGTATTAACGTGGGATTTGATGACAAAACAAGTTAAAAGGAACAATAGTTTGCCTCAATAGAAGAAAAGCAATTACAAAGCATCAAATCAACAGGCATTTTGAGTGTTATTTTCATGAGGTGTGCTTAATGCTGGTATTTACTGTTGATAGGGACATAGGAACTGAGGAGCAGGAGTAGGCCATTTAGCCCCTTGAGCCTGTTCCACCATTCAACGAGATCACGGCTGACCTGTGACCTAACTCCATATACCCGCCTTAGCCCTATATCCCTTATTACTTTTGGTTAACAAAAATCTGTCAATCTCAGATTTAAAATTAACAATTGAGCTAGCATCAACTGCTGTTTGTGGACAAGAGTTCCGAACTTCTACTACCCTTTATGTGTAAAAGTGTTTCCTAACTTCACTCCTGAAAGTCCTGGCTCTAAGTTTTAGGCAATGTCCCCGAGAAAGTAAGAGGAATGGTGGGGCCGATTAGGGACCATAAAGGAGATCTACTCATGGAGGCAGAGGGGATGGCTGAGGTACTAAATGAGTACTTCGCATCTGTCTTTACCAAGGAAGAAGATGTTGCCAGAATGTCAGTAAAGAAAGATATAGTTGAGATATTGGATGGGCTAAACATTGATAAAGAAGAGGTACTTGAAAGGCTAGCTGTACTTAAAGTAGATAAGTCACCAGGTCCGGATGGGATGCATCCTAGGTTGCTGAAGGAAGTAAGGGTGGAAATTGCGGACGTACTGGCCATAATCTTCCAAACATCTGTAGATACGGGGGTGGTGCCAGAGGCCTGGAGAATTGAAAATGTTGCACCTTTGTTCAAAAAAGGGTGTAAGGATAAACCCAGCAACTATAGGCCAGTCAGTTTAACCTCAGTGGTGGGGAAACTTTTAGAAATGATAATCCGGGACAGAATTAACAGTCACTTGGACGAGGGTGGATTGATTAGGGAAAGCCAGCACAGATTTGTTAAAGGCAAATCATGTTTAACTAACCTGATTGAGTTTTTTGATGAGGTAACAGAGAGGGTAGATGAGGGCAATGCATAGTGTATATGGACTTTCAAAAGGCGTTTGATAAAGTGCTGCACGGTAGGCTTATCATCAAGATTGCGACCCATGGAATAAAGGGGGCAATAGCAACATGGATACTGAATTGGCTAAGGGACAGGAAACAGAGAATAGTGGTGAACAGTTATTTTTCGGACTGGAGGGAAGTGTACAGTGGTGTTCCCCAGGGGTCAGTGCTGGGACCACTGATTTTCTTGATATATATTAATGACTTGGACTTGGGTGTTCAGGGCACAATTTCAAAATTTGCAGATGACACAAAACTTGGAAGGGTAGTAAACATTGAGGAGGATAGTGATAGACTTCAAGAGGGTATAGACAGGTTGGTGGCATGGGCGGACACGTGGCAGATGAAATTTAACGCAGAAAAATGTGAAGTGATACATTTCGGTAGGAAGAACGGGGAGAGGCAATATAAACTAGAGGGCACAACTCTAAAAGTGGTACAGGAACAGAGATCTGGAGGTACATATGCACAAATCGTTAAAGGTGGCAGGGCAGGTTGAGAAAGCGGTTAAAAGAGCATATGGGATCCTGGGTTTTATAAATAGAGGCATAGAGTACAAAAGTATGGGAGTCATGATGAACCTTTATAAAACACTGGTTCGACCACAACTGGAGTATTGTGTCCAGTTCTGGGCACCGCACTTCAGGAAAGATGTGAAGTCCTTAGAGAGGGTGCAGAAGAGGTTTACTAGAATGATTCCAGGGATGAGGGACTTCAGTTATGTGGATAGACTGGAGAAGCTGGGGTTGTTCTTCTTGGAACAGAGAAGATTGCGAGGAGATTTGATAGAGGTATTCAAAATCATGAAGGGTCTAGACAGAGTAGATAGAGAGAAACTGTTCCCGTTGGCGGAAGGGTCAAGGACCAGAGGACATAGATTTAAGGTGATTGGTTCTTTTGTCAAAGGTGACATGAGGAAATACTTTTTTACACAGCGAGTGGCTAGAATCTGGACTGCACTGCCCGAGGGGGTGGTGGAGGCAGATTCAATCATGGCCTTCAAAAGGGAACTGGATAAGTACTTGAAAGGAAAAAATTTGCAGGGCTTCGGGGAAAGGGCGGGTGAGTGGGACTAGCTGGATTGCTCTTGCATAGAGCGGGCACGGACTCGAAGGGCCGAATGGCCTCCTTCCATGCTGTAATCTTTCTATGATTTCTATGATTCTAGTCCCAGACTCCCCAACCAGTGGAAATAGTTTCTCTCTATCTACCCTATCAGTTCCCCTTAATATCTTGAAAATTTCTATGAAATCGCTCCTTAATCTTCTAAATTCCAGGGAATACAACCCTCGTTTGTGTAACCTCTCCTCATAATTTAACCCTTGGAGTCCAGGTATCATTCTAGTAAATCTACGCTGAACTCCCTCCAAGGCCAATATATCCTTCCTAAGGTGCGGTGCCCAAAACTGAACACAGTACTCCAAGTGTGGTCTAACCAGGGCTTTGTATAGCTGTAGCATAACTTCTACTCCTTTGTATTCTAGTCCTCTAGATATAAAGGCCAGTATTCCATTAGCCTTTTTGATTGTTTTCTGTACCTGCCCATGACATTTTAATGATCTATGTACATGGATCCCTAAGTCTCTTTGGACCTCCACTGTTTTGAGCTTTTCACCATTCAGAAAGTACTCTCATCTTTCCTTTTTAGGTCCAAAATGGATGACCTCACACTTGCCTACATTGAAATCCATTTGCCACAGGGTTGCCCATTCAGTTAATCTATTAATATCTCTCTAATTTTATGCTTCCATCTACACTGCTTATAATGCTACCTATCTTTGTGTCATCGGCAAACTTGGATATGTGGCTCTCTATCCCGTCATCTAAGTCATTAATAAATACAATGAATAGTTGAGACCCCCGATGCAGATTCCTGTGGGACACCACTAGTCACATCCTGCCAGTTTGAATACCTGCTCATTATCCCTACTCTCTGTCTCCTGACACTTAGCCAATTTCCTAACCGGGTCAATAATTTGCCCTCAAATCCATGAGCTTCAATTTTAGCTAACAGTCTCTTATGAGGTAAGATTTACATGTAAAATAAAAAAGCTCTTCACTTCAAAAAAGGGAAATGAAGGTATGGGGTTCTTGACATAAACCAGCTTTACGTCCTGGTCTTGGTGAGTTCAAATGGAGCATTAAACCCAGAGTATATTTCTTCAAAATCAAGAGTATTGAAAAACACAGTAGGCCAGTCTTGAGCTGGGAGATTGGACAAATGCCTCTGTTTAAATAGAAAATATGCTATACCGCAGGAATGCTGAAAGAGCTTTGTACTGCCAATTACTTTGTGATTGCAGTGCTAACCTCCCTGAATCTGAGGCTAGTGAATGACATACAGTGTAAGCTGATAATGCTGTCGTATACACTGCGCTGTTTACATTTCATTAGCAACTGCGTGGTCCTCAAACACTCCATTTGGGCACACAATTTGCAGCTCAACTAAATTAAAAATAGAACGAACATAAGAGGACTTCATATTTAAGTTTGTAAAAATATAATGACCCGGTCCCATTTTGAGGAAGGTCTCTATTTTGGAGGAAGAGTAGTAGGTTATATGAGCAGGAGCTGCAATCATCGCAGCAAATACCTTTGCCAATTGCTAATCTCCGTGCCACTGGAAGTGCGTATGTGGAAGGTGTCCTTCAAAGTGTCAGCTTTAGGTTTTATAGAAACACCAAGAAAATGACTATTTCCTCACAAGCTAGGCCTTTCTCTACGTACACTGGATGTACCTGTTCAAGCAAAGATGTGCCACTGCAGTAACAAAAACTTTTTTCCCCTCGAATTTGCCCACTCTGGTTTTTTGTCTCTTTCCTGATTTGAAAGAAGTGACTCATAGTGGGTAGGTTTCATGGATGTATGTGAACCTGTGGTATGTTGCTCAAGTGGCCATTTCTTAAAGTGTGAGACTGAACAGTCTAGTAGATTACTTAACCTTTGGGGAGGTGGATCCCATCACAGCTGAACTTGATTTATATTCTTGCCTGATATTCATACACACTGGACTATGATTCTGTAGCAGGGGAATGGGACTAATTGGATAGCTCTTTCAAAGAGCTGGCAGAGGCACGATGTGCCAAATTTCCTGCTTCTGTGTTGTAAGATTCTATGGATTGTGATCAGGAGTAAAATTGGGTTAATTTTCTCTCCCTTTGCTAGCCAATCGAAGTTCCCCCACCATTGCAACTGTCTGGTTCAGCACCACTGAACAAGGATCAAACATTCCCACTTTGTGCAGCTCAATACCACACCACATAATGCATTCGTGATATGAATGTTACCGAATTCAAAAAAGCCTTTTTATCAAAAGGCACTGATACCTGGAGATTTATACTGTAAATATGGACTAATTAAGGTCTAAAGATATTGCTGGACTAAAGATATTGCTGGAATGCTTACCCTAAACATTTTTCATCAGCAGGATCCACAGTGACTCGTAAAGGAGCTTTATACAATAAATCATGATTTTTAATAGAAATATATAATGCTGCCATACTATGCCAAATGCATGACAGTATACTTAAGATGCTTGAAGTGTTGAAGCAAAAATAGCAATTTTTTTTTAATATTCAGGGCAGTCAGGTCAATAACAGTGCTTTAATAGCATGTTCAGACAGAATGTGGATGTCAAATCACTAATTAAAGATTTGAATGATAGCATATACAAAGGCCTTTTAAAATGGCTTGAGCTACAAAGAATATTTTTTAAAAATTAAAACAAAAGTGGCTTTGCCAGAATTTTAGAGCTGGCTGAAATGAAGATCCTTGAACACTGAAAAGATTAACATGAGGTTGGTAACTGAACCTACATATACAAGGGTGTACACGAGGGCGACAGTGGAACTGCCACACAATCCTGCAATACAATGGCGTGTGCAAGGAATTTAACGGAGCCCGCACACACATTTTGATGCAGAGATGTGGATGACAACTGTAATGAGAGACACTTCTCTGCTGGGATACAAGGATCTGAAACAGAACCATAGCACAGTCATATGATATAGGATCTGCATGAGGACAGTAAGTGAGCCTCTGCACGGCACCATAATGTAAAGGTCTACGTGAGGACTGCACAAGTATTATATGGAAAAGGTGTTCCAACATATTTTCAGGCCACTGACCGCTATGCCCTTGTTACCAATTCGCCAACCACTACAAATGATATTTCACTATTTATCTTTTCACAAGCTTTAATAAATTTGAAAACTGTTGTTCACAATTTACATTAACGATTTGGATTCAGGGATCGGAAGTACAATTTCAAAATTTGCGGACGCCAAATTATGGGGGGTTGGGGAGTGTATAGTTGATACAAAGGAAGAATGCGTCAAAATGCAAGAGGACATTAATAAACTTGCAGAATGGGCGTGTAATTGGCAAATGAATTTTAATATGGATAAGTGTCAGGTTGTGCATTTTGGTAGGAAGAATAAGGAGGCCACATACTGCTTGGATAATAAAGGTCTAAACGGGATAGAGGAGCAAAGGGATCCAGGGGTACAGATACACAAATCATTAAAAATAGCGAAGCAGGTTAATAAGGCCATAAAAAGGCAAATCAAGCACTGGGGTTCATTTCTAGATGGATAGAATTGAAAAGCAAAGAAGTTATGTTAAACTTGTATAGAACATTGGTTAGTCCACACTTGGAGTATTGTGCAAGGTCTGGTCTCTATTATAGAAACGATATAGAGTCATTGGAGAGGGTGCAAAAAAGAATCACAAGGATGATACCAGAACTGAGAGGATATCCTTATCAGGAAAGGCTGAACAGGCTGGGGCTCTTTTCTCTAGAAAAGAGAAGACTGAGAGGTGACCTGATAAAGGACTTTAAGATAATGAAAGGGTTTGATAGGATAGACATAGAGAAAACATTTCCACTTGTGGGGGAGTCCAAAACTAAAGGTCATAAATATAAAATAGTCGCTAATAAATCCAAGAGAGAATTCAGAAGAAACTTCTTTACCCAAAGAGTGGTAAGAATGTAGAATGTTGAGTAGTTGAAGCAAATAGCATAGATGCAATTAGGGGAAGCTAGATAAGCATATGAGGGAGAAAGGAATAGAAGGGTATCCTGATAGGGTTAGATGAAGTAGGGAGGGAGGAGGCTCGTGTGGAGCATAAATGCCAGCATAGACCACTTGGGCCGAACAGCCTGTTTCTGTGCTGTAGTTTCGATATACCTCGATGTAAATTTGAAAACCTTGATTCGATTTACCCCCTTAACTCTGTTACAGTTTTAAAAAGTTCTAATTTTTTTAACTTTTCTTCATAATTACAATCTTTCATTCCTGGTAACATCCTCCGAGATCTCTGCGTTCCTCTAATTCTGGCCTCTTGCGCAATCCCGATTTTCATCACTCCCCCATTGGCAACCGAGCCTTCAGCTGCCTAGGCCCTCAGCTCTGGAATTCCCTCCCTAAACTAAACTCCCCCCTCCCTCTCTCCTCCTTTAAGTCACTCCCTAAAATCTACTTCCTCTTTTAATATCTCTATGTGGCTCGTTGTCACATTTTGTTGAAATTGATGGATTTTTGTTAACCAAAGGTATTAAGGGATATGGGGCTGAGGCAGGTAAATGGAGTTAGGTCACAGATCTTATTGAATGATCTAATTGAATGGCGGAACAGGCTCGAGGGGCTAAATGGCCTTACTCATGTTCCAATGAAAATGCTCCCGCGAAGTGCTTTGGGACGCTGAAGGATCAGATTATTAATGAGCAATACTAGTAACCCCAACGACACCTCCCCATTCACCAACAGTCCCATACTCCTTACCTTTCCTCTCCCACATGACCATCAAATCGTCCTCCTTTATGATTACACATTGCTTTCTCCCTCAGCTCATCGCAGAAATGAAAACCACCACAAAATACAAATTCATAGCCACATTTATAGATTTACACATGAAATGATTCAAACAAAATGAGACTGCTCACCCTTGTGCATTCCCTTAATACCTGTCATTCGTGTGCCTTTACCTATCCCAGTGCTCCTATAAGATGCATCCCCAGCGGCTAGAGCATGAGTGGTGAAAGGCTGCTGACCTTCAACTGAGGAGACAGCAGATGGCCTTGGAGGACGACCTCAAGCAGCTCTGGGCCAGGAGGGCCCGGCTTCAGACTGTACCATCTCGGCCTGGCCTGCCTGGCTGACAGGCAACAGCAAGGGCACTAGTGGAGTAGCAGGGTGGGAGCAGAAATGCTGTCATCCTGAGAGCGGACAGCAGGTATCTATTCCAAGGAGCCACTGCCACTCTCCCAGGGCAGCTCCTCAGCAATCCTGGTGATCTGTTGGAGAACAAATTGCTGGACTGCTGTGACACCCTGAAAGCCCCTTTCAACATTGTACCCAGAGCCACGATAGCAGCAGACCGAGCTTCCACAGCAACAGTCTGTGCTCCAAATGCAGCAGTCAGACCTTTGATGGCAAATGTTCGTGCTGCAATGGAAGCTGCGACATTGGTCATCAGACGCTGTATCATGGTGGTTTCCACAGGAGTGCTGATGGAGGTGACCACCCGTTCCATGTGGGAAAGGATGGGCTCCAAGCTCTGCGCAAAGCCCTGTGCCAAGTTGGAGCTGGATTGCTCCATGCTTCTTGACATTGTGTGCAGGTTTTCTGGCAGGCTTTCCAGTGCACCAAGTATTTGGTGGTGTACGCTCATCAGCCTTCTTTTGTAGCCTGGCCCATCGAAGTCATCAGCTGACTCCTCTGCAGCAGAACCATTGAGCGACCTTGTGAGCTGGCACCTGTGGTATCCATTCCCCCCGCCCGGCTCCAGCGCACTTGTGCCTGGTGTCTCATCACGAGCAGACCCGTCCTCTATCCTAGCCTCCAAAGTACGTGCAGTGTCAGTATCTGAGCTGGTGGCTGCGAGTGTAAGATCGAGTGATGGTGTGTCAGCATCATCACTGTCATCTCCCTCTGTCTCCTCGGACTGTGCTGGTTCCAGTTCTTTGGTATCTGAAATGACAAAGGGACACGGGTTGAGTTGTGGTGCGGGGAGAGGAGAAAGTAAAACGTGCGTGCTGACACCATCTGCAACACGTTAGTTATAAAAGATTGTGGGATGAAGGAGAAGTGGGAAGCGAGAAGGAGGATTAGGTATGCAGAGACCCTCATCATTGCTACCTCCAGCACCGCCAGTGGCCACGGCCGCAGCAACAGCCTGTCCAATGATGGCCAGCACTGTCTCCTCCATGGGGGTGAGGACTTGTAGGCGCACCTTCTTTCTTGTTGTCTACTGTTATGCGCCACCTTCTCCTGCAAGAAAGAGAGAAGTGTGTCAGTGAGTGTCCTACAAGATGTTTGGGTGATGTGGCTGTCATGGTTGAATAGCTGCCAGTGTGTGTGACCTGTGAGATGTGGGTGTGCAGCTTGCAAGAGTGGAAATGTGTGAGGGTGAGGTGAAGCATCTGATATGAAGAGTTGAGTACTGATTGAAAGAGTACGTTGGTAGGTAGGTGACAGGGTGTATATTGGGGGTGTAGTGCATGGAGCAGTGGATGAGGCTAATAGTGTAGTTGGTAGGAGATGCCACCTGACAGTTGAACTCACTCACCTTGACCACTCATGTTAAATCATTGAACTTCTTCCTGCCCTGCATCGATGTGCGTGGTGCGATGCTCCTGGCACTTACCCCGTGCACGACTTCCTCCCACTGTCTCTTCAGAATATGTCTGGAGGGCCTCCTGCCCCCCTGCGGATGAAGGATGTCCCACCATGCCTACACCTCTTCCACTATGGCCTCTAGTGCACTGTCCGAGAACCGCGGTGTACACTGTCGCAGGCACAGCCATTCCTCACTATCCTGCAGCACAGAGTTAGTTGCCAAATGAATTCCAGCTCTTCATGCAGTCGCAGTGCACCTCCCCTTTTAAGAGGTGCAGGCTGCCTTTAAGTCGTGCTAGCCGCTCCCGATATCATAAGAACATAAGAAATAGGAGCAGGAGTAGGCCAATCGGCCCCTCGAGCCTGCTCCGCCATTCAATAAGATCATGATGTGGAGATGCCGGTGATGGACTGGGGTTGACAATTGTAAACAATTTTACAACACCAAGTTATAGTCCAGCAATTTTATTTTAAATTCACTTGTGAATTTAAAATAAAATTGCTGGACTATAACTTGGTGTTGTAAAATTGTTTACAATAAGATCATGGCTGATCTGATCCTAACCTCAAATCTAAATTCATGTCCAATTTCCTGCCCGCTCCCCGTAACCCCTAATTCCCTTTATTTCTAGAATATCGGGGCCCCTTGCTGATCCGTGCAGCCAATCAACAGCACAGGTAGTGCTGGCTGCGTTTAAATCATCAGGCAGCACGGGTTAATCGTGCATCGCGATCCCAGTGCTCGTTTTTGGGGGTTAATCAATTTAACCCCCACTATTTCACATTTCACTCCTGCTCCTCTTTGGCCCCACAAAAATAATGTAAAACTTAACATTTCAGGGCCTCTCACTAGCTTCTTATAGGACTTCTATTTACATATTAAAAGGGTCCCTACTGCCTGAAACAGGCAAGTTTTTAGACTGCTTAGCAGTAGGCCCCTGTAAAAGTGGGTCGATCGTCAGCGTTAACGAGGCAGTAAGCCTACCGACCCCATTACTACCCTGTTAACGACAATTTCAGGGTAGTAAAATTGATCTCTAAAAATTTACTCACAACTGAAGTAAGACTTAACTGGTGTAGTAAAAATACATTTGAAAATGGAAAGCTTGATATTAAATTGGCTCCTGCATGCTGAAGGAAAAGGACTCTTACAAAGGACTGTTAAAAAAGATTGTTAATTTACACATCGTAAAAAGACCACACCGAAAAGGATAGATCACCGTAGTAACGACCATAACAAGAATTCGACTCCAGGACAGCTCGAGATCGTTTGAACACTTGCCTACTTAACTTCATTACGTGGACACTGAGAGAAAACAAGTGAAGAGTCAATCAATCGTGGGTTGTATTTGGAGGAAACTATTGTTGACAAGCCACTGCCCCATTGCTGTGATCCAAAGTTAAAGGCTTTTAAAACTAAGTAGAAGTTTGAGTTGGGGAGAGATGCAGTTCCACTGCGACTGCTCCAACCTTGCCTTTCACTTCCTGGTGGTGCCACCTCACCTGTAATCTTGATGACTGCTCTCTACCTCACATCCTCATGCCTCGATGCAGGCTTACAGATTGCCTGTGAAGCAAATGACCTGGCTAGAAGAGAAAGCCATGCTACTACACTACAACGGTGTCCATCATAATACTTGACAAGCTTGAGCCAACCATGAGTGTATAACTTTCGTTGTGGGGTTAGTCTGAGTTAGACACTGAGGTTTCCAAAAGGTAATGCATTTTGGGAATTCAGCAGGTGGTGTGTTATTGTTGTTAAAGCAATTCTAAATTGTGCATAAACCAAAGATGTTGTTTACTTCTAATGTCAATTTTTCTAGTGTACAATAAATTATTGTTTTCTTTATAAAGCCATGGTTTGTGCCTGAATTTTTTTTTTAGGAAGACGAGCCTATTAAGTTAAATGTACAATTAAACTTTGTGGAGATAATTAAAGTATAAAATCACTTTGCGCCTTTTTGCTTCCTACACTTTTTTATTCATTCATGGGATGTGGGTGTCGCTGGCAAGGCCAGCATTTATTGCCCATACCTAATTGCCCTTGAGAAGGTGGTGGTGAGCCGCCGCCTTGAACCGCTGCAGTCCGTGTGGTGAAGGTTCTCCCACAGTGCGGTTAGGTAGGGAGTTCCAGGATTTTGACCAAGCGACGATGAAGGAACGGCGATATATTTCCAAGTCGGGATGGTGTGTGACTTGGAGGGGAACGTGCAGATGGTGGTGTTCCCATGTGCCTGCTGCCCTTGTCCTTCTAGGTGGTAGAGGTCGCTGGTTTGGGAGGTGCCGTCGAAGAAGCCTTGGCGAGTTGCTGCAGTGCATCTTGAAATGGTACACCCTGCAGCCGCAGTGGTGGAGGGAGTGAATGTTTAAGGTGGTGGATGGGGTGCTAATCAAGCGGGCTGCTTTGCCCTGGGTGTTGTTGGAGCTGCATTCATTCAGGCAAGGGGAGAGTATTCTGATATCTATAATTTCCTGCCTGATCCCTTTTTACCCTTTCTTCAGCTGGAATAATACTAAGGCTTAAATTATGAGGCCAGGCAGCATAAACGTGGCTTGTATTCACTTGAGTGTAGAAGGTTGAGGGGTTAATTGAGGTGTTTAAAATGATAGAGTAAATACAACAAAGCTATTTCCTCTGGTGGTGGAATCCAGAAAAAAGGGGCACAATTAGACCTAGGCCATTCAGGAGTGAAATCATGAAGTCTTTTTCACACAAGTGGAAATGTGGAATTATCTGCCCCAAAAGGCTGTGGATGCTGGGTCAATTGAAATTTTTAAGACTGAGATTGATAGATTTTTATTAGGTAAGGGTATCAAGGGATATGGAGTTGCGGTACAGATCAGCCATGATCTAATTGAAAGGTGAAACAGGCTCAAGGGGCTGAATGGCCTACTCCTGTTCCTATGTCATCAGCCATCCTCTGGGCCTCGGGCAAAATTCTTGTTTCCAAAGAGTGATGCCTAAAGTATGATGCAGGAAATGTGCCAGACAAAATACATACGAGAGCCAAATTTTTAATATGGGTTTATTTATAATTATGTCCAATTGTACAATTTAACATACTTCTATTTATACATGGATATATTATACAATTAGATCTATTTCTAATCATATTACTGTATATTCTTATATCTGAACAGTTATCCTGTAGCATTACATACAGGGAGTCAAGACCAAGTGTGCTCAAGTATAGTTAGATGGCAGGGGATAATTGGACCAGGGTGCACAGATGTAATTCAGTCACCATTTTAAATCCATACATTCTGTCCGTATTTTTATATAATAGTTTGATCTTTTTTAATTATCATTTATAATTTATTTATGGCAGTTTGGAAAGCAGCAAAGTAAAGTTGGCTGGAACATAGATGAGTTCCTCTGCAGTGCAGGCTGAGGAGCTAAGAGATGCAATACTGAGGCCACTGTATTTTGTACATAGTACATAAATATAGGACAGGTTTGATGTCAACTCTATTTGTCCATTATGTAATGTTTTGCCAATTTAAAAAAATCAGTTAATGGTTATGTCCTTATTTAATGTTGATGAAATGATCGTTACCGTGAAGATTTGCTCCATAGTCCTGTCTTCTCTTTTCTATTGGAGGGGAGGAAGGAGAGTGTGTGAAAGGCCGGGTAGCAATTCCAATGTCATATTTTTTAAAAGCATTTATGTTGTTCTCCAGTTTCTTGATCTGTTGATATTACTGTATTTTTCTGAATCACTGATTATTGTTCTTTTTAGTGAAGTTTGATTCTTTAATCAAAACTCTTTAGTTCCACTCCAGAGACTCGAGCACATAATCCAGGCTGACACGTCAGTGCAGTACTGACGTTAAACCGCAGTCCCGTCTGCTTTCTCAGGTTGATGTAGGAGATTCTATGGCAATATTCGAACAGGAGCAGCTGAGTCCTGGCCAACATTTATCCCTCAACCTCATCACTAAAACAGATTATCTGGTTATTATCTCCTTGCTCTGCACAGATTGGCTGCCACCTTTCCCAACGTTACAACAGTAACTATGCTTTAGGAGTACTTTGTTGGCTGTAAAGCGCTTTGGGATGTCCTGGGGGTTGTTAAAGGCGCTATATAAATACGCGATTCAGTAGTAACTTTCAAAAGGGAATTGGATATATAATTGAAGGGAAAAAATTTGCAGGGCTATGGGGAAAGAGCAGGTGAGGGGGACTAATTGGATAACTCTTTCAAAAAGCCGGCACAGGCACGATGGGCCGAATGGTCTCCTTCTGTGCTCTATGATTCTATGAAATTTGTGACAGGTTTTTGCAAAAAGTCCTACATTTCAAATAGTAAGTATCATTTGAGCCTTGAAATAAAATTTACTCTTTACCTACAAATCCTGAGGGTGAAATATTAATTAAGGGCTTAAATTTGGGGTTGCATTCTATAAATGCAGATGGTCTGTGCTTCTGGTTAAATTGAATTTTTCAGATATCAGTTCTAGCATGGTTCCAATGGTTTATTTTGCCCCATTGGTATCTTGATTACAAAACAGTAATTTCACCAATTAAAGCAGGTGAGCTGGGAAAGGAATCAACTTGACAGTTGTTCAATTACAAGAAAGAAATTAATGATTTCAAAGGGTGTAATTTTATTTTTGCTCTTTTTGCAGCTTTGCATACCTATAAATTGACGATCATGGGGGATATGAAAACCCCAGACTTCGATGACCTGCTTGCTGCGTTTGACATCCCAGATATGCAGGTTGATCCTAAAGCAGCAATTGAATCTGCACATGATGAGAATGAAGGACAGTTAAAACAGAGCATCCCTGTGGATGAGGATGCTCAGGTCCCCTCGGCACCAGATGGGGTAGTAAGTGTGATTGTAAAAAATATCCGAACTCTTGATTCATGCGAGACTGCAGCCACAACAACAGAAACCCCAGCTCTAGATAAAGAAAACCTGCATTCTTCTGGCAATGGCTTACACAATGGCTTCCTCAGTGTGTCAACTCTAGATGACTATTCTAAAGATTCGGACAGTAAGTCAGTCAGGTGTGAAGGACCACCAGGGACCGAACCAAAACCAGATTTGTCAAGAGCCGAGACCATTGATGGCCCTGAAACGGGACTCAAAGACTCTGCGTTTAACCAGTTCAGCCCCATTTCTAGTGCAGAAGAGTTTGAGGATGACGATAAAATAGAGGTTGATGATCCTCCACATGTCAAAGAGGAAAGCAAACCAGTCTTTCAAGCAAATGTACTTCCAGGTCCAACTGCTGAGCGAGAATGTGAGAAGACGAGGAAGACAGGAGGGGAGAACGTGGTCAAGCCGGAAGTGTCCATCCCAGATGCTGAAGAAAAGGGTAAGATATTGAAAAGCAGCAGAGAGAGTGAAAGTCCCAGTGTTAATTCAGGGATTCTTGAGACATTTAAAGCCCGAAATGTGGAGGAGAAATTGTCTGACGAGGACGCTGAAAAGAGCTTTAAAAATTCCTCTGAAAAGCAGCTTGATAACAGAGCCCTCGATGGCAAAAGTGGTGAGAAAACTGGAGTGAATGTCACTTGTTCTTCAAATCTTAGGGCTAAGTCCTCCTCCAAGCTTTCCTCGTGCATTGCAGCAATTGCTGCTTTGAATGCTAAAAAGGCTGCAGCAGATACCAGTAAGGAACTTCAGTCTGTCTCTAGGGGGCCTTCTCCGGTTTTAAAAGAATCTAGAGAAAGCCCTAGAGTCACTGAAAAATCTCCAGAGGGCCCTCAGAGCCCGATGGAAGTGGTGAAGAAAGTCGCCATCAAACAGCCCGATAGCCCCAGGAGCGTGTCAAGTGAAAGTAGCATGAAAGGGTCCCCTTCCTCTCCTGCAAGCTCACCGCCTGCAATCCCCAAGGTCCGCATCAAGACCATCAAAACATCATCTGGTGAAATTACCAGAACAGTGACCAGAATCATGCCAGATGTTGAGCAAGAGCTTGGTAGAAGAGGACCAGAACAGGCAAACTCCATGGTTGTCTCATCACTTTTGTCGTCTCCGCCTGCTGAGTCTGCTGTGTCTTCGCCTCCTACGACACCAATGCAATCGGCACTTGTTACAGCTTCTAATACAGTAATGTCTCCTGAAGTTGCTCCAAAACAGGTTACAATTAAACCTGTTGCCACTGCTTTCCTTCCAGTGTCTGCTGTGAAGACGGCAGGATCGCAGGTGATCAACCTGAAGTTTGCGAACAACACTACAGTCAAAGCTACCGTGATTTCTGCTGCCTCGGTTCAGAGTGCCAGCAGTGCCATCCTGAAGGCTGCCAATGCTATGCAGCAGCAAACAGTAGTGGTACCAGCATCCAGCCTTGCAAATGCCAAACTTGTGCCAAAGACTGTCCACCTCGCTAACCTTAACCTTCTGCCTCAGACTGCCCAAGTGACTTCTGAACTCCGTCAGGTACTTTCCAAAGCGCAGCAGCCCATAAAGCAGACACTAATCACTGCTTCTTCTTCCCAGCCTCCTAAAAAGGTATCTAGAGTTCATGTGGTGGCCCATTCCCAGAATGCAGTAGTTGAGACATTTAACAAGGTGTTGAGCAGTGTAAATCCGGTCCCTATCTACACGCCTAACCTTAATCCTCCAACTAGTGCTAATATCACTATACCACTTCGTGGTTACAAGTGCTTGGAATGTGGCGATTCGTTTGCCTTGGAGAAGAGTTTGGCACAGCATTATGACCGGAGGAGCGTGCGGATAGAAGTGACATGCAACCACTGTGCAAAGAACTTGGTCTTCTTCAACAAGTGCAGTCTTCTTTCTCATGCTCGCGGGCACAAAGACAAGGGCGTGGTAATGCAGTGTTCCCATCTGATTATGAAACCCATTCCTGCAGACCAGATGATCGTTCCCAGTTCCAATTCTACAGTTTATCCTATTACTATATCTGCACCGCTCTTGACCTCTGTAGGTGGCACTGCAAGTGCTGTTGCAAAAACTGTTACGAGCATACCCAGTTCAGTGATCTCTGCGCCTGCCAATACTCCCATTCTCCCAGCAATGCCCCTCGATGAGGATCCGTCGAAGCTTTCCCGACATGGCATGAAGTGTTTGGAGTGCAGTGAGACATTCCTGGATGAGATTTTGCTTGCCACACATTTCCAGCATGCTGCAGAAGCAGGCGGACAGGTAAATCAAGTTGTGTTAAAGTGGGTTGGAAATTGTTCTTTAATTGCATGCAGTCAAATGTTTTCCATGAGCTTCACAGTAATGGCCTGTCTGGTCACCTGAGTACACCTGGACAATGAATAGTGTTCTCCTTAAACACTTTTAATTATGCCTGCAGCAGTAAATGGGTGCAGCTGACAACAACTTGCATTTATATAGGGCCTTTGATGTAGCAAAAACATCCCAAGGCGCTTCACAGGAGCATAATCAGAAAAAAATTGACACCAAGCCAAAGAAGGAGATATTAGGATAGGTGACTAAAAACTTGGTCAAAGGTAGGTTTTAAGGAGCCTATTAAAGGGGGAGATAGAGGTGGAGAGGCAGGGAGGCTTAGGGAGGGAACTCCAGAGCTTAGGGTACAGACGACTGAAGGCACGGCCGCCGATGGGGGTTGAAAGAAGTCAAGATGCACAAGAGGCCGGCGTTGGAGGAATGCAGAGTTCTTGAAAGGTTGTAGGACTGGAGGAGGGGTGAGGCCATGGACTGGTTTGAACACGAGGATGGGAATTTTAAAATCGAGGTGTCGGTGGACCAGGAGGTCAGTGAGCACGGGTGTTGGGTGAACGGGACATGGTGCGAGTTAGAATATGGGCAGCAGAGTTTAGGAGGGTGGAAGATGGCAGGCCGGCCAAGACCGCATTGGAATACTCAAGTCTGGAGGTAATAAAAGCAATAGATTCCTGAGGGGGGAAAACAATCACAAAATTCTACAGAGGAATTGTGAACAGAAATTTTAAAGCTGATGTCAGCTGCAAGGACTTTAAACTGTTTTGTACTCCTTTGGAGTAACTCCTTACAGAGCTATATATTGATTTCTTAAATGTAATTCTTTGATTTTCATTATATGCCATATTTACAGTGTCACAAGATGGGTTCAGATGAAGAAGGCTTTTGGACCCACCTGAACTCATCTTTCTAGAATACTATTTCTACTGTATTTCCATTACAGCAGGAGTGTCCAAATTCAGATCCATTGTCCACAGCCCACAGAAACTAATCAACTGTTCTACTTTAGCTTGTATTTCTTACTCGTTGGTTTGAATTTGGTGAACATTGAGATTTGCAAAGGGATGTTCTTAGAGCTATTGCTTCGCTGGTGAAGACCTGTTGGCAACAGCAGCTTGAGGTATATGTAAGGTTGAAACAGTGGGATATATCTTGACTTTGTGCGATAGTGTAAAATGGGTGATGGTGAGTCGGCAGCCCGTTTTACATCTCCATTTTTATTTCCATTGACTCAGACTAATTTAAAATAAATGGAACCATTAAAAAGAATTATGATTAACACCATTTGATTATTTTTCTGTCTATTTCTGTTTTCTTTTTGTGGAGATAATTTTTGTTTAAATGGCATCAATGCTTAATAACCTAATCAGGGAGGAGCTACTGAGAGTGATAGCACTGTAGAACTGAATTTATTATACAGAGAGGGTTCAACTGAGTTTCCAGGTCTTATAACTATCTACAACAACTGGTACCTGTGTAGTACCTTCAACATAAAGAATGTCCCAAGGTATTTCACAGATGGCATGAGGAAAACAGATGCTGAGCCAAGAAAGGAGAGATTAAGAATGATGATTAGAAACTTGGCCCTGGCCAATATTTGTCCCTCAACCAACATCACTAAAATCAGATTATCTGGTGATTAATCTCTGCTGTTTGTGGGACCTTGCTGAGCTCAAATTGACTGCGTTTCCCTACATTACAGCAATGTCTACACTTGAAAAGTAATTTATTGGTTATGAAGTGCTTTGGGACATTTTGAGGCCATGAAAGATGCTATATAAATACAAGTTCTTTCTTTCTTTGTATGAAGAGATGGGTTTGGAGAAGGTGTTTAGGGGAGGGAGGTGGAAAGGCAGAAAGGTTTAGGAAGGGAATGCCAAAGAATGGGGCTCAGGTGGCTGAAGGCTCTCAACAAGGGATGGGGAAATGCACATAAGGCTAGAGTCAGAGAACCGGTGTGTTTGGGGCAGTGGGGTATATAGGACAGGAGAAGATTGCAAAGATAGGGTGACATAAGACCATAGAATGATTTAAAAATTAAGATGAGGATTTTAAATTTGATGCGCTTGGGGATTGGGAACCAATGTAGGTCAGCAAGGAAAGAGATGATGGCCGAACGTGATTTAGTGCAGGAAAGGATACGTGCAGCAGATTTTTGAACAAGTTGGAATTTATGAAGGGTGGAGGAAGGAGGCCTGCAAGGATAATATTGGGATAGTTGAGTCCGAAGATGAGAGATGTTTCAGGATTTTAACAGCAAAGGGGCTGAGACAGTTTTGGAAGTGGGCATTTTGTGGAGGTGGAAGTAAACATTCTTTGTGTCGGAGAGGATATGAAGTCTGATGCTAATGGTCTAATTATCTCTCATTTTGGGTTTTCTATTTGATCCCTGGGAAAATGACATTATTTAGCTATTGGGCAGGTAAAAACGTACTTTGGGTTACAGGGAGCATGGTCTCGGCTGTGGGAGTGGCCTAAATCACTGAACTTGTGTATTTTGGCTTTTTGGTTATAACACGCACTTGACTTCGAAGGTGATAGTATAAATACTTCACAAGACTGTGACTTTAGCTATAACTGCCAAACAAATTTATTAACCAGTAATTAAGTGACCAGCAGCAATGGCACAGTGCAGATTTTACAGTAGTTATGAGTTGAACTATCTCTCCTCAAATTGATAGAAAATAACAAATCATTGAGTTTGATGTGCTAAGCTGAAATGTAAATGTTAACCTTATTTCCTATCTATCTTTCTTTGATGGCTTCAGACTGTACCCAGTTTTACAAGACAGGCTGAGAAAAATTTATCAGAAAATGACCAGGACAAAGCAAGTTTAAATACATATCACTTAAATACAAAAAGGGTTGTAAATCAAGCAGATATATAAACAAAACCCACAAGATGCTTGTATTTGAATTGAATTGGCTTCTTCATCGATACCTGACCCAGACAATAAAGCCTGGTTATGTATGATATTAAGTTGGGCCATTATCTGTGAGAGAACCTGGTTTTTAACTCCATATGTATGGTAACAAAGAAAAAGACAATACTTAAGCTGCATCCTAGACATAAACGCTTAATTTTTGTCACATTCACAACCTTCTGACTCAGAGTTATCAACCAAAACAAGCTGATGCTGACTCCTTCAAACCAGATATCGAATTATCTCTCGTTATGGGCGATATCATCTACACTTGCTATTTAAACAAAATGCTTTGTAAAATGTTGAATTAGGCCTAATGAAGTGTATACATTTTAATCTTAAGAGTTATTGTTTTTGCCACAACTGAAACTAGATTAAAACGTTTAATTTACACATGTAATTTTCAACAAACTATTAATTTGTAAAGGGTAATAGACATGCTCCATAAGAAGAGTAATTAGTGTGCTGAACAATTAAAAATGCTAAGTAATTGGGAGAGATTTTCTGCATGGATCAAGATTATATATTGAACCAAGGAGTGACTGGAATTTGTGTGTTGAAAATCTGTGCTTGGATCAGATGGGAATTGTGAAGAAGGGATTTTACACTATCTAAATTAAAACAAGTTATTTTAACCCTGTATATTTTATTTGTAAGATCATATTTAAATGTTACGTATAGCTGTAAGAGCACAGATTTAAAAAGGATATTGTTGTATTGGTGAGGGTTTGAAGAAAAAGAGCAAGGTTTTCGGGTTCTAAAGAAAGTGGCTTAGGATTGAACCATTTTTCACTGCAGAAGATTGTGAAAGAGACATGATGCTGGTTTTTAACATGCTAAAAGGGATAGTTAATTTAGATGTAAGCAGGCTTTTATATTAAATTGTTATCATGGAATTAGAGGTGAAAGGAACTCCCTCTCCCATCCTTGGCATTATAGCCCTGCTCTGACCTCCCTTCCAATAACTCTACTTCTTTTCTGTAATACAGATGCTAAAACTGAACACAATGGCCCCGATATTTACGGGGAGGCGAGGAGGGAGCGGGGGAGTGTGTTTGCCGGTGGGAACCCAGACATCCCGGGCATGCGGAGGACATGCCGAATTTAACGGCGGGACTTCATCATCATTTTTTTATTCCATTCCCTGCCCAGCATTGAAGGTTGGCCGGCTGCTGGGCAGGAAAGCCTGCGGTAGAAAGCTACAGCTGGGCACTGTTGGGGCCAGTCCCTGGCAATTGGTAAAGATCGCGGGGCATAAGGCGTGGGGTCAGATCGGCAATCGGGAGGAATGGAATGATCGCGAGGCATGGGGGGCAGTGGGAGGGGTCGGCAAAGATTGCGGGGCATATCGGGGACTGGAAATTAGGAGGGAGGGTCGGCAGATTCCGGCAGCGAGGAGAGGCCGTGATCAGCAGAAGGTTTGCTTGAGGGGTCGAGAGGAGCACTCCTGCTCCTCCTGGCTCACAAGCAGTGTTATAAAAAGCACTTACCTGCTTTGATAGAGGCATTTAAAATCATGAAGGGTCTAGACAGAATAAATAGAGAGAAACTGTTCCCATTGGCGGAAGGGTCAAGAACCAGAGGACATAGATTTAAGGTGATTGGCAAAATAACCAAAGGCGACATGAGGAAAAGCTTTTTCACACAGTGAGTGGTAAGGATCTGGAATGCACTGCTAGAGGGGGTGGTGGAGGCAGATTCAATCGTGGCCTTCAAAAGGGAACTGGATAAGTACTTGAAAGGGAAAAATTTGCAGGGCTACGGAGGTAGGGTGGGAGAGTGGGACTAGCTGACATGATAGGCCGAATGGCCTCCTTCCGTGCTGTAACCTTTTTATAATTCTATGATCCGGCAGCTCCCGTCTCCATTTAGCTGCTGGGTCTCCCAAGCCCTGGGAAACCCGGCCGGCCAGCATTAAATTTAAATCAGGCTCCCAACTATACTGTGGGAGCCTGATTTAAATATTATGATGAAGTGTCTCTCCTCTCGAGAGCAGGGCACACTTACGGCACACAACCCATCACCATAAAAATGGTGGCAGGCACGTACACAGCGAGTTTTAATTTTTAGCCCACCCCCCGCCCCCGACCTTCTGCCCATCGTGGGGTATGGGTTAATATCAACCCCGGTATCTCACATGTGGTCTCACCAACTTTAGTTTATAATTCACACCCCAAGCTATACATCCCAACATTTTATTTGCTTTGTTAACGATTTCCAAACACTGAACTGATAGTGTTTTTGTGGATAAGGTTATTAAAACCGAGACTGCTGTCCTGCTTTGTTATTTCAAGTACATTACCATGTAACGTACACGCCACATTCCTGCTTCTACGTAATCTCATCACCTCACACTTATCTGTGTTGAATTACATTTGCCACCTCTCTGCCCATTGACCCAGCCTGTCCAGATCCTTTTGGATTATTGCACGTTTGTTAACTGCACCTGGTTTGGTGTTTCTACAAACTTGGGCATCTGGACAATATTCCATCCTCTTAAATTAACAATTATAAAAATTATAAACAACTGCGGCCCCAAAACTGCCCCCTGTGGAATTCTAGTGGCAGCAAAGACCTCTTCCCAAATTGCAAAAATTGAATTATTTATATGGTGGGAACAGGCTGCTGGTGTCTCTAAGGTCCCAATCTGCCCTTTATAAGGTGGAGCAACCCACAGCTGCTCCGCTTAAAGTACCCTGAGGTCCTTCTGGGGTGAAGAAAAAAACGAGAGGCAACAGCCTTCAGCTCTGAAAGGAGCCATTGTGCTTCTTGTCAGAAGATAATTGATTCTCTTTCTCATCAGTTACCATAGTCTGGGTAACATCCAGGGCCTTTCAGAAGACTTTAATGGGACTCAAAGGGAAAGATTAAGGGATATGGAATCGGGAGGAGGGCTGTGGTCTGGATTAAAAACTGCTTAGAGAGAGGAAACAGAGAGTCGGAGTTAAGGGCAGTTTCCCTATGGTCGGAAGTGGATAGCAATACCCCACAGGGTTCTGTTTTGGGATCGCTTCTGTTTACTGTGTATATCAGTGATTTGGACATAGGGCTAGACAGAGTGGTGTTGAAATTTGCAGACGTTATTGAAATAGGAGGCATAGTAAATAAGGAAGCTGCAAGGGGATATTGATAAGATGGTAGAATGGGCAAAAAAGTGGTAAATGGAATTCAATGTCTAAGTGTGAGATGGTACAGTTTGATTTAAAAAATACTTGGGGGAAGGTTGGGAGATGTGGAAGAGCAGAGGATTTGGGGGCTCAGGCTCACAAGACCCTAAAAGCAGCAGCTCGAATAGATAAGGCCAATCGATTGGGTTTTATGGCAAGAGGTGTAAAATATAAAGGTCAAGAAATAATGGTGAATTTATATAAAGTCTTACTAAGAACTCAGTTGAAGTACTGTGTGCAGTTTTGGGCTTCACACTAGAAAGAATATTGAGACAATAGAGAGGGTACAGCACAGATTTACCGGGATCCTGAAATTATGAGGAAATGCAAATACGAAGAAAGACATGAAAAATTGGGGTCATTTTTATTAGAACAAAGGAACTTATGGGGTGATGTGGTAAAGATGTTTAAAATTACGAAGGAATGGGACAAGTTAGAAAGAGACTGCTGCTGAAACCCTCATCCATGCCTTCGTCACCTCTAGACTTGACTCTTCCAATGCTCTCTTGGCCGGCCGCCTCTTCCACCCTCCGTAAACTTGAGCTCATCCAAAACTCCGCTGTCCGTATCCTAACTCGCACCAAGTCCCTTCTCCCATCACCCCTGTGCTCGCTGACCTACATTGGCCTCTGGTCCGGCAACGCCTCAAGTTTAAAATTCTCATCCTTGTTTTCAATTCCCTGCATCGCCTCATCCCTCCCTATCTCTGTGACCTCCTCCAGCCCTATAACCCTCTGAGATCTTTGTGCTTCTCCAATTCTGGCCTCTTGTGCATCCGGATTTCTTTCACCCCACCAAGCTTTTGGTCACCTGTCCTAATATGTCTTTATGTGGCTTGGTGTCAAATTTTGTTTGATAAAGCTCCTACGAAGTGCCTTGAGCCGTTTTACTATGTTAAAGGTGCCATATAAATGCAAATTATTGTTGTTGCAGTGGTTGAAGGGCCTAGAATGAGGGGACATAGTATAAAATTAAGTGCAAAAGATTTAGGACCGAGTATCATAGACTCTTACAGCACAGAAGGAGGCCATTCGGCCCGTCATGCCTGTGCCGGCTCTTTGAAAGAGCTGTCCAATTTAGTCCCACGCCCCAGTTTTTTTTCCCATTAACCTGCAAATAAGTCCTCTTCAAGTTACATGTCCAGTTGCCTTTTGACAGTTCCTATGCAATCTGTTTCCACCACCCGTTCAAGTATTGCGTTCCAGATCTTAACATCCATCTGTGTGAAAATATTTTCCCTTTAGAAAAAATTTCTTCTTATTTTCCCTCTAGTTCTTTTGCCACTTATTTTAAATCAATGACCTCTGGTTACCGATCCACTTGCCAGAAGAAACAGTTTCTCCCTATCAAAACCCCTCATTATTTTTGAATACCTCTATTAGGTCTCCCCTTAACCTTCTCTGCTCCAAGGATAACAATCCCAGCTTCTCCAATCTCTCCACATAACTGAAGTCCCTCATTCCTGGTATCATCCTGGTAAACCTCCTCTGTACCCTCTCCAAGGCCTTGAAAGAAGAGTAGTTTTTTTTTACGCAGAAGGTTGTGAGGCTAGGAAATGCACTGCCAGGGTTGGTGATTGAAGCAGAGGCCATTTCAACATTTAAGACTTGGTTGGATACATAGCTAATGGGAACAGGGCAGGCACATGATATTAGGACTGGTTGGGCTGAGCAGCCTGTTTCCGTGTTGTAGTTTCTATGTCTGGTTTGGGTTTGTGGTGGTGTATAGATTTTACAGTATGTTAATGAACCTTGGAATGGTTCTTGGAACTTTCATGAGTGATATTAGACGTACAGCAGTCCATAGTTATATTTTTTAAAAAATCTGTATAAATGTGCATCCACAACCTATTTTTCCCATTCATTATGCTGCTGGAGTGGACCTTGATATCCAGCAGAGTCCTACACAAAATGTCTGCTCCTTTACTCCCTCTTATCACCATTCTTAAAATAGGAGAACTACTAATAAAGGGTTTTTGAGAGACACTGGTAAGTATGCAGATATCTCTCTTTTATAGTGTTTAGATGTTATGGGAGAATTTAGGTGAATATAGTTTATTCTCCACCCCTCCCCCTGTGCTGTTCTACCATTAATGGGTAAGTGACCATGGGATGTGCCATTCCAGGAGCCAGTTCCGTTCTGTGTAGTTGATGGATGATAATGATTAGCCTTAAAGCACTTGATATGGTAGGACATACCAAACAGGACTAGAAGCTGACCACCTGCTTTGGAAGAACCCTTTGGTGCTGTACAGTATTTCATTGTTTTGGGCATTGGTTTTCTTGGTTACATTTTCTAATTAATAATCTGCTGCACTGGTCTAGTGTGGAAGTAATTTGTTATAGCAATCTTGCACGGCAGCATATAATCAATTGCACTGATCAAATTCCACCTGCTGCAGCCTTAACCAAAATGGAGTGAGACAGAAATGCATTGAATGGTTTCACAGCTGACTGCCATTTCCAGCCAGTGGTTGTATCCTTTGTAGTAGGAGCTCTAAAGTACATGAACCTGATGAACAATCCCAGTTAACAATGAGAGAATTTGTGTTTAGATATAATACGTATGTGGTAAAAGACTTTAGATGACTAGCAGTGTAATTTTAAATCCAGGGTTCTGATGACGTCATGAACCATGACAGCAGTTTTTAGTGTCAGGACACTGAAATTTAGTGACTAACTTGCATCTGCGCAGCCATTTTGTTTAATTCTTCACAATTCCTGTCAGCTAGTAACGCTGATTTGAGTTGCCAAAATGGTTGTCTTGTTTCCTGTTATTCATTTGTTATAGAATGCAGTTTGCAAATAACGAGTAATTGGGCAACTGAACTAAAAATGACATTGATCCAGGTTGACCTTGACGCACCCCAGACATTGGTGACCTGAGGGTACGCTACCCTTTTTTAAAAAGAGTAGAAAATAACATTTTACTTCGACCTAAAGTGAGTTGGAATGGAGCCAAATGTAGAGTGTGTGTGTGATTTAAGGAACATTACTTCTCATTACATAGAAAATAGCTTTCAAGCTAAGAGATTTAGGACAGAGAGTAGGAGAAACGTTTTTACACTTTGAGCGCACTTTTGGGCACCTTCCTCTGCAGCTGCTGTTTTGGTTTGACTCTATGTAGCACTTGGGATGGTTTGTGACATTAAAGGCACTGTAGGGATGTAAGTTGTTGTTCAATGTTGTATTGTTAGTATTAAAGACCTTCCTAGAATCTTTAGGTTATGTTTTGAATACAGTACCATGATTTTGTTGTTGTCTCAGCAGTGTCACCCCATAACAAGAGGGAGCATTTCCAACCTGTTACAGTTGTGATTTACCAATCCAGATCTCGCATCTTTTTCTGACATTATGAAGGCTAGGTGAACTCTTTTGTAATTAACCATCAGAAAGTGCCTTGCAAAGAGCAAAACAAACAATAACTGCAGATGTGGAAATCTCAACCAAAACCAGAAAAAGCTGGAAACAATAACAACAGTTTGCATTTATATTGCGTCTTTAATGTAGAAAAACTTCCCAAGGCACTTCACAGAGGCGTAATCATAAATAAATGGGATGCTGAGCCAAAGGAGGAAGCATTAGGAGGGTTGACCAAAAGCGTGGTCAAAAAGGTAAGTTTTAAGGAGGGAGGTGGAGAAGCAGAGTGATTTAGAGAGGGAATTCCCATGCATGGGACCCAGGTGGCTGAAAGCATGGTCACCGATGGTGGGGGAAAGGAAGGGGTGATAGGTGAGCAGGACTTGGTGCGGGGTAGAATAAGGGCAGTAGAATTTTGGATGAGCTAAAGTTTATAGAGGGTGGAGGATGGGAGGCTGGCCAAAAGAGCAATGCAATAATCAAGTCTGGAGGTGACAAAGTATGGATGAGAGTTTTAGCAGCAGATGGTCTGCTCTGGGGCGGAGTGGACGATGTTACAGAAGTGGAAGTAGGCGGTTTTTAGTAATGGCGAGCATATGAGTTGGTAGCTCGGTTTGGGCTCGTAGGTTGTGAACAGTCTGGTTCAGCCTGAGACTGTGGCCAGGGAAAGAATGGAATCGATGATTAGCATAAAATGGTTGTGGTGGGAACGGAAGATGAGGCCTTCGGGCTTCCGAGTGTTTAACTGGAGAAATTGGGGCTTATTTGCTTTTGCCCATTTTGCGCTAACACTGAAGAAAAATTTCACCCACCACCACCCCACCCCCCCAAAAAAAAATTTTGCTTTGGACCTACAAAATAATTCCATTATTGTACTCTCCTGTGAATTATTCTTCTCAGTATTATTCTGCAGTGATATTACAGTGAGTTCTTAGTCTACAATCAGTCTTGGCTCAGCTCTACTCTCAACTGTCATTTTATTGAGGCAACATTGTGTGAAATTAGAAATGATGCAAAGAGTACAAAGCTGTAAAATAAAATGAGTTCTGGTGACATCTTAAAACTACCTCATATTCAATCTGCCAATTAAATTTCACCCTTATTGCTCATTCCCAGTCACATCTTGAAACTACTTCAGGTTCAGAATCTGCCAATTAAATTTCACCCTTATTGCTCATTCCCAGTCACATCTTGAAACTACTTCAGGTTCAGAATCTGCCAATTAAATTTCACCCTTATTGCTCATTCCCAGTCATATCTTGAAACTACTTCAGGTTCAGAATCTGCTAATTAAATTTCACCCTTATTGCTCATTCCCAGTCATTCATAATTGTGTTTTTAATTCTGACAGTGGCAATAAAGGGTTCTTTCTTACAACGTACTGATTAGAAGTTTGATATCCTGACAGTGTTGTTATTAGGATTCCAAAGTTAAATAAGCCTATCACCACCTTAGCTGGGATCAGCTAATGAACAATTGAACGAAAATGTTCTGGTTTGTTTTGTTGAGTCCCACACTACATTTATCTACTTCATGATATTCTTTAATACTCTTTTATTTTGGTGGTTGGTACAACAGTTGCAAATTCAGTTCTACTTTAAAATCCTCATCATATCTGGACTTTTACTTATTTGGTGCACCAGGCTGTTGAAAAGATACCAGCGCCAGAAGAGATACGAGCACGTAAGCCAATCCTATACCAGGACATGAGCTGCTGCTTTTGAACCTTAACATTTAATGGCAGTCCAAAAACGCAGTTTATCTGTGATAAAACTTCACACATTGGGGTCATAAAATCATAGAATCTTACAGCACAGAAGGAGGTGATTCAGCCCATGGCTCTTTTAAAGTCCCACTCCCCTGCCCTTTTCCCATAACCCTGCAAATTTTTCCATTTCAAGTATTTATCCAATTCCCTTTTGAAAGTTACTATGGAATCTGCTTCCACCACCCTTTTCAGGCAGTGCATTCCAGATCGTAACAACTCGTTACATAAAAAAAATTCTCAACTCCCCTCTGGTTCTTTTGCCAATTACCTTAAATCTGTGTCCTCTGGTTACTGACCCTCCTGCCAGTGGCAACAGTTTCTCCCTATCTATTCTGTCAAAACCCTTCATAATTTCAAGCACCTCTATCAAATCTCCTCTTAACCTTCTCTGTTCTAAGGAGAACAATCCCAGCTTCTCCAGTCTCTTCACATAACTGAAGTCCTTCATCCCTGATACCATTCTAATAAATCTGCCGATTTTAACTTTTGGGCGGCTGACCAGTGGTGCACGCTGGCAACCCCCTATTCCAGGGCCAAAGTGGCCGGAGCCATTTTGAGGCCCTGGACTAATTTAAATGGAACTGGTGATCCGCTGGCACCAAACGGGTGTCCTGATGCAGCTCGCCGGAATTGGGCCTGCCTAATATTGGGCAGCCTGGTGGCTGTCAAGCTGGCAGCAAGGTAAGTCGGGGGGGAGGGGTGTGTAGGATCGCAGAGGATGGGAGCCTGGTGGGGGGGGTGGTAGTGGCCCAGTTTATTTTTGTGGGGGCTGGAGAAGTGCTCCTGCTCCTCGTAGCCCCACAAAAATAATTTAATACTTATCTTTCCTGGTCTTTTTCAGCCACAAGCACAAATTTTGGTAGAAAATGCCTTACATACACTCACGCAGTATAAGTTAATGTACTTCACGTGTATATTTGCTTAACAAACGTCTACCAGCATTCCGTAAGAAGAGAAGTAAAGCACTCGCAACGATCAAAAAACACTCACATACTCTGCTTTTCGTCTCACCATTTTACCAACAAACACATAAAAAGATTAAAGTACACATGCATACACGTGTAAATGAATATTGAGAACACTGGGGCAAAATTGACACTTGCGGTGTCCGTTTTGTAGGCGCTACGTGGACACCTAAGCCCTGACAATGGTGTCCGAGGTGCGCGCACACACTTCCGATGTGACGTGCACAGGATGCCATCTTGGTAAAGGGGTTTGCGCGCGTGCACCTAACGAACGCCGGCAGCATGTAGAGTGGGGAGATTATGATATGAATCAGCGGACATCGCTAATTTGAAGCAGCCAGCGGCATTTGGGAGCTCCCCACTCCAGCCAACGCACTGTCTTAACCTCGCACAACGAAACAGGACTGAAACGGCATGAAGGACCCCCTCCGCCAGTGCTACTTAAAGGGATCATGCAGGAGTTATAGGTCTGTTTTATAGGTCTGTTGCTAGATTATTTATTCCGGCTGCTGGTACAATTGTACGTGTTTCTGGAAGTTTCCTATACTTGGAAAAAGTTGCAATATTCTATAAGATAGTGGTCTGGCTGGTCTTGCAGTACTGTTAGTGGCATTTAAAATCGTGTGCTGGAAAAAGTTGCATCTAGACATAGGTGGCCTGCTTGTGTTTCCTCTGGGAATTGAACATGACTGGGAGAATGCAGAGAGGCTACACAGAGCAGGACAAGCTGCTAGAAGGGGGAGGAAGAGCAGGCGCAGGCCACTCAGCAGGAGGCCATATCCAAGGAGGGTCTTCAGGGACCAATTCTCTTACTTCAACTTCAGCGACGACCAGTGCATCAGACGGGTGCGGTTCACGAAAGAGGTCGTGACTGAGATTTGTCAACTGCTGCAGCCACAACTGCAGCCTCAGAGCAGGGCAAGGACAGCATTGCCTGTGGCTGTCAAGGTAACCATGGCGCTTAATTTTTACGGCTCTGGATCCTTTCAGGCTGCTGCTGGAGATATAAGCAACATCTCGTAGTTTGCAGTGCACTGCTGTATAAGGGAGGTCACTGAGACTCTGTACACACTCCGAAACAGATTCATCTCATTCCCTCTTGCCAAAGACAAGCAGCAGGAGTGAGCACGAGGGTTGCTTGCATTGCAGGCTTCCCCATGGTGCAGGGTGTCATTGACTGCACACGTATCGCAATGCGTGCTCCACATCTGAACTCGGCCATATTCATGAACAGAAAGGGATTCCACTCCCTCAATGTGCAGCTGGTGTGCCACCAAAGGTAGTGCATCATGCAGGTCAATGCCTGCTATCCTGGCAGCAGTCGTGATTCGTTCATTCTGCGGCAGTCCTCTGTCCCAACTGTATTTCAACCAGCACGGCAAGTCAAAGGTTGGCCACTGGGCAACAAGGATTATCCCCTCATGAAATGGCTCATGACTCCGGTCCAGAACGCGCGCTCACGTGCACAGCAGGCTTTCAATGAGAGCCATGCTGCCAAACGGAACATCATAGAGCACACCATAGGCATCCTCAAGCAACACTTCCACTGCCTGTACCGCTCTGGAGGAGCCCTGCAGTACTCAGCTGAGCAGGTATCAAGATTTGTCGTTGCATGCTGCACAACCTCGCCATTATGAGGGAACAGCCCTTGCCACCGCCTTTCAGGTGTGAACCTGAGGAAGAGGCAGAGGAGGAAGTGCAGCAGGAAGAGGCGGGGAGACTACAAGGTAGACAGGTCCAGTCTGCCAGGGCTCTGCGTGATCAGATTATTAATGAGCGATACCAGTAAACTTAACAACACCCCCTCATTCGCCAACAGTCCCATACTCCTTCCCTTTCCTCTCCCACATAACCATCAAATCACCCTCCTTATCATTACACAATGCTTCCTCCCTCAGCTCATCTCTGAAATGAAAACCACAATCAAAGGCAAATTCAAAATCACATTTATAGATTTACACATGAAATGATTCAAACAAACTGATACTATTCACCCATGTACATTCCCTTACTGCCTGTTGTTCATGTGCCTTTACCTTTCCCAGTGCTCCTTCGAGGTGCACCCCAGTGGCTGAAGCATCGGTGGTGGAAGGCTGCTGACCTTCAATTGAGGAGTGTGCAGTGGCTTTGGAGGACGACCTCGAACAGCCCTGGGCCTGGAGGGCCCATCCAAATACCTTTTTAAATGCAATGAGGGTTTCTGCCTCTACCACCTTTTCAGGCAGTGAGCTCCAGACCCCCACCACCATCTGGGTGAAAAAAGTTCTCCTCAACTCCCCTCTAATCCTTCTACCAATCACTTTAAATCTATGCCCCCTGGTTATTGACCTCTCTGCTATGGGAAATAGGTCCTTCCTATCCACTCTATCTAGGCCCCTCTTAATTTTATACACCTCAATTAAATCTCCCCTCAGCCTCCTCTGTTCCAAAGAAAACGACCCCAGCCTATCCAATCTTTCCTCGTAGCTAAAATTCTTCAGTCCTGGCAACATCCTCGTAAATCTCCTCTGTACCCTCTCTAGTGCAATCCCATCGTTCCTGTAATGTGGTGACCAGAACTGTACGCCATACTTTAGCTGTGACCTAACTTGTGTTTTGTACAGTTCCAGCATAACCTCCCTGCTCTTATGTTCTGTGCCTCGGCTAGTAAAGGAAAGTATCTCGTATGCCTTCTTTAACTGCCTTATCTACCTGTCCTGCTACCTTCAGGGATCTGTGGACATGCACTCCAAGGTACCTCTGTTCCTCCACACCTCTCGGTATCCTCCCATTTATTGTGTACTCCCTTGCCTTGTTTGTCCTCCCCAAATGCATTACCTCACACTTCTCTGGTTTGAATTCCATTTGCCACTTTTCTGCCCACCTGACCAGTCCATTGATATCCTCCTGCAGCTTTCTTCCTCACTATCAACCGCACGGCCAATTTTTCTATCATCTGCAAACTTCTGGATCATGCCTCGTTGTGCCCGGTGTCTCACCATGTGCAAATCTCTCCTCTATCCTAGCCTTTAAACTATGCGCAGTGTTAGCATCTGAGCTGGTAGTTGCGAGTGTAAGATCGAGTGACGGCGTGTCTTCATCTTCACTGTCGTCTTCCTCTGCCTCCTCATGACTGGGCAGGTTCCAGTTTTTGGGTAATTGAAATGACAAAGGAAGACTGATTGAGTTGTGGTGAGGGTAGAGGAGAAAGTAAGACGTGCGTGCTGACACCATTTGCAGCACGTGAGTCAGAAAAGATTGTCTGATGAGGGAGAAGTGGGAAGCGAGAAAGAGCACTAGGCATGCAGAGACCCTCATCATCAATCCCTCCAGCACCGCCAGTGGCCATGGCCTCTGCGACGGTCTGTCCAATGATAGCCAGCACTGTCTTCCTTCATAGAAGTTAGAACGTATAGGCGTGCCTATCCTCCCCCAGGTCTTTCCTGCTGCCTGTTGTTATGTGCCATCTTCTCCTGCAAGAAAGAGGGAAGTGTGTCAGTGAGTGTCCTGCAAAATGTTTGGATGATGTGGCTGTCATAGTTAAATAGTGGTCAGCGTGTGTGAACTGTGAGTTGTGGGTGTGTGGCTTGCAACAGTGGTAATGTGTGAGGGTGAGATGAAGCATCCGATTTGAAGAGTTGAGTACTGATTGAAAGAGTTTGTTGGTAGATGGGTGACGGAGGTGTAGTCCTTGGAGCAGTGGATGAGGCTAGTGGTGTAGTTGGTAGGATATGCCTCTTGAAACTTGAACTCACAACTCGTGTTAAATCATTGAACTTCTTCCTGCACTGCATCCATGTTCTTGACACTATGCTCCTGGCATTGACCTCCACTACTTCCTTCCACTGCATTTTAAGCATATGTCTGGAGGCCCTCTTGCCCCCCTGCAGATAAAGGCTGCCCCTCCTTTTGTCCACCTCTTGCACCAAGACCTCTAGTGCATCATCAGAGAACCTTGGTGCACGCTCTCTCGCAGACTATCAGAGCCCAGGAATCGCTTCTCACATCACTTCCTGCAGCCACAATGCACCTCCCCTTTAAGAGGTGCAGGCTGCCTTTAAGAAGCATGAGCCACTCCCGATATCGGGGCCCCCTGCTGATGCGTGCAGCCAATCAACAGTGCAGGTAGTGCTGGCTGCACGCAGCAATCATTTAAATCATCAGGCAGCATGAATGTTACGTGCTGCCTGTATTACAACCAACTGGTACTGCGATCCCAGGACCAATTTTCGGGGGTTATCCATTTTAACCCCCAATATGTCCAACAACAGTATTGCACAATTTTTATTTACTAATCAGAGTTGTAATTAGCTGCATCTAGTTCATCAATTAGCCACATGTGGACTAGTGGCTAACATATTGAATAGCACTGGGCTAGAACAACATGGACTTGGAGCTGGATAAAATAACTTGTTCAGGCCTTGACAGTGGGGTGAATTGAATGAACTGAATGACCTTGACTCATTTTTGTCATCTTAAGTGATGTGCTTTCAGCCTATGGTTTGCTGACCGCAGTATTTTTATTGTGTTACTGCAAATAGACCCGCACACCTGTAGGAGGAAAGCAATTGTGATGTATCACTTGAGAAAGGGGAAAGAGGAATATCTAGCTGAGTTTGTAACAACTTTTTTCCTTCTTATCTTTAGTTAATTGGTGGTGTTCAAATAAACAGCAGTTTTAAAAATATTAATTCCCAGGCTGGAGAGGGGAGACTTGGTTTAAACCTAAAGCCAGGTGCACTAATTGTACAATGTGCTTAGAAGGAAATGGAAACCGAGATGCACATGCAGAAAGAAATAGTAATTTAGGAAGAATGTGTACAAAGAGGTGCAAAGTGAGAGAGAAATAGAACGACATATGCTCACAAAAACAACTGAAATGGAGAAAGACATGTAGAAATCAACCAGAGAGTCATACGTATACACAAAAAAAATAGATCTGAGAGGGAAAAGAAACAGCAGGAGATGTAAACGGAAAGAAATTGACCCAAAAAGAGACCCACAGAAAAAGGTTGGTTGTTTCAATGTAGGCTTTTCAACGAATGTAAACATTGCTAGCATTTTTTTTTATTCACTCATGGGATGTGGGCGTCACTGGCAAGGCCAGCATTTATTGCCCATCCCTAATTTCCCTCGAGAAGGTGGTGAGCTGCCGCCTTGAACCGCTGCAGTCCGTGTGGTGAAGGTTCTCCCACAGTGCTGTTAGGAAGAGAGTTCCAGGATTTTGACCCAGTGACGATGAAGGAACAACGATATATTTCCAAGTCTGGATGGTGTGTGACTTGGAGGGGAACGTGCAGGTGGTGTTGTTCCCATGTGCCTGCTGCCCTTGTCCTTCTAGGTGGTAGAGGTCGCGGGTTTGGGAGGTACTATCGAAGAAGCCTTGGCAAGTTGCTGCAATACATCCTGTGGATGGTACACACTACATCCACTGTGCGCCAGTGGTGAAGGAAGTGAATGTTTAGGGTGGTGGATGGAGTGCCAATCAAGTGCGCTGCTTTGTCCTGGATGGTGTTGAGCTTCTTGAGTGTTGTTAGAGCTGCACTCATCTGGGCAAGTGGAGAGTATTCCATCACACTCCTGACTTGTGCCTCGTAGATGGTGGAAAGGCTTTGGGGAGTTAGGAGGTGAGTCGTTCGCCACAGAGTTCCGAGCCTCTGACCTGCTCTTGTAGCCACAGTATTTATATGGCTGGTCCAGTTAAGTTTCTGGTCAATGGTGATCCCCAGGATGTTGATGGTGGGGGATTCGGCGATGGTAATGCCGTTGAATGTTAAGGGGAGGTGGTTAGACTCTCTTGTTGGAGATGGTCATTACCTGGCACTTGTCTGGCGCGAATGTTACTTGCCGCTTATGAGCCCAAGCCAGGATGTTGTCCAGGTCTTGCTGCATGCGGGCACGGAATACTTCATTATCTGAGGGGTTGCGAATGGAACTGAACACTGTGCAATCATCAGTGAACATCCCCATTTCTGACCTTATGATGGAGGGAAGGTCATTGATGAAGCAGCTGAAGATGGTTGGGCCAAGGACACTGCCATGAGGAACTCCTGCAGCAATGCCCTGGGGCTGAGATGATTGGCCTCCAACAACCACTACCACCTTCCTTTGTGCTAGGTATGACTCCAGCCACTGGAGAGTTTTCCCCCTGATTCCCATTGACTTCAATTTTACTCGGGCTCCTTGGTGCCACACTCGGTCAAATGCTGCCTTGATGTCAAGGGCAGTCACTCTCATTTTACCTCATGGTGATGTGGGGCCTTTGCCAACATGGCCAGCAGTTTTCTTCCTGCATGGAATGAGCATGTGCGCGCCATCCGCTGTATTGGATGCTTAGGTGCCTGTTTTATGCCTGTAAAATGGGCACGGCGTCATCCAGTTTCTAGGCCTAAATGTCATGGCGCTGATTTGTGACCTTGTTGCTGCTTAGTGTGAAGGAGTTGTTTTGCAGCAAGAATTCCTAACATCATAAGAACAACACAAAGGGAATTGAATATATACTTGAAAAAGAAACATTTACAGGCCTATGTGTGGCGACAGTGGGGGAGTGAGACTAATTGGATAGCTCTTTCAAAGAGCCGGCATAGGCACAAAGGGCCGAATGGCCGCCTCCTGTGCTGTAAGATTCTATGATTCATTGCTGAGATGCTACACTTGAGATTTTTAATCTTGTCAGTAGCTGAAACTGTCTAATTAGAAAGAATACTATTTCAGGAATCAAAGTTTTAGAATTTTACATGTTAAATGCTTAACTTTTTGGGGGAGAAAAATCTCCTTAAAAAGACCCTGCATACAGGTTTTGGTCGATGTCATTCTATAGCCAGGACCAGAACATTTATGAGCACGGCTTGAGTTAACTGAGTTTTGGATGCTATCTACCTTCCTTTTGGGAAGCAACAGGCTTCAATTTTCTATGTCCCCATTGTGTCTAAATTGAGACTGACACCTTTGGTGTGTGAGGACCTGTGTTCTATCATGCTATGGCGCTGATAATTTATTGATTTTATTTAAGTGTAGTGAATAGTTTACTAATTTGATGGTTGGAGGTGCTTTCCTTCATCTTTATAGTATAATCTATTAACAACTTGTGTGTCATGGGCCTACTTGACTAACACCTCACACTCTAGGATAGGAAGGAGCTCAAGGACAACACTATAGATGTAGAGGTGCCATGTCAGATCTTTGGATTAGTTACTCCGCCCCTCGAGCAGCTCCTTGATTCACTCATTCTCCATAACTATTTGTTTACGAGTCAACTTCATCTCACCACTGGATCTCAGACTTTAACTTTGGACTCTCTTATGTTGTCTTCCGGTCCTCTGTTTGCGACCAGGCCATTTCTCTCCTAATCCCTGCCATGCCAATGTAACCTGAATTCCCTCTGTGTCCATTTGTGTGTGCACTTTGGCTGTTGCCACCATCCCAGGTTTGAATACCCTTGAGTAAGCCCACATCTTCCCTCTGTGCCTCTCTGGGTATTCTCTGAAGGATTGATCGAGGCACCCACTGCTGCCTCCTCATGAGCAGCACACTCGGGGCTAATATCACCAACCTCTTCCTCCCACTCACCCCACCACCGCTGTTCCCTTGGACTGTGCCAGCTGATCAACAATCATCTCTCCTCTCCGCACTTCCCTTAAGAATGTTCATTCACTTGCGAACAAGACTCTTGCCATCCGTGACATATTGTGGACAATTGCCCCCATGCTAGCTGACATTGCAAATGGTTTCCTCTACTCCGGTACTGTTTTCTCCCTTTCAAAACTACTGTCAGAATTGCCCCTCCTCATAAAACCGATCATCGACCTCTTCATCCTGGTAAACTACCACCCACTCTCCAAACTCCTTGAACGTGTTGCCATCTCCCAAATCCGTGTCCATCTTTCCTGCTGCTCCATGTTTGAATCTCTCCCATCAGTTTTCCATCCCTGCCAAAGCACTGAAACGGCCCTAATCAAAGTTATAAATAACATTTTCCCTCTACGTGCTCCTTGACCTGTCTATAGCCTTTGACACAGGCAACCACACCATCCTCTTCAACACCTTTCCTCTGTTGTCCAGCTCAGTGAGACTAACCTCATTTGGTTCCACTCTTATCTATCCAGTCGTAGCTATAGTATCTCAAGACATGATTTTTCTTCCCACCTCTTTACTGTGGACACCCCAAAGATCGACCCTTGGTCCCCTCCTATTCCTCATCTGCGTGCTTAGCGACATCATTCAAAGACATGGACCCCGATATTCACGGGGAGGCTGAAAACGGCCTATGAACCCGGCAAGGCTGGGGAAGTGAAGGTCCTGCCAAATTTAACGGTAACACCTCATTATCTTCTTATTCTTCCGTTTCCTACCCGGCAGCCGGCCAAATTGACAGCCTGGTCAGTAGTCTGGAGGGAAAACCAGCGGCAGGGGGCTGCAGACGGGGACCGTTGGGGACAGTCCCTGGCAATTGGGAGGGGGGATGATTGGCGTTCTGGGTATGGGGGGTGGGGGGGAGTACGGCCACGATCGCAGCGTAGAGAACGAGGCTTGCGGGGCGGTGGGGGGGGGGTCAGTTCAGCGATGGCGGCAGTAGGGAGAGAGGGGCCATGATTCTTGCTGCTCCTGGCCCTCAAGGAATGCTGGAAAAGGCACGTACCTTCTGGAGCTGGCAGCTCCCGCCTCCCTTTCACTGCCGAGTTTCCCGACCGCTGGAAAACCTGTGCAACAGCGGTAAAATTCAAATCGGGCTTCCAGTTGCACTGTGGGAATCCAATTTAAATATATTAATGAAGTGTCCCGCCTCTCCATGGCGAGACACTCGGACGCCTCGAAACACATCGCCGTAAAAACGGCAACGGGTGCGTATGCAGCGGGTTGGGGATGCGTTCCCTGTTTTTTCATTTTTAACCCCCCACCCCCCTGCCTGGAGTGGGGGGGGGTTAATATCGAGACCATGGAGTCAGTTTCCATATGTATGCTTACAACACCCAGCTTTACCTCTCCACCAACCTCGCTCGACCCTTCCACAGCCTCTGTGTTGTCAGACTGCTTGTCCGACATCCAGTCTTGAATGTGCCCCAATTTCCTCCAGTTAAACATTGGAAAGACCAAAGCCATTGTCTTCAGCCCTTGCCATAACCTCTGTACCTTGTCACAGATTCTATTCCCTTCCCCAGCAACTGTCTCAGGTTGAACCAAGCTGTTTGCAACCCCAGCATCCTATTCAACCCTGAATTGACCTTTAGACCCCGTATCCTCTCTATCTTAAAGACTGCCGATTTAAACCTCAGCTGCTAAAACTCTCATTCATGCCATTGTTGCTTTGACTCAACTATTCCAATGCTTTCCTGGCCGGCCTCCCAGCCTCCTCTGCTAAACTTCAGCTCATTAAAAACTCTCTTACTCGTATCCTATCCCGCACCAAGTTCTGCTTGCCCATCACTACTGTACTTCCTGACCTATATTGCTCCCAGTCCCCAGCGCCTCATATTTAAAAGTCTCATCCTTGTATTTAAATCCCTTAAATGGCCTTGCCCTTTCTTATCTCTAATCTACCCGAGCTCTACAACCCCATACAGAATTCTCGTAGCTGCAACTCTAGCCTTGTGCATCCCCACTCCCTCCTATTGGTGGCTATGCCTTCAGTCTTCTAGGTCATGCTCTCTGGAATTCCTTCCCTCAACCCTTCTGCCTCTCTACCTCCCTCTCCTCCTTTAAGGCCCTCCTTAAAACCCACCGCTTTGACCAAGCATTTGGCCACCCCTCCGAATATTTCCTCCTTTGGCTGGGTATCCATTTTTGTCTGCATTCACCTCTGTGAAGCACCTTGGGATGTATTTTTACGATAAGGGTGCTATATAAATGCAGGATGTTGTAGTTTGCAATGACGTTGTGTCCTGCAGCATGTTATGTTAACTGCTAATTTTTGTGTTATCCACAATACAGACATGTCAGATCTGCCAGATGTTACTTCCCAATAAGTGCAGTTTTTCATCGCACTTAAGAATACATCAACACAAATCTCCATACACATGCCCAGAATGTGGAGCGATATGCAGGTCCTCGCACTTTCAGACTCATGTCACCAGGAACTGCCTGCACTACACCCGTAAAGTGGGATACCGGTTAGTTGTGTGTTTGTGCTAATCACCTGAGTTTATTACCGCATTTCTAAACTATTGATATAATCGCATTGAAATTCTTTTTTTTTCTGGTGGTATCCAGCCAGCCCACTTATCACTCCTATTTGGTAGCCCATTGTAAAAGTTAAGAAGTCCAAGTAAAACTTTTAACCTGCAGAAAGTACACAGCAGGCCTGTCAGCATCTGAAAAAGTAGGATAATGATTTGATTGTAAATGTTTCTTCATATCTGATTGTAGTTAGGAAGTTGGCACAAAATGGGGGAAGAGGAAATGAGGGAGTGATGCTCCCAGCGGAGGTGATGCACAACATCAAAAAGGATGGTTTGGACCCACACCTCTGGCAACATAAATTCACGGGGAAATTCAATGCTCAACTTTTAATATATAAGTAATTAATTTTCAGCTTGTCGCCAAGATGTTCCATGTACTTTATTTCTGACGTCTGCACTGATTTTCTTCTTGCAGCTGTATACATTGTGGCGTTGTCTATGCTGACCTAGCTGCGCTTAAGTCTCACATCCAGGGTGCCCACTGTGAGATCTTCTATAAATGTCCTATCTGCCCCATGGCTTTCAAGTCGGCACCGAGTACTCATTCACACGCCTACACACAGCACCCAGGCATCAAAATAGGAGAAGCTAAGTAAGTACTGTAAGCATGCTTGCCTATTAGATTGTGCACAAATATTTTTATTACTGTGAGAAAGCACTTCTATTACCTAAAATGTTACTCCTGGCTGTAAGAGTCCTTGTGAATAGAGTTTGGACAACCTCAGTTGAGTTTCTGGTGGGAATATGCCTGCAGAACAAAACTCATCCTAGTTTGACACTAAGTTAGCAATCTCACTCTGAAAGGTCACACAAACAGCAGAAGCTTGGCAATGACTTGCCTGTCCCATATCTCACTTAGGGAACGTGGTGCTGGAGGCGATCAAGAAAAGGCAACTTAGGGTACAGAGAGAAAATGACATAGGGGGCACGATTTTAAAAGGGTAAAACGGGTGGGTTGGGGGTGGGGGGACATTCAAAATCGCAACCATTTCGGACTCTCCTCCAACCCACCTGTTTCTGGTTTTCCCCCGACGATTGCGGACCCCCGCGATGGCCCCCGATCCTGACACCCCACCCCCTTGACTGACCCCCGACCCCTCCCCCATGAATGCCAACCTGTGCCCACCCATGCCCCCATGGCCCCCCCCCCCCCCCCCATCCATACAAACAAAGACTTACCTGAAGACTTATCTGAACACGTCCTCTCCCTGGCTGGTCTCCTGTCCGACTGAGACCAGCCGGTTAGTCAGACAGCAAACTGACAAAAAAAAACACACACTTACATCAAAATCATAAGGACGGCCAGGAAACCCGTACTTCCGGGTTTCCCGTCTACAGTTTGACCCCCCCCCCCCCCCCCAACAACTCCTTCCCGGCTCGGAGTCAAAATCGTGCCCATGATTACAGGAGAAGTGTCACACTGGTGCAGTAGAGGATGTTCTTCTGAGGTCCAGAACAGGTAGCACCACTGATTCTGGGGGGGACTTTACTCTGCATCTCCTCATGTTATTCCTGAGTTGAGAGTGCCTGGTACTGATACTAGGTGGCGGAAATGGAAATTGTTACATTCCTAGCACTAATATGTCTCTCACCTTGACGAACAGCAAAATATAAAATGCTATTGAAATTCAGAGAATCAAAATGCGTATGTATGGTTATCCTCAACCTCAGTTTCTGTGTTAGTTTCCCTCTCTCTACCCTAAGTTGCCTTTTCTCTGTCTCTTCCAGTGCCACATTCCCAAAGTGAGAAAAGGAACAGGCAACCCATTGCCAAGCTTCTGCTGTCTGTAAACCAGTCAGAACTAAGTGTACAAGATAGCTGCATCGACCCCTCTCTTTCTCTTTTGGGTGAAGCACTTTTACACCTCCCCTTAGTCTCCGATCAGGAACTCACGTTCCTACTTCCAGTCATAGGAACAGGAGTAGGCCATTCAGCCCCTCCAGCCTGTTCAGCCATTCAATTAGATCATGGCTGTTCTGTATCTTAATTCCATCTACCCGCCTTGGTTCCGTAACCCTTAATACCCTTGTCTAACAAAAATCTTATGAACCTCAGTTTTGAAATTTTCAATTGACCTAGCCTCAACAGCTTTTATTTTTACAGTCGATGTAAATTATGTTTTTTTAAAAAAAAGATGTCTCTTGAACATCATATAACACTTACACTACACAATGAACTGCTCTCTTTTAAGAGGTAACATTTCTCCTGGAATTTTTGAAGCCAGGTGAACCAAAATAAAAATAACGCCTGCTAGCCCCCCATAAAAGAGCGTAACTGGGGTAGATTTTGACTTTGTGCGATAGTACAAAATGGGTGATAGCAAATCGGCAGCGTGATTTTTATTTCCATTATGGAAATGTGTGTCTTTGAGCATTGAAAACCAAAGACTGTACTTCTAAATTGTGTTGATGGTGCATTTGTAGGTACAATGTCTCTTTGTAGTTAAGAAGACAGCAATCAATTTTGCCCTCCCCTGAACTTCATTAAGTCTATTCAATCTTAAAATGTCAAGCCAGCATGATAAAATGTTTAGTAATAGGTCCCTGGAAACATTTAGCCAATAACACAACCAAAACGTAATATAACCAGATACCCAGAATAAAATAATTAGAGCCATTTGTACTCTTGACATTTTCAAGCAGTTGTTTGCTCATAATTTTGTTTGATGTGGTTGGTTGTGAATGAAGAGCTTTAGAAAAATGTTAATGTGAATTTTCATCCTTTGTTTCATTTGGGCTCAGTGGTGCATGGTATTGAAAACTATTTGTTACTAGAGGGACTACAGCTCTAGAGTCAAGATTTGATTTATGGTTCGGAATCGAGACCTGTGTTTTTCAGCATATTTCTTTCACATCATTACTTGACTGAAGGGTGAAATTGTGTTAAGATTATTGAGAGCTGATAACAAATTATTTTTAAATAGAAAGCTTTTCTTGATGAATGCCATTAGGAATGAAAGGGAAGAACTTGTCGTTCACGAACTCAGAACATCACAAAGCACTTCACAGCCAATGAAGCATTTTTGAAGTGTAGTCACTTGTAATTAAGGCAGCCATTTGTCATTTATCAATGACTGGCAGATTTACTGTATTTTCTGATCACTGGATAACGTAAACGTTCTAGCCCACATTATCTTGCTTAAGGTTAGCTTTCAATGTATAATCCATTGTAAACTGACAAAAAACAGTTAATTAGATATCCACTCAATGCTACCTTTGCTTCTTTTGATTGTTGATAACACTGGAAGTAGAAATTGAAAGAAAGAAACTCAACTGGAATATAGTACCCTTAACTATCGCGACTAAGATTTGCACTCAGCTCCTATTCAGTAATGTGGGACTGTCGTGACTTGATTGGTACTTGAAAGAAATCTAGATTTAGATTACCCACGAAACAGTCAGCTGGAAAGAACTGTATCTGCAGTTTGTCCAAGCAAAGACGAACTTTAGATGTAAATTTGATAGATGGGAATAATTAAAACTTTATTCATTGACCTTGAAGTTCACAGCAGTATTGTTGTATGCCTTGAAATCAGCACAAATCGTAGTAGTCATATTGGAGATTTAAAAAAAGATAAGATGTTCTGACCTGTGATTGGTGGTGAGTGAAATTAAAGCAGGTCATGAGCCCTTGCCCAATTACTGTTACTAGGCGATGTGAGAGCAGTGGGTTCAGATGCATTTGGATTCGTTCTTAGAGAGTTAGATTTTCCCCATTAAAATTAAAAAGAGAATTAAAGCTTATTGTTTAATCATAAGTGAGACCATGAATTCAAATATACTCTTATGCTTATGTGCACTATAGATGTAGCTGGGGGAAAGGAAGTATGGAAAGTGACGCTTGCTTTGAAGGTTTTCCCTCCCAGAGTCATTTTAGTCCCATTTTACAATAGCCTTTGGCTGTACTGTAGGCAGAACTGTGCCAGTTTTGAATTAAAGAATGTACTGGTACCGACCAGGCTGTAAAATGTTGATTCCAGTCTGTTACTGGTTAAAATATTCAATAATTTGCATGCTTTTACAGAAATGGACACTTGATGGTTGCAAATAACTGCTCTGAGCAATAAAGTACTTTAAAAATACATGCTCATTTTTTCCTTGTTTTTAGAATAATCTACAAATGCTCCATGTGTGACACAGTGTTTACCCAGCAAACCTTGCTGTGCAGCCATTTTGATCAACATGTTGCTAAGCAGAAAGTTTCTGTCTTCAAGTGCCCAGATTGTGCATTGCTGTATGCACAGAAACAGCTCATGGTAGAACACATTAAGGTATATTCCATTCATTTATGTTACTTTTATTGTTGAAAATGGGTAAACAATTTTGTTAAATAATTCTTTTTTTAAACAAGTAAAATAATTCTTGGCATGTTGCTAAGAACCCAGTCCTATGAACCGTGAAGTGTCAAATCTCTGGAGCTTCTTAGGCCCGGACATTCCGAATGGCTTTTTTTAAAATTTGTTCATGGGATGTGGGCGTCGCTGGCAAGGCCAGCATTCATTGCCCATCCCTAATTGCCCTTGAGAAGGTGGTGGTGAGCCGCCTTCTTGAACCGCTGCAGTCCGTCTGGTGAAGGTTCTCCCACAGTGCTTTTAGGAAGGGAGTTCCAGGATTTTGACCCAGCGACGATGAAGGACTTTGTAGGCTCGACTGGGCTTGGTTTGCCTTTGTGTGTCCGGTGCTTAGTGGTCCGTCCGGTTTTATTCTTATCATGACTTTTTTTAGCGAGATTTAACAACTGAGCGGCTTGCCAGGCCATTTCAGAGGGCAATTAAGAATCAACCCCATTGCTGTGGGTCTAGAGTCACATATAGGCCAGACCGGGTAAGGACGGCAGGTTTCCTTCCTTAAAGGACATTAGTGAACCAGATGGGTTTTTACGACAATCCGGTAGTTTCATGGCCACCATTACTGATACTAGTATTTTAATTCCAGATTTTAATTAATTGAATTTAAATTCTCCAGCTGCCGTGGTGGAGATTTGAACTCATGACTCCCGATTATTAATTTATTAGTCCAGGCCTCTGGATTACTGGTCCAGTAACATAACCACTATGCTACTGTACCTGTCCTAATGGCTGCTGTCTTGTCAGTCCAGATGCTTCCAAAGGCTTTCGCAAATTCTCCATTCACCAGCACTTCAATTTTAATCCGGAGCATGTTTTAAAGTGATGAGTAAAGAGAGAACTTGCATTTATAGATCCATCTTTCATGACCTCAGACTTCCCAAAGCACTTTACAGCTGATGAATTACTTTTGAAGTGTAGTCATTGTTGTGATATAGGGAAATGCAGGAGCCAATCTGTGCACAGCAAGGTCCCACAAACAGCATTGAGATAATGACCAGATAATGTTCTTTAGTGATGGTGGCTAAGGGATAAATATTGGTCAGGACAACTCCCCTGCTCTTCCTCAAATAGTGTAATGGGATATTTTATGTCCACCTGAGAGGGCAGACAGGGCCTCGGTTTAATGTCTCATTTGAAAGATGGCGCCTCTGACAGTACTCCCTCAGTACTGCACTGAAGTGTCAGCCTGGATTATGTGTTCAAGCATCTGGAGTGGGACTTGAACCTACAAACTTATGACTCAGAGGTGAGAGTGCTACCGCTGAGCTGGCACTCTGCCTCTCGCCACTTGCCACTCTTTGTCAACATTTGCTCCATTTGGCACTTATTAATTGTTTTTGAATTGTGATTCTCTGCATTAGATCATTAGTTAATTCTTTTCCTAAAAAAACAACGGGGTCAGTCTTTTTGCACGGTCATACAATAGTTATGGTCACAGTATATGAATGTTAAATTTATTTTACTATCAATGAGGTTTGCTTCAAAACTTTGTACCAACAGATTGAATGTAATAGTGATGACCTAACTCCCTTATTCTTTCATTTTGTAGTCCATGCATGGCAAACTCAAGAGCATTGAGGGTCCTCCCAACCTGGGGCCTCAGCAACCGTTGGTCACAAAGCCTGTACCTACACCAGCGGGACAGAACAAAACTGACGGGAATGCTGTTAATGGCACTGACCGACTTGGGAAGAAAACTTCAGTGGCTGTGAGGAAAACCGGGAGCCGGTCGAAAGCAAATAACCCTGGTTGGATGTGTCAAGACTGCGAGGAATGGTTTCCTGAACGAGAGGACTACATTTCTCACATGAAAAAAGAGCACGGAAAGGTATGAGCCAAGTAACATGGGAGGGAATGGTACAATAATTTCTGGGATCCGAGGAATTCTGTAAAAATGTAACAGACAGAAACTATTAAACTAAATAATCTCTGCTCCACCAGTCCTTCTCTAAGGCTGTCATTGGGAGCCATTTATAAAAACAAGTCATAATGAAGGGGAACAGGTGCTTTATCTATAGTTGCTATAAAGTATACATATACACAAGAAGTTATGGTATTTCAGAGTTATAATAAATCGTTATTTCAATCTCCAAAATATACCTGTGGTTAAAGATGCCACAGTGTAAATGTTTACTTCAGTATGTTGATCATACTTGAAGATTACAGAGATTAATGGCATCATTAATCAAAGAAGTCTTGGTTGTGGTTTATCCTGAACATTAAGCCCTGTCTGTAACAGCCACGTGTGGGATTGGATGCTCTCTGATTAGAAGGGAAGCACTCCGAGTGACTTCAGTGACCTTTATGCTTTTCAGGAGTGTTGTAGTATTTCTGCACTGAAGTGACAAATGTAACAACAACTTGTGCTACACTTGTGCAGCAAGAAGTCTCAACTGCTTCTATGTTAAGGAGGATTAAACAGTGAACACCACGCAGGAGAGGGAAAAAAGAGAAAATGGAGAGGTTTAGGGTGTGGAGACCAAAGACATGGTCGAGGAGAAGCATTATGAGAAGGTTTTTGAAGCAGAGAGAGTGTTGGCAAGGTGGGGCAACTGGGTAGGTAGTTATTGGGGGCAGAAGCACAGTACTTGGGCATTTCATCCTTGAAAGAAGGTGACTGAGAGCTGATCTTATAGATGATAGTAAGTGGTATGGAAAAGGTAGATCCAGAAAATTACTTCATACTAAGTTGACACTGAGACAAGGGGACACAGGGTCAAACTAACAAAAAGCAAATTTAGGACTGATGTCATGAAGTTTTTCACACAAAGTGGGTAGATTTTGAGTGCCCTTGCCTGACGTTAACGGAGCAGTAATGGCCTCAAAATGAGTCGGTAGCCTTACTGTCCCTATAACAGCCAGCTCCATATTGAAAGCGACCTAGGTGCCCACCTGATTTGGACGATAGGCCTCTTTTAATATGGAAATCGGGGAGCTATGAAGTAAGTAGGACCCCGATTGCTATTTTAGGTAGGAACTGGTTGGAGCCTGTGCTACACCAGCCCGATTCCCGTCCCTGTTTAAAATAGGAACTCAAATGATCAGTTGATCTGTTTTAGTGGTGCTGGTTGGCCAGGATACTGGGAGAACTGCCTGTTCTTCTTTGAATAGTGCCATGGGATTTTCTACGGCCACCTGAACAAACAGGCAGGGCCCCAATTTGACATTTCACCAGAAAGACGGCACCTCTGATGGCAGCACTCCCTCAGTCCTGCACTGAAGTATCAATTTAGATTATGTCCTGGATTGGGGCTTGAATTGACAACCTTCTGACTCAGACATTACCAAATGAGTCAAGCTGATACTTGGGAAAATTCAGAAAAACACTGACCAGAGTAGCATTGATTAAAATAAAAGCAAGTTATTATTGATCCAATAGTTTATTAAGTAGAATCACAAATAAGTTGCTATGGAGCACATCACAGGCCTCTTGGAATATTTTAACCTTTGAAAAAGATAAAATATTGAAGAACGTTCATTGTTGGAAATTAAATATTTAGACATTTTTCATCCTTTGCATTGGGATTATTAGTCTTGTTCATCTGGAAATTCAGTAATGATAAAATTTAAAAGAATTGAGGAGTCTTTATTATCTTTCTGGCAGTAGCAATTATAGATCTGAGTCAGAAATATGTTTACCTTCTTTAAATTGTAGGCCTGTGTTTTCACGCTGCTTATTACTTTGGCTCTTCTTTTCACCTCTGCATCATCTTTCTGTTAATTTTTCTCTCTCTGCCGGTTTCACACTATTTGCTTAAATGTGAAAGGAACTAATAAAACCAAACCAGGACACTCAGAATCTGATAGAGAAAAACAAGGCAGCATTTAGGGTGTGATCCTTCACCAGAACTCGTGCTTGTGATAGGTGAAAAGAAAAACAAGGGCAAATACTGGAAATCTGAAACATAACAGGAAATGCTGGAAATTTACAGCAGGTCAAAGGGCATCTGAATAGAGAAAGAAAGACTGGTTAATTGTTTAAGAGGGGGAAGTTGAAACCCAGAACATTAATATGTCTTTTCTGTAGCCTGTGATAAGAACATAAGATGGGCAATAAATGCCGGCCTTGCCACTCACATCCACGCCAATCACGTCCACATTCCCGAGAATAAAAAAAAATTGTCATTAATTGCACAAAAGTTTGACAGCATCTTTAAGGCTTCAGTTTGTTTTCAGTTCAGTTGAACAGTGCTGGCTGTCATTAGAATTAAATTGAAATCTGAAATTCATCAGCAAAGCTGGTTTTATTATTGCTGTCTGCGTCTTGGGAGAATGAGCTAATTGCACTGCTCCTGCCATTCTGAGCCGACTGGATGTGACACTTTGCACAGTGTAGTGACGCCATGTGGTAACCATAGAGAGAATAGAAGGGCATGTGCATGATGATTTCATGATGTCACCACCAACACATGCTGTTACCGCAGGAGCAGAGTGTTTACTGGGCCCAGAGAGTCTGTCAGGAAGATCCACTTCAAAAAAAACAAGTCTTCCCAAATGGCAGTCTAAATCCAGCAGGTGTATGATTCTTGCTATGACAAAGATGGACTGAAAACCACCATAAAAGCAGATCACGTCAATAAGTGGCTGGGACATTACTATCCTAAAGTTCACACTCTAGCTTCGAATTTTATAAAGTTAATTTTTTTGTTTAAATTATTGCATTCCCTAAAGAAGGACACAGTTAAATGCTCCACAAAGTGCTTGGGGAGGGATGACAAATCACTTTGAGTCAGACTGTTTATGTATTTTAATCTTTTCTTCAATTTAGTAGAACTTTCTGAGCCTAGTTTCTTACCAAATACACCGTGTTAAGTTCAGTCTTATCTTCTTTAGAGGCATTGAAATAAGGTCAGTAATATCTGGATGTGTAATGAAAATACTGATAGGGTTGCCAACGCTGGTTGGATGTATTACTAAAGCGTTCATCAGATGACCTCCCCTTCCATTCGCCCCATCCAGTCAAACAACTTTTTTCTTCCCCACCTCCAATATTTTTATAACTAATAAAAGTGTTCGCTAAGATCCCCTTTTCATACTAAGCTAAGTAAATCAGAATGCTAAGTGATTTTTCTGATCAGAGATGCAGAATTGTAGAGGCGAAGGTATCTGGGGAAAAGTCATAACTTGCTGTGCTTTGACCCGAGATTTCAAAATGGATGCCAGTTAGTCTGGTTTTAATGATGAGCTTGTCTGGGAGTGAGTTGCTTTCCAGCTTGGCGAGATCTGGAAAAGAATGAGACAACTTGTCAACTCACAAGTAAACAGTGTGTATCCTCCTTTGTCCCAGATCCTCCTTTCCTTTGCTGTTGCTTCTCTATCCCCAAACTCCTTGCCTATGTCAAAAGTATTTCTGATTTCTTATTAGCAATGCTTTCTTCTGGTTAAAGTTTGAAGGCCACGATTTTATCTTCGAAGTCCCGGGGGGTGCGGGGCAAACAAAATCGAGGATTTCTAAAGTGAAATGGAATCCCGGCTCTAACCTGCCGAAAAACGCACACAACGCAGACCCATCTGGGTGTCCGCGCGCTTCAGGAAGCCGGAAGTCACAATATTTAAAGCAGGAATTAAGCTATTTAATCTTGTTGAAATGGTGATTAGTCTTGTTATTGATGCAGGGAAACAATTTCAACGGTGCCTCAACGTGTTTCCCATGCTGTGCGAAGCACACCATGGGAAACTTGGCGGGTTGCAGCCAGCAGCCATTTGGCCATTTAAATCCCTGTTTGACAGATGGGGATAAAAGGTGAGTTATTGCAGCAGGGCACTCAGTTCTCTCAGACAAATTTTGGCTGGGAGTTCTTTGTGTTTAGACTGAGAATTTTTGGTTCACACTCAGAATTGTTCTGTTCAACACATATTGACCAACTTTTCGGACCCCCTCAAACTGACCATCAGGAAGGGCGACACAATGACTGCATTCACCAGTACATCCGAGGAGGAGGCACATCACCATCTGCGGCAGGCATGGCGTGCAGTTCTTTCACTTGCAGCTCCACAAGACAGAGGTGCACCACAGGGACCTGCACAAGAGCAGAGAGGGGAACAACAGACGGTCCGACGTTGCAGGAGGCACTACCCTCGTAAGAGGATCTACAGACCGAGGCTGAGTTTCCTGGACCTCTCTGAGGAGCAGTGCCTTCGAAGACTCAAAGTGAGTCGTCAGGTGGTCGCAGACATCTGCGCGCTCCTTCATGCAGAGCTGCTCCCGGCTGGGCCCGGTGGCGCCGCATTGCTCGTCACAGTTAAAGTGACCACTGCCCTCAACTTCTTCACCTCCAGATCCTTCCTCGGCGCCACCAGTGACATCGCTGGGATCTCTGTCGTCTGCCCACATGTACATACGACAAGTCACCGATGGTTTGTTTCACAGGGCGTCCCACTACGTCAACGTCCACATGGACGACCTCAGCCAGACGGAGAGGGCAGTGGGTTTCCAGTCTGTGGCTGGCTTCCCATAGGTACAGGGTGCAATTGATTGTACATATGTAGCAATCCGAGCACCTTCACATGAGCCAGGACTGTTCATCAACACAAAGGGATATCACTCCATCAATGCGCAGCTCAATGGCTACCACCGGAAAAAATTTCTTCACGTGTGCGCCAGATTCCCTGGCAGCTACCATGATTCCTTCATTCTGCGGGAATCCAACATCCTGGCCCTCTTCCACGTACCAAACAACCTTAAAGGCTGGCTCCTCGGAGACAAAGGATACCCCTGCAGATATGGTTCATGTCACCTGTGAGAAACCCCATCAGCGAGGCACAGCTTCATTACAACGACAGTCACGTCGCCACCAGGTCTGTCATCGAACATGCGATAGGTCTGCTCAAGATGCGATTTTGGTGCCTGGATCGGTCTGGGGGAGCGATTCAATACGCACCAGCGAGAGTGGGTAGAATTATAGTCGTCTGTTGCGTCCTGCATAACATCGCTCAACAGTGAGGTTTACCGGTGGATGAGACCCCATGCCCTCATCCAGCATCCACATCTGCCATCAACATTGAGGACGAGGAGGAGGATGGGCAAACCATCGGCAGAGCAGCGTCACACTTGGCTGCCCTTGAGCCCAGGAGTCACTAATATTTGACCGATTCTCATAAGAACATCTCCAAAGTGAGCATAGTCCAGTCCTCAGACCACCTGGAACGAGCCTCCCTCCCCCCCCCCAACCGGGTTTTGGAGCCTGTGAGGGCCCCGCTAAAGACTGCTCCACCTGTACCTGTGCAGGGGCAGACTCGCCCCCCACCCCCCCCCCCCCCCCCCCCCCCCCAACCAGTACCCAAAATGCTGCCTCCTCTCCTGGTGGTCAACAGGTGAGACATGGGAACGCTTTGAGTGGCGTCCCCACTTCCATGTCCCCTTTCGCCATTATCCCTCTTGTGGACCAGGTCTACATCACTCCTACCACCCTGCTGGATAACAGTTTGGAGGGCATGTGTGATGTCTTGTAAGCCCACTTGTAAAGTATCTGTCTGCCTGTTTAAGGCAGTAGAATGTTGTTCACCCTGAGTCCACACGGCCGTTGTCAGGGCCTGAATGGATTCATTTGTGAGCCGTGCTTGAAGCTCAATGGAGGCTAGCCTTCCCTCGATCGCAGACATTCCCGCACTTACCTGTGCCACCAGTCCAATCATGCAGGAGATGGACTCCCCTATCCTCTCTGCTATTTGGAGAGGGTGCGTGGCACCTGTTCCAGTATCTCGCAAATGTGCTGCTGTCCCTCAATCATTCTCCTTTTAAAGGATGGCCCTCGGGATTCAGCATCTGCATCCAGCTGAGCAGAGCTTGGAGAGGAGTGCTCCCACCAATGCGGATTTGCCACAGCTGCCCCTGCCACCAGTGTCTGCTCGTGCTCGCTTGTGTGTGGTGACTCCCCAGGTGCCAACCCAACTAACTGAGTACTAGGACCCACCGGGGTGGATGGCTCACTAAGATGTGACGGTGCGCCCTCAGAGACCAGGAGCTCCTCTGAGGAATCGCCCTCTCCCGTCACTGTGGTCGCTGAAGGGCCTGTAAGGGAACAGAGGGCAATATTAAGAATCATCACAGATGTGTAATGTTGCGATGAGCATACTGAGGTGTTCAACATGCCAATCATCATTAACATCAATTCATGTTGTGTATGATGAATGTTAAAGCTGTGTCACCAGACGTTTGTGGGGTGTCAGTCTCAGCGTCCCCGACGGACAGGCACTCGACAGTGCAGCTGATCTGCAGGACCTCCTCCTCCATCTCTGTGAGGACCACTATTTGTTGTGGCCCCCCCTCTGGTCCTCACCCGCTCCCGTGCATTTTGCGCTCCCTTCTCCTACGTGGGGAGAAAGTACCGACGTGTGAGTGAGTGAGTGAGTGATGGTGAAGTGGTCAGCCGATTAATGCGTTGCTTTGGGTGAGGCTGACCATGGAAGAGATGCATCAGAGGGTGAGTATCAGACAGAGACACATATTGGATCAGGCACTGGTGAGGTCACAAATGGGGAGGTGAGGAAGTGCTCAGGAAGTGAAGATAAGTTGAGGATGAGCCTTAAGTGGGTGTGAGGAGTGATGTGACGGTGTAGTGTTGGCAGTGCAGAATGAGTTGGGTGGGGGGAGGGGGGTGTGATGTGGAACACGGAATACAGGAGAATCAGTAAGTGTACTCACTTTAGCTGACCTAATTAGGTCATTGAAGCGCTTTGAGAGTAGGGATAATGGGTAGGTACTCACACTGGCAGGATGTGACTAGTGGAGTCCTGCGGGGATCTGTCTTGGGGCCTCAATTATTCACAATATTTATTAACAACTTAGATGAAGGCATAGAAAGTCTCATATCTAAGTTTGCTGATGACACAAAGATTGGTGGCATTGTAAGCAGTGTAGATGAAAACATAAAATTACAAAGGGATATTGATCGATTAGGTGAATGGGCAAAACTGTGGCAAATGGAATTCAATGTAGACAAATGTGAGGTCATCCACTTTGGATCAAAAAAGGATAGAACAGGGTACTTTCTAAATGGTAAAACAGTTAAAAACAGTGAATGTCCAAAGGGACTTAGGGGTTCAGGTACATAGATCATTGAAGTGTCATGAACAGGTGCAGAAAATAATCAATAAGGCTAATGGAATACTGGCCTTTATATCTAGAGGACTGGAGTACAAGGGGGCAGAAGTTATGCTGCAGCTATACAAAACCCTGGTTAGACCGCACCTGGAGTACTGTGAGCAGTTCTGGGCACCACACCTTCGGAAGGACATATTGGCCTTGGAGGGAGTGCAGCGTAGGTTTACTAGAATGATACCCGGACTTCAAGGGTTAAGTTACGAGGAGAGATTACACAAATTGGGGTTGTATTCTCTAGAGTTTCGAAGGTTAAGGGGTGATCTGATTGAAGTTTATAAGCTATTAAGGGGAACAGATAGGGTGGTTAGAGAGAAACTATTTCCGCTGGTTGGGGATTCTAGGAGTAGGGGGCACAGTCTAAAAATTAGAGCCAGACCTTTCAGGAGCGAGATTAGAAAACATTTCTACACACAAAGGGTGGTAAAAGTTTGGAACTCTCTTCCGCAAACGGCAATTGATACTAGCTCAATTGCTAAATTTAAATGTGAGATAGGTAGCTTTTTGGCAACCAAAGGTATTAAGGGATATGGGCCAAAGGCAGGTATATGGAGCTAGATCACAGATCAGCTATGATCTTATCAAATGGGGGAGCAGGCACGAGAGGCTGAATGGCCTACTCCTGTTCCTATGTTCCTGCACTGCACCCAAGAGCGTGAGATGTTTCTCCTGCTTCAGCGCAAGTTTGGAGATTATGGCCACCTAATTTTGAATAACCCTGGTGGGTGTCCATATAACTAGTAACACATCTTCGGCACCCATCTGCCCAAAGAGGCTGCAAATGCAGTTGAGTATGCCTGCTCTGGGGCGGGAGTGTTGGGGGACCTCCCCAGAAAGATTTCCACAATGCTCCATCGGCCTCCTTTAAAAGGGGGCTGAAAATTCTTTAAATTTGTTACCCCGTGATCCATGTCTCGACCCCCATGTGGGCCCCACTTCCACCAGATGGTGGGGCTAACCCGCTGTTCTTCCTCCAGGCTGGGGACAAGGAAACTCTCAGTCTAGGAGTCCCTTCACCAGCCATGTCCCCTCTTGCTAGTGACTTTGTTTGAGGTGGGTGGAGGCTCTGCCCCACACAAGGCTGTACGGAAACTGCGGGGAAGGTTGGAACCCAGAGACACCAGATTTTTGGTGTGGGTGTGCCATACATGACAACAGTGACTTCACTTCAAAAAGTACTTCATTGGCTGTAAAGCACTTTGGGACTTCCTGAGGTTGTGAAAGGCGCTATATAAATGCAAGCTTTCCATAAGTGCTGTAGATTTTCCAGCCCTCTTTGTTTAAGTTTTCAAATTGACTTTCCCTCAAGTAATAGAATATCAACTCCTTCTGCAGGAAAGAACGTAAAAAAATATATAAGCTAATGACAGATGTTGGGTTCAAAAAGGTGGGGAGTGGTGACTATCTGCTCATCGGAAACTTCACTTTAACCACTGGCTCCAAATTCCTTTCATTGAATCAAGAATTGATCCAGTTCCCAGTTCCCTTTCAAATACTTCAGCTCAGCTGTCCTCTGCTGTAGTACCCTGCACAAGATGATGACTTGAAGCATAAAGAAATTTATTATATTCATTCACCTTGAGCTTATAATCATGTTATTTATAACTTCTTCCTTGGCTTTGCACCGTATACTTCTACATCTATACTATTTATTCTTTTTATTTCTAGTTGATTTAGCTTAATTCCCATCTTCACGGTGGTGTTCGGAGGGCAACCTTGCCACAACCCCAACCCAGTGTCCTGAGTGGAAGGTCATTTCATATGTACAGTGGGCTCCCGGGGGGTTGCAGCCTGCCACTGCAATGGGGAGGGGGATCCCGGTGGTGCTGCAGCGGTAACTTTATTTTTAGGTCTCTGCCAAGATGGAGGCCTAAACAGGTGAGACTTTGGAGCAAAAATGGAGGGAGAGAAGGTCACTGCAAAGCCTCCTCCCTCTTTTTAAAGAATTTTAAGGCCTTCTTGGGCCTACCACTATCTGCTACTGGTGACTCAGGGAGCGGTGGTAACTGGAGCAGACAGGAGGGAAACATGCCAGGAAGTCAGGCCCTGCTCCCCCACCAGCATTTATGCGCAGCAGGCGGAAAGGATTACTGTGGTCTCGCAGGAAGCACTGATTTATTTTTCATCAATCAGGACTCATGATCTTTGTCAGTACCTCATAGTATCAGTCTTTCAGATATGTACATTACTTACTTTATAGATGTAGCCATCGGGTGAAATGATGCTGGATCTCGAGATATTGGTTTCATGATAAAGAACCTCCAGGATTACCACATTATTTTTCATAGTGATTTTTTTTATCTGTAATTCACCATCTTGTATGTTTTCAGATTCTGTATTAAACCTTCAATTGCATTATTGATTATCTCCAGATTTAGCAGAACAGAATTTTGCTAAAAGGGCTTGTATTTCCCAGCTCCTATCAAATTGTATTTTATTTATCGCTCATATCAGTTTTTAAGTTTATTTTCTCCCTTCTGTCAATCTGAAATCAAAAAGTAAATGCGATCAACCTATTACATTTTAGTCTAGGTGAGGATTTTGTTGTCAAAGCAAACCAAAATAATAGTTTTGTCAGCACAACTGTTTCAACAAGTTACACCACCTGAATAAGTATTGATTTTAATGGAACTGGTAACAGATTTCACTTTCCCATTGAATTTTTAGCAAAGAGTAATTAGCGTGCTGTTTGGTTTCCAAGCACCCATATGTCAGTATGTAGGTGGATCTATTAGTCTGCCACCTTATGTTTCTGCATTTGGAGCACCTCATTACCCTGATTATTAACGAGCAGTGTGTTTTTGCTGCTACGGGCCAGTACCATTTAGTTTTTATTTGCTGCAAACACGAAGTTTATCACTTCTTCAGTTGCATCACATTCATCTCACATGAGCATAATATTCATCTGTCAGTATGTCAGCTGCTTTTGTCTGTAATTGAAACTTTGTGTAGGTGCTGAGTGTTCAGAACAGGGGTACCGAGGACGGCTGTTCAGACATGGTCAAAGGTACGTGGGCAGCGTAATCCTTTGGGTGGGTTACCTCATTGGAGCAGTTTTGATAGAGAGAGACATCGACTTTTTAATTCTTTTCTCTCTTCACATTACAATTCCCCACTGAGAAGGTGACCTGCTCCCAGACTTCTGCTAATGCTATTCTTCAGTCGGTCACTAGGAAGTGCGGTGGAGCAGGGCAGCACTGGGTGACTTTGCATCTCATTCCACTGCTTAACCTTCTCTGCCCTTCCTTCACAAGCAATTACTTCTGTCTTCTCAGCTGAGATGAGAACCGCAGTCTGAGAAATTGCAGATGCAATATGTATATGTTATAGCAGCTGTCAACAGGTTTGGAAAATCTTGTTAGGATCCCTGAGATAGATCCGGTGTTTTCTCCACATGCCCTTATTCTCATTTTCAATACTTCTATTAATTTTATTCTGCTTGTCGGCAATTTTATAAATCTGACTTCTCAATTAATACGGGTTAATTGTTCTGTATTCCAGTATGAAAAATGGTATTACATTGAAATGCATTGAATCTGAGAGAATTGTTTTGTGTACTGTTCTACTGTTAGCAGTTCCATGGCCCTTAAAGGGGAAAGAAAGTCTTGGGAGCATTTTTCTCTAAATTACTCCCCCAAAATCTATTTTAAAAAAGTATGTCTACATATATAATATTCTTTAACATTTTTAAAAATAGTCAAGTTTTCTACTAATAGAAAGTTGCCATGTCAAGTCCCATTCTTCGACGATGCTTAAATGATTTTACTGATGGGAGGAGCCCCGATACATGCTGGAGTGGCTCCATGTATTGCAATGAGCCTGTGAGCCAATCTGACATATTCTACTGGATAGGTATGCAGCATACAAAAATACTTCCCCTTGTTACTTGACCCCTCAGTCAGGAAATTGTGTGCAGCACGGAAGCATCTAAAGGAGGAGAGGAAAACAACATCTTGGGAGGAGTAAAGATATTAAAATTGATACCCATAATATGTGGAATTTGAAATAACTTAATTGCCGACATTTTCTGAATCCTGACCAGTAGTGAATTTGGAAGATATAAATTTACTAATGAGTATCCACAGCCATGTTTGTCAAGAGTGAAATTGTAACCATTGTTAACAAACATTTTGATGTTTATTCCATTAAGTGTATATTTATTCCATTAAATGGTTCAAGAACAGTCTCGTTCTACCTTTGATAAGAAAATGCTAGTGCAGTGCGTAAAAGGCTGGATTAGTTCTTGTTTATTTTAAGGGTAAAATCAATGGCGATGGTTATGATGGTGTGATGTTTCCTTTTGCTAATAGCAAATGAAGAAGCACCCATGCCGTCAATGTGAGAAATCCTTCAGCTCCTCGCACAGTCTGTGCCGGCACAATCGCATCAAGCATAAAGGCATCCGGAAAGTGTACACATGCTGGTAAGTGATGTTGAGCTGTGCACATTGCAGCTGTAAAGTGGAACTCCATTTTGTTTTTAAAAAATGGGTCAATTATTAATTGTTTACTTCATAAACCAAATGTTGTTTGAGGGAAAAGTATCTATTTTTGATGGGGACAGGACTGGGAGGGAGGTTTAGCTTCATGGGCCAGGGAAAGGGGCTAAGAAGCAGAGGCAGCTGAATGGATAGTCTCTATTGTAGAGATAAAGAAATCCATGAGTTCCTCACGTTTGTCGGTAGAGGTGAGGGCAGAGGAAGCAGGGAGGAAGAGTTTGAGCAGAAAGCAAGTAGAAGTGAAATGGAGCTTGGGTTAGCTTTGCCCTCCCGAATGATCCTAGCATAGTCAGCTCTTTTGTAGAGGAGGGCAAAACCCAGCAGAGCTGAGGATGGATGGCTAAGCCATGTTTGCGCAAGGTACACTCAAGTTTACACCCCATGAACTTGAGGGAGCAAAGATGGGTCCGTAACAAGAGAAATGACCAGGATGGGAGACTGTGCAGGGTTTGCTGGGGTTGAGAGGGGGTAGTTGAGCAAATCAACAGCTGCAGAGATAGTGTGGTGAAAGGAGGGCCAACGGTTAAGCACTACAGGGTTCAAGAGTGCAATTGTAATGACTTGGGAGAGTTTTTTTTCCCCAGAGATGGATGCAGAAGAAAGTAGGTTCAGGGGATGCAAGTGGTGAAGGATAAAAGGAAATGGTAGGAGATAGCCCTATTGTTTTGATTGAGACCTTGGGAGTGGAGAGTCTGTGGGAGATGGTAAGACTGAGTGAAATAATTATGAATATGGGTAGAAACATTTATAGGGAGGGAGAGTGTAATGAGACCGGGTTAATTAGTAATCTCATAGTAAAGGATTCTCACTCCATTATTAAGGAAATGGTAACAGGGCACTTAGAAAATCATAACATGACTAGGCAGAGTCAACATGGTTTTATGAAAGGGAAATCATGTTTGACAAATCTATTGGAGTTTTTGAGGATGTAACTAGCAGGGTAGACAATGGGCAACCAGTGGATGTAGTATAATTGGATTTTCAAAAGGCATTCAATAAGGTGCCACATAAAAGGTTGTTACACAAGATAATGGCTCATAGGGTTGGGGGTGATATATTAGCATGAATAGAGGATTGGTTAATGGACAGAAAACAGAGAGTGGGAACAAACCAGTCATTTTCAGGTTAGCAGGCTGTAACTATTGAGGTGCCACAAGGATCGGTGCTTGGGCCTCAGTTATTTGCAATCTATATTAATGACTTAGATGACGGGACCAAGTGTAATGTATCCAAGTTTGCTGATGATACAAAGCTAGGTGGGAAAGTAAGCTGTGAGGAGAACACAGAGTGTCTGCAAAGGGATATAGACAGGTTAAATGAGTGGGCAAGAAGGTGGCAGATGGAGTATAATATGGGGAAATGTGAGGTTATTCACTTTGGTAGGAAGAATAGAAAATCAGAATATTTTTTAAATGGTGAGAAACTATTAAATGTTGGTGTTCAGAGGGATTTGGGTGTCCTTGTACACGAAACACAGAAAGTTAACATGCAGGTACAGCAAGCAATTAGGAAGGCCTTTATTGCAAGGGGGTTAGAGTACAAGAGTAAAGAAGTCTTGCTGCAATTATACAGGGCTTTGATGAGACCACACCGAAGTACTGTGTACAGTTTTTGCGTCCTTACCTGAGGAAGGATATACTTGCCTTAGAGGCGGTGCACCGAAGGTTCCTGGGATGAGAGGGTTGTCCTAGGAGGAAAGATCAAGTGGAATGGGCCTATACTGTCTGCAGTTTAGAAGAATGAAAGGTGATCTCATTGAAACATAAGATTCTGAGGGAGCTTGACAAGGTAGACGCTGAGAAGATGTTTCCCCTGGCTGGAGAATCTAGAACTAGGGGACATAGTCACAGGATAAGGGGTCGGCCATTTAGGACTGAGATGAGGAGAAATTTCTTCACTAAAAGGGTTGTGAATCTTTGGAATTCTCTACCCCAGAGGGCTGTGGTTGTTCAGTCATTGAGATTGATAGATTTTTGGACTCCAAGGGAATCGAGGGATATGGGGATCGGGCGGAAAAGTGGAGTTGAGGTTGAAGATCTGCCATGATCTTATTCAATGGTGGAGCAGGCTCGAGGTGCCGTATGGCCTACTCCTGCTCCTATTTCTTATGTTCTTATGAGAGGCTCTATCGATCTGTACTTCTCCCCACACTCCCTTCTCCTTGCTGTATTGCCCTTCACCCCGTCTTCCTCATTTCAGTCCTTCTCCTACTTCTCTCCCCTTACTACTTTTTTGTTTTTACCTCTCCCACTTTGTCTCTCTAACTGTGAGTGCTGAGAGGCAGCAATAGTGGGACTTAGGCAAGTGGCTGAGTTAGAAGCAGCAGCAGAGGGACTCGGGCATTAGATAGAAGCAGCCACTTAGGGACTTAGTTGGGTGGGCAGATTAAGGGCTGACCACCACGTCAGGTAGTTGGGAAGAGATGCCAGTGATGTGAAATGCTTAGGGATGGAGTCTGAGAGTCTTTTGGTTGGTGGTTGTCTGTAGAGGGCAGCACTGCTGTCTTTATGAGCCTGGATCAGTCAGTTGCTCAAAGGTGGACTATTCTTTTCCCACTCCATACCCAGTGCAAAGCCACAAATAAGTGAAGTGAGCTATTCATGAAAAATGCTCACCTCTGGAAAAGTACTGATCTACAGGTGGGTTTGTGGCAATTTAAAAAAAAGATCTAAGCAGTGCAGCTACTTTTGTCAGCAGGAGTGCATTAGATTAACATGCAGCTCCCCCTTGGTTGGGATCTGCAGGATTGTGGATTCCTGAAGCAGGTCCTGACTCAAGGAGGAGACCAGCCCTGCTGTAAGCAGGAGCTGCATGTCAATCCAGTGTAGTCCACTGATTTTTAAAAAAATTCTCATAAATCCCAGGTGGTCAGCTGTTTCTAATAGTGGGAAGGATCAAAAGCTGGAACTCCATAGACAAGATAAGATCAGAAAGTGAAACAAGGAAGCATCAACAAGTCCTGGGTAACAGCAGCAGAAATTATTATGAATATGAACATCTACCACTGTGTGTTTGAACTTGATTCTTTATTCAGAGGCCCCTTGTCTTGGTATATGTAGTACAGATATGTTTATTTCAGTTTCTGGAACTGACTCTTGGGGCTCGATTTTGGAATGAAGTAGCATGTGCGTTGGGGGCGGGGGGCTCTGAAAATCGGGGAAATCCCGAGCTGGTTCGGAACCCGGCTCCAACCTGACTCATCTGGGTGCGTGCCCGTCTCCCGAATGTAGAAAGCCCACCGGCAATTAAAGCCGGCGGGATGACGGTTAAGAGAGTTATTTAGATAGATGAAGTACTTAATTTTGTGCACATTGAGGCAGGGGTCCGATTTTGAAACATCCTCAGCATGTTCTACCAGATGTGTTTCAGCCAGCAGCCAGTTGGACATTCAAATGCTTGTTTGACAGATGGGGAGAAAAGGTGAGTTATTGCAGTAGGACGCTCTGGTCGTTCAGACAAACTTTTGGCTGGGAGATCTTTGTGTTTTCACTGAAAATTCTTACTTTCCACTCAGAATTCTTCTGTTCACACATATTTATCAACTTTTCGGACCCCCTCAAACTGACACGATCAGGATGGGGCGCGCCCTGGCTGCATTCACCACTACGTTCGAGGACGAGTAACATCACCAGCCTCACCACCCATCCTGCACAAAACAGTCCTGCAACTACACATGCACCCACTGTAAAGTGACCCAATGGGTGGCATCAAATGTCGCTGTTCATGGTGAACCTCATGAAAGAACCTCACAAAAGCCAGTCAAGAATTGGCAAGATGTGGCAGTAGTGATGAGAATGATAACATTTAATGTGACTTTAACAAAAACTAAATATAAATGAAAAACATGACCATCTGTCAGACACCCTTGTGCATACCCTTCATGCTCACAAAACCTTAGCCTTTCTCTTCCTGCTACTTCTACTTGGTGCATGTTCATGCCCTGACTGCTTAGATGCTTTCGGCCTTCGCCCTCTGGGTTTTGGAGCATGAGGGCCCCCCCGAAGACTGCTCCACCTCCACCTGTGCAGGGGCAGACTCGGCCACCTGGAGAGGAGGCAGCATTGCGGGTACTGATTGAGAGGGGGGCAACGGGTGAGACGTGGGAGCATTTTGAGTGGCGTCCCCACTTCCATGTCCCCTTTTGCCATCATCACTCTCCTGGACCAGGCCCACATTATTCCTACACCCTGCTGGACAACAGTTTGGAGGACATATATGAGGCCTTGGAAACCCAGTTGTAAAATATCTGCCTGCCTGTTTAAGGCGGCAGAATGTTGTTCACCCTGAGTCTGAGTGACCGTTGTTAGGCCTGAATGGACTCATTTGTGCGCCGTGCTTGAAGCTCAACATGTACTCGAGGGTGTGGCTGATCTCCAGCACCTCCTGCTCCGTGTCTGTGACGACCTCTACTTGTTGTGGCCTCCCTCCAGTCCTCGCCCTCTCGTGTGCATTTTGCGCTCTCTTCTCCTAGAAGGGGATAAAGAACGGACGGATGGTTAAGTGGCCAACCAATGAATGCATCGGTTTGGTTGATGCTGACCATGAAATAGATGCACCAGAGGGTGAGTATGAGACAGAGCCGTTGCATTGGATGAGGATTTGGGGTGAGTGGTAGTGGTAGGGTGATTAATGAGGAGGTGAGGAAGTGCAGGTAAGTTGAGGATGAGCCTTAAGTGGGTGTGAGGAGTGATGTGATGGAGTAGTGTTGGCAGTGCAGAATGAGTTGAGGGGGGGTGTGGTGATGTGGAACACAGAATGTAGGAGAATCAATAAGTGTACTCACTTTTGCTGACCTAGTTAGGTCATTGAAACACTTCCTGCTCTGGATCCTGGTGCAGGAGATGTTGCTGCTGCTTGTGACCTTGTCTGTCACCTAGAGCCAGGCCTTCTTGGTGGCAGAGGCAAGGCACTTCCTCCCATCCACGGGGTAAAACGCTTCCCTTCTCCTCCTCCTCACCCCGCCCAGCTGCAGTGAGGTGTCGCTGAACCTTGGAGCAGCCTTGCCCCTGTGCTGCTCCTTTGTGATTTCTGGGTCTTTGCTCCAGCAAAAGCCTTTGGAGCAACGGCCCTTTAAATAGAGCTCCTCCAGCCGACAGCCTGTGTTGCGGGTGCACAGTCTGCCCACTGCGCAGCTTTCAGACGGCAAACCTGGAAGCCACGTTAAGTGGCACCAATTCACTTGCGAAATTGTGCGAAACGGATATATTTTATTAGTCGGGTTACCCACGCGCCCATTCACCCCCACCCCCACCACTGCCATCCCGCCTCCATTCTAAAATCAGGGCCTTGGACTCAGGCTAACGTAGGAATCATGTTGCCTACATACAGCATTAAATCATTAGGGATATCTAAAAGCCTCATCACAATGAACTGTGCAAGAAATATATTCTAGAAAAGAGTATTTTAGCCCTTTATTATTTTTAAGTATTGTACTACTCATATTTTAGTGTTTCTGTGCAGCTATTTTACTAGTAAATAAACCAAACTATTTTAGTCTGATCATAACAACACGCCAGTGATATTCACCATGGTTTGGAGTAGATGGGACAACTTGTTGACTTCCCATGTAGTCTCTTTTGCAATACACTATAATTAAAAGGTAATTGTCCTGTGCCACACTATCCCACTCATGGCATGTATAAAGGTTGCAGGTTTCAGTTCATGGGATACTCAGTTCGCTTATGAGAACTGCCTTTTTACTGTGAACTGGAGACAAAAATTTTGGGACAGGGCCTAAATTCTTATCAAGAGCATGTGTGTTTTCTAAATAATTAACTGGAAAACTCTCCCAATTATCCGACCATCATTGTACACCCACATTTTGTGCTGTGTCCTTTTTGTTTTTCTTTGTGACTTACTGTTTTGATTTATTGACCAAAGAGAAATAAAGTAATTGAGTTCAATTAGCCATAAATAATAAATACTCTGTTGTTTAGAAACTTTAATAGCTAACTGCCATGGACCTTGATGGATTATTTAAATACTATTGCACCATCCATTTTTAAATGACTACCATCATTTTTAGTTTCCAATGAGTATGCTTCAAAATGATCTCAAACAATATTAAATGTTCTTAGCAAACGTTTTTAATATAATTACAATACAGTTTATCAGTGACCATCTAGTTAGTGTAAAGATTAAGAATGAAAATGGTCCAATGCATTTTATACACCTGTAACTAGTCACTATGGGCTCGGTTTTCAAATCGAAGTTCGGGTGCATTGGGGGCAGGGGGACTGGGAAAATCGGGAAAATCCCGAGCGGGTAAGGAACCTGGCTCCAACCCGCCGACTTCCGCGTCTCACCCACCATTTGAAAATTGAGCTCTATGTTTCAGTGGATAAAAGAAGGGTAGTTGTAAATTAACATGGCATGGGGAGGGAAAAACAAGAGGAGGCAGCAGAGAGGAGAGCAAATGGATGTGGGAAAGATGAGAGAAAAACAGGAAAGAAATAAAAGAATAAATCTGATGGAGGGATTAAAAGACTAAGACTACTAAACAGGCAGAGGATGATTTGAGTTGCATGTGTGTAAATGTGCAAAGTATTGTGAATAAAATTGATGAGCTGGGAGCACAAATTCCTATTGACATACATTAACAGAGATGTGGCTTAGGTTAGAGCAGGACTGGGAGCTAAATATTCAACAAGAATAGAATGGGAAGGTGGGATGGCAATGTTAATTAAAGATTTCATTATAACACTAGAATGATGACATGGGGAATTGTGCAAAAGCTGAATCTATTTGGTTAGAGTTAAGGAATAAGAATGTCCCCATAACTCTATTGGGAACTTATTACAGATCACCAAGCAGTGGAAAGGAGATAGAAGAAGAGATAAAGTGAAAAATTAGAGAAATGTGCAGAAAAAGCAAGGCTACAATAGTGGGCCACTTCATTTATACAAAGATAAATTGAGGTAATAGAAAAGCAAATGGTAAATAAGGGAAAGGGTTTCTACAGTGTCTCCAACACTGCTTTCTGTATTAGTATGCTATTAGTCCAACACGGAAGGAGGCAGTTATTCTTGGAAATGAAGTGGGGATAGTTCGGTAATGTAATGATGGGGGATGTCTAGAAAATATAACATAATTAGGTTTGATATAAAAATCAAAATGGAGACGTTTTGGGACTTGGATACAAACACAACTTGGGAGTGATGCGAGGAAGATCTTTTCGCCCATGGCTTAGCTGGAGCAATTACATATCTAGTTTCTAGTGAGTGCAAGTTCACAACACAAACACAGACCACATATTCAGCATAAATTAACAATTTCACTCAACCTTTTAACAATACTGGTTTTCTCTAAATTTGTATTTTTAAATATACAGCCAAAGACAGTTAGGGGGGGTTACAACCAGATTACATTATAGTAATATTTTATTTAACTGTGTGTGGATGCTGCTGGTGAATAAATCCATTATTTAAATCCCTTCCACTGTGTTGGAAATGACCTTTACACTATAGTTGTGTATTTACATTTTCTATATGCTGGTTATAAGACAACAGAAATGTGGGTAATGATAAGTCAGAGGATTCAGTCTCTTTTTTTAGCTGTCATGTAGTTGTTATTGTTTTCTTTGTTCTCCTCTACTATTGCTTCTGTATCTCTTTTTCTCTCCTGTTTATTTTCTTTCTTGCTTCAGTTTCAGTGCTCTTCTGCTTCTTTCTGTCTTTCTTTTACTTGTTTTTGATGCAAGGTGGTGGGTAGTGTGGCAGGGGACAAACAAGGGTTGCAGGTCCACTTTCCTAGGCATGGGGGAAGGGGTAATGCAGCTTGTAGGCCTCAGTGGCTCTCCTTGCATCCCTAATTGTGTCACCTATCCCTATTGCTTCCCTATGTGGCTATCACCTGACAAAATTGCTTTGTTTTACCACCACCCTCTCATGACAACCCCATCCTGTTCCCACCAGCTCCTTGTTTGTATTGCACTCCTTTGTATTACCCCTAATGCTCTGTATCCTTATTGCCCTGTTGTCTCTTGTGTCAGTAACCATTCCCTCACCCATCTGCTCACCTTTCACCTCTCATCCCACCTTCATCCTACACCCCGGATCTCCTTTCATATCACCTGTCCTTTCAGCTGTCCTTCCCTGAGCCCCCATTTCCTTTTTCGATCAGCCTCCCTCCTTTGGCCCAATCATCCGCACCGTCAGCCCATAACCCTTCCCACTGCTTATCACCCTTAGCACCCAGTCCCTCACCCCAGCAGGCTGATATGAAAGACAACTTGCCCACCTGACAAGCTCCTGCTTCTTCCCCTGTTTATAGCAAGAATACAAATTGAGCAGAAGCACCACTTGTTGTTAGGAGGCTGCAAAGTAAGTAATGATGAGTATAGAAAGCAATTCTTAATTTAAAAGCGTCTTTAGGCATCATCTGACATGACAGAATTGTGACACAGGAAGTAAGTATGACAAACAGGAAGGGCTCGATTTTCCGATGTCCCAGTGGGTGCATTCGTGGTGGGGGGGGCTCCGAAAATTGGGGATTCCCGGGGCGGGTGCAGAGCCCGGCTCCAACCCACCCACTTCCAGGTTCCCCAGTGACGCGCTTAGATGCGCGCGCAGCCCCCGCATGCGGGACTCCTGCCGGCAATTAAAGCCGGTGGGATCCCACTTAAATCGATTAATTGGATACTTCAGGTTGTTAGGAGACCTGATTGGGAGGATATTTTAGGAGGGGTGGGATTTTCAGGTCAACTGAGAGTTTTTCCCGTACTGGGGGAAACACTCCCAGTTCAAATGGACGTGTCGCAGCCACCAGCCTGTGGCAGCTGCAAAGGTCCATTTGACAGGTGTGGGGGGGTGGGGGGAGACCCTCACTCATTGCAGGAGGCCACTCTGTCACTTTGGACAAAGTTTAGCCTCCACCACCCTCCTCCTAACACAAAAAATCACAAACTTGCAACCTCAACCCAGGTGTGCAGACACATTTACCTACCTTGCGAACCCCCTCAAATGTACATCTTCTGGATAGGGGCTGCCATAGCTGCACTCATGACCTCGGAGGACGAACAGCATCACCGGCCACGCCCACCTATGACATGTGGAGCTCCACAACACAGTGCTGTGACACATCCACCTGCACAGCAGGAGGGAGGGCAATGGCAGAGAGAGATGCGTCGCAGAAGGCACTACCATCGCCACAGGATCTACAGACTGAGGCTCAGCTTCCTGGACCTCTCTGAGCAGCAGTGCACACAAAGGCTCAGAGTCACTCGACATGTAGTCGTGGACATCTGCAGCCTCCTTCATGCCAAGCTGCTCCCGGCTGGCCCGAGCACAATCTTCTTACCTGTCGCTGTCAAAGTCACCACTGCCCTCAACAACTTCTCCGCATCCTTCCAGGGTGCCACCGGGGACATCGCCAGCGTCTCTCAGTCGTCCGCACAAAAGAGCCCTGCAAATACACCTACACCCACTCTGCAGTGACACAATGGGTGGCATCAGTTGTGGGTCTTCATGGTGATCCTCAGGAAAGGACATTATTGCACAAACCAGACAAGATTTGCAATGACGTGGCAGTAGTGGTGATAACAATTTTTAATGTTTTTTTGCAAAACAAACAAAAGTAAATGAAAAACATGACATTTTGTCTTACACCCTTGTGCATCCCCTTTGTGCTCACAAAACCTTCGCCTTACGTTTACGGGAACCCCTACGTGGTGCTACCTCTGTGGCTTCAGCAGAGGTAGTTGCAGGTTGCTCTTGTCCATGCCCTGATCGATGAGATGCTTTGCGTGGATGCCCTCTGGGTTTCGGTGCCTGTGAGGGCCCCTCCAAAGACTGCTCCACCTGCACCTGTGCAGGGGCAGACTCGGCCACCTGGAGAGGGGGCAGCATTATGGGTACTGGTTGAGAGGGGGGCAATGGGTGAGACATGGGAGCGCTTTGAGTGGCGTCCCCACTTCCATGTCCCCTTTCACCATCATCCCTCTCCTGGCCCAGGCCCACATCACTCCTTCCACCCTGCTGGATGACAGTTTGGAGGACTTGTGTGAAGCCTTGGAAGGCCAGTTGTAATGTATCTGTCAGCCTGTTTAAGGCGGCAGAATGTTGCTCACCCTGAATCTGAACGGCCGTTGTCAGGGCCTGAATGGACTCATTGTTGAGCCATGCTTGAAGCTCCATCACAGACATTCCCGCACCTACCCGCGACACTATCTCAGAGATGCCTTCACGTCCCTGTGACACTATCTCGGAGATACCCTCCTGCACCTGTGCCACCATTCCACTCATGCAGGAGTTGGACTCCTCCATCCTCTGCGCGATAGTGGAGAGAGCGCGTGGCAACTGTTCCAGTACCTCGACAATGTGCTGCCGCCCCTCGATGACTCTTCTTTTCATGGCTGGCCTCCCGGGTTCAGCATCTGGGTCCAGCTGAGCAGAGCCTGGAGAAGAGTGGTCCCACCAACACGGACTCTCCACTCTGCCCCTGCCACCAGGGTCTGCTCGTGCTCACATGTGCGTGGTGACTCACCATGTGCAAGCCCAACAAAGTAAAGACGGGAACCCACTGAGGTGTGTGTATCTGCGCTGGTGGATGGCTGGCTCAGATGTGATGATGCCCCCTCAGAGGCCAGCAGTTCCTCTGAGGAATCGCCCTCCGCCGTCACGGTGCTCGCAGATGGCCCTGCAATATTAAGCATGTTGACAGATGTTGAGGTGCTGCAGATGCCAAGTGATGCTAAGATCATTCGCTATCATGAGTGCTGAATGTTAGATTTCTGTCACCAGCCGCTTGTGCGCTTCTAGTCTCGGCTTCTGCCACGGACAGGCATTCCCGTGTCCAGCTTACTTCCAATGCCTGCTGCTCCGCATCTGTTAAGACCACCTGGTGTGGCGGGCCCCCTCCGGTCCTTGCCCTCTCCCGGGCATTCTGGCATCTCTTCTCCTATCAAGGCAAAACACAGAGGTGTAATTGAGTGATGGTTGCATGGTGACCCACTGCATGCATTGGTGCGGGTAGGGGTGAGCGTGAGGGAGATGCATGGGAGGGTGCGTGTGAGATATAGCCATGAGATTGTATGAGGATTGGGTTGCATGGCAGTGTTCGAATGGGAACTGGGGTGGTGAGTTGTGCAGGCAAGGTGAGGATGATGGTTGAGTGGATGTGAGGAGTGATGCGAGAGCATTATGGTAGCAGTGCAGAAGGAGTTGTGTGGTGGTGGAGGTGATGTGGAAGACGGAGTGTGGGAGAATGCGTAAGTATACTCACTTTGACTGACCTGATTAGGTTATTAAATCGCTTCCTGCACTGGACCCAGGTTCGGCACACATTGCCGCTGCTGTTGACCTCCTCGGCCACCTCCAGCCAGGCCTTCTTGGTGGCGGAGGGAGGATACCTCCTCCCATCCGATGGAAAAAAAATTTCCCTCCTCCTCCTCACCCCATGGAGCAGCACCTGGAGTGAGGAGTCAGAGAACCTTAGAGCAGCCTTGCCTCTGGCCTGCTCCATGATCCAAAATTGTTTCTTTGCTGCAGGAGGAGCATTGGAGGACTGCCCCTTTAAATAGGGCTCCTCCTGCTGACAGCCTGTGATGCGGGTGCACAGTGCGCCCGCTGCACAGGTCTGGAACGGGAAACCCGGAAGCCATGGTAAGTGCCTTCAATTAGGCTGCGATCGCGCACCCAATCAACCCCCTGCTGCCAACCCGCCTCCGTCCTAATATCGGGCCCGAAGTGCGTGCTAACTCAAGCCTTTTATTATATTAGCAGATCTCCCATGGCATTGTCAGTGATGATTCTTTGAATATGCTATTTTAGAACAATGGGGATGTTTATGCCATTTTAGATCAATAGGGATGTTTATGCCACATAGTGGGTAACATCAGGGCCGTTGATTTTCAGTGATTGAATACATCAAATTAATTTTTATTTCATGATATCCTGGGATTTTTTTCTGATGCTTTGGGATCAAATTCTACTATTTTTAGAAAACAGTTAATGAGTTTTATATACATGTTTCTTTACCTTTTTATTTAATTTTATCCCTTGACACTTTTAAAACTGAGGAGAGACGTCAAGAAGGGATGCAAGATGTGCTAGTTGGAGTTAGGTATCTGGTATTTAGCAGTAATTGGGGGGGGGGAAGGGAAGGTTAGTTGCGCTGGGGTCAGTTCTGGGTCCTGGTCTTTGGTAGTACTAGCAAGTGGTCCTAGATTTGGCAGAGCTGGGATGGAGTCCTGGAATTTGGCAGCACTTAGGTGGGGATGCTAAGATTTGGCAACATAGTTGCGGGGTGGTCTTTTGGTCCAGTATTACTGTAGAAGGGAAACCTAAAGCTTGACAGAATTGGGTGGTGGAATGCGTGCTTTGGGTCACAGATGGATCCCTGCTGATGATCAGCAGTAAGGAGGGACGGAGGCCATGGTCTGACTGCACTGCGAAGGAATTGCCGAGGTCTGGCAGCACAGGTTCGTATGTTTCTAAGAGATCTCTACAAATACAGTGTGATTGACTTCTGCATAGCCATGTCTGTGTGTGTGTGTCTCTCTCTCTCTGTTTCTGTGTGTGTATCTGTCTCCGCTATCGCAGATTAGAATTTTTACATTTTCTAAGTATACACAAAACACAGTCAATGATCCTTTCTGTTTGCCTGAGAAGCGTACAAAATTCAGTGCTGTTGCACTATTATTTAAATTCTGCAAAAGAAAACTCAAATTAAAAAAGTCTCTTTCTCTCTGTGTCTCATAAATTGATAATTTTTTTAGGATAATTATTCAGTCCACTGCACCAGTGCCAGCTCTTTGAAAGAGCGATTCACTTGGTCCCATTCCTCTGCGCTTTCCTCTTTAAATGTTTATTTTTCAAATATTTGTTAATTTCCTTTTAAAAGCTATGATACCACAGTTTCCGGTAAGACAATCCGTGTTCTAACAGCTATCTGTGTGAAAAATATAGTATCCTCTTCCTTTGTTCTTTTGGTGATTATCTTAAATGTATGCCTTGCATTAACCAGTGAAAATAGTATTTCCTTATTTATCTTATCAAAATCCCTCATAATTTTTAACTTCTCTAAGATTTCCTGTTAACCTTCTCTGCTCTAACGAAAAGAACCCCTGTTCTCTATTGTCTCTTTACAATAAAAGCTTCTCTTTTCTCTTATCATCTTATTAAATCTCTTCTGTAACTTCTCCATGGACTTGACATCCTTTCCAAAATAGTGCACCCAAGACTGGGCACAATATTATAACCGCGGCCTAACCAATAATTTGTGTAAATTTAGCATTACCTCTTTGCTTTTATACTTGACATCTATATTTATGAAACCCAGGATCTCATAACGCTTTTTCTTAACAACTTCCTCAATGTGTCCGCCCACTTTTTAAAGAATTGTTTATCTGAACTGTCTCTCCGATCCTCTACTCCTTTTAAAGTTTTACCATTTAGTATATATTTCCTCTCCTTTATTCTCCCTCCCAAAATGGATAATTCGATGTTTGAAATGGATCTCTGTATTTCTCTAAGACTCAAACATCATCTGTGTTTTAAAATAAATACACTCAGTATTAACTTTATCTGAATGAGCTTTTGAAATTTCTGCTTTAGCTTCCCTTCAAAGAATTACAAAAATAATCAAAAAGATCTTGTTAGAAGTTGAGAAGTATTTTATCAGATACTGAATCACAGCTCTGGGCAAAAATATCAAGTCCAAACACAGGCTTTTGGGAGAGGCTAAGCCTTTCAAGTAAAAATATGTAACTTTAATCACATTGTCAAAAATGTAATCTTTTTATTATTTGTTTAAAATCTACTTTGGACATTAGAAATTTCAGTTGCTGATGAAAAAATGGCCCAGTTTTTTGAAGAAGAATTTTGAGTAATTTGGTTCACCCCTTTTGATTTTGTTTTTATTATTATTTATAGTTTCTCCTGACTGGTCATTGAGAATTGGTTGTTTTCATAAGTCCTTAGTAGTTTCATATTGGCGATTTTGTACTTGCTGATCTAGTTTTTGATTTGTGTGTTCCTTGCGCCTTCAGTTACGATTTGCTGCTATTTTACATTCAACAAAGTGTGATGGCACAATTGTGACAAACGGGAAGTTGTGTTACGAGCAAGACTTTTAATACATTATAGATAGATTTTTTTTCTTGGACAGCAGGGTGCAGTTGGGGCAATTGCAGGAAGCACAGATATCTTATGGATGATACCCTAGAGTTTTCTAGAAGCCCAGAAGAACTTGCAAAAATTGAACTAGGTATGACTTAGCAAATTGCAAGTCTTAAAATTTCCAATATCCAAATGCCTGCTGTAGCAACCCTGCCAACCTTGTGATCCTAGATCAGGTCACCTTCTGATGCCTGTGAATCCTTGCTGTTTGAATCCTTTTTCTACCTCATGAGAAACTGCACCATATGGAAGGAGGAAGGTAATGTGATAATGTCAAAGCACTGTTGAAAGTGAATGCTGATGTCAGTTGCATTTTGTCCAAACAAATTGCGATGTGGAATTAAACATGGAATAAGCTCTTAGCTAATTGCCAGTGGTCCGAATCATGTACAGTGCAGATTTTAGTCTGGTACATTTCCTTATAAGCGCACAATTGCAACGTCACCAAGAGGGTGGTTTGTCCTCATTGAAGTGCATGCAGAGAAGAAAATGGTATAAGATTTTACTATTATTGCCAAATCCTGGTCTGACTTTTTGGGGGTTTCCTGTATTCCTATTTTTCATATTTTAGTGAATTACCAGTTTTCCACATTTTCCATTTTATCTTTGTGTATAACTACTGTGGATGTGGAAGCATTGCTGTGAACATATTTCATAAAACTTCAACCCTTCTATTTTAAAAACTTCTAGTCAACTAGTGACTGAACTGTTGAACTTACAATATTGAAGCAAGCCACTTAATCCTCAACACACTATTGCTGTGCAGTGTGTCTTGTTGATTTATCTAAACTTTATTATCAGTTGACCTTCACTTACCATCTGTTTGTTGGCTAGGGGCAGGGGGTTGTTGAGGCTTCTAACTTTTTATTTTGTCCCAAGCAGTGCAACAATTTGTTTTCTGGCCAAGAGTCGACAATCAGGCCTTTCTGTAACCGGCCGCTCTTTATGAGAACAGCCCAGGAAGGTTACTCGCCCTCACTCCGTGCCCTCTTCCCAAAGTGGCACAGTCAGCTGCTTATTTCTGTAAGATGTGAGGTTTGATGTTTGGTACAAAAGCATATTTGCTTATAACATAGGAACAGGAGGAGGCCATTTAGCCCTTCGAGCCTGTTCCGTCATTCAATTAGATCATGGCTGATCTATATCTTAACTCCATCTACTCGCCCTGGTTCTGTAACCCTTGATACCGTTGCCTAAAAAAAATCTATCTATCTCAGTTTTGAAATTTTCAATTGACCGAGCCTCAACAGCTTTTTGGGGAGAGAGTTCCAGATTTGCGCTACCCTTTGTGTGAAGAAGTGCTTCCTGATATCACCCCATAGCGGCCTAGCTCTAATTTTAAGCTATGCCCTCTTCTTCGGAACTCCCCCACCAAAGGAAATAGTTTCTCTCTATCTACCCTATCAAATCCTTTAATCATCTTAAACACCTCAATTAGATCACCCCTTCATCCTCTATATTCAAGGGAATACAAGCCTAGTCTATGCAACCTGTCGTCATAATTTAATCCTTTTAGCCCTGGTATCATTCTGGTGAATCTGCGCTACACCCCCTCCAAGGCCAATATATCCCTCCTGAGGTGCGGTGCCCAGAACTGAACACAGTACTCTAAACGGGGTCTAACCAGAGCTCTGTACAGCTGTAACATAGCTTCCACGCCTTTGTATTCCAGCCTTCTTGAGATAAAGGCCAACATTCCATTAGCCTTTTTAATTATTTTTTGTACCTGTCCGCTTGCTTTTAGTGATTTCTGTTCCTGGACCCCTAAATCTCTCTGCTCACCCACAGTTCCTAGCTTCTCACCATTTAGAAAATACTCTGATCTTTCTTTCTTGGGTCCAAAGTGGATGACCTCACACTTTCCCACATTGAACTCCATCTGCCACAGTTTTATCCATTCATTTAATCTATCAATGTCCCTTTGCAACTTTCTGCTCCCATCTACACTATTTACTGTGCCACCTAATTTAATGTCGTCAGCAAACTTAGATATACAGCTCTCTATTCCTTCATCTAAGTCATTTATAAATATAGTGAAATGCTGTGACCCCAGTACAGATCCCACTTGTCATATCCTGCCAATTTGAGTACGTACCCATTATCCCTACTCTCTGCCTCCTACCTCCTAACCAATTCCCTATCCAAGCCAATAGGTTGCTTCCAATTCCATGTGCTCCCATTTTTGTTAACAGTCTCTTATGTGGATCCTTGTCGAATACCTTCTTGAAGTCCATATAAATAACATCCATAGACATTCCCTTATTTACCTCTTGAAAAAATTCAACTAGGTTCATTGGACATGACTATTTTACATCATAATCTATTCTTAATTGACTCTGTGAGTGCTTGAAAAAGAAATGACCACCTTGAGATAGGTCTGATATATGCTGAGACAGTGTTGTCCAAGTTTGAACTAAGTTATTCTCTTTAGGCCAGCACTAAGTATGTCTCTATAACGTTATAAATGTTGTGCCCTCTCCACATTTGTTTATCGAGAAAATAGAGCCGTAGAAGTTTTCAGCACAGAAGGCCATTTGACCCATCGTGTCTATGATGGCTGTTTACTAAAATAATCCAAGACTAATCCCACTGCCTTGTGCTCTGCCCATAGCCCTGCATCTTCCTCTGCTTCAAATAATTATCAAATTTCCCCTTAAAAGTTTTCCTAACCTCCTCACTCCCAGTGAAATTTTAAATCGATTACTCTTCGTCACCAGAGGAAATAATCTTTCCCTATTCACTCTATCAAAACCGTTCATTATTTTAAAAAACCTCTGTTAAATCTCCTCTTAGTCCTTTCTGCTCCAATGCACAATACCCCAGTAGCTCAAACCTCTGCTCATAATCTACTAAATAATTCTAAAGATGATTAGACACCACTGAATGGCCCACTATACAAAGCAAGCCTAAGGAACGGTTGGTCCTGCATAATTGCTCAAGATTAATAGAGCTGTCTTCTAAATCCATTCTACTTGAAAGTAAAATCATTACATACTAGTAATTTAATTTGCACAACATTCCAGCCATGATCCATTTCCCATTATATTAAGTTTGTTATATATCAGAAGTCTCCGTATTCATATTTGGCTGTCTCAGTGAGAGGATGAGCTATCAACACTTGACAACAAAGGAATGTGTGTCACTCTTCACCAGATGCTCAGTGTTCATTATAAGACTCTTCAGTTACAAGGTGCTGATCATTGGCTCTCAATTTTTTATGCTACATTTAAATATATGGTTTAGGCATATTTTACTATTCCAGCCACCTCAACATAGTGTTAATGAAGAAATGCCATTTAACTGATTGAGCCCACCCTTTCCAATAGCCCACGTGTGATTTGTACTGTCATGGACTCCCCCTATTAATGTCCTTAAGTCCTAGCACAATCTTGTTATTGCCACCATTTTACAATATATTTATCTTTGCTCCTTTGAAAGCCTTCTTTCCTCATTTTCCTTGTCATTTCCTACCCAAAAAGGCAGGATAGACATTGCTTCCAGGTTTCTGAAAAGGTTGGTATTGTCACTATGCATTGTGTAGGACTGGCTCAGGGTAACTTGTATTTGTCTTTCTCTCCCCATCTAAATAGCAAAAATCCACTCAGTGCTGCTTTGTGCCACTCCCTGGGACATATTGAAGGACCAGTGTATTGTGTTCTGAGGACAATGCAGTGCAACTGTGGTAGTCATTAGCCAGAAATGTAATCAGAATTTGAATTGCATGCAGGTATTTATTGTCAGTTCTGTTACACTCTGCTGAGCAGTAGAAGTGTAGATCATTCTCAAATATTGACACAGGTTGAAAGTTTAATTTTTTTTCAGGCATAATGTTATAGCTAAAGTTTAGCAGTGTATTTTTCCTTAAGGAAAAATGATGATCTCATCAAAACCCAGCATGATTACATGAACAGTACAAGAGAGTGACCACTGATGGCCTCTAACCTTTTAGAGTTTTGTTGACATAGATAGCAGTCCCACTAATTAGATTTGATGATGCTATCATCACAATAAATGCCTCTCACCTCTGGGTAAAGAAATGTTTTGCACTGGGAAAATGGAATTGTTGTTGACGTAGACAGCAGACCCACTGATTAGATTTGATGACAGTATCAGCACAATAAATGCTATTCACCTCTAGGTATGGACCATTTTTATGCTGGACAAATGAAAGCTATTTTCAGTATTCTCTCAGGGTTGTGTGTAGAAGATCTTTTTTTTTATTTCTATTAAACTAGTATTTAGGCTGTTTTGATCATTGGCGTGACATGGAAAGCATTATGTTAATTGACTGTAATGGAATTAGTCACAAAGGATTGTTGATCCATATGCATCTTCATATCCAAAAGCTATTGCTGATGATGGAAAAAATTCAATGTGTTGCGTTGTCCAGAACAAGACCTTGAATTATATAAGATACCCACCCCCAACCACGCGCGCACAGTTATGCATAAAGCTGTTAAAATTACACTGAATCCAGATAAAATGTGCCATTGTTAAAGCACATATTTTAGCTACACTTAAAAAGTTCACTTTGTAATCCGGATGATGTATACTGAGTAAAATTTTAACATAGTCTTTTTGCAGTAGCAGAAAAAAAAAGCACTTGCCTCAGTTTGTCAATGAATGAATTTCAGAATGGTCTGATTGGCACTGGATGACTGTTCCATGTGTTAAACATGATATAGATGTATCTGCCTTTGTTCCATTAAAGAATGGATTATTCCAGCCTCCCTGAGCTATTTTGGTCATGGAATAATATACAATAAACATTTCCTGGTTTCAATCAGTTTTTTTACTGTCCATCAATTTGAGTCACAGCCTCCCAAGTGGATTATATCCAAGACAGGCCTGTTTGACAATAATGTGTAAGATCCACATTCTGACCCATAGCTGCCCCAATCTTCATCAATAGGATTGTGTCAGTGCTCCATGTTTTTTTCATGGTCATAGGAATATATAGTATACAGTAATATATACATTGTAGTTCATCTCAACGGTCCCATTGTCTAGGAAATTGTGGCCTAAGTTTTCCAATTGTAATGCTGATAGTAACTTGTTCATTCTAATGGGTTACCTTCAGTGTTACAATCCTAAAAGTTAGGCCAGCATGTCCCACAATACCACTTGTACTCCTCTGTCAAATATTTCTCAAGTAACTGATCCAATTCTGCCTTGAATTTGCTGATACATCAGTCCCTTATGCTCCTCCTGCAAGATGTGGGAAGTCATGGACACTACCAGTGTCCCTGCCGACCATGTGTGCGGGAAGTGTGTCCACCTGCAGCTACTGACCGATCGTATCTCGGAGCTGGAGCTGCGGGTGGACTCACTGTGGAGCATCCGCGATGCAGAGAAACTCGTGGATAGCACGTTTAGCGAGTTGGTCACACCGCAGGTAAAGGGTATACAGGCAGGAAGTGAATGGGTGACCACCAGGAAGAGTAAGAGATGCAGGCAGGTAGTGCAGGGGTCCCCTGTGTCCATCCCCCTCTCAAACAGATATGCCACTTTGGATGCTGTTGGGGGGGATGACTTATCAGGGGAAGGCAGCAGCAGCCAACTTCCTGGCACCACGGGTGGCTCTGCTGCACAGGCTGGGAGGAAAAAGAGTGGCAGAGCTATAGTGATAGGGGACTCAATTGTAAGGGGAATAGACAGGCGTTTCTGCGGCCGCAACCGAGACTCCAGGATGGTGTGTTGCCTCCCTGGTGCAAGGATCAAGGATGTCTCGGAGCGGCTACAGAACATTTTGGAGGGGGAGGGCGAACAGCCAGCTGTCGTGGTGCACATAGGCACCAACGATATAGGTAAAAAAGGGGATGAGGTCCTAAAAGCAGAATATAGGGAGTTAGGAGGTAAATTAAAAAATAGGACCTCAAAGGTAGTAATCTCAGGATTGCTGCCAGTGCCACGTGCTAGTCAGAGTAGAAATAGGAGGATATTTCAAATGAATACGTGGCTAGAGGAATGGTGCAAGGGGGAGGGATTCAAATTCCTGGGACACTGGAAACGGTTCTGGGGGAGGTGGGACCAGTACAAACCGGACGGTCTGCACCTGGGCAGGGCCGGGACCGCTGTCCTAGGAGGAGTGTTTGCTAGTGCTGTTGGGGAGGGTTTAAACTAAAGTGGCAGGGGGTTGGGAACCTGAGCAGGGAGAGAGAGGAAAGCGTAACAGGAAGGGACAGAAGGTATGGAGTAATAGGTAAAGTGTTAAAAAAGGAAAAAGCAGGAACTAAGCGTCACAAAACAGATTTGAAAGTTCTTTATCTGAATGCACGTAGCATTCGTAATAAAATGGACGAGTTAACGGCACAAATAACTACGTATGGGTATGATCTTGTGGCCATTACAGAAACATGGCTGCAGGGTGACAACGACTGGGAATTAAATATGCCAGGGTATTTAACAATCAGGAAGGACAGGCAGGAAGGAAGGGGAGGTGGGGTGGCTATGTTAATAAAGGAAGGAATCACTGTAATACAGAGAAATGATATTGGGACAAAGCATCAAGATAATGAAACAGTTTGGGTGGAGATAAGGAATAATAAGGGAAAAAAAACATTAGTGGGCGTAGTATATAGGCCTCCTAATAGTTGCAACTCTGCTGGAAGAAGTATTAATCAGGAGATAGTCGGGGCATGTAATAAGGGAACAGCCATAATTATGGGGGATTTTAATTATCATATTAACTGGACAAATCAAATTGGGCAGAGCAGCCTTGAGGACGAGTTCATTGAGTGCATCAGGGATGGATTTCTTGAGCAGTATGTAACTGATCCTACAAGGGGGCAGGCAACCTTGGACCTGGTCCTGTGTAATGAGTCAGGATTAATTAATAATGTCCTAGTTAAGGATCCCCTTGGAACGAGCGACCACAACATGGTTGAATTCCATATCCAATTAGAGGGTGAGAAGGTTGATTCTCAAACAAGCGTACTGAGCTTGAATAAAGGAGACTATGATGGTATGAGAGCAGAATTGATTAAAGTGGACTGGGAAAATAGATTAAAGGGTAAGACGGTACATGAGCAGTGGTGTTCATTTAGGGAGTTATTTTACAACTTTCAAAATAAATATATTCCACTGAGGAAAAAAGGGTGTAAAAGAAATGACAGCCATCCGTGGCTAAGTAAAGAAATCAAGGATAGTATCCGACTAAAAACAAGGACATATAAGGTAGCCAAACTTAGTGGGAGGATAGAAGATTGGGAATTCTTCAAAAGACAGCAAAAAGTAACTAAAGGATTGATTAAGAAAGGGAAGTTAGATTATGAAAAGAAATTAGCAAAAAATATAAAAACAGATAGCAAGAGTTTCTATAGTTATATAAAAAGAAAAAGGGTGGCTAAGGCAAACATAGGTCCCTTAGAGGATGAGACCGGGAAATTAATGGTGGGAAACATGGAGATGGCAAAAATGCTGAACAAATATTTTGTTTCAGTCTTTACAGTAGAGGACACTAAGAATATCCCAACACTGGACAAACAGGGGACTCTCGGGGGGGAGGAGCTAAATACGATTAAAATCACTCAAGAGATGGTACTCAGTAAAATAATGGGACTCAAGGCGGATAAATCCCCTGGACCTGATGGCTTACATCCTAGGGTCTTGAGGGAAGTGGCAGTAGGGATTGTGGATGCTTTGGTGATAGTTTTCCAAAATTCCCTGGACTCAGGAGAGGTCCCGGCAGATTGGAAAACTGCTAATGTAACACCGTTATTTAAAAAGGGTAGTAGGCAGAAGGCTGGAAATTATAGGCCAGTTAGCTTAACATCTGTGGTGGGTAAAATTTTGGAGTCTATTATTAAGGAGACAGTAACGGAACATTTAGATAAGCATAATTTAATAGGACAAAGTCAGCATGGCTTTATGAAGGGGAAGTCATGTCTGACAAATTTGCTTGAGTTCTTCGAGGATATAACGTATAGGGTGGATAAAGGGGAACCAGTGGACGTAGTGTATTTAGACTTCCAGAAGGCATTCGACAAGGTGCCACATAAAAGATTATTACTTAAGATAAAAAATCACGGGATTGGGGGTAATATTCTGGCATGGGTGGAGGATTGGTTATCGAACAGGAAGCAGAGAGTTGGAATAAATGGTTCATTTTCGGACTGGCAACCAGTAACCAGTGGTGTTCCACAGGGGTCGGTGCTGGGTCCCCAACTCTTTACAATCTATATTAACGATTTGGAGGAGGGGACCGAGTGCAACATATCAAAATTTGCAGATGATACAAAGATGGGAGGGAAAGTAGAGAGTGAGGAGGACATAAAAAACCTGCAAGGGGATATAGACAGGCTGGGTGAGTGGGCGGAGATTTGGCAGATGCAATATAATATTGGAAAATGTGAGGTTATGCACTTTGGCAGGAAAAATCAGAGAGCAAGTTATTTTCTTAATGGCGAGAGACTGGAAAGTACTGCAGTACAAAGGGATCTGGGGGTCCTAGTGCAAGAAAATCAAAAAGTTGGTATGCAGGTGCAGCAGGTGATCAAGAAAGCCAACGGAATGTTGGCTTTTATTGCTAGGGGGATAGAATATAAAAACAAGGAGGTATTGCTGCAGTTATATAAGGTATTGGTGAGACCGCACCTGGAATACTGCATACAGTTTTGGTCTCCATACTTAAGAAAAGACATACTTGCTCTCGAGGCAGTACAAAGAAGGTTCACTCGGTTAATCCCGGGGATGAGGGGGCGGACATATGAGGAGAGGTTGAGTAGATTGGGACTCTACTCATTGGAGTTCAGAAGAATGAGAGGCGATCTTATTGAGACATATAAGATTGTGAAGGGTCTTGATCGGGTGGATGCAGTAAGGATGTTCCCAAAGATGGGTGAAACTAGAACTAGGGGGCATAATCTTAGAATAAGGGGCTGCTCCTTCAAAACTGAGATGAGGAGAAACTTCTTCACTCAGAGGGTGGTAGGTCTGTGGAATTTGCTGCCCCAGGAAGCTGTGGAAGCTACATCATTAGATAAATTTAAAACAGAAATAGACAGTTTCCTAGAAGTAAAGGGAATTAGGGGTTATGGGGAGCAGGCAGGAAATTGGACATGAAGCTGAGTTCGGATCGGTCAATGCCCTGTGGGTGGCGGAGAGGGCCCAGGGGCTATGTGGCCGGGTCCTGCTCCGACTTCTTGTGTTCTTTAGATTTGTGGTTGGGATCAGATCAGCCATGATCTTATTGAATGGCGGAGCAGGCTCGAGGGGCCGATTGGCCTACTCCTGCTCCAATTTCTTATGTTCTTATGTTCTTATGTTCTTTCTTGACAGTACATTCCATGTTTTCACCACTATCTGTGTAAAGTAGTTAAATCCTCCTTCTTGGTTTGAAGCCATGCCCTCTTGTAGAATTTGTGACTATGTTAAACCTATTAGACATTTATCTTATCTATATCCTTTAGAATCTTGAATACTTAAATAGGATCGCCCTAAGCCTCCTTTCTTCCAGTGTAAACCTCCCCAGCTTCTGCAGCCTCTCCTCATAACTCAGGTGCTTAATCCCAGCTATCAATTTACTTGCCTTTCACTGCACCCTTTCAATGCCTGGATGTCTTTCTTAATAATATGGTGACTAGAATTGTACACAGTACTTCAATTGGTGCTCGGCCAGTGTGCTGTACAAATTCAGAATCACTTCCTGAGATTTGTGCTTTATTCCTCTGGCGATACAACCTATGATCCTATTTGCTGTCTTTACTGCTGCTGCGCACTGTGTTAGTCAAATTAGTGCGGTAGATTTTGGGCACATTAGGTGTGACATTAAGCAGACTCCACTGTATTTCAGTTTACAGGTCATCCACAGGTATATAACATATTCTTCAAGCCCTCTGAAAACCAAAAGACTGCTTAATTTTCAGTAAATGCACTTTTTTCTTGAACATATTGTAGGAAGCAACATCTCTGTAATATTTTAACAACTAAAACTGAAGGAAAAATTAGAGGGACAGATAAAGCCATAAAATGGGTTTTCGTAAGTTTTGGTCCGACTCCTCAGATTCTCTTCCCTTCACGATTCCTTGATCACAGGGGTGGGCAAATGTCTTGTCTCTGCTGATGCTGTTCTGAGTGAGCTACTGCATTTACACATTTACTGTCCTTCTGATTTTCTTTCCCTCTGGAGAAGTGTCTTAGCTCTGCTTGTCAGATCTCCAAATGTCCCAATAGAAATTGCAATCTCACCCTAGGAGAATTTTTCTTGGCACCTAGTGCTATTGGAATTACTGAAAATAGCTAATCTTCAAAAACTCGCATTTAGATACTACTATATGCATAAAGGAATGTCTCAGTTAGGAAAGGTGGACACCAAGAAGGAAGTGAGATTTAGAGGTGATGCCCAAAAACATAGTCTAAGAAAAAAAGTCTTTAGGAAGCTTTTGAAAGCATAGAGAGGTAGAAGGGTGAAGATGTTTTTGAAGAATGTCCCAGAAGGTAAGGGCATGATGACTAAAAGGTCGATCTCTGATGGTGGAGTGCAGGGAGTGAAGAACAAATAGTGAACCAAATTCAGAAGAGCAGAGGGTACAAGTTCAGAAAAGCCAGAGAACAGGATGGAGCATGGTCATGAAGGAATTTGAAGAGGAGAATAAGGATCTTGAACTTGACCCATTGAAGCAAAGAGAACCAATGCAGCATGGCGAAGGCAGAGCTGATGGATGTGCATGAATTTGTGTGGGAGAAACTTGAGCTGCAGTGTTCTGGTTAATTTTTTTTTTATTCGTTCATGGGATGTGGGCGTCGCTAGCAAGGCCAGCATTTATTGCCCATCCCTAATTGCCCCTGAGAAGGTGGTGATGAGCCGCCGCCTTGAACTGCTGCAGTCCGTGTGGTGAAGGCTCTCCTGCAGTGCTGTTAGGTGGGGAGTTCCAGGATTTTGACCCAGCGACGATGAAGGAACGGCGATATATTTCCAAGTCGGGATGGTGTGTGACTTGGAGGGGAACGTGCAGGTGGTGGTGTTCCCATGTGCCTGCTGCCTTGTCCTTCTAGGTGGTAGAGGTCGCGGGTTTGGGAGGTGCTGTCGAAGAAGCCTTGGCGAGCTGCTGCAGTGCATCCTGTAGATGGTACACACTGCAGCCACAGTGCGCCGGTGGTGAAGGGAGTGAATGTTTCGGGTGGTGGATGGGGTGCCAGTCAAGCAGGCTGCTTTGTCCTGGATGGTGTCGAGCTTCTTGAGTGCTGTTGGAGCTGCACATATCCTGGCAAGTGGAGAGTATTCCATCACACTCCTGACTTGTGTCTTGTAGATGGTGGAAAGGCTTTGGGGAGTCAGGAGGTGAATCACTTGCCACATAATACCCAGCCTCTGACCTGCTGTTGTAGCCACAGTATTTATGTGGCTGGTCCAGTTAGGTTTCTGGTCAATGGTGACCCCCAGGATGTTGACGGTGGGGGATTCGGCGATGGTAATGCCGTTGAATGTCAAGGCGAAGTGGTTAGACTCTCTCTTGATGGAGATGGTCATTGCCTGGCACTTGTCTGGCGCGAATGTTATTTGCCACTTATCAGCCTAGCCTGGATGTTATCCAGGTCTTGCTGCATGCGGGCTCGGACTGGATGTGGCAGGTCTGCAGAGCTTTGATCGATCCGTTGGTTGTGGAATCGCTTCTGCTTTTTATCATGCATGTAGTCTTGTGTTGTAGCTTCACCAAGTTGGCACTTCATTTTTAGGTACGCCTGGTGTTGCTCCTGGCATGCTCTTCTACACTCCTCATTGAACCAGGGTTGATCCCCTGGCTTGTTGGTAATGGTAGAGTGAGGAATCTGCCGGGCCATGAGGTTACAGATTGTGCTGGAATACAATTCTGCTGCTGCTGATGGCCCAAAGCGCCTCATGGAAGCCCAGTTTTGAGCTGCTAGATCTGTTCTGAATCAAGATCACAGAGGATGGAGCTATGGAAGCTAATGAGGAGAGAACTACAGAAATCTAGATTCAAGGTGATGAAGGTGTGCTTGAGTATTTCAGCAGCAGAAATCGGGGATAGGGCAGGGGAATGGCACTAGCTGGATTACTCTTGCATAAAGCTGGCACGGACTCAATGGACCGAATGGCTTCCTTCCATGCTGTATCCCTTCTATGATTCTATGAATAGGTATATAAGTAAGGAGTGTTCCAGAGGTTGAGAAAAGTGGTCTTGATAATGGGCTGGATGTGTGCTTTGAAACTCAGCTCAGGGTCGAAGCATGCTGAATTTGCATTTCGCTATGTTCAGATGGATGAGCAAACAGAAAGGTTTTTTAAAATTGGAGCCCATGGTGTGCAGGGGCTGGTGGGAGCTGATCAAAATGGCTTCAGCCTTGTATAGAATTGGGTCTTCATCCAGGACATCATGTTGGACAGTCAGTCAGATTATACAACAACAGTCCTGGAATCAAGGGTGGTGGCAAAGAGGTAGATTTCTTTTTCAACTTCCTGCAACTGAACATTAGGAAACTGAATCTGCTGTTTTCGGCTCCAGCCACAAACTCCGCTCCTTTACCAGTCACCCAAAAATCCCACTTCCCAGCCACTTGCTCAAACTAAAATAGACCATATGAAACCGTGGCATCCTGTTTGACCCAGAGCTGAGCTTCAAACCCCACATTCTATTCATCACCAAGCCCATTTGTTTCCATATCCTCCCCTGCTTAGCCCTTCTGCTGAAAAGCATCCATCTTTTCATCACATTTAGACTTAATGGCCTAGGCTTTCCGAACCCCTGTTGTTTGGAGTGGATCTCTGGGGTAGTGGGACTTCTGTACTCTACAGGGATGACCCCCAACCCTGGCCGACTTTCCAGCCTCCGATTATTTGCATATTGTACGCTGTCTTCCTGGCCTTCACCAGTGAATCACGCTGAAAAGAGGGCAGAATTTGTCTCTTTTTCTTGGACTTGTGAAAGGCAGCCAATGAATTATTTTGAAGTGTAGTCACTATTATTATGTAGGCAAACATGGCAGCCACTTTGCTGTTTGTGGGATCTTGCTTTGCATACTGAGGGAAATGACCAGTTCATCAGTTTTGGTTGAGAGATAAGTGTTGGCCAGGAAAGTGGGAGAATTCCCTGCTCTTCTTCGAGTAGTTTAATGGGATCTTTTATATCCACGTGAAGAGGCAGAGGGAACCATGATTTAACATCTCATCTGAAAGATAATACCCCAGCAATACTTCAGTACTGCACTGAAGTGTCAGCCTATGTCAAGTGTTCATGTCTGTTAGTCTTCTGACTCAGAGGTGAGTGCTACCACTGGACCAAGGTGACACTTAGAGGGCAGGTTAGAGATAGGATTGGGAGCCTACGGAGGTTATCCAGGCGCTGGTCAGGAAGGAGATTGAGGGAGCGAGTAGTAGGCTTCTTGGAGGAAAAGAGCCTGATGAGAGCTGGGAAAGGAGAGCTCAGAGTCTATGGGGAGGGGCTGCAATGAGGGTTTGTGCAAATGTGAAAGGTAGAGCAGAGGAAGTTGAATCGATGGTCTTGACTTTGGAAACTAAGAAGTTCCATGAGATCCTCGCACCTAACATCAGAAGTGGGAATGGATGCCGGAAAAGATGAGTTTGCGGTTGTCCTTTCCTTGCTGAAAAACCCTGGAGTAATGCGAAGATTTGGCTGCAGAGAGGGAGAGGCAATCCTGTTTGAGATGGATAAGCAGATCTGGAGTGGACAACAAAGCTGGTTGAAAGCTGAATGTGCAGTAGTCTATGGCCTTTGGACTTGAGATCATAAAGGTGGCACTTGTACGGAAGAATGGGGGTGGAAGGCCATTGAAAGCGGAGGCATGATAGTTATTAAACAAATTAATCGTTATGTCAATGTCAGGATGGGTGTCAAGTTGGAGGAGAGAGAGTTAGGAGTTGGAAAGGGTGCTGGTGAATGAGCTAGGGAGCATGTCACAGGGAACAAAAGTTGCAGGGTGGGGGTGGGAAAGGCTATGTGAGTGATGAAACAAGTGAAGTGATGTGACCTTAAAGATAACAAGACCATATGAGATAGCAAAGGTCAAGGTGGTAACACTGCTTGTGGATGGTAGAGTTTATGGGGTCAATTTTAGGATGACCGAGCGGGTGCCTTGGGGGCGGAGGAGCTCATAAAATCGGGGAATCCCAGAGCAGGTCCGGAGCCCAGCTCCAACCCGCCCACTTCCGGGTTCCCCAGTGACGCGTTCGGGTGCGCGTGCAGCTCCCGCTTGCGGGACTCCCACCGGCAATTAAAGCTGGCGGGATGACAATTTAAATACTTACTTACCTAGTTGAGGTACGTGACAGACCTCATTGACAGGAGATTTTGGCAGGGGTGCAATTTTTATGGATCCTCAGCATGTTTCCCGTGCTTTGGGAAACACTCCCTGTTGGAGCAGACGTGTTTCAGTCAGCAGCCAGTGGGGGATGTAAAGGATTTTTTGGCCGTTGGGGGGGATTACCTCATTTATTGCAGCAGAGCACTCGGTCATTTCAGACAAAGTTTTGGCTGCAATACCTTTGTCTTTCCACTCAAAATTATTAATTTATACCATAAACTCTGCTGTGCAAAAATATTTACCTACTTTGCGGACCCCCTCAAACGCTCACCGTCAGGATGGGGGGGCGCCATAGCTGCATTCATCACTTCATCAGAGGACGAGCAACAACACCAGGCACGCTGTCCACCTCCGCCACGTGGCGCTCCACAACACAGTGTTGCGCCAAAGGCACCTGCACAAAATAGTTGTGCAACTACACTGTAGGGTGACCCAATGGGTGGCATCAAGTGTGGGAGTTCATGGAGAACCTCATGAAAGGGACTTATTGCACAAGCTAGTCAAGAATGGCCAAGACGTGGCAGTAGTGGTGACAATATAATATTTAATGTGAGTTGAACCAAAATCAAATATAAATAAAAAAAACAAGACAAACCGTCAAACACCCTTGTGCATCCCCTTTGTACTCACAAAATCTTTGCCTTATACTTCCTACCACTCATATGTGATGCATCCCCTGTGGCTGCAGCATGGGTAGTGGCAGGTTGGGTGAGGGTGACCGTGAAAGAGATACATCAGAGGGTGAGTATGAGACAAAGCCATGAGATTGTATGAGGATTGGGTTGAGTGGTAGTGGTGGGATGAGTACTGGAGAGGTGCATGTAAGTTGAGGATGAGGTTTGAGTGGGTGTGAGGAGTGATGTGACAGAGTAGTGTTGGCAGTGCAGAAGGAGTTGTGGGATGGGGGCGGTGATGTGGAAGATGGAATGTAGGGGAATAAGTGTGCTCACTTTGGCTGACCTAGTTAAGTCATTGAAGCGCTTCCTGCACTGTATCCAGGTGCAGGATATGTTGCTGGTGCTGCTGACCTCCCCTGCCACCTCGAGCCAGGCCTTCTTGGTGGCAGAGGCAGACCATTTCCTCCCGTCCGCAGGGTAGAAGATCTCCCTCCTCCTCACCCCATCCAGTAAGACATGGAGTAAGGCATCATTAAACCTGGGAGCAGCCTTTCCCTTGAGCTGTTCCATGCTGCAATTTTGGCTGTTTGCTGCAGGCACAGTATTGGAGAACTGCCCCTTTAAATAGGGCTCCTCCAGCTGACAGCCTGTGATGCGGGTGCGCAGTCTGCCCACTGCGCAGGTTTCCAATGGGAAACCCGGAAGCCAAGGTAAGTGGCTTGAATTTACTCGCGATAGCGTGGGGAACGCGCCGATTTTACTGGGCGGGTTACCCACGGGCCCAGTCGATCCACCGCTGTCAACCCACCTCCCTGGTAATATCGAGGCCTTTGTCTCTTTATGACTGATCTCAAGCTCATCTTTCAAATATCCCTCCATTCCTTTCCTCTCCAGGAATGCATGTAGCCGTCTCTTGAACGTGTTTATCTTATCCGCTTCAGTGGTCTTCCCTTGTAACTTATTCCACAATTCTGTTACCCTTTGGATGAAAAAGTGTCCTTGCTCCTAACTTCCTAATTTTTAACTTGGGTCCCTGTTATTTGAATTCTTCACCATAGTGAACAATTTGCCTTTATAAATTTTGTCAAATCTCTTCATAATCTTGAATACTTCGTTACATCATCTTGAAGTCTCCTCTTATCCAAAGGACACAAGCCAAACTTCTTAGTTTCTTGATAACTGAATTATCTTGTTACTGTCTGTACCCTCTCAAAGGCAGTAATATTCTTGTGATCAAGTGATCGGAACTGCTTGTTACGGCCAAAATATCGAGTTGTAATCGCTAAACCAGGACTCATGGTTAACGAGGACAGTTTGTTCACTTATCTGTATAAAAGTTGAAAATGCCAGTGATGAGGCAGTAATTGGTTGAGTCCTTGCACTATACATCTTGCTTATGTATCCATCTCTGTTTATTTCCAGGAACTGCCCAGATTCGAAACGTACATTCACCAAACGGTTTATGCTAGAGAAACACATTCGACTCATGCATGGCATTAAAAATCCTGACGTGTCACAAATGACAGAGTCAACAACCATAGTAGAATCCCCAAAGAAAGAAGAGAACAAGGTGAGTAATTATACATTGGGACACATATCCTACTTAACTATTTTAGAGTGCGGGGTGTGGAGCTCCAAAACATGTTCTGCCCGTAATTCTTTCTGAAAAGTTACAAGCCCTGAAATTGCAAGATTCCGTCCCTAATTTTGATTTCTCTGATCTACACTCCCATCGAATGAGGCTCCTTGCTGGAAGTCCTGTAATTTTGGGGCTATGGCGAAAACTTTTAAAATATAGGCTTCTGTCTCCAGAAACAATCTCCCTCCTGCTTTCAGTCGGCCATTCAGATTCCTTCTCCTTCCTGACTATTCGCAAATATTCCATTTAAGGATGTTGGCATCTGCAGAGTGTCCTGCGCCTTGGCTCTGAGTGTGTAGAAAGGCAAGTAAAATGTTCATCGGTTAAAGTTGTTTTACTATGTAGTGAACACAGAATTTTCCAATAAATCAACTGCAGATTATTCCTCAGTAAGCCTGCAGTAATATCATTGTTTATCGTTCTGTGTGAATGTGATCATACATCAAGTCAAAGGACAAGTGGTGTAGTGGGTTAAAACACTAATGTAATCTAGATTCGAATCTAGCCCCAATTTGACTGGTTGAAAATCAGTTCTTCTTGATATCTGTACAGGCATTCGATGGAAGGAATTTGAGCATTGGTCTGAATCCAGTTGCAATTATCCAACTCACTGAGCACAAGTTGCCACTCAGCAGTCTTGACTTGATATTTTTAAAATTCATTTTCGAAATGTGGGCATCGCTAGTAAGGCCGGCATTTATTGCCCGCTCCTAGTTTCCCTTGAGAAGCTGATGGTGGGCTGCTTTTTGAGTCGCTGTGGTCCGTGTGGTGAACATGCTCCCACAATGCTGTTAACTAGGGAGTTCCAAGATTTTCATTCAGCGACGATGAAGGAACAGCGATATTTGTCCAAGTCAGGATGGTGTGTGACTTATAGGGGAGCTTGGAGGTGATGAAGTTCCCATGCACCTGCTGCCCTTATCCTTCCAAGTGGTGGAAGTCACCGATTAGGGCGTGCTGCCGAAGAAGCCTTGGTGAGTTGCTGCAGTACATTCTGCAGCTAGTAGACATTGCAACCACGGTACGCAAGTGGTGGAGGGGGTGGATATTTAAGCTATGTGTTTAAGATAAAACCGACTGCCTTGCACCCATCTCGGCAAGTGGACTTGTACCTGACTTGTACCTTGTAGGTGGCGGAGAGGCAATAGGGAGTAGGGAGGTGAGCCACTCGCCGCAGAATACCCACCCTCTGACCTACTCTAGTAGTTACAGCTTTTATGTCGCTGGTCCAGTTGAGTTTCTAGGCAGTGATGACCCCCCCCCCCCCCCCCTCCCAGGTAGTTGATCTTGCGGGGGGGCTCGGCAATGGTAATGCCATTGAATGTCAAGGGGGGAGATGGTTATGCTGTCTTTTGTTGGGGATGAACATTACCTGGCATTCCCTGTGGTGCGAATGGACTGCTTCATTATCTGAGTAATTGTGAATGGAGCCGAGCACTGTGCGAGCATCAGCGAACAGCCCGAATTCTGACCTTATGATGGAGGGAAGGTCATTGTTGAAACAGCTGAAGATGGTTGGGCCTAGGCTGCAGCCCTGAAGAATTCTTGCAGCGATATCCTGGAGCTGAGATGCTTCACCTCCAAAAACCACAACCATCTTCCTTTGTACTGGATATGACACTAACCGCTGGAGAGTTTTCCCCCGATCACCATTGACTTCAGTTTTGCCAGGGTTCCTTGGTGCCACACTCGGTCAATTGCTGCCTTGATGTCAAGGGCAGTCACTCTTACCTCACCTCTGGAATTCAGATCTTGCATTCATATTTGGACAAGGCCATTGTGAGGTCTGGAGCTGAGTACTGCAAAGATAATTGAAGTGGGAAATGGGATTGTCAAAATGATATAGCTGGCTATGCAATGTTGAGTTTAAGGTACATTTTTGGGTTAAAGCATAGGTTTTCATAGGGTCCCCAGACGCTAGTGAGTTCCTAATGGGACCCCAGGACGTCTACAAGGTTATCAGATTTCTCTCTTTTTTTCTGTTTTAGTCGACTTGATAGTAAGTTAGTTTGCCTGCTGTATACTATTTTTTTTTTAAAAATCTGCAATAATAGCACTGTTTCTTTTTGGGTAGATGACACTATCTTTCAGAAGTTAGGAAATTGGTCCACAGGAGTGAACCCACATGTGCAAGGGTACTCTAGGGGGGTGTCAATACTTGCAGGCGATTCCACACATGCAGAAAAAAATTGAAACCACTGAAGTAGAGGGGACTTTAAATCTGCAACAGATTTTACGATTTAATTGAGCTATTAAAGGGCCAATAATGAGGCAAAAAAACACCGATTCTTGACAATTCTGGGACTTTCTGTTGGCAGTGACGACGGGCATTGACAATGCCTGCCCAGATCTCGGTGGCTGTTATCACCATAGCATTGCTGGATGCTAAGGGCTAAGGACCTTTTAAATTTTACAATTCCTCTACCCCCTCAAGAGTGGAATTGATTGCAGGGTGATTGGTTCACTCCCTTCATCTGTGAGTTTTAAAAAAAACATTTTGACACAAAATGTCCCTCTTTATGATGCACCCCGGGCAGCCTGCCCTGCCCTGCTGCTCCAGGTGCTGAGGCCTGCAGCAGCTCTTTTCCACGCTCCCCCCAGCCATGAAAGGATTCATTTGGACAGGTGGGAATACCGTCAGGAGCCTACGTGACAAATGGAAATTAGGCTGATCTCAGAGGTCAGTTGTCCAACAGTCAGGTGGGTAGAAATCCTGCCCTACCACTCTTGTGGAGGCACTGCCACCAAAGAGGAAAATCTCAGCTAGCCTGTCCTGTACTTGACCTGGGAATGCTTGATACTGACACTGGATGAATTAAGTGGACAAATGTTCCATTTCCCAGCATTTGAGTGCAAATTTACCACCCCTCCCCCATCCAGTAAACTCCCACTGCAGAAAAAAGTGATGCATCAAAAAACATAGATCACGCTGGTAATCTGCACTAGTGGCAAAGATCACACAAATGTAATAAAATTCCCAGACAAGCATTCATATCAGTCATAGCAGATTCCAGGGAGTGTTTTTGAGATTGTAATCAAAACTTGGGTTCAGTCAGTAGTTACAAACCGCCAGAAGTTTGTCGTCACTATTTGACAGTCATTTGAATCCCTCAATTGGGTTATGTTCTTATTATCACTGTCAGCACCTAATTTTGGTTTGATTTTGTATCATATCAATCAGTAATATGCAAGACAGTAAATGCAAGTTAAGGCCCGTAATGGGTTCTGAAGAGATGCAGTTTCAGATGCCTTTAGTGGTAAGAAATGTAATGCTGCTGGAGTTTTCCTGAGATTGACCAAACGTATTTTACTTGGAGCCTTGTTGTTTCCTGCAGATGCCGATACCACCAAAGAGGAAGTTAGAGGATGCAGTGGTGGAGATTCGGCCTCCTCCCAGAGGAGCCATTACGCAGCCTTTGAAGAAGCTGAAAATCAACGTCATCAAACTCAATAAATGTGCCGTCTGCGGCTTCACTACAGAGAATGTGACTCAGTTCCAAGAGCACCTCCCCCAACACAAGACTGATGGCTCAACCTTCCAGTGTAGGGAGTGTGGCCTCTGTTATACCTCTCTCCAGTCTCTAACCAGACATTTGTTCATTGTCCACAAGATGAAGAATGCCCAGCAAGTTGCCAGACAAAACGGGGCCAGAGAGGAGAACCCGGCAGACAGCAAAATGAGCCTGGAGGACAATCAGGCTGAAACGATGCTGACTGACAAAAAGTGCAAAGTTTGCTCCAAAACTTTTGAAAGTGAAGCTGCCTTGAACACACACATGCGGACACATGGTATGGCCTTCATAAAGTCCAAGCGGCTGTGCGCATCAGAAAAATGAGAAGCAGCTCTCGCAGAATGACATTCAGTTATCAAACAGTAGAGGTGACTCCATGCAGAAGGGACTGCTTTGGTTGGGACAAACTCTCCCCTTTTGCAGCTTTTACTTGTTTCGATGGAACGTCACGTAAACCCCTCAAACAACTCACCTGTACAGACTGTAGCTGTTATCGTGGCCAGCATCACTTCTAAGCTGTAGTTTGATTAAAAGAAAAACTCAACACTTTGAAGAAGTATACGTTTTTTTGTACAGTTACAATACATATTTACTTCATTTTTTTAATGCTACATAACAGAGTTCTCCTGTCACCACGAACCGTGCTCACTTTTGGTCACTGTGTAGAATTGGTGTTCAGCATTGAGAAGCTAATGGTATTCACTTATTTAAAAAGAAGAGGGGAATTGAGTTTCAATTAACAGTATTTTGTTAAAAAGTTGTTTACTTACCGTAAGCTGTTTTATCTGAACACATGTCTTTTTAAAATTAGAAGTTTGCTTCTGATGGACCAAATTAAACAGGGGTGTATTGCATCATCATTTTACTTTGGTAAATTGATTAGTTGTTCAAACGTGTGATGCATTGAAGGAAAACAAATTTCAGGAAAATAACCCCGAGAAGGTATGTGTGTGTTCAAGTCTAGAAACCATGAATGTTTGTGGGCAACTTAATATTTATTTTTTGAAAGGTTGGCCAGTATTAGTTTCCTTGCAGTTAATAATTAAGATATTTTGAGAGAAATTACTGTGTGTGTGTGTGTGTGTGTGTGTGTGTGTGCGTGCGCCAATGAGCAGGTGCCTGAGAGTTGATTCATTTGTTTTCCCTGATGCAGAAACGGGACAATTGTAAACTGAAGTGGACTGATAAACAGAAACTGCTTGCCATTTCCGATTTTGGTTATTAAAAGTTAGAGAAATTCAGGTACCACCCTATAAATTTTGCAGAGCAACATTACACTTCTTGATGGGTTGACTAGCATTCTGTTTGTTTTCTTCAAGGAACCCCACTTTCCCTAGTGCCTTTTAAAGTTTTCTTATAACAGCTCACTCACCTTACCAAGTCAAAGGATTGGTCTACATGGGCATCATAAGCTGAACTGGTCTAGTATCAACTACTTTCGGTCCAATCATCCAGAAGAATATCATATCTCTAAAATCTGATATGGGTATGTTATATTAGGCAAGGTTGTCCAAACTATAATTCATGGGTCACATGCAGCTGGAAGTTTTAAAAAGGCTGTTCTTGGAGCTGTTGCCTCATTGTCAGCTAAATCCTAACTAAACCAAGGCAGTCAAGATCTGTTAGCTTACTTAGAAATTTAGAAGATTGGAAAACACCTTTGCTCACAATCTAGCCATCCCAGTAGCTTGGGGTATATTGAAATTAAGGGGAACATTAATTCAAAATTTTATGTAGCTTGCAACGTTCCATGCTCTGTACCTAAGTGTCCCACAGATATAAAAAGCTTTTGCTTTGAGGCTGTTAAGTTGTAGAACCTACTTGCTTCCGCTAGGGGCTCTTACAGTAGTATGGTGGCACCCAGTGGTGAAAGTTAAGAAATACAGCTAATAGGATTTGTTTAAATAGCCAGTGATTTGAGGAAGGAATAATGCATGAATGGTTAAAGAAAAAAAAAGAGGAAAAGACTAGTGATATTGAAGTTAGGACTACTGTTTTTTAGTTGAATCCTGCAGGGCTGAGCTTTCACAGCTGGTGGAAATGTTCCTAGTAGCGTCCCTCCTCTGATCAGTAAGCCTTAATTATTAAAAGTATTTTTTTTGTTTAGAAAAGTTCAACTCCAAGAATTAAGTTAGGCAAACAATGGACTCATAGGAAGTGAAGTTGACTGCATGGTCATCAGTGGTCAATCTGAGCACAGTAACATGTGCAAACCAAAATTAATGGTGGTAGAAATTGTCGAGTTGAGTTAAGTAAACAATGCCTTAATTTTTGTCTTTGCGAAAAGAAACATTTTTTTAATGTTTGTTTAATGATTAGGCATGTCTGATTTTTTTTTTCTATTGTGCAGTTTGGGGTTTTCCTTTAATCATAGATAGGAGACAAACACAAATTTTAACTATCTCTTCTGATTTGACTAAGTTTTCGTAAGTCTAACCAGATTGTTTTGTTAGAGTAAATTTTTGCCTTGTCTAATTTCTGCAGGATGCAAATTGTTGTTACTGATATAGCTCTTTCCACTGATATCTTCTCTGGTCTGATGAGATGGTAAAGTGGCTCTGCCCTGTATCCTGTGAAGTGTTTTTTTTCTGTCTAACCTGTTGTGAGCTTCTAATGAACACTGAATCCATAGTGGATAGGGGGGCAGGGAATGGAATAATGACACCTGGTACAGCATAGCAATCTGCGAAAGCCAAGAAATAAGAGTTCTACACTTTAAAGGGTATTGTCATATTGCTAACTTGCCTTATAGGATACTCGTTAATGTTTATAAATGGAAGAGAGTGCACTGACAAGCATCGTGCCTGACACAACAGATTTACTGTTCTTCTCCCAGTTTTGACAAGGTACTGGAAGAGGGGGCAGTGGGTTAGCAACATGCCGTTTCACCTTTGGGATCTGGGTTCAAGTGGAGCCTGAACTGATGGAATTAAAGTTTTCTTTGTTAGTTGTAAAAGTCATATGTGAAATATGATTGGCACAGTCACAATGCAGCTCCTAGCGGTCTCTAATGTGGCACTAATTGCTTTTGAATTGGCAATTTCAGTCAGAGGACTAAGATTGCCAATTCAATGCCAACTAGTCACATGTTGTGGTAAATGGAAATAGAACATTGGCGCAATAGGAGATGCCTCTCAAAGTTGGGATAAGAGCACATAGTTGGAGAAAATAGAGGAAGCTGTACTCTGCATCTAGCTCATTCTATTGCAATTTGGGAGTGCTTGGTGCTGCACTGGGTAGAAAAATGTCTCTTGTCCCAGCGTTGACATTGCTCAGCTAAAAACAAACACCAAAGAAATTTGGGGGAAAACTAAAGTAATAATAGAGACTGTGATGTAGCAGATTGCAGTATCTCCAGAACCACATGAATCTGGTTAAATCCATTCTTTATTTTAAAAAAAGCTGCTTAAAACTCAGATTTCCAGATTTCTCACCCATAGTGCAAGCTTCCCCGAACAACCGCATTAGCACACCAGAAATTTCACAGCAGGTTGGTCAGGAAACTGAACCAGCCTGAAAGAAATGAGGTGATAATGCCCTGTTTAATTCTTTTTTCACTGTCAAGTTAAGTATCTTGTGTTGCCCAATGTCCCAGAATCACATGAATTTTGTTAAATCCATTTTTTTTTAAAAAGCTGCAACTTCCAGATGTCTCATTTTGCCATTTGGTTATCCTGGACACGTCTGTGGCTCTACAGTGTTTCTTCCATTGCAGTCAGAGTGGAATTTCAACCGGTCTTGCACTGAACCTTAATTTTTAAAATAATCTGTAGTGATGGTAAAGCTAGAATCTTTGAACTGGGAGGATTTGATGCACAATAGGTGAAGATTATATTTTTGTAGTTTGTTTGCTATCAATTGTAGAATTGAAAATGTTTTACTACCTTAAATATGCAGTTGCCCAAGCCTGGGACATATTCCCCATTTTTTTTTTAAAACAAATTAAGCAACACAACCACCTGTACTATACCAGGGAATTGATTATAGGCAGGTCTCATTCTTCTACCTATCATTCCTAGTACAGCACAGGTAGAAGTCCATTGTCCATCATTCATTGTTCAGTACCCTGATGTTTGCTTTTCTTGATCTTTTTCAGCTTTAGTTAATAGATTATTGCCCTGGACCCCGTACAGTGGCAGGGAGCTCTCCTTTGCAATTGACAAAAATTTTATTTGAATTGACCGATGCCCTAATCACGTGACAGGGCCTCCAATTGCACCTTGAATGTCCTTAAAGCAAGTTTGAACGGTAGAGAATTCAGCCAATTGCTGTATTTTTAAATGCTGTGACTGAGTGGGAATCAAAGACGAGGGTTATTTTCGTGAAATTATGATATCTGTTGGGGGAAGGGTGAAGCTGGATGGAGTGATAATAGTTAAATAATACCATGGCATCAGTTATATTAGCAATATCGATGGATGTTTTCTGAGCAGTTCAACTCTGGACAGATACTGTATTTTATGAGCAGGTAACATAAATGACATTTTCAACAAGGCTGCAATGAGCAGAAAATATTGTAAAGGAAAAAGCACTCTTCTGTTTTACTGTTGTAAATTGCTCCACACGCAAGTCTGAGCTCATCATATTTTTTGAGGCTTTTATATCTTGTGTGTTTAGTTCAATAAAAATTTTGTACTTTTTTAAAATGATTTTTTTGGTGTAGACTTTAATGGCATGAAAAAAATGTAGCCATTGTCTTGTTACGTTCCTAGGGCGTGTCTTGCTGCTGTCGTTGATAGTAAAATTTGTCAGCTGTAATCTCATCAGAGTTTAAACATTTAATAAATGTTTAAAGTATTTAAAGAACTGATGCGTGCAAAAGCTTTTTGTTCTCTTGCAGTGGTGATATTTCGTGACTTGAGTTTTTGTTTAACCTAAAATTTGAGATTTCATAGCATTGAAGCTCATGAGTGACCACAAACTTCATTTTAATAAAACAGAAGCAAATTTTTGCTCTTTCCAATTTATTTCACAACTACAGTGGTGACACCAGTTCAACCTGCTTCAGCTAAAGGAAGTAATGTTATGCCAGTGAGATGCATGTTGAGAGTTGGCATCACGATAACCCTTTTATAAATACTGAGCCCCTTTTGTAAGTGGTTCATTAATTGCGCTGGTTCCGTTGGTATCAAATCACCCCCTTTATATTGTGCAACAGAATACTGTGTATGCACTGTGATGCTCCAAAGTTGCAAATGCAACTTGAACACTATTGTCATGCTGTGCATGTACAGTTAATGCAAAGTCACATCTTGGGCTTCTTGGATTTGGCTAATGGCCCAAACAGGCCAGAAATGCTAAATGGTTATTGTTGACTAGTACTGAACAAACCCAAAAAGAAGTATGGGATGTCAGATGAAACTTTTTCACCCAAAGGGCAGTAGAGTTCTGGAATAAATTACCAGAAAGGCCTTTGAAGGTGAAAGTGTCAAGAGGTTTTAGATGTATTTCTGGAAAGAGAAGGAATTCGGGAATATAGTGAAAAGGTGGCTTGTTCAGCCTAATGACTCCTTTCTATTCCTTAATATTATTGTGTCTCAAGATACAACAGTTGGGTCTAATGAGGAATTACTTTTTTTGCTGCTTTGTAATTGATATTTTATGACATTATACAATGTTACAAGTTTAGGGTCTTGCCATAGATATTCTTTCAGGTATAGTGGAACTGGCAGTTTTGAGTATCTTACATTTAGTTGTGTGCCCATACTGCTCAATATCTAACCATATGATGGTGTAACCCAGGATATAACATCAGTTCGCCCTTGTGATCTAAATTGGATATCTGTGTCTTTTGTATGCCATAAACCATGAGTATGCCTCCAATCTTTTTGAAGACAAACTGAGAAAACAATTGGTAAGACAAGGCCAGATACAGTACAAATGGTTAAGCTACGTTATTTCATAACAAGTGAATATGCAGAGTAACTTATGATTAGAGTCACTTAGAACAATCGGTACAACTTGTCTTTGCATAATAATACAAATAAAGAACATGCTATTCTTCCCCACATCATTGGGTCATCTTGCATGACTTAAACAAAATAACTTCTAATTGCCCTTCTACGTTCTCCTTCTGAACCTGGTAAACGCCTGCCCTTGCAGCTTCCTGCTTTAAAACCTGACTATCCGTGTTTGTTTCTATCTTTTAGTAATCTCCCTGTGTTCACAAGTGGAGGGAGGGGCCCATGCCAGACACCCCCATCCGGAGCGCCCGAGACCAGGGACCTCCCAACATAATTGGTGTGAGATGTTTATTGATTACCGAATCAGGCCAACGAATTGCTTATTGTTTACAGTCTTTGCGGCAACAACTTCAATGCCTAGCTCACTAGCATTTTATTCACCTTTTGTCTGTGCTTGTGTGAATCCACTGTGCTTTAAAAGTCCAACATTTAAAGTTAACTCTTTCAAATCTGTACAAAAAAATCGTAAAAATCCCCAAAATGTGATATACAGCCTTTGTTCTTAGCCAAGATTTTCATCTTGCATGAATAATGTTAACTAAAAGCACAGTTTTTTTTTTCAGCCCAATATCAAGTAGATAGCTATTAAGCAATATAATAGTTCATTGTGACTGTTCAGCACGAAACAGTTTAAATTTTCTTTCAAGATATGGGTAGATCTGGAAAACCTCTTTGAAAGGCACCAACTGAATAACTAATAAACACTTAAGAGGGAATGAAAGTCTAAATGGCATTTAAAGATTATGAAAGGTTACGATATGGTAAGTAGTGGCAGAGTGCTCCATTGGTTGACAAGACAGCAACAAGCGGGCACAAATTTAAGATAATCACAAAAAGAATTAAAAGGGTTTAGAAAAAAAACATTTTATACAGGACAATTAGAATGTGGAATCCGCACATACCCAGGCACAGGGATGAGACAAAAAAGGCCAGTGACCTGCTATGTCAGGTCTCCATCCTGATTACACTGCCCCGGGATTTCTAGTGACCCCCCCCACCGTGACAAAAGTGGACCTGAGCCTATAGTAGACACAGACCTTATGACGTTATTATAATGAGGCGGGAGGGGATGTTCCTGGCCTCCAGCCTCATTTTGGTAGCTTTTGCTCATTTGACACCTCAGCAGAAGGCCAACTGGAAAACCTTTGGTGCAAGGGCCTGCTCTTTGCTCCCTGTGGACCAGAAGGCTGAAGACATGAAGACCGTACTGGCTGATATGAGGTACTTGGGGCCTTTTAGCTGGAAGTCCCTAATCTTGGTGACCTCACTAGTCAAAGAGGTCTGCAGCTATGGTCCCATTTGCTCATCCATGTAAAACGTATGGCCTATCCAGAGAGTTGGACCTGGAGTTTACTCTGGTCATGCAATTGGCTTGAAGGAGGAAGAATGTGGGTAGATGATTCTACCCAGAAAGGCAAAGTTGTCATTTGAACTCTTATGCCTTGAAAGGAGTTAATTGAGGAAAGACATGATACAACAACAACTTGCATTTATATGACGCCTTCAACATGTAAAACATCCCAAGGTGTTTCACAGGAGCTTTTTCAAACAATATTTGACACCAAGTCACATAAGGAGATATTAGGACAGGTGACCAAAAGCTTGGTCAAAGAGGTAGCTTTTAAGGAGCATCTTAAAGGAGGAGAGAGAGGTTTAGGGAGGTCGAGGGGTTTAGGGAGGCAATTCCATAGCTTAGGGCCTAGGCAGCTGAAGGCACGGCTGCCAATGGTGCAGTGATTAAAATCGGGAATACGCAAGAGGCAAGAATTGGAGGAACGCAGAGATCTCTGAGGGTTGTAGGGCTGGAGGAGTTTACAGAGATAGAGATGTATAAGATCGTAGAGAGAATAGAAAAGGTAAATCCAGAACACTAAGTTAAACCATGATAGCAGAAGAAGGGGACAGAGGTTCAAACCTTTGGACTGATTTCAGAAAGTTCTTCACACAAACATATGGAATGAACTTCTGGTGAAAGCAAAAACTTTGGAATTACTTGAGATTGTTGGATGGAGTGATTAAGGGGACTGTAGGATGTTTAAGATGGCCTTCCTGATCTCAATTTATCCTGCCATTAATGAAAATGTTGGAATCTAAATGTTTATGTTGGAATTTAAATATATATTTCATGTAAACCTGCAATTGCCTCTAGAATGAAGGCAGAAAGGAGGTAGAATATTAGTGTTCAACTGAAGTAATTGCACAGTACCTTTACTGTACTGTATATTTAGATATATATTAAACTAATGGAGTCATATGCGATCAGCAATTTTATGGGTTTTAAGATCCTGGCTGTTATAGTCCTTGACTGACACTCAGCATTGTTCATGGTTTAACCACTACCAATTTACCTCTTGGGCATCGTGCTTTCTGTGTCACTTCTGCCATTTCCACTTGTTCAGTATTATAATATGTAAATCATAACTGACATAAATCAATATCCTTAAAACCAGAAAAACTATCTCCAGGGTCCACAGTTAAGCTAAACAGCCGCGAAACCTTGAGAGAAGCTATCAGTTTTAGCAACAATCTGTTTTAATATTTGTTTTCAACAATAATTATGTTCTAATAACTTATTCTAAACTACTTGCTAAACTGAAAAGACAAAACAGCTTAAAAATAACCATGATTCATAACCTTTTGATTTTTTAAAAATCTGTTTCTTAAAAAGTTTAATATTTTTCTTTGAACACCATTGTGTAGCTGATATCATCAAGAGAACTAACTTAGCGAAGTCTGATGGTTAACAATTTAACAAACACAGTTCACAATATTGATAAATATGGGGAAGGTCATCAACCAATCTCAGTTGATCCATCATAGCATAATTTGATTCAATATAAAAAAAGATTGAACAGGAGAGGAAGCGCTCAAAGATACAAGCACTTGACTGAGAAAGGAAAGTTTCAACAAAATAAGAGAAATAACCCAGAAAAAGTGGAAAGAAAAACTAGCAAGTAGGGCAGCGGACAAACAATGGAAAATATTCAAACAGGAGGTAAGGTATCTTATGGACATATTCCCACACAAGAGTTAAAGGGGCTGCAGCGAACGCTGGAGTTGCTTGGATGACTAGAGAAGTTTAAATGAGACATATTAAAAAAAAGAGGCACATGACCAGGTCTAATAATACAAAAGAAAATTAAGCAGCGTATAGAGGGCAAGCAAAAAAGTTTAGAAAGGTTTAGATAGGGTATGGAAAAAAGTCTGGTAGGTAACATAAAGGAAATAGTAAAGATTTAAAAGTCACACGTTGAAAGCCTGAGAATAGTTTTAAGAAAGCCTATAGCAAACAAAAAAGGAGATCTCATAGAAGATTAAAGAATGGTAAAGATACCAAATGAGCTCTTGGCCTCAGTTTCACAGAAGAGTGTGATAGTGGCAGTGAAAGGGTAAAAGCGGAGGAGGTAGGACAATTAAATGGGATAACTATAGATAAGGAAGGAGTGCTGAAAAAGTTGTTTGAACTCAAAGTGGAAAAAGCATCAAAGCCCTGATTGTAAGCATCCTGCTGAGGGAAGTTAGAGAGGAAATAACAGAGGCTCTGACTACAAACCTTCCAATTTTCTTGGAAATGAAAGTTGTACCAGATGACTAAGGTTGCCAATGTAGCACCACTGTTCAAAAAGGAAAGTAAGAGATAAATCAGGTAACAATAGGCCAGTCAGCCAAGCGTTAGTAGTGCGGAAGCTTCCAGGAGCCATAATATGGGATAAAGATATGAGTTAATAAAGGTCAGCTGAAACAGATATGTAAAAGTATGGTTGTGTCCAACAAATTTAACAGAATTCTTTGGGGAAGTAATGGAATGCATTGACAAAGATAATGCAGTGAATGTTGTGGGGTATATGGATTTTCAAAAAGCATTTGATATGTGCCACATAGATTTGTTAATTAAATTAAGGTGCATAATATTAAAGGAAATGTCACAGCATGGATAGGAAGTTGATCAAAAGACAGAAATCGACAGTCGTAGTTAATCATAGAAAGTTATGGCACGGAAGGAGGCCATTCGGCCCATCGTGTCCATGTGGGATGATAAAAGAGCTATCCAGTTTAATCCCACTTTCCAGCACTTGGTCCGTAGCCCTCTGGGTTACGGCACTTCAAGTGCACATCCAAGTACTTGATGGATGTTTTTCAGATCAGAATGATGTAAACAGTGATGCCCTTTGGGGATTGATGTTAGGGTGTTGCTGTTCTAGATATATATGCATATATAAATGATCTGGGGACACTGTAGCAGACAAACACAAAAATAGAGTGTGCGCTTAACTGTGAAGAAGACTTCAAAAAGACATAGATATATTAGTAGATTGGATAGATGAATGAGCGCTTCCCCTACCCTCATCCACTCTTTATATGAAGAAGCTTTTCCTGACGCCTGTCCTAAACTTGCATTTCACCAGTTTTAATCTATGCCCCCATTTAAGATTGACACTCAGTCACCTTCATTCAAGGCCAAAAAAGCCAGGAGTAGATTAAAACTATTTCGAGCTTATTAGAGCTGTTAAAGTTTTTAGAAATGATAATCCGGGACAAAATTAATAGTCATTTGGATGAGTGTGGATTAATAAAGGAATGCCAGCACGGATTTGTTAAAGGCCAATTGTATTTAACCAACTTGATTGAGTGTTTTGATGAGGGCAATGCGGTTGATGTGTATATGGACTTTCAAAAGGCATTTGATAAGGTGCCACATAATAGGCTTGTCAGCAAAATTGAAGCCCATGGAATAAAAGGGGCAGTGGCAGCATGGATACGAAATTAGCTAAGTGACAGGAAACAGAGAGTAGTGGTGAACCGTTGTTTTTCGGACTGGAGGAAGGTATACAGCAATGTTCCCCAGAGGTTGGTACTAGGACCACTGCTTTTTTTGATCTATATTAATGACGTGGACTTGGGTGTTCAGGGCACAACTTTAAAATTTGCAGATGACACAAAACTTTGAAGTGTAGTAAACAGTGAGGAGGATAGTGATAGACTTCAACAGGACATAGACAGGCTGGTGGAATTGGCGGACACGTGGCAGATGAATTTTAATGCAGTAAAGTGCAAAGTGTTACATTTTGGCAGGAAGAACGAGGAGAGGCAATATAAACTAAATGGTACAATTCTAAAGTGGGTGCAGGAACAGAGAGACCTGGGGGTATGTGCGCACAAATCTTGGAAAGTGACAGGACAGGTTGAGAAAGCGGTTAAAAAAGCATTGGGGATCCTGGGCTTTATAAATAGAGGCATAGAGTACAAAAGTATGGAAGTTATGATAAAACTTTATAAAACACTGGTTCGGCCACTACAGAATTGTGTTCAATTCTGGGCACTGCACTTTCGGAAGGAAGTGAAGGCCTAAGAGACGGTGCAGAAAAGATTTACTAGAATGGTCCCAGGGATGAAGGACTTCAGTTACGTGGATAGACTGGAGAAACTGGGATTGTTCTCCTTAGAGCAGAGAAGGTTGAGAGTAGATTTGATAGAAGTGTTTAAAATCATGACGATTTAGATAAAGTAAATAAAGAGAAACTGTTCCCATTGGTGGATGGGTCGAGAACTAGAGGACACAGATTTAAGGTGATTGGCAAAAGAACAAAAGGCAACTTGAGGAAAAATATTTTCACAGCGAGTGGTTATGACCTGGAATGTGCTGCCCGAAAGGGTGGTGGAAGAAGATTCAATTGTAGATTTCAAAAAGGAATTAGATAAATATTTGAAGAGAAAAAATTTGCAGGGCTTTGGGGAAAGAGCGGGAGAATGAGTCTAACTGGATTGCTCTTACAAAGAGCCGGCATGGGCTCGATGGGCAGAATGGCCTCCTTCTGTGCTGAATGGCCTCCTTCTGTGCTGTAACGATTCTATGATTCCATTGGGCGGCTGACTGGTGGACTGTGCGAGGCCCGGTCTAGATTTGAAGGCGGCCCTCGTTACCATGTGGCTGGCGAGCTGCAGGTGTTAAATGGGGATGTGCGATCGCAGAAGGGGGGAGGAGCCCTGGGCGGCGGTAGCCAACATTGTTCCCATGGAGCCCTGAGGAGCATGCCTAATCCTCTTCGCCCCACAAAAAATAATTATAATACCTACATTTTTGGGCCTCTACTGCTGTACCATCGGGTTTTACTAGTGGAGCGTCCGCAGCGCTCACTCCACCCACTAGGCAGTTAAAATTGCACCGGGTTCCTTTGCACATCATAGGACCCCAATTTAAGTAGATTAGTGAGGCTTCTGCCAGATTCAGGCGGGCACTTCGGCCACCAGGCAGAAATGTAAGAAACATGAGAAATAGGAGCAGGAATAGGCCATACGGCCCCTCGAGCCTGCTCTGTCATTCATTAAGATCATGGTTGATTTTCAACCTCAACTCCACTTTCCTGCCCGATCCCCATATCCCTTGATTCCCTTAGAGTCCAAAAATGTATGGATCTCAGTCTCGAATATAATAAATGACTGAGCATCCACAGCCTCTGGGGTAGAGAATTCCAAAGATTCACAACACCCTGAATGAAGAAATTCCTCCTCTTTTCAGTCCTAAATGTCCGACCCCTTATCCTGAGACTATGCCCCCTAGTTGTAGACTCTCCAGACAGGGGAAACATCCTCTCAGCATCTACCCTGTCAAGCTCCCACAGAATCTTATGTTACAATGAGATCACCTCTCATTCTTCTAAACTCCAGACAGTATAGGCCCATTCTACTCAATCTCTCCTGATAGGACAAACCTCTCATCCCATGAATCAATTTAGTGAACCTTTGTTACACCGTTTCTAAGGCAAGTATATCCTTCCTAAGGTAAGGAGACCAAAACTGCACACAGTGCTCCAGGTGTGGTCTCACCAAAACCCTGTACAGTTGCAGCAAGACTTCCTTACTCTTTTACTCGAACCGCCTTACAATAAAGGCCAACATACCATTTGCCTTTCTAATTGCTTGCTGTGCCTGCATGTTAACTTTCTGTGTTTCGTGTACAAGGACACCCAAATCCCTCTGAACACCAACATTTAATAGTTTCTCACCATTTAAAAAATATTCTGTTTTTCTATTTTTCTTACCAAAGTGAATAACCTCACATTTCTCCACATTATACTTCATCTGCCACCTTCTTGCCCACTCACTTAATCTGTCTATATCCCTATGCAGACTCTTTGTGTTCTCCTCACAGCTTACTTTCCCACCTAGCTTTGTATCATCAGCAAACTTGGATACATTACACTTGGTCCCGTCATCTAAGTCATTAATATAGATTGCAAATAACTGAGGCCCAAGCACTGATCCCTACGGCAGCCAACTAGTTACAACCTGCCTATGACTGGTTTATTCCTACTCTCTGTTTTCTGTCCATTAACCAATCCTCATCCATGCTAATATATTACCCCCAATCCCATGAGCCCTAATCTTGTGTGGCACCTCATCGAATGCCTTTTGAAAATCCAAATATACTACATTCACTGGTTCCCCCTTATCTACGCTGCTAGTTACACCCTCAAAAAACTCTAATAGATTTGTTAAACATGATTTCCCTTTCATAAAACCGTGTTGACTCTGCCTAATTATATTATGATTTTCTAAGTGCCCCATTACCACATCCTTAACAATAGATTCTAGCATTTTCCCAACTACTGATGTCAGGTTAACTGGCCTTTAGTTCTCTGTTTTCTCTCTCCCTCCTTTCTTGAATAGCGGGGTTACATTTGCTACCTTCCAATCCATGGCGACCATTCTAGAATCTAGGGAATTCTGGAAGATCAAAACCAATGCATCCATTATCTCTGCAGCCACCTCTTTTAGAACCCTGGGATGTAGGCCATCAGGTCCGGGGGATTTGTAAGCTTTTAGTCCCATTAATTTTTTAAAAATTGTTTCTTTACTAAATCTTAATTACTTTAAGTTCCTCCCTCTCATTAGATCCTTGATTCCCTATTATTTCCGGTATGTTTTTTGTGTCTTCTACTGTGAAGACAGATATAAAATATTGTCTCTGCCATTTCCTTATTCCCATTATAATTTCTCCTGTCTCAGCCTCTAAGGGACCCACATTTACTTTTGCTAATCTCTTCCTTTTTACATTCTTCTAGAAGCTCTTACAATCTGTTTTTATATTTCTTGCTAGTTTACTATCATATTCAATTTTCTCCCTCTTTATCAATTTCTTGGTCATCCTTTGCTGATTTTTAAAACCTTCCCAATCCTCAGGCTTACTACTTTTTTTGGCAACATTGTAAGCCTCCTTTTTAATTTAATACTATCCTTAACTTCTTTAGTTAGCCACGGTTGGATCACTTTTCCTGTGGAGTTTTTATTGCTCAAGGGTATGTATATTCATTGGGAATTATGAATTATTTCTTTAAATATTTGCCATCGCTTATCTATTGTCATCTCTTTTAATCTAATTACCTAATCTACCTTAGCCAACCCGCCCCTCATACCTACATAATTGGCCTTGTTTAAATGTAAGACCCTAGTTTCGGACTTAACTACATCACTCTCAAACTTGACATGAAATTATATCATATTATGATCACTCTTCCCCAGAGGATCCTTTATTATAAGATTACTAATTAATCCTGTGTCATTACACAATACTAGATCTAAAATAGCCCATTCCATGGTTGGTTCCTCGACATATTGTTTTATGACATATTGTTCTAGAAGGCCCTGGGGGAAAATGCAATTGAGTGGGAATGGGGTGATAAGTCGACCTCCATTTTAATTTCACTACTGCCCCATTTCCGCCAGATGGAGGGACTTAAAATCTCTGCCCCCCCACCCCAGTTTCTCTAATCTTCATTTGTCATTCAAATCTTTGATGCTACACCACATCCCTTACGTTTTGGTGACCAACACTGAATGTTGTACTCAAGTTTCGGTCTGACTGAGGCACTGTTCAATTTTAGCATAATATCTTTTCACAGAATCATAGAATGATACAGCACAGAAGGAGGCTACACAGCTCATCATGCCTCTGCCAGCTCTTTGAAAGAGCTATCCAATTAGTCCCGCTCCCCTGCTCTTTCCCCATAGCCCTGTAAATGTTTTCCCTTTGAGCTTGTAAAAAAAACTGTTACCTCATGTCGCCTCTGGTTCTTTTGCCAATCACCTTATATCTGTGTCTTCTGGTTATCGACCCTTCTGCCACTAGAAACAATTTGTCCTTATTTAGTCTATCAAAACCATTCATGATTTTGAACACTTCTATCAAATCTCCTCTTAACCCTCTCTGCTCTAAGGAGAACAATCCCAAATTCTCCAGTCTCTCCACATAACTGAAGTTCCTCATTCCTGGTACCATTCTAGTAAATCTCTTATGCACCTTCTCTAAAGCCTTGACATCCTTCCTAAAGTGTGGTGCCCAGAATTGAACACAATACACCAGCTGAGGCCTAACCACTGATTTATAATGGTTTAGCATAACTTCCTTGCTTTTGTAATCTAGGGCCCCGATATTAGAATGGAGGCAGGATGGCAGCGGTGGGGGGGGGGAGGATTGGGCGCGGGGGTAACCCGACTAATAAAAATGTCTATTTCCCACGCGATCGCTATTCAATTGGTGCCACTTAACATGGCTTCCAGGTTTGCCGTCTGAAAACTGCGCAACAAGCGGACTGTACACCCGCAACACAGGCTGTCAGCTGGAGGAGCTCTATTTAAAGGGCCATTACTCCAAAGGCTTTTGCTGGAGCAAAGACCCACACACCACAATGGAACTGCACAGGGGCAAGGCAGTGTGCAGAGGAGGTCACCAGCAGCAGCAACATATCCCGCACCTGGGTCCAGTGCAGGAAGCGCTTTAGTGACCTAACTAGGTCAGCCAAAGTGAGTACACTTACTGATTCTCCTGCATTCTGTGTTACAAATCACCGCCCCCCTCTCCACCCCCAATCCAACTCATTCTGCATTGCCAACACTACTCTATCACATCACTCCTCACACCCACTTAAGGCTAATCCTCAACTTACCTGCACTTTCTCACCTCCCCATTAGTCACCCCACCACTACCACTCACCTAATCCTGATCCAATGTGATGGCTCTGTCTCATACTCACCCTCTGATACATCTCTTTCACTGTCAGGCTCACCCAAACCAATGCATTCATTGGTTGGCCACTTCACCATCACTCACTCCCACGTCTGTTCTTTCTCCCCTTCGAGGAGAACAGAGCGCAAAATGCATGCGAGAGGGCGAGGACTGGAGGGTGGGCCTCCACAAACACTGGTCCTCACAGACATGGAGCAGGAGGTGCTGGAGCTGAGCCACACCCTCGAGTGCCTGTCTGTCGGGGACGGCGAGACTGGCACCCCACAAACATCTGGTGACACAACCTTAACATTCATCTCACACAATATGAATTGATGTTAACCTGCCTTGCCATCTTCAACACCTCAGTATGCTCATCGCAACATGACACATCTGTGATGCTTAATATTGCCTTCTGTTCTCTTACAGGGCCTTCAGCGACCGCAGCGACAGCAGAGGGTGATTCCTCAGAGGACCTGCCGACCTCTGAGGGTGCACAGTCACAACTTAATGAGCCATCCACCAGCGCAGATACTCACAACTCGTTGGTCCTAGTCCTCAGTTAGTTGGGTTGGCACCTGCTGAGTCACCACACACAAGAGCAGACCCTGGTGGCAGGGGCAGCTGTGGAGAGCCCGCGTCAGTGGGAGCACTCTTCTCCAGGCTCTGCTCAGCTGGACCCAAATGCTGAACCCTGGGGGCCAGCAATGAAAAGGAGAGTCATTAAGGGCCAGCAGCACATTGCCGAGGTACTGGAACAGGTGCCATGCGCACTCTCCACAATCGCGCAGAGGATAGAGGAGTCCAACTCCTGCATGAGTGGAATGGTGGCACAGGTACGGAAGGGAATCTCTGAGATACTGTCACAGGGACCGGAGCAACTCTCTGAGACACTGTCACAGGTAAGTGCGGGAATGTCTGCGATAGAGGAAAGGCTAGCCTCTGTTGAACTTCAAGCACGGCTCACAAATGAGTCCATTCAGGCCCTGACAACGGCCATGGACTCAGGGTGAACAACATTCTGCCGCCTTAAACAGGCTGACAGACACTTTAGAAGTGGCCTTCCAAGGCATCACACATGTTCACCACACTGTTTTCCAGTAGGGTGGTAGGAGTGATGTGGGCCTGGCCCAGGGGAGGGATGATGGCGAGAGGGAACATGGAAGTGGGGACGCCAATCAAAGCACTCCCATGTTTCACCCGTTGCCCCCCTCTCAACCAGTACCCGCAATGCTGCCTCCTCTCCAGGTGGCCGAGTCTGCCCCTGCAAAGGTGCAGGTGGAGAAGTCTTTGGAGGGGCCCTCATTGGCTCCAAAACCCAGAGGGCGTAGGCCCAAAGCATCTAAGCAGTCAGGCCATGAACATGAGCAACCTGCCACTACTACTGCTGCAGCCACAGGGGATGCACCACGTAGAAGTAATAGGAAGAGAAAGGCTAAGAATTGATGAGCATGAAGGGTATGTGCAAGGGGGTTTGACAGACTGTCGTGTTCTTCATTTATATTTGTTTTTTGTTAAAGTCACATTAAATGTTATCGTTTTTACTACTACTGCCATGTCTTGCCCATTCTTGACTGGCTTTTGTGATAGGGCCCTTTCATGAGGTTCACCGTGAATGGCGACACTTGATGCCACCCATTGGGTCACTTTACAGTGGGTGTCTGTGTAGTTGCAGGACTGTTTTGTGCAGGGAGGGGTGGGCGGCCTGGTGTGGGCACTACTCTTTCCAGGTGGTGTGATAACTGGACTCTTCACACTTTCTGATGACCCCTATGCCTCTATTAATAACCCTTACTTCCCTCAGTAACCTAGGATGCATCCCATCTGTACCCCATGACTTTTCTACTTGGAGTACTGCCAACCTTTTAAGTACCTCCTCTTTATCTATTTTTATCCTATCCAATATTGTTACTACCTCATCCTTTACCGCTACATTGGCAGCATCCTCTTCTCTAGTGAAGACAGAAGCAAAATATTCATTTAATACCTCAGCCATACCCTCTGCCTTCTCAAGAAGATCCCCTTTTTGGTCCTTAATCGGCCCCACCCTTTCTGTGACTAGCCTTTTACTATTTATATGTTTATAAAAAACTTTGTGGTTCCCTTTTATGTTTGCCGCTAATCTATTCTCATACTGTCTCTTTGACCCTCTTACCCCCTTTTCTAGATCACCTCTGTTGCTTTCCATATTCAGCTTGGTTCTCTACTGCATTTTGAACCTTACCTTTAGACAAAGACAAAGTCAGCATGGATTTATGAAAGGGAAATCATATTTGACAAACCTACTGGAGTTTTTTGAGGATGTAACTGATAGAATAGATAAGAGGTTAGTGTGCAAAATTAAAGCACATGTGATTGGGGGTAATATACTGGCATGGATTGAAAATTGGTTAACAGACAGGAAACAGAGAGTAGGAATAAATGGGTCTTTTTCGGGGTGACAGGCAATGACTAGTGGGGTACTGCAGGGATCAGTGCTTGGGCCCCAGCTATTCACAATATATATCAATGTTTTGGATGAGGGAACCAAATGTAATATTTCCAAGTTTGCTGATGACACAAATCAAGGTGGGATCGTGAGTTGTGAGGAGGATGCAAAGAGGCTTCAAGGTGATTTAGACAAGTTGAGTGAGTGGGCAAATACATGGCAGATGCAGTATAATGTGAATAAATATCAAGTTATCCAGTTCAGAAGGAAAAACAGAAAGGCAGAGTATTATTTAAATGGTGATAGATTGGGAAATGTTGATGTACAAAGGGACCTGGGTGTTCTTGTACACCAGTCACTGAAAGCAAACACGCAGGTGCAGCAAGCAGTTAGGAAGGCAAATGGTATGTTGGCCTTCATTGCAAGAGGATTTGAGTACAGGAGCAAGGATGTCTTACTGCAGTTATACAGGGCCTTGGTGAGACCACACCTGGAGTATTGTGTGCAGTTTTGGTCTCCTTACCTAAGAAAGGATATACTTACCATAGAGGGAGTGCAGCGAAGGTTCACCAAACTGATTCCTGGGATGGCAGGACTGTTGTATGAGGAGAGATTGGGTCGACTCGGCCTGTATTCACTCGAGTTTAGAAGAATGAGAGGGGATCTCATTGAGACATATAACATTCTGACAGGGCTAGACAGACAGGATGCAGGGAGGATGTTTCCCCTGGCTGGGGAGTCCAGAACGAGGGGTCACAGTCTCAGGATACAGGGTAGGACATTTGGGACTGAGATGATGAGAAATTTCTTCACTCAGAGGGTGGTGAACCTGTGGAATTCGCTACCACAGAAGGCTGTGGAGGCCAAGTTAGCAATGTAATTAAACATTCAATTCACTTAGTAGATTTGGTATTTTACTAATTCACTGTAGGGCAACAATGGACAATCATCCCCAGATCCCTCTCCGCTTCATCTTTAGCTAGTTCAACATCAACCACAGTATATTTGTGATGTCCATTTGTCCTATCAATGTGCTGTACCTTTCACTTATTCGTCTCAAATTTAATCTTCTACTGATTGCCCAATTGCAGATTTTATCTAACTCCTTTTGTAGGTCCCTGGCTGCTTCATCTGTCTCTTCCCACTGCCCCTCCCTAGTTTAATGCTGATTGTTGGATCTGTATTTCCTAACATTCTATGGCCTAGAAATTTGATGGCGCTGTGACCATTTTTGGGAACTAAACAGGTGTATAAGCCTGCAATATGGAGGACAGGAAGCACGCGTTCATTTGAAGCCAGAGGTGCACCACCTGCCATATTGGTATAGACAAAAAATATAGGAGTCCAGGGCCCACACCTGAAATAGGCGTTAGGTCCTTTGTATATTCAAATAAGGGGCCTGACACCTGTTTGAGGTCCCCTGTACAATATTGAGTTGCCCTGAGCACAGCTGATACTAGGTCAGCTGCGTTCAGGGACACCAGGTCTACATATGGCCTAACCAGTGGTCCTTAAAGGGACAGCTGCAGGCTGCCACCAAAAAGGTAAGTTTGTTAAAACTACTTACCTGAAGGTGGAGCCGGGAGGAGCAAGAGGTTTGATAGAGTGAATAAGGAAAAACTATTTCCTTTCTTTGGGAAGTCAGTGACAAGGGATCATCAATTTGAAATTGTCACTAAGAGAGTGAGGAGAGAGGCTAGGAGAAATTTTTTTATGCAGTTGGAACATAGGATGCTTTATCACAGGGAATGGTTGACGCAGAAACCATTCCATCTTTTAAGGGAAAATTGGATATATATTTGAAGCAGATGAAGATAGAGGGATAGTCAGAGAGAGTGGAGCAATAGATTAGATTTAATTTTCTCCAGCAAAGAGCAGGCTGAATCTGTCTGTGTTGTAAACTTCTATGGTACGTATTTGCTCTGCCAATCACTCTTTTGATATGCTTTGTAATTTTCCTTTAATCTTCCCAATGGATCCCCTGCAGACCTTGTGAACTGAAGTTTTTTTTCTTATCTCAATTCTCTCTGCCTTGTTGACCCATTTATTAGATATTAGCTATTTGGTATATCCTTATTTTCCACAAAATGCCTTTGAAGGGTTTCCATTTGTTCTCCACCGAGGTGCTAATAAATAATGTTCCCCAGTTAACCTATTTTAGCTCTACCCTCATACCTTTGTAGTTGACCTTTATAACATTGTACATCTGGGCTTTGGAACTCAGCAGCTTTGAATCCCAAATTGGAAGTGCCATGCTTGCTGAAGTATCCTGGGTTAGTCATTATTTCTTTACTGATGTTAATTCAGCTGCCTCACAATATCTTAGGGCAGTAGCCTCCCCAACCCATTCTTCTGAATATGTTTTCAGCACTTACTGTTGAAAAATATTCAAAACAATTTAACTAATCAGGCACATAATAATTAAAGAATGTTAAATCAATTATATTTCTTTGTAACTGAATTTAAAACTGTTATGGATGATGAGACAACTCCTTTCAGATTAAGCATAAAAATAACTATTTTCTCTGTCATTTTCTGCTGGCTGGTCGTGTCAGGGGAAACTGAGTCTGCCCATTTGGACTATACCAGGGGTTCAGCAGAAATGGGTGATGGTGAATAATTAGAAAGGAATGAAGTTTTGATGGCAGAGGCAAGCGAGCAGTTTAGCAGTTCAATACCAGCAGAGGTGTCATAACAGGGGGTAGAGGAGAGGGAGTTGGCAGTGAATTAGTGAGGCCATGGGGGATGGTGAAGCTAGTGTGGCAGGGGAAGGATGAGGGTGGTAAGGGAGACAAGGTAATGGTCAGAGGACTTGGTCAGCGATCAAGACCTTGGTAGCGTTGAGGCCTCAAATGATGGCAAGGTCGAGGGGATGGTCATGAATATGATTAGGGTAATTTATTTGAGGAACGGCATCAAGTGAGGATAAGGGTAAAGAAGTTGACCGAACTGGCCGAGTCCTGTAGGACATAGCTGCCAGAATGGGCCTGCGGCAGGGGGTGAGAGAACCAACACAAGGGAAAAACCTACTTGACCTCGTCCTCACCAATCTACCTGTCGTAGACGCATCTGTCCATGACAGTATTAGTGGGAGTGACCAGCGCACAGTCCTTGTGGAGATAAAGTCCCATCTTCACATTGAGGACACCATCCAACTTGTTGTGTGGCACTATCACCGTGCTAAATGGGATAGATTCAGAACAGATCGAGCAGCTCAAAACTGGGCATCCATGAGGCTCCTTGATGCCACACTCGGTCAAATGCTGCCTTGATATCAAGGGCAGTTACTCTCACCTCACCTCTAGAATTCAGCTCTTTTGTCCATGTTTGGACCAAGGCTGTAATGAGGTAATTTTCCTGTTTTCTCACCCTTTTCCTTGGAAGGACCTCTCACGACCATGGCTATATGCACGTGGTTTTGCTTCTTTGAGGTCGGTCAAGTGGAGCAAGAGTGAATGGGGAAACATTTAGGGAACCGTGACCTTAGTATTATAAGGTTTAGATTAGTTATGGAAAAGGACAAGGAGCAATCTAGAGTAAAAATACTTCATTGGAGGAGGGCCAATTTCAGTGGGTTGAGAACGGACCTGGTCCAGGTAAATTGGAATCAAAGATTGGCAGGCAAAAGTGTAATCGAACAATGGGCGGCCTTTAAAGAGGAGATGGTTCGGGTACAGTCTAGGTACATTCCCACGAGGGAGAATGGTAGGGCCAAAGTCAGAGCTCCTTGGATGACGAAAGAGATAGAGTCAGATGAAGCAGAAAATCGGGGGTGCATGACAGATGTCAGGTTAATAATACAAGTGAGAACCAGGCTGAATTTAGAAAGCTCAGAGGGGAAGTGAAACAGGAAGTAAGAGGTGCAAAGAAAGAGTATGAGAATGGACTGGCAACTAACATAAAAGGGAGCCCAAAGCTCTTCTACAGGCATATAAATGGTAAATGGGTAGTAAGAAGATGGGTGTGGCCGATTAGGGACCAAAATGGAGACCTACACATGGAGGCAGAGGGCATGGCTGAGGTACTAAATGAGTTCTTTGCATCTGTCATTACCAAGGAAGAAGATGCTGCCAAAGTCACAGTAAAAAGGGGAGGTAGTTGAGATACTGGATGGGTTAAAAATTGATAAAGAGAAGGTACTAGAAAGGCTGGCTGTACATAAAGTAGATAAGTCACCAGGTCCCGATGGGATGCATCCTAGGTTGATGAGGGAAGTAAAGTGGAAATTGCCGAGGTACTGGCCACAATCTTCCAATCCTCCTTAGATACAGGATTGGTGCCAGAGGACCGGAGAATTGCAAATGTTACACCCTTGTGCAAAAAAGGGTGTAAGGATAAAACCAGCAACTACAGGCCAGTCAGTTTAATCTCGGTGGTGGGGAAGCTTTTAGAAACAATAATCCGGGACAAAATTAACAGTCACTTGGACAAGTGTGGATTGATTAGGGAAAGCCAACATGGATTTGTTAAAGGCAAATCATGTTTAACTGAACTGATTGAGTTTTTTGATGAGGTAACAAAGAGGGTTGATGAGGGCCATGCAGTTGATATGGTGTATATGGACTTTCAAAAGGCATTTGATAAAGTGCCACATAATAGGCTTATCAGCAAAGTTGAAGCCCATGGAATAAAGGGGGCAGTGTAGCATGGATACAAAATTGGCTAAGTAACAGGAAACAGAGACTAGTGTTGAATGGTTGTTTTTCGGACTGGAGAAAGGTATACAGTGTTATTCCCCAGGGGTCTTTACTAGGACTGCTGCTTTACTTGATATATATTAATGACTTGGACTTGGGTATACAGGGCACAATTTCAAAATTTTCAAATGACACAGAACTTGGAAGTGTAGTGAACAGCGAGGAGGATAGTGATAGACTTCAGCAGGACATAACGTTTTGGTAGGAAGAACGAGGAGAGGCAATATAAACTAAAGGGTATAATTCTAAAAGGGGTCAGGAACAGAGAGACCTGGGGGTATATGTGCACAAATCGTTGAAGGTGGAAGGGCAGATTACAGAAAGCGGTTAAAAAAGCATACAGGATCCTGAACTTTAATAATAAAAGCATAGAGTACAAAAGCAAGGAAGTTATGATGAACATTTATAAAACACTGGTTCAGCCACAACTGGAGTATTGTGTCCAATTCTGGGCACCGCACTTTAGGGAGGATGTGACAGCCTTAGAGAGGGTGCAGAAAAGATTTACTAGAATAGTTCCAGGAATGAGGCACTTCAGTTACGTGGGTAGACTGGAGAAGCTGAGATTGTTCCCCTTTGAGCAGAGAAGGTTGAGAGGAGATTTGATAGAGATGTTCAAAATCATGAGGGGCCTAGACAGAGTAGACAGAGAGATACTGTTCCCATTGGCGGAAGGGTCGAGAATCAGGGGACACAGATTTAAGGTGATTGGCAAAAGAACCAAAGGCGACATGAGGAAAAACTTTTTTACGCAGCGAGTAGTTATGATCTGGAATGCACTGCCTGAAATGGTGGTGGAGGCAGATTCAATCATGGCCTTCAAAAGGGAATTGGATAAGTACTTGAAAGAAAAAAAATTGCAGTGCTACGGGGAAAGGGTAGGGGAGTGGCACCAGCTGGATTGCTCTTGGAGAGAGCCGGCATGGGCTTGACAGGCCAAATGGCCTCCTTCCGTGATGCAACCATTCTATGATTCTATGATGTCTTTAATTTATTTAAGGAATCTTACAACACCAGGTTATAGTCCAACACTTTTATTTGAAAATCACAAGCTTTCGGAGCTTACCTCCTTCGTCAAGTGAGTGAGGGGTTCTAAAAATGCATAGCATATATTAGGCTGGGAGACGATCACAGCAACCAAAGGTGTCGTTGGTGTTCAGACAGGTTAGCCACGGAAAACATTACATCCCAGTATACTGAAGACACAATGGGTCAGATTAAAAAGACAGAGAGAGAAAGAGACCCGAAAGGCAGGGAGAGAGAGAGAATGTCCAGTTGTATTAAAAAACGATAACTTTTTTTTTCCGCTGGTGGGGTTACGTGTAGCGTGACATGAACCCAAGATCCCGGTTGAGGCCGTCCTCATGGGTGCGGAACTTGGCTATCAATTTCTGCTCGACGATTTTGCGTTGTCGTGTGTCTCGAAGGCCGCCTTGGAGAACGCTTACCCGAAGATCGGTGGCTGAATGTCCTTGACTGCTGAAGTGTTCCCTGACTGGGAGGGAACCCTCCTGTCTGGCGATTGTTGCGTGGTGTCCGTTCATCCGTTCTGTTCTGTATGACGGTGGCTCCTCCTTTGTCCGCTGGTTTGATGACGATGTTGCGGTTGGTCTTGAGCGCGTCAATGGCGTTACGTTGTGCTCGGGTGACATTCTGGACTGTCTTGTGAGTGCGGCTGATGAATCTGGCATTGATGCATCTCCTGACAGCTTGAGCATACATGTCAAGCTTAGGGCAGCGACCCTCCGGAGGAGTCCAGTTTGACTCTTTCTTCTTCAGTTGCTGTACCGTGGATCCCTCTGTCTGCTGTTCCGGATCGTTGATTGCCTCATTGGGTTCGCTGCTGAAATCTTGGGATTTGGGGACTTTCTATTGGCCCACTGAGATGATCGTTTACATCAACTAGCAAATGCCTACTTTACTTCTAAGCAGGTTACAGGTCATTTGATGATTAACTGCCTCTCTATGCTTGGAGTATCTGTTTGGTTTTCCCCTCTCCCTTTTTTCTGATTGCTTACCTTTCACTTTCCAGCCCTGAAGAAAGAACATGCCAAAAATGTTGTCCTGTTTGTTCCCTTCACAGATAATCTCTGTGTTTTTTCAGTTTTTTGTTACTGTAGTGATACTCGTCTTTTTAATAGTTGATTACCATACAAAGTACTGTACAGTATTATATAATGCCTATCGTTTTATATTATAAAGGGAATACTGTCAGTTACTGCTAAAAAAGGTATAAAATATTTAAGTGCTTTCACATTATCTCTTGTTTGAATGCTTGTCAGTACTGAATGTACTTTTGCTACAATATCTAATAGCCTGTTTTGAACATTACTTTGTTGCACAGTTTGAGCTCCCATGGGCCCAAAAGCTTTTAGCTGTGGAGAGAGGAATGAATCCCAATCCAAAGCTGTACAAGGTGCAACACATAAGGTGTGTTTTAATTGGAGCAACTGGTCTGAGATTGGTAGCTGCAGAATCAGTTCCAACCTGGTAGAATATTGTTTAGAGGAGATGTTGTAAATACATAACAAACAAACATGTTGGGCAATGCGTTTGATGTTGTGTATGAACTTTCAAAAGGCGTTCGATAAAGTGCCACATAATAGGCTTGTCAGCAAAATTGAAGCCCTTGGAATAAAATGGGCAGCATGGATGAAAAATTGGCTAAGTGACAGGAAACAGAGAGTGGTAGTGAACAGTTGTTTCTCGAACTGGAGGAAGGTAATTGTAAACAATTTTACAACACCAAGTTATAGTCCAACAAATTTATTTTAAATTCCACAAGCTTTTGGAGGCTTCCTCCTTCCTCAGGTGAATGGTGTGGAAATGAAATTTTCGAATCCTTCGCATTTGAAAATCACAGAACAATGCCTGGTGATTACTGCCCGTTGCCAAGGCAAGGGGCAGTAATCACCAGGCATTGTTCTGTGATTTTCAAATGCGAAGGATTTGAAAATTTCATTTCCACACCATTCACCTGAGGAAGGAGGAAGCCTCCAAAAGCTTGTGGAATTTAAAATAAATTTGTTGGACTATAACTTGGTGTTGTAAAATTGTTTACAATTGTCAACCCCAGTCCATCACCGGCATCTCCACATCATGGAGGAAGGTATACAGTGGTGTTCCCCAAGGGTCGGTACTAGGACCACTACTTTTTTTGATCTATATTAATGACTTGGACTTGGGTGTACATGGCACAATTTTAAAATTTGCAGATAACACAAAGCTTTGAAATGTAGTAAACAGCGAGGAAGATAGTAATAGACTTCAAGAGAACACAGACAGGCTGATGGAATGGGCGGACACATAGCAGATGAAATTTAACACAGAGAAGTGCAAAGTGATACATTTTGGTAGGAAGAATAAGAAGAGGCAATATAAACTAAAAGGGGTGCAGGAACATAGAGACCTGGTGGTATATGTGCACAAATCTTTGAAGTTGGCAGGACAGGTTGAGAAAGCAGTTAAAAAAGCAAATGGGATCCTGGGCTTTATAAATAGAGGCATAGAGTACAGAAGCAAGGATGTTATGATGAACCTTTATAAAATTTGGTTTGGCCACAACTGGAGTATTGTGTTCAATTCTAGGCACCGCACTTTAGGAAGAATGTGAAGGCCTTTGAGATGGTGCAGAAAAGATTTACTAGAATGGTTCCAGGGATGAGGGACTTCAGTTACATGGATAGACTGGAGAAGCTGGGGTTGTTCTCCTTGGAGCAGAGAAGGTTGAGAGGAGATTTGATAGAAGTGTTCAAAATCACAAAGGGCTTAGATGAAGTAAATAAAGAGAAACTGTTCCCATTGGTGGAAGGATCGAGAACCAGAGGGCACAGATTTAAGGTGATTAGCAATAGAACCAAAGGCAACATGAGGAAAAACATTTTATGCAGTCACCAGTTATGATCTGGAATGCACTGCCTGAAAGGGTGGTGGAAGCAGATTCAATCATGGCTTTCAAAAAGGAATTGAATAAATACTTGAAGGGAAAAAATTTGCAGGACTACGGGGAAGAGCGGGGAATGGGACTAACTGGATTGCTCTTACAAAGTGCAGGCACTGGCTTGATGGGCTGAATGGCCTCCTTCTGTACTGTAACCATTCTATGATTCTATGATAAAAGACAGGGTGTAGACTGTTCATCAGAACTGGAAACTTGTAGAAAAATGAGCCCCCTAACATGACTGGACAAATGAAGAGGATGGAAGATAATTACAAGTAAGAGTTAAGAGTTAGGAATGCTAACTCCTTCAGAGAGTTAAAGGGTTAACTAGGCAGCAAATTGGTTTTTTTTAATGAAAAGCTGGAAGGAAGTGCCAACTGGTTGATATAGCAAAATCATCTCAAGGAGGCAACGAAAAAGTATGGAACTTGTGACATGGTGTATCGAGTCAAGCTTGAAACAAGACTGCCTGTAGCTATTTTTTTTCAAACTTTATAATGATCGATTAGTGACTGACTCAAAGAAATCTGTACAAGCTAAAACAAGACAGACTATCTTTATTTTGGTCACCTTTCTTCTGATGAGCGGCACAGTTCACCATAGCCACCCAGTCCCCAACCTGTGCATATTTAAGTTAAGTGAAATTAATCTGATACCCATTAATCGCTATAGCAAGCATGTTGAATGTTTTGATATTTGTAAATCGTGTGAATTGCCTCTCATTCCAACTTAGATGCGAATGATCACCGTAGATCAACAACATCAAAATTTATAGGGCAATATGATCCAGAATAGAATGCGTTGGAGTAGTGAATCATAGGGCTAAAATAAGTATTGAAATCTGACACAGTAATGCAACTGTAGTGAGGGAAGCAAGCTCTAGTTCCCCCATGACAATGAAATACTGATCTCAACTGTTCTGCTGTAGGCAGGTCTTCAACAGCTGCGTCCCTATAGAGGAGAGTATAATTGTGCACCTACTAGTGGCCACCTCAAAAGCTGCACTGGCAGGAGCCTGGAGCAGACTGGACTCCTGCCCTCTTGTCCACAAGCGGTACATTGCTTGGGGAGAAAAATAGAGGGATTCATACCCTTGTCTCCCCACCAAAAGAAAGTAAAATACTGAATCAAAACACAATCCAGTTCTGCAAAGTAACATTCAAATTCCTATTTTTGTTTTAAAAAATTGTGTTTTCTTGTATCGAGTCACAGAGCTAAAACCTCATCTGAGTTCCGTGACTCACTGCCAGGAACATTTCTATTTTAGATTTGCATAGCTACAAGGCCACATCTAGGGGTTTAACTTTCTATGCACGCATGAACGAGACTTGTGTGTCGTTTCATGCCAATGTATTGCACATTGTTTGGGAAGAAGTAACGAGCAGAGTTCAGTGAATAGTTTGTTCTGGGCTTTCTGTTATTTACACTGTTCATAATAAATATGGGGAAGAATCTGTCCAGTAACAAGGTGAGGTTAGCAGATAATGCAAAGATATTTGGCCAAATATCTAATGGACGGTGGATTGCAGGTTAAAGAATGGCATATAACGGGAGATTTTTCATTCCAATGTGCCACTGATGAATGTACTTGTTGGGCACAGGCAGTGTGGAAAATTTGGGGCCAAGTTAAAGCACTGAAAAAGTGGCAGGAGCACGCTGACCATTTTTTTCCAATCGAGCTGTGCTGGAGACTCAGGAAGCTTATACTGCTGGAGTGCACGCGTCTCATTGCTAAAATATGCTAGTTAAGGCAGGCTTCCCTGCATAGAATTGGCATTCCTTTGAGAATTCCTCAGCCTTCAGGAAACTAGAGGATGAGGATGAGTTGTACAGCAATAATCTCTGCCTGCACCCCTGCTACTACCCGAGTATGTGTGCACATAGACTTTGCGAGAGCCAAATGGGTATGTCAGCTGGGATGTGTCTTCCCACCTATGCTTCATGAGGGATGGCTTTCTTCTGGCCAGCATTAGGCCCTTAATGTGCCATCTTATTTTAGTAAAATTCTAGTAGAGGGGTTGTAATTTGGGGTAGAACATAGACCCCGTCAGCCCTCACAGGAAGATGTAAATGATCCTCCATCACTATTCGAAGAAGAAAAGGGAAGTTCTCCTGGTGTCTTGGCCAACATTTATCTCTCAGCCAACATCCCAAAACAGATTATCTGGTCATTTATCGCATTGCTGTTTGTGGGGCCTTGTGGCATGCAATTTTACTGCCGAGTTTCCCTACATTACAACAGTGACTATGGGCTCGATTTTTGCACCCCCGAGCGGGTGTGTTCATGGTGGGGGGGGGCTCCCGGGGCGGGTCCGGAGCCCGGCTCCAACCCGCCCACTTCCGGGTTCCCCAGTGACGCGCTTAGATGCGCGCGCAGCCCCCGCATGAGTGACTCCCGCCGGCAATTAAAGCCAGCAGGATCCCACTTAAAGTAATTAAGTAGGTACTTCAGGTTGTTTACAGACCTGATTGACCTGATATTTTAGAAGGGGTGGGATTTTCAAGTCAACTGGGACTGTTTCCCGTACTGGGGGAAAAACTCCCAGTTCAAATGGACGTGTTGCAGCCATCAGTCTGTGGCAGCTGCAAAGGTCCATTTGACAGGTTGGGAGGGGTGACCCTCACTCATTGCAGGAGGTCACTCTGTCACTTTGGACAAAGTTTGGCCTCCACCACCCTCCTCCTAACAATAAAATTCACAAACTTGTACACTTACCCCGGTGTGCAGACACATTTACCTACCTTGCGGACCCCCTCAAACGTACATCTTCCGGATGGGGGCCGCCGTAGCTGCAGTCATGACCTCCTCAGAGGGCGAACAGCATCACCAGCCTCACCGGCCATGCCGTCCACCTCTGATATGTGGAGCTCCACAACACAGTGCTGTGACACATCCACCTGCACAGCAGGAGGGAGGGCAACCGCAGAGAGAGATGCGTCGCAGAGGGCACTACCCTCACCACAGGGTCCACAGACCGAGGCTCAGCTTCCTGGACCTCTCTGAGCAGCAGTGCACACGGAGGCTCAGAGTCACTCGACATGTAGTTGTGGACATCTGCAGCCTCCTTCATGCCGAGCTGCTCCTGGCTGGCCCGAGCACCATCTTCTTACCTGTCGCTGTCAAAGTCATCTCTGCCCTCAACAACTTCTCCTCCGCATCCTTCCAGGGTGCCACCGGGGACATCGCCGACGTCTCTCAGTCGTCTGCACAAAAGAGCCCTGCAAATACACCTACACCACTCTGCAGTGACACAATGGGTGGCATCAGTTGTTGGTCTTCACAGTGATCCTCAGGAAAGGGCATTATTGCACAAACCAGACAAGATTCGCAAAGACGTGGTGATGATATAATACGTAATGTGAGTTGATCAGAAATTAAATATAAGTAAAAACCATGACAAGCCCTCAAACACCCTTGTGCATCCCCTTCATGCTCACAACATGTTTGCCTTACACTTCCTACTGCACATATGTGATGCATGCCCTGTGGCCGCAGCACAGGTAGTGGCAGGTTGAGTGAGGTTGACCGTGAAAGAGATGCATGAGAGGATGAGTATGAGATAGAGCCATGAGATTGTATGAGGATTGGGTTGAGTGATAGCGGTGGGATGAGTACTGGCGAGGTGAGTAAGTGCAGGTAAGATGAGGATGAGGTTTGAATGGGTATGAGGGGTGATGTGATAGAGTAGTGTTGGCAGTGCAGAAGGAGATGTGGGGTGGGGGCGGTGATGTGGCAGATGGAATGTAGGGGAATGAATAAATGTACTCACTTCGGCTGACCTACTTAGGTCATTTAAGCACCTCCTGTACTGTATTCAGGTGGGCGATATGTCGGTGGTGCAGGTGACCTCCTCTGCCACCTCGAGCCAGGCCTTCTTGGAGGCAGACGCAGGTCACTTCCTCCCGCCCGCCGGGGAGAAGATCACTGTCCTCCCCCTCCTCCTCACCCCATCTAATAAGACCTGGAGTGAGGCATCATTAAACCTGGGAGCAGCCTTCCCCCTGGGCTGCTCCATGCTATAATTTTGCCTATTTTCTGCAGCATCAGTCAGTGGAGGACTGCCCCTTTAAACAGGGCTCCTCCAGCCGACAGCCTATGATTCGCCTGCACAGTCCGCCTGCTGCGCAGGTTTCCAGCGTGAAACCCGGAAGCAAAGGTAAGCACCTTCAATCAAGCTGTGAATGCGTGCGGAGCACCCCGATTTCACTGGGCGCGTTACCCACACGTCCAGTCGACCCCTCACTGCCAACCCGCTGCCCTCCTAATATCGGGCCCTATATTTCAAAAGTACTTCATTCGATGTGGAGCTCTTTGAGACATCCTGACAACATGAAAGGCATTATAAAAATGCAATTTCTTTCTTTCTTTCAGTCTTCTTCCCTTTTATCCCTTCTTTCCTGGAGGTACCTGGTAACATTGCTTAAATTTAAGCCTGGACAGTATCAGCAGATTATTCGCTAATGGGGTGCATTGCACCCAGAGACTGTCCTCATCTGACGTTGCAGTAGAGATCACTGGATAGCAATCACCAGTGCCTTTATTGTTTGTTGCCCTAGCTGAGATCAATTGACTCAACACAGATCAGGGATCAAATTGGGACCTTCCTGGTCTGTACCCAGAAAAAAAAACTCTTCACACAGAAAGTTGTGAGCACGGTCCCAGAAAGCCACTGATGTGGAATCAATTGAGATGTTTAAAGAGAAGATGGACACTTCTTGGGCAATTGGAGTATTAAGGGATATGGAAAAAGGGAGGGGATTAAAAAAATAATGTTGCCATGGCTAATACAATAGCACAGCAAGTGTGATCAGCCAAATGGCCCATCCTGTTCCTATGTTTTTAATGTACGGCTCAGTACAACAGCGGGCAGAGCATTTACTACTGAGCCATCAGGACAAAGGAAAAAATCTAACTTTTAATTCTTATTACTCAGACAATCAAGTTTGCCTACATAATAACAGCCATTCTACTTCCAAAGTATAAATTGGTTGTGAAGAGTTTTGAGAAGTTCTGGGGATTTGATAAATGCTATTTAAATGAAAGTTTTTTCCTTAACACAACTGCATTCAAATCATTTTCTTTTCTGTCTTTCAATAGTTATTTCCTTGCACTAATCTATTTCAGAGCATCGACCCATTGTCCCCTTAATGCTGACCGGTTATTGGGGACTGTGGTCACTGGAAATCAGTTTTTAGCAAGTACTGAATTAATCTGGACAAATCTGCTTTCACAAGTAATGACCATGACAATGATGAGACACATCAGTACTGTAACTGAAAAGATGTTTGATTATTGTACTTTCAGAGGGGAAATTGATCTCGTGGACATGCGTATCTGTTAATGGAACAACTGTTCACGAGAGTAGCTACGTAGATTTGAATTTGTTTCATATCCTTGCTTGATTATAACCAATTTCATGCTATTAATTTTCATGGTGTAATTGTAGATCTTTTGATGAGCCATTTTGATGGTAGTATAAGGACCTGAGGTCAAATGACATCACAAATGTTCTTGTGTATAAGTATATATTCAAACGACAGCAATAGGAAGATTTAACTACTGGGAAAATGCTGGTGATTTGGATGTTGCTTGTGTTGTCCCTGCCCCAATCAAGAACTTTGGATAGAAATTCCTCCTCTAAATGTCTGGAAGACAGCAATGAATTTCTTGAGGACCTTCTGTCTGAAAACCCCCAAAAGTACGCCTTATTAAGTAAGTACGATAAATGTGTTGCTTAACCTGTGAAGTGTTGAGTAATGTTTAACAGAAAAGCTAAGATTACATGAACACAGGGGCATAAATTAAACATTTCATGTCAAACTGTTATATGGAATATAATCTCATGAGAGTGAAGGGGAGGTAAAAAGAAGAAAAGTGAATTGAAGATTGAGGGGAGTAAAAGATGAAAAGTGAAAGAAATGGAAAATAGAAAGGAAGGAAGTAACAGAACGGAATGAAAAGAAGGAAAGGGTGGGCCCAATAGGCACAGGCCTAGGTCTTCAGGAATTGAGAGCCCAGGCATATTGACTGTGACTTTCTAGACTGTTGTCCAGAATGGTTGAATGGAGAAGCACAACTACAACAACTTGCATTTATATAGTGCCTTTGTCAGAGTAAAATGTCCCAAGGCACTTCATAGGAGCGATTATCAAATAAAATTTGACACCGAGCCACATTAGAAGATATTAGGACAGGTGACCAAAAGCTTGGTCAAAAAGGTAGATTTTAAGGAGTGTCTTAAAGGAGGAGAGAGAGTTAGAGAGGCGGAGAGGTTTTGGGAGGGAATTCCAGAGCTTAGGGTCTAGGCAACTGAAGGCACGGCCGCCAATGGTGGAGCAATGAAAATCAGGGATGCACAAGAGGCCAGAATTGGAGAAGCGCAGAGATCTCGGAGGGTCGTAGGGCTGGAAACAGCTACTTGAAGGTAAATCAATGTCAGAGCAGTGGGTGGCATTCAAGAGGAAAATTCAAGGGGTGCAGAGTAAACATGTTCCCACAAAGAAAAAGGTGGGGCTGCCAAATCTAGAACCCTTTGGATGTCAAGGAGCATACAGTGAAAAATAAGGCAGGAAAGGAAAGCTTATATCAGACACAGAGAACTCAATATAACAGAAAGCCTAGAGGAGTATAAAAAGTGCAGGGGTGAAATTAAAAAGGAAATTAGGAAAGCAAAGAGAGGGCATGAAAAAATATTGGCAAGTAAAATCAAGGAAAACTCAAAGGTGTTTCACAAATACGTTAAGAGCAAGAGGATAACTAAGGAAAGGGTAGGGCCTATTAGAGACTAAAAAGGTAACCTGTGTGTGGAGGCGGTAGATGTGGTTATGGTTCTTAATGAACACTTTGTGTCTGTCTTCACAAAAGAGAGAGACGATGGAGATATTGCAGTTAAGGAGGAGGAGTGTGAGATATTGGATGGGACAAACATAGTGAGAGAGGAAGTATTAAGGGGATTAGCATCTTTGAAAGTGGATAAATACCAGGGCCAGATGAAATGTATCCCAGGCTGTTAAAAAATGCAAGGGAGGAAATAGCGGAGGCTCTGACCATCATTTTTCAATCCTCACTGGATACAGCCGTGTTACCAGAGGATTGGAGGACTGCTAATGTTGTACCATTGTTTAAAAAGGGAGCGAGGGATAGACCAAGTAATTACAAGCCAGTCAGTCTAACCTTGGTGGTGGGCAAATTATTGGAATCATTTCTGAGGGACAGGATAAACCGTCACTTAGAAAGGCATGGAGTAATCAAGGACAGTCAACATGGTTTTGTTAAGGGAAGGTCGTGTCTGACTAACTTGATTGGATTTTTTGAGGAGGTAACAAAGAGGGTCGATGAGGGTGGTGCATTTGATGTAGTCTACATGGATTTTAATAAGGCTTTTGACAAGGTCTCACGTGGCAGACTAGTCAAAAAAGTACAAGGCCATGGGATCCAAGGGAGAGTGGCAAGTTGGATCCAAAATTGGCTCAGTGGCAGGAAGCAAAGGGTAATGGTCGACGGGTGTTTTTGTGGCTGGAAGGCTGTTTCCAGTGGGGTTCCAAAGGGCTCTGTACTAGGTCCCTTGCTTTTTGTGATATATATTAATGATTTGGATTTAAATATAGGGGGCATGATTAAGAAGTTTGCAAATAATACAAAAATTGGCTGTGTGGTTGATAGTGAGGAGGAAAGCTGTGGACTGCAGGAAGATATCAATGGACTGATCAGGTGGGCAGAAAAGTGGCAAATGGATTTCAATCTGGAGAAGTGTGAGGTAATGCATTTGGGGAGGGCAAACAAGGCAAGGGAGTACACAATAAATGGGAGGATACTGAAAGATGTAGAGGAAGTGAGGGACCTTGGAGTGCATGTCCACAGATCCCTGAAGGTGGCAGGACATGTAGATAAGATGGTTAAGAAGGCAAACGGGATACTTTCCTTTATTATCCGAGGCATAGAATATAAGAGCAGGGAGGTTATGCTGGAACTGTATAAAACACTGGTCAGGCCACAGCTTGAGTACTGAATACAGTTCTGGTCACCACATTGCAGGAAGCATGTATTTGCACTAGAGAGCGTACAGAGGAGATTTACGAGGATGTTGCCAGGGCTGGAGAATTTTAGCTATGAGGAAAGATTGGGTAGGCTGGGGTTGTTCTCTTTGGAACAGAGGAGGCTGAGGGGTGATTTAATTGAGGTGTACAAAATCATGAGAGGCCGAGATAGAGTGGATAGGAAGGACCTATTTCCCCTAGCAGGGGGCATAGATTTAAAATGATTGCTAAAAAGATTAGCAAGGAGCTGAGGAAATTTTTTTTCACCCAAACAGTGGTAGGGATCTGGAGCTCACTGCCTAAAAGTGTGGTAGAGGCAGAAACCCTCAACTCATTTAAAAAGTACCTGGATGTGCACCTGAAGTGCCGTGACCTACAAGGCTACGGGTCAAGTGCTGGAAAGTGGGATTAGGCTGGGTGGCTCATTTTCGGCCAGCACGGACATGATGGGCTGAATGGCCTCCTTCTGTGCCATAAATTTTCTATGATTCTATGGAGGAGGGTACAGAGATAAGGAGGGGCGATGCCATGGAGGGATTTGAAAACAAGGTTGAGAATTTTTAAATCGAGTCATTGTCGGACTGGGAGCCAATGTAAGTCAGTGGTGAACGGGACTTGGTGCGATACGGACAGCAGAATACACGTAGTATTGTGCTCTCAGGACTGCAGCTGAGCTGTAGGCTCCTGGTCTGCTTTATTGCCCAAGGTGCAGCCAGGGGGCAGGCTTGGACTGGGAGTATGCCCATGCCATGCAAGTGGCCCAAGACAGGAAATTCAAGGGCACCTCCCCCTCTGATAAGTGCAATGCACCTGAGATGCATTGTACATTTCAGGCTCCCAGCGGTCTACCCCAGATAAATAGCTACCATAGCATTTCTTAGCCAAGGGAGTCAGAAAACCTGTTTGTGACAGCTGTTGGCAGGTGCAGGAGAGTGAGCTTTGCAGGTAGGGATGGATCACTGAACCTTTGGCTTTCCATTGCGCTGTGGGAGGAAGCACCTAGTGCCCACTCATTTCCTTCCTCTAACAACTATGTGCATCAAAGTAACATTACACAGGAATGTAGGAAATACAGGACCAGAAAAGACTAAGCTGGTCCTGAAAACTAATATTTCCCAATCGCCCAGTCACTCAAATATCTATCCAATTCTCCCTAAAGTTTTGCCACAGCATCAACTTCCCTTTACAGTCTGTTCCACATCTTCACCACCCTCTGCGTAAAGTAATTAAATCTAAACTGCCTGTTGTACCTGACCTCTTCTAAACTTAAGCCCATGTCCCCAGGCTCTAAAGTTTATGACAATCATAAAATATGAGCCCTGAATTTCCTCAGGGGTTGTCCTGATCACTGGTAACTTTGGCTGGAAAACAGCAAGTTTCGGTAAAGTTGCAACGAGAGATCGGGTCAACGCCGATTGAAATGTACAACCATTCAATTTATCTATTTCCCTATGAAGTTTGCTTATTTCAATATTATTTCTCCTGAGTCTTCTCTTCTCCAGAGTGACCAATTCCAGGTTCTCCTCAACATTTCCTCATAGCTCAGATGTCTTAAGCTAGATATCAACTTGGCTGACTTTTTCTGTACTGCTACCAGTGCCCAGATATCCTTGCTGTTGTACAGTGACCAGAATTGTATACAATACTCCAGGTACAGCTCTACCAGTGTCTTATACATAGTCCGATTTTTTTTTCACCTCCCTGCTAAATTGCAGTAGTTATGTTTTAAGTGCTTTTTTTGCTGCTTTTATTGTGAAGTTGGAATGGAGATCAGCATGAGCAGTAGTGTGATACTTGATCACATGGTACCTGTGGAAAAATGCTACCTCACTTGTGTTATTACCCTGCTCCCGAGGCCACACACAGTGTATAAAATATTTTTTTGTATGTTTTACGATGCTTCAGTCAGCACATTTGTCCTTCTTTAATAAGATGTGGCTTCCTATCCATGATATTCATGTTATATGCCTTGAGACTGATTGTTACTTTTTGAATTAGTTTATGTAAAAAAAATCTATGTATCAATGTATAGTAAAAATAATTATCTCTTGGGAAATTCAGTGTATGATTCCATTGGAAAAGAAGGCAGCGATATTCTACATGGAAATATTGATCAATTGGGGTCCTACAGTGAATGCACCTCGGCTCAAGCCCCTTCTGGAAAATTTAATGGACAATATTGTAAACTGACAATTCAACAGGTATATTGTAGCCTTTTAATCAAATACATTTGCTATTTGTGTTGTAGAACTGATCTTGCAATAAAGTTTCTTTGTTTTGAATAGGGCGAGATTGACTATAATGTTGCCATTTGTGTGCCCAATTCTTGTAAGAACGAGGATATAATGAGACTTGAATGGCTTGGTAAGAATGAATGTATTTTATAATATATTATATACGGTCTAACATTCAGTGTCCCCTGCTCTCAATGGAGGTGTTTTGTCAGGTCTCAGCTTGGCTCCTGGTTAACATACAATGCTTCAGTGGAACACTTCTTTGTGGAGAGAAGGAGGCAGGACCATTTCTGTCCTGTAAATGTATAGTTCTCTGCTAGCTAACTGGAGAGCTGCATTGAAAGCAGCATAAACTGTTGCGATTTTACAATAAATGTAGTTCTGAGCAGAGTTTGTTTTCATATCAAAGCAAATGGAGCAAGATCCCATCAGTGATTCCTATGCTGATTGTCCCCTTGTGATCTGTATATTGACATAATTATTGGCATTTCATTTTTTTTTCAATTTATTTTATTCCACCTCTAATTTTCTCCATTTTCTCTTGAAGCTGCTGCTCACATTGGAGTATAGCTCCACTTGCTCTGGCCACTCTCTGGTACCTCCTTTACAGGTTAGCCTAGGCAGTGAGCACCGTTAGCCTCTAATACTGTGAGGGGCATCACAGTCATGCTCAATTACCTGAAATCTGCACATACACACTCTTTATTTCAGTTGGATGCCTGCCATGCTTAAAAGTCTCCAAACCAAACAACTGAGGTATCTACATAAGAAGAGTACCTGTTTGCCTGATAGAGTGCACACTCTCTCTGGGCACAGAGACATCCCACTTAAATCCAGAAAGCTTAGTGGCAGGTTGATAGACACAAGGTTTAGGGACACCTAAGTGTGCACAGGAGTATACTAGAGTTGAACCAGCTGAAATCGTGCAATTTACCAACACAGAGGATTGATAAACTTCCTGCTGCTTGTCCAGTTAGGATCACCCTCTTTATTAGGACAATGGCCTGTGGAGTTATCTGGAGTTGAGTGGAAACAATCCTAGCCCCCAATCACCAGTTTAACCATCCAGGTTCCATTAATGAATTGGAATATGTCAGACCTGCCTAACCCATGTATTGGATTACTGAGTCTGTCACAGAGGGTTGACTCATCTCCAATCTTCTAAGTTGAAACCAAAGAGACCCCACCTATCTCCCCCTCACCCAAAGAGGATAGTCACTAGTTGATCATTACACAATTGACAAATGGGGTTTGGCCCCATGACTAGGTGGACAGAATGTACCAGGAACACCCCACAAGGACATAATGAGTAACGCAACTCACCATAAAATGTGAGAGATGCACACTTTCTGGCAGAGGTTACTGGATAGCAATCACAAATGAGAATCCGTCTATCCTCCCCTTCCCCCCCCCCCCCCCCCCACCCCGCCGACCCAGGAGTGTTGAGGTTAATTGTAGCATGCTACTGCCATCCCTGCTGAAATCAGATTACTCAGCACAGGCCTGGGATCAAACCTGGGCCATTATTGGTCTGCAGTTCCATTTTACATCAGCCACTGTAGCTACCAACTGGGGCATCACAGAAGCTATCTTCTGAACTTGCAGATTTATGCACAAATCTGGCAAAAACTGCCAGGGTTACTACTCTCTATTTTCCTGCTTGTAAGTACAAATGTGAACAATACAAGTTGGGATTGGATCAGGACTTTTGTTAACTTTCATAGAGTCAAGTAGAAATTTCTAGTACTAAATATCGTACCTTTAGTTATTTTTTATTTTCAGGTATTTTCAAGTACAGCAACAGATCTTTCATAGCTCCTTCACCAATACTATCATCCCTTGTGACCAACACTACACACAGAGTGAAAAGTGTCCACTGCCAAAATAACATTCCTTACGTTGATGCCTTTGTGGGCATTTGTATGTACGTATTACACATCTACAGTATCTTATGACTTAACATTACATTTCTGTGTTTACATGGAAAATGTTTCTTACATTCTTTTTTCTAAAACAGATTTATTGTTGCTCTTTTCATTACCATGACGACAGCTGGGTCCATATTTATAATAATAAAGGAGTGGAGGATCAGATCATCTGGTAACGTGCTGAAAGATGATTTAAATCCAGCTCACAAGCATTATGGGGCAGTTTCATTTAATAAAATAAATGGTCAGCAATTGCAAGAAAGTATCACAAAATCCAAGCATGAACCACCAGAGCACAATGTAACGGAGAGAACAGAAAAGAACAATGGAATAGGTAAGTTTGTATTTAATATTACTGGTAACTTATTGAAAAAATGTATCATAATGTAAAGCAAATCTATTTCTAGTGATAGTGGTACAAATAATTGATTTCAATGGGAATGAAAATCGGGTGGTTTCTATAATGGGCAATGGATCTGTAATGTCAGTTTTACACCAGGGCAGCAAGTTGAAAATCCACCGCACGTCATAATGTAGTAAAGTCCAAATGGTTTTAGTAGCTAAAATAATGAGCTTTGGTTAGAAAAATAGTTCTTAATATTTAATTATGCTTTGCTTAAATCTCTACATCATTAATATACCTGCTATGTGTGTGGCCAGCATTACAAGCAAAACTATAGGAAGTACCATCTCCTCAGAAACTGATGACTGAATCTTCAAAACATTACAGTACAAGGAGTATAATTCTTAATGTGATGTTATTGAGTTAATGAGACCTTAAAGGCTCCTTCACTGAATCGTTCTACTGCACAGAAGGAGGCCATTTGACCCACAGTACCTGTGTCAGCTCTCTGAAAGAACTATCATTTGTCTCATTTTGACAACATTTTTCACTTTGTCTCACTTCCCTGCCCTTTTCCCTGTACCCTTTTAAAATTTTCTTTTTCAAATATTTATCTAATTCATTTTTAAGTTATTATGAATCCTGTTTCTATCACTGTTTCTGGTGGTAGGGTATTCCATGTTCTAACAACCCTCTGTATAAAAAAAATCTCCTAACCTCTCTCTTTGTTCTTTTGCTGATGATCTTAAACTTTCGACCTCTAGGTATCAACTCACCAACCATTGGAAATAGCTTCTCCCCCATATACCTTATCAAAATCCTCCATGATTTTAAACACTATCACATCTCCTGTTAGCCTTCTGTGTTCCAATGAAAAAAGCCCTAGTTTCTCTCATCTCTCCTCATAACTAAAGCCTCTCAATCCCTGCATCTTCTTAGTGAATCTCTTCTGTATCCATTCCATGGCCTTGACACCCTCCATAAAGTAGGGCACTCTAACTGGACACAATAACCCCCAAATTCCTGATGGGCCTATCTGTTGCCAGAAGTACAGTGGGATGGGACTTCTGCCTGCCATTCGCTCCCACCAGTCCCCAAATCATGGGGAAGGGGTTATTTACATAAAGGTGCCTCCGTTGGGGCATAACTATTGTGGCCAAAGAAAGAAGAAAACTGTAAAATATTCAGGAGTGCTCTGCTGTTGCATCCTAAAGGCTTGGATTCATCTGATTTTATAACTTATATCTGGCAAATTTGAGCAGAAAAATGATAGGCCAAATATCTGCCCACTTTGCGCAATACACACATTTCCAATGGTGGGACAAATAGGTGCAGGTAGAGCCTGTCTGATACAAACAGGCATTTTATTAAAACATTTAAATTCGGCTGGAAATGTCCTGTGTGCAATTTCCTTCTGCTCATGTGTGCAGGATGCTAAATTATATGTTTACCATTGTGGTAGTGTAGGAATAGATGGATAATTTTTGGGTTGGCAAGTTGTAACTAGTTGGGTGCCGCAAGAATCAGTGCTTGGGCCTCAGCTATTTACAATCTATGCTAATGACTTAGATGAAGGGACCGAGTGTAATGTATCCAAGTTTGCTGATGATACAAAGCTAGGTGGGAAAGTAAGCTGTGAGGAGGACGCAAAGAGCCGCAAAGGGATATAGACAGGTTAAATGACTTGGTGAGAAGGTGGCAGATGGAGTATAATGTGGGGAAATGTGAAATTATCCACTTTGGTAGGAAGAATAGAAAAGCAGATGTTTTTTTAAAAGATGAGAGATTAAGAAAAGTTGGTATTCAGAGGGATTTGGGTGTCCTTGTACACGAATTACAGAAAGTTAACATGCAGGTACAGCAAGCAATTAGGAAAGCAAATGGTATGTTGACCTTTATTGCAAGGGGGTTGGAGTATAAAAGTAAGGAAGTCTTGCTGCAATTACATAGGGTTTTGGTGAGACCTCATTTGGAGTACTGTGTACAGTTTTGGTCTCCTTATTTGAGGAAGGGTATACTTGCCTTAGAGGGGGTGCAATGAAGGTTCACTAGATTGATTTCTGGGATGAGAGGGTTGTCCTATGAGGAGAGATTGAGTAGAATAGGACTTTATTCTCTGGAATTTAGAAGAATGAGAGGTGATTTCATTGAAACATAATAAGATTCTGAGAGGGCTTGACAGGGTAGATGCTAAGAGGCAATTTCCCCTGGCTAGAACCGGGGGACGTAGTCTCAGGATAAGGGGTCGGCCATTTAGGACTGAGTTGAGGAGAAATTTCTTCACTCAGAGGATTGTGAATCTTTGGAATTCTCTACCCCAGAGGGCTATGGATACTCAGTTGTTGAGGATATTCAAAACTGAAATCGATAGATTTTTGGACTCTAAGGGAATCAAGGGATATGGGAATAGGATGGGAAAGTGGAGTTGAGGTAGAAGATCAGCCATGATCTCATTGAATGCAGCAGGTTCACTCCTGCTCCTATTATATGTATAATGGGTGTCCAGTGTTGGTAGGGACTCATAAGTATACAGAAGTTCATTTAAGTATTTTCAGGGCATTACTACGCCATGGGGGTAAATTTCTTAGGAGCTTCTCCCACTCTGCTGCTGTGACTTCAGTGGAAAATCAGCGGAAACTCCTCCACATCTTCCTTAAATTTATTTTTGCTTTTTATCTGCTGCCATTTTGGTTTTACAAAACTTTTGTGGCAATTGTTATCCTGCGTTCCTACAGCTCCATTACTGTCACCAATGGGTTTCCCAATGACAGATCCCTTTTTTCAGTTTTTGGAGGCTGTAGCTCAGGTTCTGTGACCACCTGCTGGTGCTCTCACACCGACATCCACAGACAGAGGCACATATACTTCACTTTGGCAGATTAGTGCTTGTGGGGGCTCCAGTTCTCAAGATGGACTATGGGAGCAGGACCAACATCACAAATATGATAGGAGAGATTTTCCTGGGTCTGCACCGGAAGATTCATTAGGTTCCTTTACAGCCATGTGCTCTGACCAGCCTGATTTTCCGCTATTCACCGGCCCAGGCAATCCAGTGCATCCTGGGTGCAGTCCCTGTAAAATCTCCCCTGAGATGTGAAGGCCTGACTAACATTAATGCTAGATGTTTCTTCAGAAGCATCCCAATCAATGTATGTTATGCTTTCAGTAGTACTGCATGAAAGAAGGTGTGCAAAATGATCTGCAGACAGCAAAGCTTAATTTAACACACTAACCTACATGCCACCAACTACATCTGCAGGCTTTGGCATTCCTACTTGTGGCAAACTCTCTTCACAGAGTCCAGGTAATAGTGAGTCAGGTGCAGAGCTGTACCATCTGCTGCAAGAACATTCACAAGGCTGGCAAAGGCAGTGGCAGTAACAGTTAGCTGAGGCCTTAAACTTGCCTCTGCCTCTTTCCAGATGTGCTACAATGTGAATGGTTCAATGTAATGTCAAACAGAGCCACTACCTCCAAGCTAGCTCATTTAGCACCACCTCCATTTCGGCAGCTACCAAAGAAGGAGTCAGGCTGGACTGCCCCATCACTTGCCTGCAGAATTGTGCCTGCACCTTGGGTTTCCTTTCCCTTCATTTTTGCCTGTCACTTCTTAATTCTCTCTTCCTTCAACCTTGGAAAAGTCTGTCATTGGGTTGAAATGTCTTTTGAGCCTTTCCTAAGGTAGCAAGGACTTTTGACTACCCTGCTCTGACACTTCCTTTTAATTATCTCATTCCTTTAAATTTCACCTAGATCCAATTTTCCAATCCCATAACTAGCATGTCCCCCATACACATCAAAATTTGCTCCTGGAGCTATGCTTTATTTTGAAGCTGATGGAGAAAAATTGCATGCAACTCCTTTGCACCTCTTTTGACCATTTGGTAGTAAAGTGCTCCCAATTCGGAAAAATCCAGTCTACGGTGTATGCAAGTTCCCCAATGTTTGTACATTATTGTATTCATCAGTTGTCAATGTTTGTAATTCAGGTTTTGTTGAACTGAAGAACATTTCTCTTTCTAACTCCATTCTTAGATATTTGATATACGTCGCGAAAGTCCAACATTTCTTCGAAACTTTATCATGTATCTTTTCCCAGGAGTTCCATACTTTTTCCATTTCATTTAATCCATTTAATATTAATCTACCAGTGACACCTTTGTGGAAGCAGCGTATCATGGAAATGAAAATGAAACAAGATGAAAAGAAATGAGAAGTTGCATGGAACAATAACTCTTTAGAGATATAACTGGAGTGTTGCAGTAATTTGCTGATATCTGTAATTGTACAAAGTTTTATTTTAAACATTTTTTTCCATGTTGTTTGGTCCTTGCAGAATTCTTCGATTGGGTACTAACATCCTTCGCCATACAAAAAAGTGTTCCTGCCGTGTTATGCACTGAGAACTCTGTGGGAAGCTATTCCGTGATAAATGGGATCCGAGTCCTGAGTTTACTGTGGATAATTTCAGGACATATCTGCCATTTTATTTTATTCAATAATCTAGGTACAGTAGATGATATTAGGCATTATCTGTGCATGAATACGTCTTCTTCACCATTTTTTTTTGTTGTTTTGTAAGATTCACTTAGATGAAAGGAAAAGTTTACCAGAAAAATGTTAATGGAACTCTATTAAAAAAGCTTGTGTTGTCAGGATGTAACTTCTGTTTACAAGCTATCCTTAAGTGCTAGAAATTGGTGTTGGCAGTGCGAGGACACAAGTACAAAATTAACAAATCCCATGCTTAGAGGGAATATCTTTTTTCACCATTGATTAGCTGATATCTGAAATTGACTCCCAGGAAAAACAATTAATTGTCTCGATTAAATCCTTTAAAGGTAGCTCAGATAAATATCTATTTAATGTTATAAAAATAGAGATAGATACATATTATCAGACACTCTAGGGAGTATCAGGGATAATTACCTGCGTTTGTGCTTCTGATGTGGAACAGTGTATACAGGCATACGTTGGATAATCGAGTGTGATAGCTGGTGGCCCATTATGCAGCCGGCCCAATTTTCTGCCCATTTAATGTGCTATTTTCCATGCTTGTTGCCCTGAGCACAAAAGCAGAAAATTGGCTCCATGATGTTCATTTGCTTCTGGGACAGGGGATATTTCATCTGTGGAATAGAACTAGCAGAGTTGAGTAATTCTTTTTTTTATTTGTTCACGGGATGTCGGCTTTGCTGGCATCCCATGAACGTTTATTGCCCATCCCTAATTCCCCTTGAGAAGGTGGAGGTGAGCCGTGTTCTTGAACCACTGCAGTCCGTGTGGCGAACGTTCTCCCACGGTGCTGTCAGATAGGGACTTCCAGGATTTTGACCCAGCGACGATGAAGTAACGGCGATATATTTCCAAGTCGGGATGTGTGTGGCTTGGAGGGGAACGTGCAAGTGGTGTTGTTCCCATGTGCTTGCTGCACTTGTCCTTCTAGATGGTAGAGGTTGTGGGTTTGGGAGGTGCTGTCGAAGAAGCCTTGGCGAGTTGCTGCAGTGCATCTTGAAATGGTACACACTACAGCCACGGTGCACTGGTGGTGAAGGGAGTGAATGTTTAGGGTGGTGGATGGGGTGCCAATCAAGCAGGCTGCTTTGTCTTGGATGGTGTTGAGCTTCTTGAGTGTTGTTGGAGCTGCACTCATCCAGGCAAGTGGAGAGTATTCCATCGCACTCCTGACTTGTGCCTTGTAGATGGTGGAAAGGCTTTGGGGAGTCAGGAGGTGAGTCACTCACCACAGAATACCCAGCCTCTGATGTGCTCTTGTAGCTACAGTATTTATGTGGCTGGTCCAGTTAAGTTTCTGGTCAATGGTGACTCCCAGGATGTTGATGGTGGAGGATTCAGCGATGGTAATCGCTGAATGTCAAGGGGAGGTGGTTAGTAATATGGTTTGTAAAGCCGGTTTTTGTTCAATACCTTTAGGGATTGGCGAAAAATATCCCAGAGATTTATATTCTTGAAAGCTGTATTTGCTGTAGGTTGCTGTCCTCAGGAGATTGAGTGGGTTGGGTAGAATCCTTGATAGGTCACAATTTACCTGGCCATGCCAAATCAAAGGGCCTTATTACATACTTTCTTATCTTTATATTATGCAAATTATGTAAACACTCTGCTTACAAGGCACATAAATATTTCACATTTAACACATTTACCATTTCCAGTTTAAAAATATCACACTTGTGTTTTTTTTTCATTTCTTTTAGATAATCCAGCACAGTGGTTGGTCTCTGTCCCAAACAATGTCCTTTATATTTTTTCGCTTGGTGGCCCTTTCTATTTGGCAGTGGATACCTTTTTTCTAATTAGGTGAGTTAAAAAGTTTCAGAGTAACATGCGCAACACAGTAGTTAAACTGTGATATAACTTTCATTGTCTTTGGGTGAGAGGGTACTAAACAATCACCGGGCAACCAAGAGGAGATGTTCATTAACTGATTTGTAAAAGAAAAAATAATTTGGGTGTGATTACTGGTCGTTCACTAAACATTTTCTGCCAATATGCTATCAACAAAGCTAATCGAATATTGGGATCCTCAAAGGCATTTGACTCCAAGCTGAAAGAAATTCTTTTAACCTTGTATGGATCACTGGTAAGGCCATATTTTGAACTTTACGTGAAATTTGTGGTACACGATTTTCAAAAGGATATTTAAGGATTGCAGAACAGTCAGAGAAAAGCAACAAGCATGATTTTGGGATTTAGAGATCTACGTTATGAGATTCACAGAGCTAAACTTGTTTTTGTTAAAGGCTAGAAGGTTGAGGGAGACACTAGGTCTTTAAAGTGCTGGGATGTCTAGAAATAAGCAGCTATTTGACATAGGCGATGATCCCAGAATTTTCTGACACAAGCACAAAATTCTCAACATTCAATATTTCTTATGTTCTTAACAACCAACTACAACGAAAACAGTATTAGAAATAGGCTTCCTTACAGCCCTGGAAAACAATATACTGCAGATACATTCTGTTTCTAAATTGGGAGGTTGTGTCTGATACCTGACATTTTAGTGACATTGTGCAGCAATATATTAGTCCCTCTGGCAATCTGATGGTGATTCAAACTGGCTTTGGCTTCAGACTGGCAAATTTATATATTTTTTGAGGGTGATGGGAATTGAATGCATTTTCTCTCTGAGTACATACCACTGCTAAGAAGCTGGATGCACACTCTAGTCCAAGAACCTGCCATTGATGCTCTAAGCCAGCCCCTAGGAAGTGCGCAAGACTGATCCGAGGACTAGAGTCATAGAGTTAGAGTCATAGAGTTATACAGCACGGATAGAGGCCCTTCGGCCCATCGTGTCCGCGCCGGCCATCAAGCCCTGTCTACTCTAATCCCATATTCCAGCATTTGGTCCGTAGCCTTGTATGCTATGGCATTTCAAGTGCTCATCCAAATGCTTCTTGAATGTTGTGAGGGTTCCTGCCTCCACAACCCTTTCAGGCAGTGAGTTCCAGACTCCAAACACCCTCTGGGTGAAAAAGTTCTTTCTCAAATCCCCTCTAAACCTCCCGCCTTTTACCTTGAATCTATGTCCCCTTGTTATAGAACCCTCAACGAAGGGAAAAAGCTCCTTAGTATCCATCCTATCTGTGCCCCTCATAATTTTGTACACCTCAATCATGTCCCCCCTCAGCCTCCTCTGCTCCAAGGAAAACAAACCCAATCTTCCCAGTCTCTCTTCATAGCTGAAGCGCTCCAGCCCTGGTAACATCCTGGTGAATCTCCTCTGCACCCTCTCCAAAGCGATCACATCCTTCCTGTAGTGTGGCGACCAGAACTGCACACAGTACTCCAGCTGTGGCCTAACCAGTGTTTTATACAGCTCCATCATAACCTCCTTGCTCTTATATTCTATGCCTCGGCTAATAAAGGCAAGTATCCCATATGCCTTCTTTACCACCTTATCTACCTGTTCCGCCGCCTTCAGGGATCTGTGAACTTGCACACCAAGATCCCTCTGACCCTCTGTCTTGCCTAGGGTCCTCCCATTCATTGTGTATTCCCTTGCCTTGTTAGTCCCTCCAAAGTGCATCACCTCGCACTTTTCCGGGTTAAATTCCATTTGCCACTGTTCCGCCCATCTGACCAACCCATCTATATCGTCCTGCAGACTGAGGCTATCCTCCTCGCTATTTACCACCCTACCAATTTTTGTATCATCAGCGAACTTACTGATCATACCTTTTACATTCATATCCAAGTCATTAATGTAGACCACAAACAGCAAGGGACCCAGCACCGATCCCTGTGGTACCCCACTGGCCACAGGCTTCCAGTCACAAAAACAACTAGTCTCTCTTAAAAATTTCCCTTTCACTGTGAGAAGGCAAAGGTTCTTTGCATAGCATCTGACATTTAGAAGAGTGTGGAGAGGGAAGAGTCAAATCTACCCGACGGTTAGAGGGATGAAATTTCAGCCAAAGTGTAACATGAAAGAAAAGAGGATATAAACTGCACACAGATGGGCCAAAAATCCACAGGGAAGACCCAATGGTGTAAGGGCCGGGATGTACCTGCCGGTTACCTTCGCTCTTGATTCCACCAACGTATGTGGGGTCAGGGGCAGGTCACCTTGTTTAAATAATACTAGCGGGTGCCCTCACCACTTGGGGTTCATCTTGAGCACCCACCAGACAGGGAAGACTGTAAAATGTGGTGGAGGCTGGCTCCTCCAAGAAACATCCTGTATGTGGCCCATGAACCCCTTATAATCTGTCCAATTTTAAAACATTCAGATCGGGGTCATGTCCCAGGCCTGGGTCCCCAGGTGGGCCCCACTTCCACTGACCAACAAGCCCCCTCTCACCTGGCATCCCAGCCTACCACTCTTCCACCAGGCTGGAGCTGAGGAAACTTCCGGCTGGGAGTCCGTCTCCTGGACACATATCCTCTGACCCAGGTGATCTTGTTTGGCGCAGATGAAGACTGGCGAAGAAAGCCGCGACCTGGTGTATCTGGGCCCTTGCCTATTTCCTGGCCCTTGCACTTCACTTCCTTTAGCCTTATGCAGTGAGTGAGAAGGAAGGTCCATGGGTTTTAGGGCTCAGAAACTTTAAAAAGTCAGAATGATTTACAGTCACGCGGCAAAGATCTGGGCCATTAAAAAAATGTAAAAGGCCATGATTTATTGCCTATATATAACTATATTACATTTAAGACTAAACAAAGTGTTGTGACAGCCTCTTAAATTAGTTACTATATCATTAGGAATTGGTCATTTTATTAATCAAGAATAACTCTGCATGGTTTAATAAAAGACTGACCGTGAACATAAGAACATAAGAAACAGGAGCAGGAGTAGGCCATCTGGCCCCTCGAGCCTGCTCCACCATTCAACAAGATCATGGCTGATCTTCTATCTCAACGCTATTTTCCTGCACTATCCCCACATCCCTTGATGCCTTTAATAAATGTCAATTTGTATTGTGATCTTTTTCAGCGGTTTGCTGAGTGCAAGAACGCTTTTAAACATGCATGTCCAACCTGAGCAAGGACTGACCCTCAAGATTATAAAAGATTATGTGATTAAAAGATTACAAAGGTAATGTATCGTTTAATGTTGCATCATAAATGCAGTCATTTGGCAACTAAAAAAATGTGTTTTTTTGGCACCGAATCTAGGCTGACACTGTCGGAGGTGCCGTATTAAACCAAGGCCCCGTTTGCTCTCTCAGGTGGATGTAAAAGATCCTGTGGCACTATTCGAAGAAGTTCAGGAGAGTTCTCCCTGGTGTCCTGGCCAATATTTATCCCTCAATCAACATCACTAAATCAGATTATCTGTTTTGTTCATTGCTGTTTCTGGGAGCTTTCTGTATGCAAATTGACTGCCGCATTTCCTAAATTACAACAGTGACTACACTTCAAAGATACTTCATTGGCTGTAAAGCTTTGGGACGTCCTGAGATCTTGAAAGGTGCAAGTCTTTCTTTCTTCCTTCTTACCTTGTCTGCTCTCTTATGCTACTCTTTTGTTAAACTTGGCAGTTTCCTGATTATTGGCCATCTTCCTCGTCTGATCCTTTGCCACGCCTTTTAGTCACCAAAGCTATTTGCATGCTCTTTAATTCTTTCAATGTCTTTTCATTGCCTCACTGAGATGATCTTTTACATCATCTAACATTTCCTTTCTTTTCTATGAAGCAGTTTGCAGGGGACTAACTAAACCCATTGACTTTCTCTCTGCGATTGGAGTATCTGTTGTTTCTTCCTGTCTCTTTCTCTTTTTTCTCATCCCTATGAAAAGGCTTTCTTGTCTTCCACTTTTTAGTTCTGATGTTTTCTCTTTACAACTGCTGACTGACCTGCTGTCTATTCGCAGCATTTTCTGTTCTAACTTCAGATTTCCAGTATTTCCATATTTTTTTCTTTTTATTTGTGCTATCTGATACCTGCACATGGATTACTTCATCAACAAGTCAAGATGGCCTCGGGCATTAAGATGCTTTTGTTCGAACATGTCTACGAAGATAGGACACTGAAGTTCTGTGCTCTGAGTCCAGAGGGTTTCCCATATCTTCCAGTCGTCCTCAGAATCAATGCAGTGGCATGTCCATCTTAATTAGGGTGATCAGCTGTCACAATAAGTGTAAACTATTGTATGTCACATAGATGCCGAGATTAAATCTACGTGCTCCCGTTGCGAAGAGGAAGGTATCTTGTTTACATCCTAGAGCTTGTCTCAGCTGGAGACTTACTGGATGAGAGGGTATCCTGGAACTGTATTTGTCTTGTGTTAATTAGAATGAGCTGTCTAAGATAATTTGTTCTTAATGGTCTCACACATGAAGATGCTAATAGTTTTATTCAGTTTAGAATGTATACAACACATACCTGCTTGATATTAAAGTACATATCCATTGACAATAGAATTCGAGCAGAGAAGCAAAGAATCTCTGGAGATTTAGTTTGAGACTATTATGTAGTGATAGCAAAGAGTGCCCACAGCTCCTATATAATTACACCAGTAAAGTAGAAGGAAATATTCCCCTTGGTATATGCTAGAGGATATTTTCAAACCTCGACTGATTGCACAAAAGACCTCAGAAGTCTTACTGACCAGAAGGTAACACCACAGTAAGAAGAGATAGAGTGAAGGCCGATACAACAAAAAAATAGGAAAAAAAGGTGAAAGATATCTTGCAAATTATTACAGAATCATGGAATTTCATGACATAGCAGGAGGCCATTCAGCCCATTGTGCCTGTGCTGGATCCCTGAAAGAGTTATCCACTTAAATCCCATTGCCTTATCGTTTCCCCATGCCCTTTTAATTTTTTTCTTTTTCAAAATCCTATCCTCTTCCCTTTTAAAAGCTTTAATGAATTCTTACCATTCTATGGTTTTATCACTAAATTTAGTGAAGCAAAGTATAATTGCTACCTCCTGATTTATTTTGCCTTCTATTTCACTTTTTTCAACCTTGGCAGTGACCAGCACTTCAGACCTTGGAAAGAAAAAAATATCTTGGTTAATTCCACATCTGGGACTTTCAAAAATTAAACCAACATTAAAACCAACCTTAATTACTGGTTTTACTTTAAAGTCTAAGGTTTATATTTTCCATCATTTGCTGATTTTAGTGAAAAAGTAGCAGTGAATATAAAACAAGGAACACCACTTTCTACTCATGTCTACTCCTTAGCTAAAATTAGCAAATGGTAGAAAATGTGCCCCTAAGTAAGTCAGATCAAGAAAAGCAATGTAACCTAAAATTAGTGTTGTTAATTAAAAAAATTATAATAATACATTACAACAGGTTATGACAGGAGAAGGTACAACTGTCAACATTAATCAAGATGACTATTGGAGCTGTAGCGTTTGTGGTTGTCTTCTTGAAGATTTTATAATTGAAGTGAACACAGTGTCAGGTCTGAGGTATAAACTATTGCCTCAGGGAAGTAGTTTTGCAGCAGTGGGGATGGTTATTGGTGAAAGTGGTAGATTTCCTTTCTTCCAAACCATAAAGGGAGCATTTGCAGCGTATCCTGTTGCTCTGCTGAATTTTCCAAGCAAAGGGGAATGCTTTGTCAGATAAAAAGGTGTAATGTGTGACACCATGTAAACTGTCATTTTGTATTCTGCTTCTGCCCTCGGAGTTGCATTCTTCGATGTGACATTTTAGGTATCTGAGTACCCGATTGCAGAATGGAAATTGATATGCAAAAGTTTTATACACCATTACTAGCTCTTAAATTTGCAGTGATATACCAGGAGAGATGGATTCAATTATCTATCCATCTCCTCTCTGGCTTTACTGTTACAATAAATAAATAATAGTGGATATTTTATAGGATCTATCCATATATATACATATATACATACAGAATTAAACTAAATTGTTAAGCATTTCTTCAACACTCTTTTGCTTTATTTTCAGAATTCTTCCACTTTACGCATACACCATGTGCTTATTTATTGGGATATATTCGCTTATTCCCTGGAAGTCCTTGGGAGAAAATCCAAAGTCCCGTTTGGATAAATGCAGGAAGTCCTGGTGGACAAATCTGTTATTTCTCAACAACTTCATTTTGATTGACCAACGTGTAAGTCTTTTCCTAATAGAAAGTCAGGCTGTTTATGATTTACACTGACGTTTTTACTATTGTGCAAGCTACATGACCAGTGTTTCATCTGTCATATGGTGCTAAATAGAACCACAGCTATAGTTATTGGAGAAGATAATGATCTCTATATTAACGACCCTACAACTGGTGGGAGAGGGTGGAGGTGGGGGGGGGGGGGGGGGCTTTAAAAATGAACAAAACAGGGAACACGACCCAAACCACCATTTTCACAGCGGTGTGTTTCGGGGGGTACGAGTGCGGGACGCTTCATTAACATATTTAAATCAGGATCGGACAGTGCAATTGGGAACTTGATTTAAATTTAACAGTTGCTGCGCGGGTTTCCCATGGCACAGGAAACCTGATAGTGAAAGAATCATAGAAATTTATGGCACAGAAGGAGGCCATTCGGCCCATCGTGTCTGTGGTGGCAAAAAAGAACTATCCAACCTATTCTCATTTTCCTGCTCTTGGTCCATAGCTGTGTAGGTTACGGCACCTCAATTGCACATCCAAGTACCCTTTAAATGCGAAGAGGGTTTCTGCCTCTACCATCCTCTCAGGCAGTGAGTTCCAGACCCCCACCACTCTCTGAGTGAAAATATTTCTCCTCAACTCCCCTCTAATCCTTCTACCTGTTTCTTTAAATCTATGCCCCCTGGTTATTGACCTCTCTGCTAAGGGAAGTAGGTCCTTCCTATCCACTCTATCCAGGCCCCTCATAATTTTATACACCTCAATTAAATCTCCCCTCAGCCTCCTCTGTTCCAAAGAAAACAACCCCAGCCTATCCAATCGTTCCTCGTAGCTAAAATTCTCCAGTCCTGGCAACATCCTCATAAAAAGAGAGGCAGAAGCTGCCGACTGAAGAAGGTAATTGCCTTTTACAGCACTCTTTGTGGGCCAGGAGGAGCAGGAGTGCTCCCCGGGCCCCTCAAGGAAGCCTTTGGCCTCCCTCCTGCTGACTGCGGCTTCTTTATCCCCCCACTGCTGCGGTCGGCGACCTCCCCCCAAGCACCAATGTCCTCTCCATGCCGGGTTTTCCAAGTGCTACTGTGCTCCCCCACACCTTCCCTGCCTCCCCGTAAATATCGAGGCCAATGATTCAAATGTACCATGAATACATTGTTTGAATGGTTATTGGACATGTAGGAGGAAGGGCAGTGGCTACATTGGTAGTGTGATAATATTTTACACGAGAGACTTCAGTTTGAATCTCAACTCTGACTGATACTCAAATTAAGTTGCCCTTAGTTATGTTACCTTAGAGAAGATAATCACATCACAAATATGTTATGTCCAATTAATGTATGTATGCTTTGTGCTGCTGGATCTTTGACCTTATAGTCAACATGGCCACAATCATTTAAAGTTATTAGGATTTCATTTCAAAAGTTTTGCATAAAAAGAGAGGCAGGAGAGGGGAAGGCCGGAGATCGGGGCTTGTGCGGGGGGGGGCGGATGAGAGGCCATCACGGGAGAGGGAAAGCCGGAGATCGGTGCTTGGGTTGGGGGGGGAGGACGGGGGGAGAGGTTGGCCGTGATCGTGGCATGGAGAGGACATCGGTGCTTGGGGGGAGGTCGCCGATCGCAGGTAGAGGACTCTTTTTTGGACCAGGGATAAATGCACCACATGCTGTGGGTGTAAGCCTTACTGCTCAGTTTTGATTCTTGGTCTGTGCCAAAATAACTGATATCAGCTCAAGTGGTGGTGCAGGAAAGGGGGGAAGGGAATATCAACCATGGTTCTTATTCCTGATCAATATCCAGTGATCCCTGCTGGAAAGTGTGGCATTGAATTAGGATGGGATCAGGCTTTACTGCAATGCTGCTCTAGGGCCAATGGTGCATTAACAATTACCGTGGAGGCTTACACAGAAAGAATGGCAAGCTAACATTGGTTGATTGTCACCCATGGAACCATACTGCAGCATGAGTCACCGTCTTCAGGAGAGGAGAGTAGACATTCCAGTGATGCTGTTGTGTAGCAGAACTTCTGCCCGGCGCAGGACCTCATTCCAAAACCTGGAAAAGGGGCCATTAACACATGGGGAGAGGGGACCACTCCAAGAGGGGGAAACCACAGGCTAGTCGGCCCAAAGACCACAAGGGTTGTGAAATGTTTCAACGAGTTTCCCACACTGGCAGAACTTAGTGATCCTCAATCTCCTTTGGCTTCAATTGAAATTGAATTATATTCCTGATGGGGCCCACTTGCAGCCTGGAATGGCACCTGTACCTGATTTCCACAGACACAGATATGGGTCAATTGGAAGCATATCTGACGGGATTTCCAGGGTTGCCCGGGAACCCCCACCCAGAGATCACATCAAACTGCTATCAAGATGTGGAGAGGGGCAGAAGAAGTGCATTCCTCCCCTCTGTCGGAATTTGCTGTGCCTGTTGTGAAGGGTTGGAAAGCTGGAGGATCCGAGTTCCACCCCAAATTCTGATGTCTCCGCCTTTGCAGTGTTCAAATTCCACCTCAAAAAGGAGCAGGATTTCTGGGCTAGGATATTCTAAGAAATAAAAGAAACATACTGCATTACATTTAATATGAAATAGCTTACCAAAAAATTCTGTGTTTGCAGTGCATGGGATGGACATGGTATCTTGCAAATGACTTCCAGTTTTACATCACAACACCTCTTTTCATCTTTCTGCTGTACCGGTAAGCGTTATTATTTACTGGTGTCATGCTGTTGCTGTTATAATGAACAATTACATTGGATGCCCAGTGGTTCAGTGGTCGATGCATTGGTATTCTAGGGTAGATTTTGTGATTGGGTTTTTGGTCGGGTATGTAGGTTGGTGTGTTATGAGCATCCATTTGATCATTGGTGTGCTGATCTCACATGATTTTGCAGGGTTCACTTCATTTACTTAATGTGGGTGATCTCCGGGCCCATCTTAAGCCTAGCATTGGGAACTTGCCAGAGAGAAACAGTAAATCACATGTAAGCTGTCCTTACAGAGCCATTGTGGTGATGGGTAAAATTAAAGGACCTGGCCACTTAAAGGTAAGTGGCCACATATATTGGGGGGGGGGGGGGGGTAAAAATGTTGGCAGCTTTCTAATATTTGTAATGTATACTAGTTGATCTTCTGTGTTGTTGCACACAGAGAATCAAGATCAAATGTAGTCTTTAGATGAAACAGGGTGCACAAATATAGCTCAGTCCCCATTTTATTATTTTTATACAATCCTTTGATACTATATTATTTATAGCTGAATAGCAAAGCTTATGGCAATTTTGGAAGCAGTGGAGTAGAGTTGGTTGGATCATAAGAGTTTATTTGTAGTACAGGCTGATAGAGCAAAAAAGATGCTACAGTGCCACCAATAATGGGGTGGGGGATGGCAATTACAGCATGGCAAATTTACGTACACAGTTTCCATTATAAATGTGAATACAGGGCCCTGAAATTCCTGGGACATGACAGGTGGAAAGCCTTAATTCCACCAAGGGCGACCAAGAATTTGGGACAGGACCTCGTTTTGTCAGGTTCCTGCTCCATTTACATTTGCCCTTCAAATTCCAAGAGGGATCCATGGGTGGATCTTCTGCCACCCGTCAACACCGCACCCCCCTCCCCCCACTCACACACATCAAGGTGGCCTATCTGTGGGTGTTACCAGGCTTTTCCAGGGAGTTCTGCCCAGTCTGCCGCTAAAAGTTTTCAGAGTCTTTTAGGCAGCACTGAAGCATGCCTGGAAGGTGGTGGAGCAGACAATGTGAGGGCAGAGGTGACCATTGCTATCACTGGCAGTTCCAGACCCACAGTGCATGTCAGCTGCAGGTCTTGTTGCAGCAGATGGCACAGGTTCTGTCACTGCCTCCCTGGTCATTTGGAGCATCTGCATGTAGATCTACTCTGCCTGTCAGTATTGGTGTGAGGTTACCACAGTCTGGTGCAGTCTTACCTACCTGGCATCTACCTGTTGCTCCTCTAAAAAAAAAATGTAAGTAAAGCAGAATTCCCACGGGGCAACCCATTGTGGCAATATTGTAGATGTTGCAAAAAAAGTGGTTGTGGCAAATAACTTGGCACAAAACTTCCTGAGCAGCTAAGTGCTGACAGGGGGAAAAAGAACAAAAATCAATAAAAGCTGGAAAATTAGTCTCAAAATACAACAAATAGTCTTGTTATCGACCTCTTTAAATGCACTTCCACGTACAGCACGTTCCCAAGCAATCCTTGGTGCCCATTTTACATGGGTGGGTAATGACTCAGGGAAATTGCATCACAAGCTCCAAGAAATTGCATGGACATTCAAATGATGTTACCAGAGTCTCATTAAAATCTTGGGGAGTCCATTGGGAAACATGGCTGGGGTTCTTGTTGACATAGCAGGGGGAGGAGGATTTGGTGTAGTCTTGGGAAATTCTCTCCATTTATCTGAATAGGCTTCAAGTGGCCTGGCCTTGAAATAAATTCTTAATGGTGACAGGCGAGATGGAAAATGAGTATCGCTGCCATTGCTCATCAGCATGAGCAGAATTTTTTTTTATTTAAAGAGCAGGCAGAGTAACTTTTCTATCTGTGTTCAGGAACAGACTGCTAATGATTGTTCTGGCAGGATTTCTGTTGTTGGCCTGTTTCATTGTCACTGCTTTGATCTCATGGTTCTTCAAACTGCCAATAGGACTTCACTTGGATACCAGGTAAGCATTGAATCTGACTACTATTACAAGCTCGGGCAGTTAACTCTGGATAATATGTATAAGTCTAGAAATTACCGTCATCAATATTAACAGATAAATGCTTAATGTGTTCATATGACAGTTCTCCATTCGCTATTTTAACAGAAGTGTTAGCCTGTTTATTTTAACTGGGTTAATGGCCGTAAAGTTCCTCAGAACTGCTACGTCTCCACTGCCTTAACTTCACTGGAAGTACGGCAGAAATGCCATTTACGTGCATAAATGGGGCTCCATCGCTCTTCCGGGGAAGTTACAGCAGCGGAGTGGGAGCATGGCAAACAAGTGCATGAAACATTCGTCCACTGACATCATCAACAGTAATTTCCAGGCTATAATTTCTAGTCATACTCAACACGGGGACAAACATTATGAGGAGTTGCAGGATATGATTTATACCCCATGGGCTTTTATTATGCATGCAGTTTATGTGAATCATATCTCACAGAGCTTCAGAATATATCTCTATGCTTTGAAGATTCACTTTGAATGAGATTTACATCCATGGAAGGAGTTACATTGAGGTGAGGACAAAATAGTGAGTGTACCCCAGTAAGCAGTGTTACAACCACTATTGTTTCTCATTTATTTTATATTAACAACTTGGATTCAGAAGCTCAAAGCAAACTGGTCAAATTTGCAAATGAAAGGTATCTAAGAGGGATAGCTGAATCTGAGGACATAGCTTGGGAACTACAAAATGAGTTAGACTAAATAGATAAATGGGTTGACTAAATTTAATATGAAAAAGTGTAAAGTACTTCACATAGGAAGAAAAAATGGGCTACATAATGAAGTCAAAATAGCTAAAGATGAAGTTGAACAAAACCTAGTGGTTTTAGTAGACTCAATGCTCGTCATGCTCATCCGCTGCAGAGCAGCTATCAACAAAGTAAATATATAGCCAAAGCAGCAGAGTACAAGTGAGAGGAAGTCATGCTTAAACTGTAAGGCCTGGAATTATCATAGAGGTTCTCCTGATCTCAAGCCATAACTTCAACAGATTGCTAGAACCCCCAGAGAAACAGCGTAAATGTCTGAACACGGCCATTTCTCCAGGGGTTCCGCAGATCCCCGCTAAAATTCAGGGCCTAAAGCTTTCTGGTCAAGCCACATCTTGATTGCTGTGTACAGTTCTGGTCACAAAGACGCAAGGGAGAGATTCAAGCCTTGGATGTGATTCAAAGAAGAGCTATGAGACTTCACTGTAACTAACGCCAGGGACTGAGTATTTCTTCTTTTGATGACGCGCATGTGCGGGACGTCGATCTTGACGTGCATGCACATTGTAGGTCACCCCCTGCCCTCACAGCTGTTCACTAAAAGCGTGGACCGGAGGCCGATAACCGAGCACCAAAAATGCAGCCGATGCTGATAGCCATGAGGGGATGGAGAGCAGAGCAGCGGAAGGGGGGAGGGAAGCAGAAGCAGCGGGGGAAAGGGGGGGAGTGGAAGCAGCGGTGGAAGGGGAAGCAGATGCAAAGGGGGAAGAGGGAAAGCAGAGGCGGAAGGGGAGACGCAGAGGAGGAAGGAGGAGAAGCAGAAGTAGCAGGGGAAGAGGAGAAGCAGAAGCAGAAGGGGAAGAGGAGAAGCAGAAGCGAAGGGAGAAGCAGAAGCAGAGGGGGAAGGGGGAGAAGCAGAGGGGGAAGGGAGAAGCAGAAGCAGAGGGGGAAGGGGAGAAGCAGAGGGGCAAAGCAGTAGCAGAAGGGGAAGGGAGAAGAAGGGGGAGAAGCAGAAGAAAGGGGAGTTGCAGGAGCACGGGGTGGGGGGGAGGGTCTGGTGAAGCAGGAGCCCAGAGGGAGCAGAGCAAGGGGTGGGTTGGGGGCAGGGGGGAGAATGTGATTCAGGTGTTTGGGGGCAGGGAGGGAAAGAGAGGGTGAATGTGGTCCAGATGGGGAGATGGATCACTTTCTCCTCCTCCCCCCGTTAGACGTGAATCATGCTCTTGAGCATGAACAGCAGCGAGTTGATTTCTCGGAAAGCCGGAGCACGCGCGGCAAGTGACTTCAATAATGTAAAAGGTGACAACCCCCCCCCCACCCTCCTCCACTTTCCACCCAATAAACCTGCAAACAATCCATGACCCACGCACAATACCCCATCCGTCACCATAGCTCTCTCCCAGTATGTTTAGTTTGGCGGGAGTGATTAGCGTCAGTGTGGGTACTTCTGGTTTTCGATCAACGCGTGATGTCCTTCTGCACATGTGCCCTGCCACCCGATGACGTCACTCTCAGGGCATACTGAAAATCTACTGCTCCGCTAGTGACGTCACTTCCAATGATGTCATCCTCATCTGTTCTCGTTGAATGAAATGCGCCTCACAAAACCAACCTTGCAGCTCAAATTATGTAAAATAGTCAATGCTGTAGATTTGTCAAATTCAGCCTCAGAGAAATGGTTGCAGCACCCTACATGATCAAGCAATGCCCATTCATGGGACCACATATTTGAAGGGGCCCACAAGTCAATTGCTGGGTTGGCTCGGCGTGGAGTGTTTTCAGAGTCAAAACGAGGTGGGAGGCTGCTCAATGTGAAGGCCTCACTTTTCCCGCAAAGGGGAGTTTTTACAGATCATGCTGATAGCATTTGACAAGGCTCCACATAACAAAAATGAGAGCATATGGAATTGGCTTAGATAGGGAATTGGTTAGTAGGTAGAAGATAGAGACTAGGGATAATGGGTATGTACTCAAATTGGCAGGATGTGACTAGTGGTGTCCCCCAGTGATTTGTACTGGAGCCACAGCTTTTCACTATATTTATAAATGACTTGGATGAAGGAATAGAGAGCTGTATATCTAAGTTTGCTGACGACACTAAGTTAGGTGGTACAGTAAATAGTGTAGATGGGAGCAGAAAGTTGCAAAGGGACATTGATAGATTAAGTGAATGGGCAAAACTGTGGCGATGGAATTTAATGTGGGAAAGTGTGAGGTCATCCACTTTGGACCCAAGAAAGAAAGATCAGAGTATTTTCTAAATGGTGAGAAGCTAGGAACTGTGGGTGAGCAGAGAGATTTAGGGGTCCAGGAACAGAAATCACTAAAAGCAAGCGGACAGGTACAAAAAATAATTAAAAAGGCTAATGGAATGTTGGCCTTTAACTCAAGAGGGCTGGAATACAAAGGGGTGAAAGTTATGTTACAGCTGTACAGAGCTCTGGTTAGACCTTGTTTAGAGTACCGTATTCATCTCTGGGCACCGCACCTCAGGAAGGATATATTGGTCTTGGAGGGGGTGCAGCGCAGGTTCACCAGAATGGTACCAGGGTTAAAAGGTTTAAACCATAACGACAGGTTGCATAAACTAGGCTTGAATTCCCTTGAGTATATAAGATTAAGGGGTGATCGAATTCATAGAATCATTGGTTACAGCACAGAAGGAGGCCATTCGGCCCATCGAGCCCATGCTGGATCTTTGTCAAAGCAATCCACTTAGTCCCATTCCCCTGCTCTTTCCCTGCAGCCCTGCAAATTTTCTCCCTTCAAGTGTTTGTCCAAATCCTTTTTGAAAGCCACCATTGAATCTGCTTCCACCACTCGTTCAGGCAGCGCATTCCAGGTCATAACTACACACTGCATAAAAAAGTTTTTCCTCATGTTGCCATTGCTTCTTTTGCCGATCACCTTAAATCTGTATCGTCTGGTTCTTGATCCTTCCACCAATGGAAACAGTTTCTCTTTATTTACTTTATCTAAATCTTTCATGATTTTGAACACTTCTATCAAATCTCCTCTTAACCTTCTCTGCTGTCAGGAGAACAACCCCAGCTTCTCTAGTCTATTCACGTAACTGAAGTCCCTCATCCCTAGAACCAATCTAGTAAATCTTTTCTGCACCTCCTCTAAGGCCTTCACATCCTTCCTAAAGTGTGGTGTCCAGAATTGGATACAATACTCCACTTGTGGCCGAACCAGTATTTTATGTTCATCATAACTTCCTTGCTTTTGTACTCAATGCCTTTATTTATAAAGCCCAGGATCCCATATGCCTTTTTAACAGCTTTCTCAACCTGTCCTGTCCAAAGATTTGTGCACATATACCCCCAGGTCTCTCTGTTCCTGCACTCCCTTTAGAATTGTACCATTTAGTTTATATTGCTTTTCATCATTCTTCCTACCAAAATGTATCACTTCGCATTTCTCTGCACTAAATTTCATCTGCCATGTGTCCGCCCATTCCACCAACCTGTATATGTCCTGTTGAAGTCTATTACTATCCTCCTCACTGTTTACTACATTTCTGAGCTTTGTATCATCTGAAAATTTTGAAATTGTGCCTTGTACACCCAAGTCCAAGTCATTAATATATATATATAAAAAAGCAAAGGTCCTAGTATCGACACCTGGGGAACACCACTGTATACCACTCTCCAGTCCGAAAAACAACCGTTCACCACTACTCTCTGTTACTCACTTAGTCAATTTTGGATCCATGCTGCCGCTGCCTCTTTTATTCTATGGGCTTCAATTTTATTGACAAGCCTATTATGTGGCACTTTATCAAACGCCTTTTGGAAGTCCATATGCAAAACATCAACCGCATTGTCCTCATCAACCCTTTCTGTTACCTCATCAAAAAACTCAATCAATTTAGTTAAACATGATTTGCCTTTAACAATCCATGCTAGCTTTCCTTAATTAATCCACACTTGTCCAAGTGACTATTAATTTCGTCCCGGATTATCATTTCTAAAAGCCTCACCACCACCGAGGTTAAACCGAGTTGCCGGGTTTATCCCTACACCCTTTCTTGAGCAAGGTTGTAACATTTGCAATTCTCCAGTCCTCTGGCACCACCCCCATATCTAAGGAGGTTTGGAAGATTATGGTCTGAGCCTCCGCAATTTCCACCCTTACTTCCCTCAGCAACCTGGGTTGTCTCTCATCCAGACCGAGTGACTTAAACAATTGAGGTGTTTAAGATGATTAAAGGACTTGATAGGGTAGATAGAGAGATACTATTTCCTCTGCGGTGGGAGTCCAGAACAAAGGGGCATAACCTTAAAATTGGAGTTAGGATGTCAGAAAGCACTTCTTCACAAAAAGGGTAGTGGAAATCTGGAACTCTCTCCTCAAAAAGCTGTTGAGGCTAGGGGTCAATTGAAAATTTCAAAACTGAAATTGATAGAATTTTGTTAGGTAAGGGTATTAAGGGATATGAAACCAAAGTGGGTAAATGAAGCTAACATACAGATCAACCATGATCTAATTGAATGGCGGAACAGGCTTGAGGGGCTCAATGACCTCCTCCTATTCCTATGTTCCTGTCGCCGTCCAGGAGATCAATGTAGCCACCGGCCAAACATTAGGAGGAGGGTATAGCAGCTGTTGTCACTTCTGTAGTGGTAACAATTACTGCCCGTGCATTTGAATTTAGCAACTCCCCCACCCCCACTCCCTGTTCATTTGATTCCAGTGGGTGCACTGCCAGCAGAAAGATCAGGGCCACAGAGAGATCCTGGGAGGGAAATCATGGCAAAAATCGAGGTGGCCAGTTCTGGTGCGGAGTTTGGGCTGAGGGGCCCTGCCCCACTCCACTTGCCAGACCACCTCCCAGAAGTGGGTGGTTTTCATAAGGAAAGTCCAGGCCTTTGTGTCAGAGGAAGTTGTGAACCGTCTGCTGCTCAGACCGCACCTTGACTCCCTTGTGCAGTGCTGGTCACTGAGGTACAAGGGAACTACTGATGTACTGTGGCCAGTGCAGAGAAAAACCAGAAGGAAGACCACTAGTATAGGAGAAAACAACATAGATTCAAACATAGGAATGATATCAAGAAATTGTTCTTCACACAAAGAGGGGTCAATACTTCATTCATGGCGAGCCAAATGGCTTTACTCATCCATAGATATCTTGTGATCTCTTTTTCTTGAATGAAGAAGAGAAGGGGCAATGGAAAGAGGATGAGGAGCATTCATAGATATGCATAACATAACTGGCAGGGCAGCTGTAGGAATGAAGAGGAGACACTGTGCAGTTTGTGTTGACTGCAATTCCCAACAGCTATCGTCTGTATTCCAAGAGACACTGTGCGTTATCTGCAGCTGTGGAGTAGAAGGCAACGCCGCTGTCCATTGGCCTCATATCTGTCTGCCATCTTTCCCACAAGTCCAAGTTTGAACCTCTCCGATCAGGTTTCGGCCCTAATCAAAGTCAAAAGTGACATCCTCTGTGACTGTGGCTGTCCTCATCTTTATTTCAGTAGTTTTTAAACACCATTAACTGCACCATCCTTCTCCAATGCCTCTCCGTTGTCCAGCTGAGTGGGAATGCCCTTACTTTGTTCCGCTATTACCTATCCAGTCGTAGCAAGAGAATTCCGGCAATGGCTTCTCTTCCCGCCCCCGCACCGTTACCTCTGGAGTCCCCCATGAATCTATCCTTGGCCCCATCCTATTTCTCATCTCCTTGCTGCCCCTTGGTAACATCATCCGAAGACATGACGTCAGGTTCCATAAGTATACTGATGACACCAAGCTTACCTCACCACCATCACCTCTCTTGACCCCTCCATTTCCTCTGTGTCGTCAACAACCAATTTTTGATGAATTGCAAATTCCTCCAATTAAACATAGGGAAGACCAAAGATATTGTCTTTGGTCTCCGGCACAGACTCCGTTCCCTTGCTACTGATTCCACCCCCCACCCCGGCCACTGACTCAGAATGAAACAGACTGTCCACAACCTCAGCAACCTAATTGACCATGAGCTGAGCTTCTGACCCCATATCCTCTCCATCACAAAGACCACCTACTTCCACCTCCACAACATTGCCCATCTCTGCCCTGCCTCAGTCCATCTGCTACTGAAAGCCTCATCCATGCCTTTGTCACCTCCAGATTCGACTATTCCAATGCTCTCCTGGCCGGCCACCCATCTTCTGCCTCAATATACTTGAGCTCACCCAAAACTCTGTTGCAGGTATCCTAACTCGCAGCCAGTCTCGTTCACCCATCACCCCTGTGCTCGCTGACCTACATTGGCTCCTGGTCCATCAACACCTTGATTTTAAAATTCTCATCCTCATGTTGAAATCCCTTCATGTCCTCACCCCTTCCTATCTGAATTCAGTAGTGTTAGCACTTGAATCACTTTGCAGCAAACTGGATCAAATTATACATTCCAGTCAAAGGGTTGGGTGAGTATTGTTCTCCTACATCCTATCAGTGACAAGAGCAAAATATGTTACTGCCACCATAGTGGTGGTAATAGATGCAACTATAAGACTGATCCTTAGTGTCATCAGCCTGAGTTATGAAGAATAACTAGAGAAACTTGAGCTTTTTAGCCTTGAATGGAGGTGACTGAGAGATTATCTCACAGGGTAAATAAGAAAGTAAATGTTAGGGATGGGTAAATCTTGAAAACTACTTCAAACTAAACTGTAATTGTATGGCAAGGGGACACAGGATTGATTTTGGAGTCTCTCACGTATGAAAATGTTGGGGTTTTTGAACAGAAGACTGAGTCTGGACCTTCCCACTGTGATTTTATTAGATAATGTTGTTTTAGTATTAATTCATTTTCTGTTACTAAACAATGGATTATATTTGTTTTCAGGCTGTTTTCACATGGGGCATACAACAAACAATACTATATAAAGCCTTATTGCCGTTATGGTCCATTTTTAATTGGAATCATGTTGGGCATTTTAATGCATCACAGAAAAACACCTTTGCTGACAACCAAGGTACTTATTTTAAGATAGAGAATGAGATTAAAAAAATAGTCAACAATAGACATCAGTGTTGTGTTTTGCAGTGGTAACAACTTGTCATAAATGTTTTTGTTTGTAGAGCATTATGGATATTCTTTGATTGCAGATCACCTAAAGTTGACTTGTATATGGATATATTCTAAAGCTTTTAATTTAGAATAGAATAGAATCATAGAATCACACAGCACAAAAGGAGTCCATTTGGCCCATTGTGCTTGTGCCGGCTCTGAAAGAGCTAACCAATTAGTCCCACCCCCCTGCTCTTTCAATGTAGCCCTGCAAATTTTTCCGTTTTAAGTGAGAACCAATTCCCTTTTGAAAGTTACTATTAAATCTGCTTCCACCACCCTTTCAGGCAGCGCATTCCAGATCATAACAACTCGCAGATTAAAAAAAAATCTCCTAATCGCCCCCTGACTTTTTTGCCAATTATTTTAAATCTATATTGTAATATATATATCATATATGATTTATACATTCCAGGCAGGCTAGCAGTTCTGAAGCCTGCAGTCTCAGTGTTTAGCTCAATATTACCAGCACCCTTCTCATCATTTATCATATTGAGGATGTGACGTGACATCCTATGGCAAATCCCCTGAATTTCGACACTTATAGCCTGCAGGTTTGCTGCCTGAATATCACAATTTTGCATAAAAAGCCATGAAGGCAATGAATAACAAATCACTTGTTTTAACTACATTCATGGAACATTTTACAAGAAAAGGTTTGTCAATGGATAGACAATCTGTCTCTCACCTCAACCCTTCAATCTCACTCCCTCTCTTTCACAGTCTTTCTTTATTTTATCAATACTGCTATGGTCATTGCTCCTTTGAACTTTACTCAGCTCCAAATATGCTGCCCTATATGCACATCCTCCACCCAGTTTAATTCTCTTCAATTTCCACTGTGTTCACAGCATCAAGACTGCCAAAGACACCAACAATATCCTCTGTGACAATGATTTTGGAATGCTATCTTTCCTTGTCTCCTCGACCTTCACTTTGCATTCAACAGTCGATCACGCTATCCTCCTCCATCACCTTTCCTCCATTGTCCACTTCCATGGGACTGCCCTTGCATGGATACATTCCTACCTATTTTTCGGAAAAAAAACAAAAATCAAGGTGGATAAGTCACTGGGCTAGGATGGCATGCATCCTAGGCTACTGATGGAAGTTAGAGAGGAGATAGCTGAGGCCCTGATCACAATTTTACAATCCTCCTTAGATCAGCAAATTGTGCTAAGGGATTGTAACACCTCGGCTCAAGAAGGGAGAGAAGGTTAAATGAGATAACCATATAACAGTAAGTCAAAGTCAGTTGTGCAAATTCTTCGGGGTAGATATTCCATTTCTGCATTTGCTAACACACAATTTTCCACCCATTCACTTTACTGAAGGAAAATTGCAACATGCTGAGACAAGAAATTCCCTGTAGAATCCTGATCTCCACCATTCATAATTCCATTTTGTTCAACTCATCGCCCACATATGTCATTACCCACATCCTCTCCGACCCAAGCTGGCTCCCTGTCCCACAAAGTATTGAATTTAAAGCGCTTGTGCTCATCTGCAAATCATTTTATGGCCTTTGCCCACCGTACCTCAACCCACTCTGCCTCTGCAAAATTTTCCAGCCTTAATGTCCCCATGGGTCCTCTGACTCTGGCCTCCTGTGCATGCCTCCTCCCTCTGCTCCTGCATTAGTAGCAGAATCATCTTGAACTCCTCCTTAAACCCTTCCACCTCTCTACCTCCCTACCTCCCTACCTGCCTTTATAAGCTTTCTCAAACCCTTACTTTTGACCAAGCCTTCAGCTACCTGTCCAATCTCTCCCATTAAGACTCAGTGTCCATTCCTTTGCTCCTCTTTGAAGTTCCTTGGGACATTTTTTTATGTTAAATGCAAATTGTTGTTGCTGCCTAATAATAACATCAAAATGCTTTCTTTTCTAGACTTCTGTTCTTACTGGATGGCTGTGCTCTCTGACCACAATGGCTGTAGTAATAGCTCTGGGCTATGTTTTGGATGATTCCATTGAGTCCTACTCTGTTGTTCCTGTGCTGTATCAGGCATTGCACAGAACTGCATGGGCTGCTGCAGTTGGCTGGATCATACTTGTATGTGAAGAAGGATATGCAGGTACAGTACTCTCATATTTGTGAAATGCAGACAGCCCTTGCAATTTTTCACTTGTTAAACCTAAACTAGATTAGTCACTAAGTGCATTCAGGTTTTCTCTTGTGATTCCCTGGACTGCAAACTCCAGCTCCCAGCCAGGATATCTGGCCAAGGCCTTAACTCCAGAAGAGTAAGAGTGAGTCAAACTGAACTACTCTGTTGCAACTCCTGACAACTGCTTCAAGAGTAGGATTGGCAAAGTTGGGAACAGTTTGGCTCAGGCACAGAAAATGTTTTCAAACAGTAGTCAGGTGTAGAGAATGTTCCAAACTGCATCCCACAATTTGCATTTACATGGTGTTGTTAACGTAGAAAAATGTCTCAAGGAGCTTCAAAAAGGTGTAATCCAAAAAAAATGGATGCTGAGCCAAAGAAGGACATATTAGAAGGAATGATCAAAAACTTGATCAAACAGATGGGTTTTAAGGTGCGAGTTGGAAAAGCAGAGGGATTTAGGGAGGGAATCCCAGAATATGGGGCCAGAGTCAGAGGAGCAGAGAGTTCGGGGAGGGAAAGTTACAGAACTAAGAAGGGGCAAGGTCATGAAGGGATTTAAAAATAAGGCTGCTTGTCTGACATCCAGTCTTGGATGAGCAACAATTTCCTCCAGTTAAAAACTGGGAAGACCAAAGCCATTCCAGGTTGCAGCTAGCTCCATGGGTTCTGTCTGACATAAGAACATAAGAAACATAAGAAATAGGAGCAGGAATAGGCCATATGGCCCCTCGAGCCTGCTCCGCATTCAATAAGATCATGGCTGATCTTCAACCTCAACGCCACTTTCCCGCCCGATCCCCATATTCCCTGACTCCCCTAGAATCCAAAAATCTATCTATCTCAGCCTTGAGTAAACTCAACCCTCTGAGTGAAGAAATTCCTCCTCAGCTCAGTCTTAAATGGCAGACCCCTTATCTTGAGACTATGCCCCCTGACCATTGTGCTCACCCAATTGATTGTAGACAGTATCAGGATTCTATTCATCCATAGGGTGTATCGCAGCTGATCCTGATGTCCACATATGCACGCTTTCCAGGGATTACTGGATAGAAATCAAAAGTGGGAACCCTGGGGAATTTCCCTTTCCCTAGGCCAGAGGTGCTGAGGCCTATCTTATCAATCTTACTGCCTCCTCGGCTGAGATCAGCTAATGCCAAGGATCAAACCTGGTCTTTTTGGTCTATGTGGATTATTTTTGTACTGGGCAGAAAATTTAGTAACCGAGGTTGGAACTGTGACAGTTATGCTCTTCTTCGCTGCAAGGGAGCTCTGGCTATCAGTCATTTGCTGTGCAATCACAGCCATCAGCAGGGCAAGGAAAGGTTAAAGAACATTTTTGAAGCAAATTAATTTTATTTATAGCTGTTATAGTCATAGTTTTCTCAATGTGATCTTAATGCTCTGTAAAAAAAAATCTGAATCAGTAGGAAATGTTCTCGTCAACTGACCTTTAAAAACAGACTGTTTTACATCCATTGTTTAAATGGATGCTAAGCTATGACTACCTATGTGGTATCTATCATGATCAGATTTCTCCTGTAAACTATGTGATGACTGAAGCACTCCATGTATCTGTGAACATCTTACCGAATGTCTGCAGCATGTTTGCAGCTATTAATGTCAAATCCTGTTTAGGCCCCTTAGAGTTGTTAAAGAAAAGAAACCGGGTGAACTCAAAGAATAGCTCTATATTGCAGGGTGAGTACATCATTGTGCGTGAAACATCTAGTAACTTTTTATCTCCTTCGCCAGGGTGTGCACACACTTGGCTTTACATAGTCTGGGTGGGGCATTCCAGTAGTTAGTCACATGTACAAACACAAGTACCGCAGAAACAATTATATGCAGCAAGCCCTTAATTCTTTACCTGGATTATTAGAGCTCGGACTATAATTAATTGTAACTCTGTAACTAAATAAAGGACAAGCCACTTTTTTCATGTGATCAAAGCAAAGAGACAAGGCCCCTAGTATGGGACAACACCAAGGTTGAAAAGATTAGGTGGGAAGATGTGGCAAGCTAAGAAATGATGATGCCAAAGTTTTAAAAGCCTGTAATGTTTTAATGAAGGAGAAAACTGAAGGAAGTAAGTTCAACAGCTCTGAGATCCTGGGAAATTCAAAGACTTCAGTGAGGATAGAAGGAGGAGGAAGAATGTGTAGTTGGCACATTTGACATTGAGGACCAAGAAGAAAAGAAAGCTCAGATGAGCAATAGCCATAGTAGTATAAATAAAGTAGAGGTGAACAAGGGAGAGAGGGAGGTGACAGAAGGATTGTTTATCAAATGGCAAACTTTTTCATGTATCCTGTCCAAGAGAAGTGGCACAAAAGTCTCCCCAGATACAAATGCAGTATTCAAGCCTTGGACAGACTTAGGCTTTGTAGAGATTGTCACATCTCTTTTTTTATGCATTGTACATATAAGAAATCATTGAAGGAGGAATGTTAAACGGTTAGAGTTAGGACATACTGGGGGGAATTTTAAACCCCCACGATGGGCGGGACAGTGGTGGGGGTGAGGGGAGGTTAAAATTTCACAAATTTGAAACCTGACCTCCAACTTCTGGTTTTAATGGAGGCGGGTTTGGGTGCGGCCGCATAACCCGCTCTTGAGAGGCGGGTCTGTGGTTAAAATATGTTAATAAGTGTCCTCTCATGAGATATTGGCAGCGATTTGAAATTAACGTCTGCAGCACGGGTTTCCAGGACTCAGGGAAACTCGGCAGTAAAATGGAGGCGAGATTGCGCGGCACTTCATGGGAATGGTTAAAGGTCAGGTGTCCCGATATGAATAAGGGCTGAGTGCTCACAGCTGCTTTCTCAGGAAACACTTTCTTGTTGTGACAGATGTATTGGTAAAGTTAGGAGTGTTCACACAGAGAAGATCAGAATGGGTGGTGCTATGGCTGCTTTAGATTGGACTTCGGGCGAGGAAGACAATCACCATCCACAGCAGCACGGTTGTGCTGTGATGGGAGCTGCAGGTGGACAACAGAGGGGTTGAGTTTGCAGGAGGCACTCCCACCTAACAGGGTGGACAGACAGAGGCTCAGCTTCCTTGACCTCTCGGAAGAGCAGTGCTTCCAGAGGCTGAGATTGTCAAGTCAGGTGATTGCAGACATCTGCAGCCTCCTAGAAGGGTGGCTGCTGGGCCTGGTGACCATGGGTTACCAGTCGCTGTGAAAGTCACCACTGGCCTCAATTTGTTTGCCTCTTTCTCCATCCAGGGTGCTAACAGAGACATATCGAGGGTCTCCCAGTCGGCTGCACATAAATGCATAAGGCTGGTGATGGATGAATTGTTTCCAGAGCTGGGAGGTATGTAAGCTTCCTCTGCAATGACAATAGCCAGAATGAGCAGGCACTTGGATTAGCGCTTCCGGCTGGCTTTCCACAGGTACAAGGTGCTATTGATTGCACACACATGGCAATCCGAGGATCACCAGATCAACCAGGAGTATTCATCAACCATATGGGATTTCATTCTATCAATGTTCAGCTGGTGTGCAACCACAAGAAAAGGTTCATGTAGGTCTGCGCCAGACTCCCTGAAAGCTGCCATGATGCTTTCATACTGCGGCAGTCCAACATCCCTTACTTGTTCGTACCTGGAACCACGTTTAAGGGGTGGTTGCTAGGCGACAAACGATACCCCCTTCAAACCTGGCTGATGACACCTCTGAGGAACCCCACCAATGAACCCCAAGATCGCTACAACGACAGCCACATGACAACCAGATGTGTCATCGAGCAAACCATCGACATGTTTAAGTCGCGCTTCAGGTGCCTGGACAGGTCTGGAGGTGCCCTTCGGTACTCGCCAGTGACGGTCTCTAGGATGATCATTGTGTGCTGCGTTCTGCACAATACAACGCAGCAGCGAGGACTAAAGGTGGAGCAGGAACAAGCTGCTCATCACTCGTCATCTGATGAGGATTCCAATGGAGAAGAGAGGGAGGATGAGGAGGACAAGTAAGCGGAAGGTAAAGATGGGGCACCCAATGCCAGACTAGCCGCATACATTGCTGCTCGTTATGCTAGGGATGCCTAATAGCTCGAAGGTTCAGCCAGTCACTCACACTGGACCACAGTAACTATCACATCCCCCGGCCCCTTCCACCCCCTTTTCTCCCACCCCCACTGAAACAAAGCAGTCGTGTAACCAACCATCCACCCATTGCACATGCACCAATTGGTCCCCGTCAATTCATATTTTCACATTCATCACCAAGCAACTGAAAAGATGAGTTGCCACTCGGCACAGAACAATGGGCAACATGGAGAAGTGGTGAAAATTAATATATTTTATGTCAGGTCATAACAAAAGGAAACTTAATAACATAACATTTTCATAAACACCCATGTGCATACCCTTGGTGAACTACAATGTTTTTCTTTTCTTTTGCCTACCAGTCCTACGTGGTGCAACCCCTGTGGCTTCAGTAGAGGAAGGCTCAGGTCCCTGTCCTGACTGCTGAGATGCTCTTGGCCGATGACCTCTGGGTGTTGGAGCCCGTGAGTTCCCCGCCAAAGACTGTTCCACCTGCACCTGTGTGGGGGCAGACCCGGCCATTGGGAGAGGAGGCAGTATGTTGGGCACTGGTTGATGGTGAGGGGGGGGTGGGAAACGGGTGAGGCGGGGAGTGCTTTGAGTGGATTTCCCACTTCCATGTCTCCTTTTGCCATCATCCCTCTCCTGGGCCAGCGGCACATCACTCCTACACCTCTGTGGGAGAGCAGCTTAGTGCAGATCAGCAATGCTTTGTAAGGCCACAACTAAGGTATCAGTCATCCTGTTTAAGGAGGCAGACATGTTGGCATCCAAAGCCTGCACGGCCGTGGTCAGGAGCTGCACAGACCGATCAGATTGCCGCGATTGAAGTTCCACAGAGGAGATCACTCTATCCATGGAAGACATCCTCGCAATGGCCTGCGATATCATCCACAAATGTTGGAGCTTGACTCCGCCATCCTCTCTGCTATTGTGGATAATGTGTGTGGCACGTCTGCCAGTACCTTGCAAATTTGCTGCTGTCTCACTATGATTCTCCATTTTAATCGATGGCCCTGGGGTAACAACAGACCTATTAGTGTCTGTAAGGCAGGTGTTCACCTGATGGATGGAGTGCATTCGGCAAGGGTGTCTGTCAGGCAGAAGCATCATATTGCATAAGGATTGGGGTGAGTGGCGGTGGTGGATGGATAAATGGGCACCTGAGGAAGTGCATAGGAAGTGAACGATGGGTTCTCTTGAAACTTGAGTGGCTGTGAGGAGTGAAGTGATGGAGTACACTTGACAAGTCAGAGTGAGGGGGCTGTTGTGCACCACAGGATGTAGGTGAATCTGCAACTGTACTCACCTTTCCTGATCTGATTAGGTCATTAAACCGCTTCCTGCACTGGATCCAGATACAGGACACTATACTCCTGCTGCTGACCTCCTCAGTCACTTCTAACCACACCTTCTTGGTGACAGCAGCAAGTTTTTTTTTGCCGTTGCTTGGAAACAGTGCCTCCTTCCTGCTCCTTACTGCACCCAGCAGTACATAAAGTGAGGGGTCGTTAAGCGGGGTGCAGCCTTGAATGTCCTGAGTTCATGTTATAAGTTTGCCGTCTCTGCAACGGCTCCCAGCTCTCCAAATTCCATCTTTAAATTAACCCTTTAAATAATCGAGTTGAGGTCGCACCATGCGGCTGCGCATTGTGCCCATTGTCACGCATTGGAGAACCGAAACCCGGAAGTAAAGTGATAATTAGGTATCCATGTTAACATCGGATATTCCGACACGTTAAAACTTCTTCCAGGTTCCGCGTCCGCTTAAACCACCCCCGCACTCCTCCTCCCCCCGCCCCCCCTTGTCCCCCTGCTCAGAACCCGCCTGTGTGTTATTATTGGGCCCATGGTTCAGGATTTGAATATAATACATATTCTAAAGCATGGGAAAATGAGATTGGGTTGGCAATTGTACTAATAGAAATCCATAGTGACATAACATAAACAGAGAGGGTTGATGAGGGCAATGCGGTTGATGTTGTGTATATGGACTTCCAAAAGGCATTTGATGAAGTGCCACATAATAGGCTTGTCAGCAAAATTGAAGCCCATGGAATAAAAGGGGCAGTGGCAGCATGGATACGAAGTTGGCTAAGTGACAGGAAACAGAGAGTAGTGGTGAATGGTTGTTTTTCAGACTGGAGAAAAGTATACAGTGGTGTTCCCCAGGGGTCGGTACTAGGACCACTGCTTTTTTTGATATATATTAATGACTTGAACTTGGGTGTACAGGCCAAAATTTCCAAATTTGCAGGTGACACAAAACTTGGAAGTGTAGTAAACAGTGAGGAGGATAGTAATAGACTTCAAGAGGATATAGACAGGCTGGTGGAATGGGCGGTCACATGGCAGATGAAATTTTATGTCGAGAAGTGCGAAGTGATACATTTTGACAGGAAGAATGAGGAGAGGCAATATAAACTAAAGGGCACAAGTCTAAAAGGGATGCAGGAACAGAGAGACCCGGGGGTCTCTTTGAAGGTGGCAGGACAGGTTGAGAAAGTGGTTAAAAAAGCATACGGGATCCTGGGCTTTATAAATAGAGGCATGGAGTACAAAAATATGGAAGTTATGCTGAACCTTTATAAAATACTGGTTCAGCACAACTGGAGTATTGTGTCCAATTTTGGGCACCACATTTTAGGAAGGATGTGAAGGCCTTAGAGAGGATGCAGAAAAGATTTACTAGAATGGTTCCAGGAATAAGGGACTTCAGTTAAATGGATAGACTGGAGAAGCTGGGGTTATTCTCCTTAGAGCAGAGAAGGTTGAGAGGAGATTTGATAGAAGTGTTTAAGTTCATGACGGGGTTAGATAAAGTAAATAAAGTTCCCATTAGCAGAAGGGTCGAGAACCAGAGGACACAGATTTAAGGTGATTGGCAAAAGAACTAAAGGCGACATGAGGAAAATCTTTTCTATGCAGCGAGTAGTTAGGATCTGGAATGCACTGCCTGAAAGGGTGGCAGATTCCATTGTGGCTTTTAAAAAGGAATTGGATAAATATTTGAAGAGAAAAAGGTTGCAGGGCAATGGGGAAAGAGTGGGGGAATGGGACTAACTAGATCGTTCTTACAAAGAGCCGGCACAGGCTTGATGGACTGAATGGCCTGAATGGTCTTCTTCTGTGCTGTAACAATTCTATGATTCTATGTCATGTTACATTTGATGATGGAACTGTAGAAACTTAATATTACTTATTACTATACAATGCATTAACACCCAAAGAAGCAGTACAAGGAGAAACTTTATTGAACCTCCGACTTGTATACAAGTGGAAGAGCACCTCAAGACAATGATTGAGGATACATCTTCTTCGAGTCAGTGAAACAGCTCATGTTTATACAGTTCAATAAGAATGCCCATCTGCTACAGAATATGGGCACACACATACATTCTTTATTGGCTCAGGTAGGTGGTCAATCAAGTAGTGAGCCTGCCCCCCGAACGTCCATAGCTGCTATTACTTTCGCACGTAGGCCTGAGCATTCCCTTCCTCCCCACATTTCTTTCCTGGTCATCAGTAGGACTGAAGTCAGTCTCAAGGCCACATGGCCGTTCAAGAAACTGTATTCTCATTATATTCTTGTAGTCAGTAATACCCTTATCTGCTAGAGAGACCAGACTGTACTAAGCACCTGTTCAGCTAACTTAATTATCAACATACCAAGGCTTAAACGTAATTACACAATTGTGCTTCTCTGTGTGCTGTAGCTAACCTATTATGTGAGTTAATAAGAGTTAATATGGTCAAGCATCCCTTCATGCACTTCCACAGAACATGGAATTATGTGAAGCTGAGTGAATATTTAAATTATAATTGGATGTGCCAATTTGGCAATTTGGTGATTTTAATATTTGGAAAAGTTGAAAGGAGGCCTGAGATAGGCCACAGAACCATTTGGGAACAAGTTGGAAGTCGGTGGATATTCATTACATTAAAGAGAAAGCAGTTAGGTGTGACATTTAACGGTTGATTTTATTTACCGGGTAGGGACGCAGCCTAGCGAGTGGCCAGCCTCTCCGGGAGCGGCAACGGGAGGCCCAGACAATTTTAACGGTCAGGCCTCACTGATATGCAGCTGACTGACTTCCTGACCAAAACGGGTAGGAAATCAGTGGAAAGTGGTTGCCTGGCTGTTAAAAATTGGGTAGCTGGAGGTCACAGCGGTGACCAGAATGAACTGTTTCCCAGCACTAAAGTAAGTAGTCAGGAGGGGATCACGGTCGGGGGAGGGGTAGGGAAGCCCAGGGCAAAGGAGGCCCAATGTTCCCTGTGGTGCCCAGAGGAGCAATCCTGCTTCCCTGAGCAAATCTGGGTTTAAGATTTCAGTCGTCCATAAATTACATCATTGGATCTGATTATTTAAAGAAGGATTCTGCCGGCTTTGGGCGGGTACTCATTGTCCCTGCAATTTGAAAGTGCAGTCAGCCGAACTGGGGCAGGGGGCCAGTGGATTTCTTAGGGCCTACCACAATCTTTCTCCTGGGGAACCCTGGGGCTGGCCAAGACAGCGGTGTTAAAGACAGACGTCAGCCAGGAACCTGGGCTCCACTATGGGAAGGGAAAAAATATCAGCGAGTGTTCCTGCTTCTGACTGCCATCCAGTGACTTCTGCTGAAAAATGTACGTGTGTGTGTAGACATTGGATATGGGCAGGGTAAGGCTCAGCTGTGCTGTCCCCATGCCAACAGTCACTACCTCAGCTATTTGAGTGAGGTAGCAGAGGGCTACTGGCACTGTGAAAGTGTATGTAAGTGTCAGTGCAATAGAAGAGGAAGGAAGAAAATCTGAGGTGATAAAAAAAACTTGGGACTCTCATCTTGCCAAATGGAGGACCTCTAGACTTGCCTATTCCAATGCTCTCCTGGCCGGCCTCCCATCTTCCATGCTCCATAAACTTGAGTTCATCCAAAACTCTGCTGCCCGTATCCTAACTCGCACTAAGCCTCATTCACCCATCGCCCTTGTGCTCGCTGACCTACATTGGCTCCCGGTTTGACAATGCCTCGATTTTAAAATTCTCTTGTTTTCAAATCTCTCCATGGCCTCACCCCTCCCTATCTCTGTAACCTCTTCCAGCCCTACAAACATCCGAAATCTCTGCACTCCTCCAATTCTGACCTCTTGCGCATCCCCGATTTTAATCGCTCCACCATTGGCGGCCATGTCTTCAGCTGCCGAGGCCCTAAACTCTGTAATTCCCACCCTAAACCTCTCCCCCTCTCTACCTCGATCTCCTCCTTTAAGACGCTCCTTAAAAGCTACCTCATTGACCAAGCTTTTGGTCACCTGTCCTAATATCTTCTTATGTGGCTCGGTGTCAAATTTTGTTTGATAATGTTCCTGTGAAGCGCCTTGGGACATTTTACTATGTTAAAGGTGCTTTATAAATACAAGTGGTTGTTGTTGTTGTTGATATGCTGAACGACTCAACTTGGGTCTCATCTTCCATCATTCAGTTTATCTTCAATTTGGAAGACAGTACATGAGTATTCCCACGAGTAATGAAAATCATTTTGATTCTTTTTTAAAGTATGTGTGTTTGTTGGTCTAATATCCACTGAAACCCTGGGCTGAAATCCAAAGTCAATGTTTATTTCATTTTCTATTAATTTTCCCCTTAGGGTTTGTTAGCAGTTTGCTGTCCAGCAAGTTATGGATCCCACTAGCCAATCTCAGCTATGCCTGTTATCTGATACATCCTGCTATAATAGATGTGTACAATGGGCTACAGGAGACACTCCTTCATTACACAGACATTAACATGGTGAGTTAACCCACAATTTCCCATTATTTAATTCTGGGAATATTGATGCATTTTCAAGGGCTTGGGAAACATCTGGAGTATTCTGAGCACTACTTTTTAAATTGTCCTCTTGTCTTCTCTCCTCAAAACACTGACTCATGCAGGATTACAATTTTTTGGGTTCTAGCTGCTCTCTAGTTCCTCATCCAAGTGTTCAATCTTTATGTGCAAGCCTAAACAATGAGTATTGGTGGTATCACAGCTGACCATGATCCTGTCTTCATCCGATGTTCAAACACGTGTACTGCTCAATGAACCATAAAGACCAAGAAGCTTCCAGGTTTTATTCCCCTAGTGTTTGCAAAGTCAGCTAGTGGAAGGGCTGCTGCAACTGGCCTCAGCACTCCTGGGCTGCACAGGGGAAAATTATTCAGGGTTCACATTCTTAATCCCTATCAGCCGAGGCTCAATGGTAGCACTTTGACCTCTGAGTCAGAAGGGCATTGGTCCAAGCCCCATTCCAGAGACTTGAGTACATAATCTAGACTGACACTTCAGTGCAGTACTGAGGGAGTGCGGCACTGTTGGAGATGCTGACTCTGTTAAAACCGAGGCCCAGGTGGACGTAAAAGATCCTATTAAACTATTTGAAGAAGAGCAGGGGAGTTTTCCTGGTGTCCTGGCCAACATTTATCCCTCAACCAATACCTAAAACAGATGATCTGGCCATTTATTTAATTGCTATTTGTGGGACCTTGCGGTGCGCAAATGTGTTGCTATGATTCCTACAATAGTGACTACACTTCAAAAGTATTTCATTGGCTGTAAAGCACTTTGGAGCATCCTGAGGTTGTGAGAAGCGCTATATAAATGTAAGTTCTTTCTTTCTGTCCAATGACTCCTGTTGCAAAGTGCACAGGTGTGTGGACATTGGGTGAGGGCAGTATTGGATTTATCTGTGATCCACCCTCTCATAGTAAAATAGCTTACCGACACTTACTCTCTTGCCCCACAAATGAAGACTGGTCACTTGGGCAAGGTTCTGGAGACTAGCTGATCCCCATGGAACAGTACCCCAGCTTGAGTTAGCACCTTTGGGAGAGTAGGGAAACAATTGGAAGAAGAAAAAGGATAGTTCATCGTATAACATGGCCACTAACTTCCTGAGAAAGTCTTTTCATATCAAAAGTTGTGTTTATTATTTGAGATTTATGAACCATCCTAATTTTCTCTTTGTTCCTCTTCCTAGTTTTATCTCTTCATAGGTCACACAGTTTTGGCACACATTATAGGATTTGCATTATGTGTGCTCATTGAAAATCCTATTCAAGCATTAAGAAAATACTTCTGATGATCTAATTCTTGAGAGCTCAAGTAACACCTTCAATATATCCTCCCCTGAGGATCCAACATTTTGATTTGGTCTTCATGAACATAGTGGACTGAAATTTTGAATCTTTAAGACTCAAGAATATGGCCTTCTGGTTCAAAGAACATCTCATTCTTTGGTGGCATTAGTGAGGGGGGTTCTTAACACCACTGTGCTATTTGAGACTGTTTAAGAAAATATGGTGTACAAAATCCATTCTGTACAAGGTTAAAATCACAGTTTGTATTTGATCTATTCTAGTCATACTATCCTACTGCCGTTCTTCTTAAGGAGCATGCCACTCATTTAAACCCCTTTAATAATGCAATGCTAAACAATATTCAGGATTAACTTTTAATTACATGAATAGTTGTGTGGTATTTTTCATTAAAGTTTGCTGCATGAAAACTTATTACAAAAGCTGTTAAAATCCATCTTTTTGGAGAGCACAAGTAAATAAAGATGTAACTTTAATTATTTAGGTGTGAAAGCTTTGACAATGAAAAAGTGATTGCTGTTCTTTGGGGATTTGATACTCAAAGCAAATGCCAACATTCCACATCATGTCAAACTTACTGTAACATATATAAATTATATACTCAGAAAATGCTGGAAATACTCAGCAGGTCAGACAGCATCTGTGGAGGAAGAAACAGAGTTAACGTTTCAGGTCGAAGACCTTTTGGCAGAACTGGAAGAAATTAAAGATTTAACAGTTTTTAAGCAAGTACAGAGCCGGGGAAGTGGGGGGGGGGGTGCGGGGAGGGGGGGAGGAAAGAACAAAAGGGAAGGTCTGTGATAGGGTGGAGGTAGGAGTGATTAAATGACAAAAGGGATGATCATGCAAGGCAAGGAGGGTGGTAATAGGATGGTTCAGCATTTTTTTCATTATGTCAGGTTTCCAGCATCTGCAGTACTTTGCTTTTGATTTTTATATATATGTATATATACACACATATAATTATTAGTGTGAGATCAGAAGAATGAGAGAACCTTAGTATACTAAAGGCAAGCTTTATTCCATTTTACAAACTAAATGATATTCCTATGTCTAGTGCTTTGAATCCTGCCTGGAGAGGCATGTGTTGCTCATCCTTCCTGCGGTGTACTCTAGACATTGTAACATCATTGCAGCAGATATTTGCTATGTATCTCTAGTTTTTAATGCATAGGGAATTAATGAATTGGGTTGATGTATTGTTTAGAAATGTTCCACAAATCAGTGAAGACAGGAACAAAACACAAACTCAATGGTTATGTATAACTATTAGTGCACTAAAAACTCTTTTTAGAATGCACTTTAGTTCCATTTAGGAATGAAAATGTATCTAGAAAGTTATACAACAGAGCACAATCCGGTCAGGATGGTGTCATCCTAGCCAGAGTTCTCTGCAAGCACGAGAGGCAATGGTATTTCCTCTGGAGTGATTTAGTTATAAATATACATCCTCATAACAAGGCAAACTAACATACTGGCAAATGGAAAACAAACACGGAATGTTCTCATAATAGATGTCCTTATAAATGAGATTTGCTGTATCTAGTTCAGGGTTTCCTTACAAATTTGACATCTGTTTCTACTTAACTGAAAGTCTTGCTGGAATGGAACATTATTGAGTAGGTCTAGAAGAAAATCTCTTTACCTCTCTCTATGCCAGTAGTTGTCAAGTGATCATTGCCAACAGATGGTGAAGACAATTCACAGAAATTCTAACAGAACCTGTATACCATTTTAGAACTGTATTGCTACCTTTTGCATCAGAAATGGCATTTGATGCAATAAAATTTTTCCTCAGGGTGACATTTTCAGCATCAGTCTCTGCATATACAATTATATAGCATCAGAAGCAACTATTTGGTCTCACCTCAATCACTGAAACCTCTGATAACGGTTACATAGGCTTAGAACAATCCTATTGCTGATTTCAGTCATTTCAACAATTTTAACAATGCGTACATTTATTTGGAAAAATATTCCTCTACCTGATTTGTTTGAGTTTCACTGAGAACTCAGTTGGGAAATTAACTGCCTGGTGTGGAACTAACCCATACAGGCCAGGAAAGTCATGAGGGGGAATTTTAACTCTCTCCGACTGACAGGAAAGGAGCAGGGGCACAATTAAAATGGAGTGCTTCCATCTCCCGCCAGCTCCCCATTTTAACGCCACTGGTTTTGGCAGCGGATGAGGCTGCTGCAGCACTCTGGTGGGAGCCTTATAAATAAATGCAAATTGAGGTCCCATGATGTAAATAGGATCCCAAAGGCATTTTAACCCATCGTGGCTGCCCCACCAGATAAAGTTCTCGGGAAGCCAGTGAGGATCTCCACGGTAAGTAAAATGAATTTTCCTTAGCAGGGTTAGGAGTAGCAAGAATGTTCCATAAGGAAGGTCTAGGTCACTGCTGCCCTGGGTTACCCCCCTCCCCCCCCAGCCATGAGACCCTCGCAACACTCACCCTCTCAGATTTACCTTGCCGGCAGCCTTCTCTTGGTGCCAGCGGGCTGCCTCTATGCCAGCTGACTTTCGTCCCCCCACCCCCCCACCCCGCCAACCGATTACCGCTTTCCACCCAAGACAGGCGAGCAGCTGACCAGCAGAATTCCAACTGAGGCCCGGCAGTTAAATCTGCTAGCCCTTCAACGAAGACTCCCATGCGGGACTGCTGTCTGCTGCTGCCCTAAAATCAGAGCTGTAGATTCAAACCCCTCTCTGTGATGAGTTGGCTGACCTCTGTTGGCTCTGCTATGACGGCACTATAATTACCTGCCTTGGGCTAGGGAAGGAAACTATTTGGCCAGGGGTCTCACTCCGAATCACTTTCTGGAAGCATTGGTATATTACCTCATAGGACTTTCCAACATCCACTTGGGGTGTCACATCCTCAAAAAAGGCAAGCAAGTTGGTCAGACCAGATGTGTCCCTTCTGTTGGCTGCTACCTACCAGGTTAATCTTATATAGATGATCCTCAACTTTGTTTCCAATGATTGATTCTGTTATTTAATCAGTTACTGATGTATCATGGGCTGTGGTTTTCTGAGTTTATTTTATCACCTTTCTTGAAAATAAGAAGCTAGGAACTGTGGATGAACAGAGAGATTTAGGGGGCCAAGTACAGATATTACCAAAAGCCAATGGACAGGTACAAAAAATAATTAAAAAGACTAATGGAATGTTGGCCTTTATCTCAAGGGGGCTAGAATACAAAGGGGTGGAAGTTATGTTACAGCTGTACAGAGCTCCAGTTAGACCGACCCTATCTGAAGTACTGCATTCAGTTCTGATCACCGCATCTCAGGAGGGATATATTGGTCTTGGAGGGGGTGCAGTGCAGATTCACCAGAATGATACCGGGGCTAAAAGGGTTAAATTATGAGGACAGGTTGCATAGACTAGGCTTGTATTCCCTTGAATATAAAAGATTATGGGGTGATCTAATTGAGGTGTTTAAGATGATTAAAGGATTTGATAGGGTAGATAGAAAGAAATTATTTCCTCTGGTGGGAGAGTCCAGAACAAGGGGGCATAATCTTAAAATTAGAGCTAAACTGTTCAGGGGTGATGTTAGAAAGCAGAAAGCAATAGTGCAAATCTCCCCCAAAAAGCTGTTAAGACTATGTCAATTGAAAATTTCAAAACTGAGATTGATAGTTTTTTTTTAGGCAAGTGTATTAAGAGTTATGGAACCAAGGTGGGTAGATGGAGTTATGATACAGATCAGATTGCATTGGAGGCAGTTCAGAGAAGGGTTGTCTTATGAGGAAAGATTGAACAGGTTGGGCCTATAATCTTTGGAGTTTAGAAGAATGAGAGGAGATCTTATTGAAACATATAAGATTCTGAGGGGACTCGATAGGGTAGATGTTGAGAGGATGTTAACCCTCATGGGGGAATCTAAAATGAGAGGGCATAGTCTCAGAATAAGGGGTCACCCGTTTATGATGGAAATGAGGAGGAATTTCTTCTCCCAGAGGGTGGTGGATCTTTGGAATTCTTTACCCCCAAAAGCTGTGGAGGCTGAGTCATTGAATAAATTCAAGGCTGAGTTAGACAAATTTTTGATCAGCAAGGGAGTCAAAGGATATGAGGAAAAGGCGAGAAAGTGGAGTTGAGGTAAAAATCACATCAGCCATGACCTCATTAAATGGTGGAGCAGGCTCCAAGGGCCAAGTGGCCTACTCCTGCTCCTATCTCTTATAGTCTTATGGTTAGCCATGATCTAATTAAATGATGGAACAGGCTTGAGGGGCTGAATGGCCTACTCCTGTTCTTATGTTCTTCCTACGTAAGTGCCACATTGCGCTTTTTTAATTTAGCGGGACCCCCTTTGTATTCAATGGCTCCCTCGTGATAACCGTCAACATTTTGTAGATTTTGTCCCTTGCCTCAGTTAGCATCTTTGAGCATGTAGCATACGACCCTGGGAATTTATTGGTTTTGAGCCCCATAAGCCTGTCTAGGAGTTCTATGGAAGTGATATCAAAGTTCTTAAAGGTGAAACTTCCAAGAAGAGAAACGTCATGTGACATTCTCCTTGAACCCCTTAAGTAGCGAAGGGGGATGGGGACCTGAGCAGGGAGTCAGAACGGAGTAAAGTTGAGAGCAGCAAGAGAGGGGAAGACCCAGGGGAAATTTACAATACAAATAGTACAAACAGTTGTTCAAGAACAAGTGAAAGGGCAAAGCTTGGAGCACCAGAAAGAAAGTGTACTTTAGGCACTACAGATAAAGTGAAAACTAGAAAGCGTAAAGCGATTAACCCAGCATCAAAGCTGAAGGTCAGGCTAGGGTGTGTGGCCCAACTAAGAGTTCTATAGACAAATGCACATAAGGAATAAATTAAATGAACTACAGGTTCAAATTCAAATTGGAGGGTATGACATGATAGCTATTACTGAGACATGGCTGCAGGATGGTCAAGATTGGGAACTAAATATACCAGGTTATAAGGTCTACAGGAGAGATAGGGAAAATGGAAGAGGAGGAGGAGTAGCCTTCGTGATTAGAGATGAAATCACTTCAATGATAAAGGAGGAAATAATGAGGGGTAAGCAGCCAACAGAGACGTTATGGGTTGAATTGAGAAATAGGAAAGGATCTAAGACTATAGTGGGAGTTGTGTATAGGACCCCTGGCAGCAGCTCTGAAGTGCTAGATTGTATAAATGCGGAGATTAGACAAGCGTGGTCTTAATGGGGGACTTTACCTTCACATAGATTGGGAAAAGCAGACGAGCAACTGTCAGAAAGGTAGTGAATTTCTTGAGTGTGTCCAGGATAGTTTTCGACAGCAGTATGTCCTAGAGGCAACAAGGGGGCAAGCCATACTAGATTTAGTAATGAGTAATGAACCAGATTTAATTAACAGCTTAACTGCGTGAACATCTATCCAATAGTGATCATAACATGATCGAGTTCAATGTAATGTTTGAAAGGGAAAAAAGTGAACAGCTGCTATGATTCTAGACTTGGGTAAGGCCAACTTCAATGGGATGAGACAGAGACTGTCCACAGTAAACTGGGCAAATCTGTTAATGGGTAAAATGACTGATGATCATTTAACGTGATATAGAATCGGTTTATACCCCTGAGGGGCAGGAACTCTACTTGCCAAAAAAACAGCCATGGACAACTAAAGAGGTAAGGGACAGTATAAGACATAAGGAAAGGGCATACAAAAAGGCAAAAAATGGCACAGATCCTGGTGAATGGGAAAGATACAAAGATCAACAAAGGGTCACAAAACAGATAGTAAGAGCTACAAAAAGAGAGTATGAAAAGAAACTTGGAAGGGATATCAAAACCAAAATGAAGAACTTTTATAGTTATATTAGGAAAAAGAGGGTGGTCAGGAGCAGTGTTGGCCCCTTAAAAACTGAAAGTGGGGATATTGCCATTGACAATGGGGAAATGGCGGACATGTTGAACAATTACTTTGCGTCAGTATTTACAGTAGAAAAAGAGGATAGCATGCCAGAAATCCCAAGAAAGCTAATATTGAATCAGGGACAGGGAGGCACTAAAATTAACATAAGTAAAACAACAGTAATGAAGAAAAGAGTGACAAATCCCCAGGATCAGATGGTTTCCATCCCAGGGTTTTAAAGGAAGTAGGTGAGCATATTGCAGATGCCCCAACTATAATCTTTCAAAGTTCTCTAGATTCAGGAACTGTCCCTCTAGATTGGAAAATTGCACATGTCACTCTGCTTTTTAAGAAAGGAGAGAGAGGGAAACAAGGGAATTATAGACCAGTTAGCCTAACATCTGTTGTGGGGAAAATGCTGGAATCTATAATTAAGGATAGGGTGACTGAACAGCTCGAGAATTTTCAGTTAATCAGGGAGAGCCAGCATGGATTTGTGAAAGGTAGGTCGTGCCTGACAAACCTGATTGAATATTTTGAAGAGGTGACTAAAGTAGTGGACAGGGGAATGTCAATGGATGTTATTTATATGGACTTCCAGAAGGCATTTGATAAAGTCCCACATAAGAGACTGTTGGCTAAGATAGAAGCTCATGGAATCGAGGGAAAAATACGGACTTGGTTAGGAAATTGGCTGAGCGAAAGGCAACAGAGAGTAGGGATAATGGGTGGTACTCACATTGGCAGGATGTGACTAGTGGAGTCCCGCAGGGATCTGTCTTGGGGCCTCAATTATTCACAATATTTATTAACGACTTAGATGAAGGCATAGAAAGTCTCATATCTAAGTTTGCCGATGACACAAAGATTGGTTGTAAACAATTTTACAACACCAAGTTATAGTCCAACGATTTTTATTTGAAATCTACAAGCTTTTGGAGGCTTCCTCCTTCCTCAGGTCAGATTGGTGGCATTGTAAGCAGTGTAGATGAAAACATAAAATTACAAAGCGATATTGATAGATTAGGTGAATGGGCAAAACTGTGGCAAATGGAATTCAATGTAGACAAATGTGAGGTCATCCACTTTGGATCAAAAAAGGATAGAACAGGGTACTTTCTAAATGGTAAAAAGTTAAAAACAGTGGATGTCCAAAGGGACTTAGGGGTTCAGGTACATAGATCATTGAAGTGTCATGAACAGGTGCAGAAAATAATCAAGAAGGCTAATGGAATGCTGGCCTTTATATCTAGAGGACTAGAGTACAAGGGAGCAGAAGTTATGCTGCAGCTATACAAAACCCTGGTTAGACCGCACCTGGAGTACTGTGAGCAGTTCTGGGCACCGCACCTTCAGAAGGACATAATGGCCTTGGAGGGAGTACAGCGTAGGTTTACTAGAATGATACCCGGACTTCAAGGGTTAAGTCACGAGGAGGGATTACACAAATTGCAGTTGCATTCTCTAAAGTTTTTGGAAGGTTAAGGGGTGATCTGATCGAAGTTTATAAGATATTAAGGGGAACAGATAGGGTGGATAGAGAGAAACTATTTCCGCTGGTTGGGGATTCTAGGAGTAGGGGGCACAGTCTAAAAATTAGAGCCAGACCTTTCAGGAGTAAGATTAGAAAACATTCCTACACACAAAGGGTGGTAGAAGTTTGGAACTCTCTTCCGCAAACGGAAATTGATACTAGCTCAATTGCTAAATTTAAATGTGAGATAGATAGCTTTTTGGCAACCAAAGGTATTAAAGGATATGGGCCAAAGGCAGGTATATGGAGTTAGATCATAGATCAGCCATGATCTTATCAAATGGCGGAGCAGGCATGAGGGGCTGAATGCCCTACTCCTGTTCCTATATTCCTATGTTCCTATGAAAACTCCCTTATATCATTTAATATTATATTCAACTCTGATCCTTTGTCAGTCCTATGATCCTAACAAGTTTGGACTCTTGGGCGGACCGGAAAATGGGGTGGAACCTGGTTCCGCTGGGATTCAACCTTGTTTTCACTGCAATGATAAAGTCCAGTGCAGTGAGAGAGGGACATTCTCCTATAGCTGCAACCGCCACCCCCCCCCCCCCCGCCCCCTCCACATCAAGAGGGCTTGTTTTGGGGATTTCTGCCCAGTATCCCCTTGGCAGGCCTTAGCAGAACTCTTGCCTGTTGAGAGCTGGAACAAGTCTCCGCAGAAGTCAGCCCCTGGCTTTCAAACTTGCAGATTCAGATCGCTCGGGTCCTGTTCTAAAAAGAAGGAAATTGGATGAGCATCATACTCACGTGGAGGCACTGAGGACCATCTCACAGGAACTGAGGCAGACGAACAGGGATCATTGCAGAGTCCAATGTCAACTTCAGTGCCAATATTCAAGAAGGAGTCCACACAATACATCACTACCTGGAGTGGGTGGTGACATCACAAACATCTGTATCTGTTTTCCCCTTGACAGAGAGACATCCAGACCAGTTAGTGCATACAAGGTGGATGCATTGACCACTGGCCTTCAGGACTTGGGGGGACTGTTTACAGAGGATGATGGGAAATGGCTTCCGACAGCTTTGGGACAACATCTCTCAGGGTCTGTGGGATCCAACTATTGCCATCAGGTCCGGCCTTCCATTAATCAGTGGGAACTCAGGTCCAGGATCCAGCACAAATGGCATGGCTAGAATCTGCCTTTATCTGCCATCTTCTCTCCTGGTGACAGTTTATATGACCTTACTAGCCATCCACTTCAGATCCCTGCTCATGTAGTTGTCAAGATCCACGGACTTGCTGAAGAGACTTCCTTAGATGAGGGCCACTTTGGTCCTAAGAGGCTCATGATACCACTGGCAGGCTCCACTGGCAGCACTTGTCCTCAGGTATCGCCTCAGCAGACCACCAGGATAAGTTGAAGAATAACATGGAGAGACACTAGGATAGACACAGTGGTGATAAGAAGCACTTGCTGTAAATGTATAAGCACATTGTACTTTGTGATATGAAGTCCAGTGTTATGAAGTTAGCCAATTCTTAGATGTTTTGTGTATGAGAGGATGTTTGGAGGTCAGTTTGAAAGGGGAGACAGAATTACTTTGATGCTTCCTTCCTGAACCACTGCCCCCTTATGCAGCCCACTTCTGAGACATCATCGAGGGAGCAGCATGATGTGTAGATTCTGGTGAAAAGGTTAACCCCTGGTTGGTCTTCTTCACCTTTGGTGTAGCCTTATGCCGCGTGCCTCTGTCATTTCCTCTTCCTCCTGCTCCTGTTCTGCTTCCATTATTAGGACATATATAGGAATATGGTAAGGGATCCATGACAGAAGTGTGGGAAGAGAAAGATTTCACAGCCTGAAAGGCAGCGTGAAGAATCTTTTCTTCGCAGCACAGAGGAGAAAAGATTTTTCTAATTGCTTCAGTTAAAGCTGATATTTTAGATAACATTTGTGGACATTCAAAGCCTGTGAACTCAACCACTTCCTGGTTTGACAAGTCATGCAGGTAACTTACCCCACTTTTCTACTGACTTAAGTCAGGTAGAATTCTGATGTAAATGGTGGAAGTTCTGGGGCAGCAACTTTTCCTTTCATTATCCTGTTCTTTGCACACATGCACCATTTGAGGGTAGGTGCATCTTCTGCCAGAAGCCAATTCCACTGAAATTTAGCATGTGTTTTAGAAGAGGGTAGATCTACAATTGAAATAAAAACCAGGAGAGATGTAAAACGGGCATTCAACCTGTTTTACTAGTGCACAAAGTCAGTATCTACCCCAGGGAGTATAACTCTGACATACATGACATGCCCCAAATTCTGGTTGCCTATGCCAGAACTGCATCAGTTTTGCCCAATGTTTTTAATCATGACCAGTATATTTCATTTATTTCTGGGACAGTGAAACTATAAGCACTTATTAATACTCCAGAAAATATTGGAGAAAAAGTAATACAGAAATCCAGTGTCATTTATGTTATGCAAAATAAGTTATTTTGCAATGCATTTTAATTATTCAAATGAAAGCAGTAAAATTGTACTGTTCAGCCATTATCCCTGTTGACCGGAAGTCACCGGTTAACGGTTTTGGCTTAGTATACAGAGAAGAGTCAATTCTCTCTCAATTCTCAATTCGCTTTATTAACGTTATTAGATCATGTACATACCGCTTATATGTCTGGTTAGATATAGGCATGCAGTTTACAGCAGGTTATACAGTTTTATACTCAAACTAGGATTTAAAAGCACACCCACTAGGTTTCTCTGACTAACACTCCCTGAGTATTAGGATTTAAACGCACACCCACTAGGTTTCTCTGACTAACACTCCCTGAGTGGTCACAGAATAGACAGGATATTATATTACCCGGAAAGGAGAGATAACGCTGGCCAGGCGATTCTCTTTCTCTCTCTCTCTCTCTCTATGTCGTCTCTACGTCCCTGACGTCGTCTCTATGTCCCTGACGTAGGGTCCCTACTTCCACGATGGTTAGTCTCCGGAGTCTCCCTCAAAACACACTCACTCTCTGGCACCAAGCCTGCAATTCTTCAGTTTTAACTCCAAGTCTGTCTTTTCGAATGATGCTGTCTTCTCCGGTTGGCTTAAAATTCCTTGAGTGGTCAGTGTCATCCCCTGATTGGCTCTGTTCCAAGGGGCTAGGTAGCATCACCTCATTACTCCTTTCCTAAATAAGGCCTGGTGTCTCATCACAGCTCCTTTGTCCCTCTAAGAAGCGGAACGAATTCAAACCGGTTCTGGCCAGTTCAGACCAGTGACTGAACTCCAGGTCACCTCAGTTCAAAGGTCAGTGTCTTTGTTAGCAATTCGAATTAAGCTCAGTAGTTTTCTGCAGCCCCTGTCCAACATCCCTTTTCAATGTTATTACTTGTCTATTGACAGGCAAAGCAAAGATTTTTCATTTAAATTCAATATATGTTCCTACTTTCTGGTAAGACAAGTCTTCTTAGTCTAATACATTCTGTTCCACATATAAAAAATGTTTTGTTAGAAATATTCTATTCGCACTTGTTTATATCTCTCTGTAGGCAGCCTGTCATTCTGTGACAAAGGGGTAACAAAAATCATTGGTATTTTTAATATTAATAAGTCATAAAAAGATACAGAAGGAAACAGCTTAATGTTACATTGAAACTACAGCACAAAAACAGGGCATTCGGCTCAACTGGTCTATGCTGGTGTTTATGCTCCACACGAGCCTCCTTCCTCCCTGCTTCATCTAACCCTATGAGCGTATCCTTCTATTCCTTTCTCTCTCGTGCTTATCTAGCTTTCCCTTAAATGCATCTATGCTATTTGCCACAACTACTCTTTGTGGTCGTGTGTTCCACATTCTTACCACTCTATGGGTAAAGAAGTTTCTTCTGAATTCCCTATTGGATTTACTAATGACTTTTGTATATGTATGACCTCTAGTTTTGGACTCCCCCACAAGTGGAAACATTTTCTCTATGTCTACCCTATCAAACCCTTTCATTATCTTAAAGACCTCTATCAGGTCACCCCTCAGTCTTCTCTTTTCCAGAGAGAAGAGCACCAGCCTCTTCAGCCTTTCCCAATCCTCTCAGTTCTGGTATCATCCTTGTGAATTTTTTTTGCACCGTCTCCAATGCATCTATACCCTTTCTATAATATGGAGAACAGAACTGTGCACAGTACTCCAAGTGTGATCTAACCAAAGTTCTATACAAGATTATTATAACTGCTTTGCTATTCAATTCTTTAGAAATGAACCCCAGTGCTTAATTTGCCTTTTTATGGCCTTATTAACCTGCATCGCTACTTTTAGTGATTTATGTACCTGTACCCCTAGATTCCTTTGCTCCTCGATCTCATTTAGACTCTTATTATCCAAGCAGTATGTAGTCTCCTTATTCTTCCGACCAAAATGCACCACCTCACATTTTATTGAAATTTATTTGCCAATTTCTCGACTATATTGCAAGTTTATTAATGCATTTTGACGCATTCTTCCTTTATATTAAATATACCGCCAATTTGGTGTTGTCCGCAAATTTTGAAATTGTACTTCAAATTCCCGAATCCAAATCGTTAATGTAAATTATGAACAACAGTGGTCCCAACACTGATCCCACCTTTTGCCAGTCTCAGTAGGTACCCTCAACCCCTACTCTGTTTTGTAGCCAACTTGCTATCCATTCTACTATGGGTCCACTGACGCCGCATGCTCTGACATTAGTCATCAGTTTACAATGTGGTACCTTAACGAAGGCCTTTTGAAAATCCAAATATATTACATCTACGAAATTACCCTTGTCTACTCTTTTTGTGACTTCTTCAAAGAATTTAATAAGGTTGGTCAAAGCATGACTTTCCCTTCTGAAATCTATGTTGACTATTCTTTATTACATTTTTGTTCTCTAGATGTTTTTCTATTACGTCTTTGAGTAAAGATTCCATTATCTTTCTTACCACCGATGCTGAGCTAATTGGTGCATAGTTCCCTGAACTTGTTCTATCTCCTTTTTTAAATATAGGAATAACATTAGTTGTCCACCAGTCCTCTGGCACTACTCCTGTTTCTAATTAATTTATATATATATATATATATATGTGTAATAGTGCTTCTGCTATCTCTTCCCTAACTTCTTTTAATATTCATGGATACAATCCATCCAGACCAGGTGTTTTATCCTCTCTAAGTTTTTTTTATTTGTTCATGGGATGTGGGCGTCGCTGGCAAGGCCAGCATTTATTGTCCATCCCTAATTGCCCTTGAGAAGGTGGTGGTGAGCCACCTTCTTGAACCACTGCAGTCCGTGTGGTGAAGGTTCTCCCACAGTGCTGTTATGTAGGGAGTTCCAGGATTTTGACCCAGTGACGATGAAGGAACGGCGATATATTTCCAAGTCGGGATGGTGTGTAACTTGGAGGGGAACATGCAAGTGGTGTTGTTTCCATGTGCCTGCTGCCCTTGTCCTTTTAGGTGGTAGAGGTTGCGGGTTTGGGAGGTGCTGTCGAAGAAGCCATGGCGAGTTACTGCAGTGCACCCTGTAGATGGTACACACTGCAGCCACAGTGCTCTGGTGGTGAAGGGAGTGAATGTTTAGGGTGGTGGATGGAGTGCCAATCAAGCAGGCTGCTTTGTCCTGGATGGTGTCGAGCTTCTTGAGTGTTGTTGGAGCTGCACTCATCCAGGCAAGTGGAGAGTACACTCCTGACTTGTGCCTTGTAGATGGTGGAAAGGCTTTGGGGAGTCAGGAGGTGAGTCACTCGCCACAGAATACTCAGACCTGCTCTTGTAGCCACAGTATTTATGTGGCTGATCCAGTTAAGTTTCTGGTCAATGGTGATCCCCGGGATGTTGATGGGGGGGGATTCGGCGATGGTAATGCCGTTGAATGTCAAAGGGAGGTGGTTAGACTCTCTCTTGTTGGAGGTGGTCATTGCCGGGCGCGAATGTTACTTGCCGCTTATCAGCCCAAGCCTGGATGTTGTCCAGGTCTTGCTGCATGAGGGCACGGACTGCTTCATTATCTGAGGGGTTGCGAATGGAACTGAACACTGTGCAATCATCAGTGAACATCCCCATTTCTGACCTTATGTTGGAGGGAAGGTTATTGATGAAGCAGCTGAAGATGGGTTGGGCCTAGGACACTGCCCTGAGGAACTCCTGCAGCAATGTCCTGGGGCTGAGATGATTGGCCTCCAACAACCACTACCAGCTTCCTTTGTGCTGGTATGACTCCAGCCACTGGAGAGTTTTCCCCCTGATTCCCATGATTAGTTTATCAATTATCTCCCCCCCTTTCAATCTTTAATGTTTTTATGTCTTTCTTGATCTCTTCTTCTAATGTCATGCCCACCTTGTTAGGCTCCTGGGTAAATACGGAGGTAAAGTAACTATTCAATATTTCTGCCATTAGTTTATTTTGTGCATCCCTTTGTGGCCCTATCCTTATTCTGATTTTTATTTTGTTATTTATATGTCTGTAGAATACTTTACTATTTCTTTTTATATTCCTTGATATTTAATTTCATTGTTCCTCTTTGCTTTCCTAATTGTTTTTTAACTTCTTTCCTAACCTCTTCGTATTCCCTTTTGTCATCCTCTCTTTTATTGTCTATGCACTTAGAGTATGCCTTTTTCTTTAGTTTCAATTGTGCCCTTATCTCTTTATTCATCTATGGTATTTCATTATTGGCTAGTTTATTTTTGCTTTTAGAGGAATATATTTCTCCTGAACTCTATTGATCACTGTTTTAGATATTTCCCACTGCTGTTCTATCTCTTTGTCTGTCAATTTTTTTTTCCAGTTTACCTGCCCTAGTTCCATTCTGATCCCCTCAAAATCTTTTTTCCAATCTATTACTTTGGCCTTTGTATTACTTATATCTTTCGCAATCATTATTTTAAACCTTATTAAGTTATGATTGCTATTGCTTCGATGTTCCCCTACACTTACTTCTCTTATCTGCTCTGGTTTAATTCCCATTACTAGATCCAGCAGTGATTCCTCTCTTGCTGGGCTTCTCACATACTGGGTAACAAAGGAATCCTGTGCACACTGTAAAAACTCCATTCCCTTTACCCCTTTCCCTACCTCTTCTTGCCAATTTATTTAGGGTTAGTTGAAATGATTATTATTCAATGCACTTTACTCATTTCATAGATTTGTCTACATATTTTATCCTCCACTTCCCTTCCACTATTAGGTGGTCTATAGAATTAACCTATTAATGTGATTGATCCCTTCTTATTCAATGTCTCTATCCATATGGATTCTGTTTCTATCTTAATGTTACTTATGTTCATTTTTTCTATTGCCATTATGTTGTCTCTAATTAGTACAGCTACTCCACCCCACCCCCCACCTTCTTCCTTCCCTATCCTTTCTGAATAGGTTATATCCTGCAATATTTAACTGCCAATCCTGTTCCTTATGTAGCCATGTTTCAGTTATCCCTACCACATCGGGCTCCTCACTATGAATTATTGCTTCCAATTCCCCCGTTTTGTTTTGGATGCTGTGCACATTGCTGTACAGGCAATTTAATTTGTTTTTAGTAATTGTTCACCTCACTTTATTTTTAACAGTCATTTTGTACTTATGTCCTATAACTGTATTTGCTCCCTGGCTTTATTCCTTATCTTGGTCTGACCTTAAATATTATTTCTTATTTCTTTTTTCTTCAGACTGATGTTATCTTCACCAGATCCCTCCCCCTGTCTTACTAGTTTAAAGTCCTGGCAACAGCCCATGTAACGGCAACACCCCTTTTAAAATGGTCTTAAACAAGACAAATCATTTTTGTGTGGAAATGAAAAATGGCCCTGGAGGAAAAAACAAGTTGAAAAAGGGAAAACCCAAAATTGATGTCTACCCCATCAAAAAAAGGAAACACTGAAAAGCAAAAACTGTTGCAAACTTTATTACAGTAGTCAAATGAAAGGTTGATTGTAAAAATGTTCTCATTTCAGATGATTTTTCTAGTTTAATACATAAAAAATGTGGCCTATATGACTGGTGTAGCCTCAATATAATAGGCTACACAGTTATGAATATGTAATCACAAGGAACTGACTAAAGCTATATCCAGATCCCCTGGAAATGCAATCTGACTCTACGTGGTTACCAGAATCATGTACTAAGTGCTGGCTGTGTCACTTATATTATTTCCTTCCCATTATGAACCAGAGAGATAAATGACCATTGAGCTTTGTTGCTCACACATTGAGCACAGGAGATACCCAAACTGACTCCCTACCTAACACCATTGTTGGAGTACCACAAGGACTACAGTAGTTCAAGGAGAAGGCTTTTTCTCAGGCCAAGTAAGGATGGGAAATAAATGGGAGCTTTGCCAATGTTTTGAGAACAAATAATTTTAAAAGGGCAGTATGTGATTTTAGCCTTTCATATTTAATAAACACATTTTTTATGGAACCCTTAATAGAAAAGTCATATAAAGAACCTCTTTGTACAAGTTGCTCTCATTTATTTTGTTTCTGTGACTTTCAAAAACTGTAATTGAGAGGAGGAATACATGCAAAATTACAAGTTCAGGCTTAAACAGCACTGGCTGAATCAATACGTGTTATACCATGCAAAATCTATATCTTTCCCATTGTTACTCAAGCACATTTTCTCCCTGACTTTCCATGCTCCAGAAACCACCAGGGTCATATTTATGAGACATCTGTTTTCCTTGCAGTTGCACCCTACTGTTATACAATCATATATAACAATAATATTCTTTTCCCATATATACATATAAAAAGAGACTAAAATAGGGAGAAATAATTATTTTAAAAGCTGCAGTGGAGTAACTATTGCTGTAGTATGGCTGATTCATTTACAGCAGTAAGTTCAATTTCTGTGACAAATTTTGTGAAGCTCTTTTCCTGCCTTGCTTGATGGAAGCATGGAACGGAGAACTGGACATGGAGGTCAGCTCACATTATTTACAGAGGTCCTAATTTTCCACTGATTAATTTTAATCACCAGAAAATTGGGATTACTATTAATCTGCGCACTGACCTCTGCACTCAATTCTCTTAGCCGTGCTCCCATCGAGGGAGTTTTCAAGTGAGGAACGGAACCCAACAAAATTTACCCTCTATTGTATTGCTCAATAATTTTTTTTCTGCCGGCTGTTACCAATGTTTTAGCAGTGGTCAGACACAAGGGAGTGTGCAGGTTTTGGAACCTTTGTTACCATGACTATCAATTGCCTGACCAGGGCTGACAGGAGACAATCAATGCTTTTTAAGTTCTGTAGTGCATTCTGTAGTTTGGTTTCCATAGCAATCATGTTATTGGGCTTCAGGCTTCATGCCTCATGACTTAGAGTTCACACATGAAAGAGTCGGCTAGACTCTTCAGGTAGGCACAAACCTAAATCCCGATTTTAGCCCAGCCTGTATGGGTGGGTGTTAAAATGGCAGCCGGGCGGAAGTCATTGTGTTCCCGTCCCCATCATTGGAACTGCTGAGATTCCGGCAACGTGGAGGTCGCCCGCCAGAAGCAGGTGGGGGCCTAATTAAAGTGTGAAAGTCACTACCCAATGATGTCATTGGTACCGAAATGCGATTTTAACTTGAAATCGCTGGAAGCCCTCATGATGCCAAATCCGACAGCAAAACCTGGTGGGTCAGACGAGGCCAAACTAAGTTCTTTTAAAATTTATTGAGGATGTCTTGTGGACCAGGAAGAGCAAGAGTGCTCTGGGCTCCACAAAGAATCCTTGGGCATCTCCAGCCCCGGCTTTCCCTCTGTCTCCCACCACTGACAACTCTTTAGAGAACCCCCCCCCCCACCCCCAGCACTAACTTTATGCCGGGGACCGTTCCCTTGGGTCCCCGGCAGAAGCGGCTTCCCACCCAATTTCCCCCTCCCGCCCGCTGACTCTCACTTCAATCCCGTCGGCTTTGGTCGGGAAACAGTGCGGACTTGTGAAATATTAACAGATGTTACATTCCACCCTCTTCCATCCACACTTATTGAATGGTTCCAGATAGTTTCTCGATGCAAAGGCCTAGATTCAGATGCCAAGTCACCCAGGCACCAACCCCCATGAATACTCACAGGTGGGTTCGCTGGTGGTCCAACCAAAGAGGACCCCCCCAACCCCGATAAATTTTAATTTCTTTTTGTGGAGCCAGGTGATACAAGAGTTCTCCTCCGGGCTCCAAAGAAACAACCAGGGCTGCTGCCACACCCAGGTCCCTCTTCCCTCCCAAGAGCAGATCCTTCCCGGATCTACCTTCTGTCTGGCCGACCAGGCAAAAATCTATCCCAATGTTAGTATCAAAATATCTACAGTAAACTGATTCCACACAGAGCTGTCGGTACAGCCCGACCCTCCCTGATCCACAGTGCAGATCTCCAAAATGGTACAAGTTAATTATCATTTTGCCGCGTATCCTCGGCATTAAAAAGATAAGATTAAAAAAATGAGCAGGTAAGTAAAAGAAGGAAAGAACTTGCATTTATATAGCGCCTTTCTTGACCTCAGGTCATCCCAAACTTCTTTACAATGAAGTACTTTTTGAAGTTTAGTCACTGTTGCAATGTAGGGAGGAACATGGTGAGGACCATAAAGAAAAATTGGAAGAGAGAGAAGACACTGCAAAGGAAAGCTTTACATACATCCATGCCAACAGTGGCGGGATTTTCCCAACTTTGTCAGCATGTCAGCATTTGCTAACTGAACTCAGCATTTTTTATATAGAGTGAGGCAATTTTCTTAAAGCTGTCCAAAAATTCCCCAAATTCTTTTGAGTTCCATGTACATGTGAATGGTGAAAATGTATGTTTCCGTGTGGGGAACGCATGGGTTTCCCCTGACTAGGCCCAGCATTTGGTGGGAGACTAATAAAGGGAATTCATTTTTCTTTTGAATTAATGAGCCCAGTACTGCAAAACTAGAGTTTATCATTTTCAGCATTACAGTAGCTGTGTTAGTACCATGACGCAGTTATTTTGGGATAAATCATCCCAATATTGGTATTAGTATCATTCTGTTGTATTATGCTTATGGTATATTATCTTTTGATCAAGAATCAATTGTAACTTGGAGTGACTTTTCCTTCCTGACTAGTGAATGGTTTGCATTTAGTCAATTGGATATTTGAGCATGGTTAAACTTAGCAGATACTAGTCATGCTTTGTCATTGTAGTTGATAAACTCTAGTTTTGCAGTACTGGGCTCATTAATTCAAAAGAAAAATGAATTCCCTTTATTAGTCTCCCACCAAATGCTGGGCCGAGTCAGGGGAGACCCATGCATTCCCCACACGGAAACATACATTTTCACCATTCACATGTACATGGAACTCAAAAGAGTCACATAGGGTTAAATTCAACTTCGGCGCAGTTGCAAAATGGGCGGTTGCAGATCGGCCGTCCGTTATACAGCTCATCCGATTGAAGTCAATGTAAAGGAAAATCGGAGTCCTATTGAAGGAAAGGAAAATGGGCTGGGGTGTATAACAGGCAGCCGATCTGCTACCACCCCTTTTGCGCTTCCACTGAAGTTGAATTTCACCCCCATAATGTCTTTGAGGTGTGAGATATTTGAGAGATGTGATGATTAATAAACAGTGATAAAATCGAGAAGTCAAATTCCATCACATCTTTGCATATTAATTGACCTCCTGTACACTATAGGGAGGATTCTGCAATCTGGTGCTTGCAGATTTGATGGAATATATTTTTTTGATCAATAAGAGTTGCAAAGCAGCCAAATAGGGAAAAATTATTCTATATGAATTCAAAATTCACTAAGAACCTGAAATAGCAGATAATCAACTACACTAATTGAAAATCACTTGATTAAAGAGTAATTATGTTTTGATGTAAGTTTTTTTTTATAACTATTAAATTGCCCATGGAGTTGTCCAAGGTCAGTTGATGAATATAAGGTTTTTCTATGCAAGAAATTAATGAAGTTGGGGGTGAGATTTTGGAATCTCGCTCCATGGCCCAGCTAGTGGCCAGAACCTGTAACTGCACTGTGACAACTGATACAGCAAAAGTTAATGGGAAAAATCGACATAGCAATTTGCAATGGTAAATTTTGATAGAAAATCATGACCAAAAATTATGACAACAGGAAGTAAGGTTTGTGGACACAAAGTGTGCCGCATGCAAGATTTTTAGTAATATACAGATTGAGAAACTAGGTGAAGGATAAAGGCCTATAGTTCAGAGAAATACCAAGACTGAAAATAATAGGAGAGAAGTCGAGGTAAATCAAGAGGTAGTGATTAGGTGAAGTTAAGCTTAAGTTTTAAAAGCTTGTAGATTGCAGGAGGCAGGGAGGACTGTCTGAGTTGAGGAGTTTCACAGTTTTGAGATCCTGCACAAGAATCAGTTATATTCGGCGAAGGTGTGATCTTGATTTCAACTCAGTGAGAGTATAGGGAAGAGAAAGAACACATATTTGGAGATTAGGAGAATAAGAAAGGGAAGTTCTGAGCAGTATTGATGATGGTAGTCTCAATAAAAATAGGAAGTGACCAGTAGAAGAGATCTCCAATGGTGGTGTGATCTATAACAAGGGACCTGCTACTTAGGTCTAATGGTTTTTCCTGCACCTAAAAATTTATTGTGCTTGAAAAAGGGTAATATTGACTCAGAGACAGGATTGGCAAGTTGGCCTGCCATTGTCAATCTTGAGAAGCTGTTGGAGGTGCATGAGAACACCTTGAAGTTACACACCACCTGAGTTTTTCTATCTTCCACTCACTGTCTTTCTTGCAGACAGCAGGCTAAAGGTTAGAACAATGTGAGAAAATGAAGCTATAAAACTATTTCCTATATTCAATATAATCGAGAATTGATGCACTGTGACTCTGCTGCCTTTATTCATGGTTCACTAATGGTATTATTACTGCTAAGTAAAGTTGAATGTTCTAATGTACTCCACAGTTATTTTATTTATATTTCCTTTGTTATATTTTCTGTGAATCTTGCAGAGCATGGATAAATCATTAATAAAACCGTGTACTTGTCAAATTGTTTGCATTTGTCTTGTATCTGCAGAATCTTCATGTATAATTTTGTGGAGTAATCAAATTGAAGGCTTCTGACAAACTGGAAGGGCAAAGCTAAACCTCAGTCTCCCTACCTCGTACAATCTTCAGGCTTTTGAAGCCTAAGCTTGGCATCATCTGACCAACACTTCCTAATTTACCTAATCCTTTTTACTCTTTTAAAACTTGGTGTGATGATCTGCTACATTTGCCATGATCTTTCATATTGGTTTCTGAAAAAAGAAACTGAAACCTTAAGCTCGAATTTTTTGTCAATAAATCTGGAGTCATTGCATTGATCTTATGTGCACTACATTTGCAATAATGTTTTAAAAGAGAAGTGAAGCAAGGAAGAACCACAGCAAGCCAAAGAATTAATATGCAATGAAAACATACAGAAACAATGAAGGATTGGAGAGAGGAAAATAAACATATTCTAGGTGTTGTTAGTAAGCTGCATGCTGAATATATGCAAGTGCGCGGAAATGTGGCAGATAAAGTTTAATACAGACATGGGTAAAGTACTGTATAATGAAAGGAAAAAATGGCAGCATAAATACTCCTTGACTGATGTTGAAGTAGCTAAAGGTACCGTTGAAAGCGATCTCAGGGTATTGGAGTTTGAGCTCAACTTGTTCAATCATTGCGGAGAAACAATCAAGAAGGAAATAGAATGCTGAACTACATAGCTTAAACAGTAACGTTCACATCTGAGGAAGTCATGCGCAACCTGTAAGGTGTAGTGGTGAGACCACAGCTGGACTGCTGTGTCACGTTCTGGTCACTGAGACACAAGGGAAACATTCCATTCCTATGCAGAGAAGAGCCATGAGACTTATCCCTGGAACAATCCAAAATGAACCCCACTGCCTGGTCTCTCCCCATGGCCTTGTATCTTCCTCTGCTTCAAATATTTACCCAGAGGACTGTGTTATGAGGAAATGCAATAAAAATCTTGGGCTTTGCAGTCTTGAAAGGAGATCACTGAGAGATGACCGTACACAGAAGTATAAGATACTAAACGGTATAGATAAAGTAAATCAGCAACAATATTTCAAACTAAACCATGAGATATCTAAGTGCAAACTTGCAAAAGTAAAATTTAGGACTGATGTCAAAGAAATTTCTTCACACAAAGGGTGATCAATACATAGAACTGACCTGGGGTGGGGCTGTGGAATCAAAAAGCCTGATGCCATTTAAGAAATAGTGAGATGTTGTGATGGGGACACTTTTTTTGGATGGGTGAGCTAGGATGAACCGAATGGGCTTCCTCATCTTCATCCAACTTGCGATCTTGTGAAAAGTGTCATTGTATTTTCACCTGTGGTAAAATAAGAAAGCATCTTATTCCAAGTCAGCCTGCATGAGACTGCACTAAGCAGTTTAGTCAATACTAGAAAGCTAAAAAGGTACAAATGCTGAAAGTCTAAAATAAAAACACAGAATGATAGAAATGGGCAGCAGGCCAGTCAGCCTTTGACAGAGAAAGATAGATCAACATTTCTGGTGAGAAAAACAATATCTTTGAGACACAACAAAATCATTGGTCCATTTATAAAGAATGGATTTAGGACTTTGCTACATATTATGCGCACAGGTAATCTTCCATCCTCTCATCCCTCTGCATCCGCCACCCCCACCCCACCCCCCCTTCCCTACACCTGGGGTTAGGTCATTGAAGCAAACAGTATAAAGGCATTCAAGAAACAATTGGATGTATTTCTGGAGAAAGAGGCTGAGAAATATGATGAGAAAGTGGGAAAGTGGGATTGATTTATGAAAAAAGGAAGGTCCAAGAATCCTAATCAAAGGGTCTTTTATGTTCTTGTATGCTGACAGAATTTCTGTGTATTTTTCGTATTCTCTATTTTTATTTCTGGTTTCCAGTGTTAATGTTATTTCTTTTTCCTCTTATGAAAAATGGATGGGCTTGCTGAGTTTAATAGTCTTTTCCTATTCCTAAGAAATCATTATGTTGTAAGAGAGGAGGGGAGAGAAACATGTAGAGATCAAAAATGTGGATCTAATTGTGTCATGATGAAGGATCCCACTTGAAACATTAACCTCTCTTTCTCCTTAAGATGCTGATGGGCATTTCTAGCATTTCTGCTATGTGAGATCGATAGCTTTTTGGCAAAGGTATTAAGGATATGGGCCAAAGGCAGGTATATGGAGCTAGATCACAGATCAGCCATGATCTTATCAAATGGCGGAGCAGGCACGAGGGGCTGAATGGCCTACTCCTGTTCCTATGATCCTATGTTTAAGATTTACAGCATTCAGTGTTTATCTTAGAATCATAGAAAGGTTACAACACGGAAGGAGGCCATTTGGTCCATCGAGTCTGCGCCAGCTCTATGCAAGAGCAATCCAGCTAGTCCCACTCCCCCGCCCTATCCTCATAGCCCTGCAAATTTTTCCTTTCAAGTACTTATCCAGTTCCCTTTTGAAGGCCATGATTGAACCTACCCCCACCACCCCCTCGGGCAGTGCATTCTAGATCCTAACCACTCGCTGTGTAAAGAAGTTTTTCCTCATGTCACCTTTGGTTCTTTTGCCAATCATCTTAAATCTATCTCCTCTGGTTCTTGAACCTTCTGCCAATGGGAACAGTTTCTCTCTATCCAATCTGACTAGACCCTTCATAATTTTGAATACCTCTATCAAATCTCCTCGCAATCTTCTCTGTTCCAAGGAGAACAACCCCAGCTTCTCCAGTCTATCCACATAACTAAAGTCCCTCATCCCTGGAATCATTCTGATAAATCTCTTCTGCACCCTCTCAAAGGCCTTCACATCTTTCCTAAAGTACGGTGCCCAGAACTGGACACAATATTCCAGTTGTGGCTGAACCAGTGTTTTATAAAGGTTCATCATGATTTCTATACTTTTGTACTCTATGCCTCTATTTATAAAGCCCAGGATCCCGTATGCTTTTTTAATCGCTTTCTAAACCTGCCCTGCCACCTTCAATGATTTGTGCACAAATACCCCCAGATCTCTCTGTTCCTGTACCCCTTTTAGACTTATGCCCTCTAGTTTATATTGCCTCTCCTCATTCTTCCTACCGAAATGTATCACTTCGCCTTTTTCTATGTTAAATTTCATCTGCCACGTGTCCGCCCATGCCACCAGCCTGTCTATATCCTCTTGAAGTCTATCACTATCCTCCTCACTGTTCGCTACCCTTGCAAGTTTTGTGTCATCTGCAAATTTTGAAATTGTGCCCTGTACACCCAAGTCCAAGTCATTAACATATATCAAGAAAAGCAGTGGTCCCAGCACCGACCCCTGGGGAACACCACTGTACACCTCCCTCCAGTCTGAAAAACAACCGTTGACCACTACTCTGTTTCCTGTCACTTAGCCAATTCAGTATCCATGTTGCTACTGTCTCCTTTACTCCATGGACCGCAATCTTGATGATAAACCTACCATGCGGCACTTTATTAAACGCCTTTTGAAAGTCCATATACACCACATCAACTGCATTGCCCTCATCTACCCTCTCTGTTACCTCATCAAAAAACTCAATCAGGTTAGTTAAACATGATTTGCCTTTAACAAATCCGTGCTGGCTTTCCCTAATCAATCCACACTCGTCCAAGTGACTGTTAATTCTGTCCCGGATTATCATTTCTAAAAGTTTTCCCACCACTGAGATTAAACTGACTGGCCTATAGTTGCTGGATTTATCCTTACACCCCTGCCCAATCTTTCTATCCTTTTCTGTTTCTTTTCTATTTTGTTGTCTCAGTTTGCTATTTTTTTTTACAAAACTCACTCGATATTCTTGAGCCCCGATTTTAATCTAACCCATCAGGCGGAAGTGTGGTGGGTTCAGGTCAGACACCTGTTTTACAACTGGTCCAATATTACTCCCCATTGAAGTCAATGGAGCATTAAATCGGACGGGGTACAAAATGGGTGTCCGATCCGAACTCGCCCCATTCCCACCTGGTGGGTTAGGTTAAAATTGGGACTTTGGAAACACGGCAACCAATTGGGAAAAAAATGACTTGGTGAGGTAAGGTTAACAGAATAAAAGACACTTAATTTTTCACTAAGTTTCTTGTAGAAGTGAAAGCATACAATCTGCACTCATTATAGTAGCCATTCCAACAACCACAGTTCAGAAAACGTTAAAAACTGATGTACTACACGTGACGAATGAAAATGCACACACGACAGATAATACAGAACATTTCTAATCTTCAACAGACAACGAATACGACAAAATGACTATAATTGCTGTGAGAAGATGTAGACTTTCAGTACTGTTAGGATGAATTTATTGCTTCGTGAATCTGAAATTCAGTCAACAAAATTAGAGGTGAGACAATCCAAAGGTTTAGTTTTTCAACCAAAATAGTGTGCATTCTAACTGCAGTTTATGTAAGTATAATCAATTGTGGCTGTTGCTATGGATTAAGCTCCATGCCTGTACTGTTGCTTCCAGATTTGATATCAGCGGTTTCAAGCTCAATACTGGAGGTATACGGCAGGTATATAGTAGGCATTGTTTGAAGCAGGTATCTTGTGTGAGAAGATGTTATACCATTAGCTCTGTGGCTCTCTCAAATCAAGGGAAAGCATATTGCTGCATATTCATACTTAAACAGGTAGATCAGCTTGTTGGATACACATTATGGTATGAGGTACCTTGATAGGTATTAACAGTTCTGTGCTTTTTTAATGATATTGTGTGCTAAGAAAGAAAACACAAAACCTGCATTTATATAGCGCCTTTCATGACCTCAGGACATCCCAGAGCACTTCACAGCCAATAAACCACTTTTGCAGTGTAGGCAAACATGGCAGCCAATTTGCACACAGCAAGGTTCCACAAACAGCAGTGAGATAAATGACCAGCTAATCTGTTATAGTGTTATTGGTTGAGGGATAAATGTTGTCCAGGAAACCAGGAGAACTCCCCTTTTTTTTAATAGTGATGTGGGATCTTTTAAATCCAGCTGAGAGGGTAGATGGGGCCTCGGTTTAATGTCTCATCTGAAAGATGGCACCTCCGACAGGGCAGCATTCCCTAAGTACTGCACTGAAATGTCAGCCTAGATTAATGGAGGTGGGGGTTGGTGTTTGATTTGTGGGGACCCCATGCAAAGGTTCGGTTTGGGGGGGGTTCTACATTTTAACAGACAAACTTATCACTAAATCCACTCGAGGCCCCTGACTGGCTGGGGATCCCATTAAATTGCACGGATTGCATGATCCTAATGCCATGATTATGTGCTCAAGTCTCTGGAGTGGGGCTTGAGCCCACTACCTTCTGACTCAGAGGCGAGAGTGCTATCACTGAGCCAAGGTTAACACCTTAGTCACAGAAATGTTATTACATATATTAGATATTCATCTTATTCTTATATCCATTTTACAGGGAAAACTACTTTATAAAAACTAGGCAATGCCTGCAGTGTATCATAATGAATACATGGAAGTTTGCTTGCTTTATACAGTTGTGCCTTAAGGAGACATTGCCATCTGATAAAGTAACATGGAAGATATTTGACCAGGTTTGGAAATAAAGGGATGCATAGCACAAATTGATGATGGGATGATGGGTGCCATTTTATTACTAATGGTACCTGTTTCAGAGCTTAAATAATTGGACCAAAACAATACAAAGTTTAAATCATTCAAAAAAACACTTTCAAAAAAGAATAATCATCCTAGTTCTGTCCATCCTACAAGAATGCACACAATAACATAAGAGGCCCAGAACTGCTGTGAGATCTCGAGTTAATTCTCCTAGTAAAATCCAGAAACAGGCCTTTGTCCACTGGCACCTCGAGAAAATCCTTAAAATAGGCTGATGGAATGGAATAAGCAAAGTTAAGCTTCATCAACAACCAATCAACTAAGCTCTATGGTGACAATATGAATACTCCAGCCATTTTGTCATAGAATCATAGAATCATAGAAAATAGGAGCAAGAGTGGGCCATTCGGCCCTTCGGGCCTGCTCTGCCATTCAAAATGATCATGGCTGATCGTCTAACTCAGTATCCTGTTCCCGCTTTTTCCTCATATCCCTTGATCCCTTTAGCATTAAGAAATATATCTATCTCCTTCTTGAATATATTTAATGACTTGGCCTCCACTGCCTTCTGTGGTAGAGAATTCCACAGGTTCACCACCCTCTGAATGAAGAAATTTCTCCTCATCTCAGTTCTAAATGGCATTCCCCATGTCCTGAGACTGTGACCCCTGGTTATGGATTCCCCATCCATCGGGAACATCCTCCCTGCATCTACTCTGTCAAGTCCTGTTAGAATTTTATATGTTTCGATGAGATCACCTCTCATTCTTCTAAACTCGAGTGAATATAGAATCATAGAATCATAGAAAGTTACAGCACAGAAGGAGACCATTCAGCCCATCGAGTCCGTGCCGGCCGATAAAGAGCTATCCAGCTTAATCCCATTTTCCAGCACTTAGTCCATAGCCCTGTAGGTTACGGCACTTCAAGTGCATATCCAATATAGGCCTAGTCGACCCAATCTCTCCTCATTCGTCAGTCCTGCCATCCCAGGAATCAGTCTGGTAAACCTTCGTTGCATTCCCTCCATGGCAAGGACTTCCTTCCTCAGATAAGGAGACCAAAACTGCACCAATACTCCAGATGTGGACTCACCAAGGCCGTATACAACTGCAGTAAGACATCCCTGTTACTGTACTCAAATCCTCTTGCAATGAACGCCAACATACCATTCGCCTTCCTAACTGCTTGCTGCACTTGAATGCTCGCTTTCAGCGACTGGTGTACAAGGACACCCAGGTCTCGTCGCACCTCCCCTTTTCCCAATCTATCACCATTCAGATGATAATCTGCCTTTCTGTTTTTACAACCAAAGTGGAGAACCTCACATTTATCCACGTTATACTGCATCTGCCATGTTCATGCCCACTCACCCAACTTGTCTAAATCACATTGGAGCCTCTTTGCATCCTCCTCACAGCTCACATTCCACCCCAGCTTTGTGTCATCTGCAAACTTGGAAATGTTACATTCCGTTCCCTCATCCAAATCATTGATATATGTTGTGACTAGCTGGGGCCCAAACACTGATCCCTACAGTACCCCACTAGTCACTGCCTGCCACCTGGAAAAAGATCTGTTTATTCCTACTCTCTCTTTCCTGTCTGTCAACTAATTCTTAATCCATGCCAGTATATTCCCCCCAATCCCATGAGCTTTAATTTTTCACACTAACCTCTTGTGTGGGGCCTTCTGAAAATCCAAGTACACCACATTCACTGGTTCTCCCCTATCTATTCTACTAGTTACATCCTCAAAAAACTCCAGTAGATTTGTTAAGCATGATTTCACTTTCATAAACCCATGCTGACTTTGTCCAATCCCGTTAATGCCTTCCAAGTGTTCTGTTATCACATCCTTTATAATAGACTCTAGCATTTTCCCCACTACAGATGTTAGGCTAACTGGTCTGTAATTCCCTATTTTTTCTCTCCCTCCTTTTTTAAATAGTGGGGTTACATTTGCCACCCTCCAATCTGTAGGAACTGTTCCAGAGTCTATAGAATTTTGGAAGATGATCACCAATGCATCCATTATTTCCAGGGCCACTTCCTTTAGTGCTCTGGGATGTAGATTTTCAGGTCCTGGGGATTTGTTAGCCTTTAGCCCCATTAATTTCCCTAGCACTATTTTTTTACTAATACTGATTTCCTTCAGTTCCTCCCTCTCACTAGACCCTTGGTTCCCTAACATTTCCGGCAGGTTATTTGTGACCTCCTTTGTGAAGACAGAACCAAAGTATGTGTTTAATTGTTCTGCCATTTCTTTGTTTCCCATTATAATTTCCCCCATTTTTGACTGCAAGGGACCTACATTTGTCTTCACTAGTCTTTTTCTCTTGACATATTTATAGAAGCTTTTACAGTCAGTTTTTATGTTCCCTGATAGTTTACTCTCATACTCTATTTTTCCCCTCTTAATCAATCTCTTTGTCCTCCTTTGCTGAATTCTAAACTGCTCCCAATCCTCAGGCTTGCCTTTTTCTGGCAATTTTATGTGCCTCCTCCTTGGATCTAATACTATCCCTAATTTTTTTTGTAAGCCACGGTTGAGTCACCTTTCCTGTTTTATTTTTGTGCCAGACAGGAATGAATAATTGTTGTAATTCCTGCACACGTTCTTTAAATATTAGCCATTGTCTATCCACTGTCATCCCTTTTAGTAAAGTTCCCCAATCTATCATAGCCAACTCGCACCTCATACTTCCGTAATTTCCTTTATTTAGATTCAGGACCCTAGTTTCGGATTCAACTACTTCACTCTCCATCTTAATGAGGAATTCTATCATGTTATGGTCGCTCTTCCCTAAGGCACCCCGCACAACAAGATTGTTAATTAATCCTTTCTCATTGCACAATACCCGGTCTAGGATCGCCTGTTCTCTAGTTGGTTACTCAACATATTGGTCTAGAAAACCATCACATACACACCCCAGGAATTCCTCCCCCACAGTATTATTACAAATTTGGTTTGACCAATCTATATGTAAATTAAAGTCACCCATGATTATAGTTGTACCCTTCTTGCATGCATCTCTAATTTCCTGTTTAATGCCCTCCGCTACATCTCCACTACAGTTTGGTGGCCTCTAGACAATCCCCACCAACGTTTTCTGCCCCTTGGTGTTTCTTAGCTCCACCTATATAGATTCCATTGTAAGGGGAACAGATAGGCGTTTCTGCAGCCACAAACGTGACTCCAGGATGGTATGTTGCCTCCCTGGTGCTAGGGTCAAGGATGTCATGGAGCGGCTGCAGGGCATTCTGGAGGGGGAGGGTGAACAGCCAGTAGTCGTGGTCCATCTCGGTACCAACGACATAGGTAAAAAAGGGATGAGGTCCTGCAAGGTGAATTTAAGGAGTTCAGAGATAAATTAAAAAGCAGGATCTCAAAGGTAGTGATCTCAGGATTACTACCAGTGCCACGTGCTAGTGAGTATAGGAACAGGAGAATAGACCAGATGAATGTGTGGCCGCGGGGATGGTGTAGGAGGGAGGGATTTAGATTCCTGGGACATTGGGACCGGTTCTGGCGAAGGTGGGACCTGTACAAGTGGGACGGGTTACACCCGAGCAGGACTGGGACCAAAGTCCTTGCGGGGGTGTTTGCTCGTGCTGTTGGAGAAGGTTTAAACTAGAATGGCAGGGAGATGGGAACCTAAGCAGGGAGACAGAGGAGGGGAAAACAAGGATAGAAACAAAAGACGGAAAGGGAAGAAGCAATCGTGATTTTCCGAGCTAATATCCTTCCTCACTATTGCATTGATTTCCTCCTTTACTTACAACGCTACCCCACCTCCTTTCCCTTTTTGCCTGTCCTTCCTAAATATTGAATACCCCTTCATGTTCAGTTCCCATCCTTGGTCACCCTGCAGCCATGTCTCCGTAATCGCAACTATATCATAACCGTTAATATCTACCTACGCTGTTAATTCATCTACCTTATTGCGAATGCTCCGCGCATTAAGACACAATGCCTTTAGACTTGTCTTTTTAAGATTGCTAGTCATCTTAGTTATATTTTGCACTATGGCCCTATTTCTTTTTCGCCCCTGTTTTCTCTGCCTTCCTCTATTGCTTCTTCCCTTTCTGTCTTTTGTTTCTATCCTTGTTTTCCCCTCCGCTGTCTCCCTGCTCAGGTTCCCATCTCCCTGCCATTCTAGTTTAAATCTTCTCCAACAGCACTAGCAAACACCCCCGCGAGGACTTTGGTCCCGGTACTGCTCGGGTGTAACCCGTCCCACGTGTACAGGTCCCACCTTCCCCAGAACTGGTCCCAATGTCCCAGGAATCTAAATCCCTCCCTCCTACACCATCCCCGCAGCCACACACCCATCTGGTTTATTCTCCTGTTCCTGTACTCACTAGCACATGGCACTGGTAGTAATCCTGAGATCACTACCTTTGAAGTCCTGCTTTTTAATTTATCTCCTAACTCCTTAAATTCACCTTGCAGGACCTCATCCCTTTTTTTACCTATGTCGTTGGTACCGATATGGACCACAATTACTGGCTGTTCACCCTCCCCCTCCAGAATGCCCTGCAGCCGCTCCATGACATCCTTGACCCTAGCACCAGGGAGGCAACGTACCATCCTGGAGTCACGTTTGAGGCCGCAGAAACGCCTATCTGTTTCCCTTACAATTGAATCCCCTATCAATATAGCCCTGCCACTCTTATTCCTCCCCTCCTGTGCAGCAGAGCCACCCGTGATGCCCCGAACTTGGCTCTTGCTGCTTTCGCCTGATAAGCCATCTCCCCCAACGGTATCCAAAGCGGTATATCTGTTTAAGAGGGAGATGTTCCCAGGGGACTCCTACTGTACCTGCCTAGTCCTTTTACTCTGCCTGGCGGTCACCCATTTCTTTTCTGCCTGCGTAATCTTTACCTGCGGTGTGACCACCTCACTGAACATGCTATCCACGATAGTCTCAGCATCGCGGATGCTCCACAGTGAATCCACCCGCAGCTCCAGTTCCGAAATATCGTTAGCCAGTAGCTGCAGCTGGACACACTTCCTGTACACGTGGTCGCCAGGGACACTGGTAGTGTCCATGACTTCCCACGTAGTACAGAAGCAGCATATCACGGGTGCGAGCTGTGCTGCCATGACTTGCCTTAGATTTACACTGCGCTCACCTCTCAGACTCTCCTCCCGCTCTCGGACTCTCCTTTTACACTGTGCTCACCTCTCAGACACTCCTCCCGCTCTCAGACTCTCCTTTTACACTGCACTCACCTCTCGGACTCTCCTCCCGCTCTCAGACTCTCCTTTTACACTGTGCTCACCTCTTGGACTCTCCTCCCGTTCTCAGACTCTCCTCCCGCTCTCGGACTCTCCTTTTACACTGTGCTCACCTCTCAGACACTCCTCCCGCTCTCAGACTCTCCTCCCGCTCTCGGACTCTCCTTTTACACTGTGCTCACCTCTCAGACACTCCTCCCGCTCTCGGACTCTCCTTTTACACTGTGCTCACCTCTCAGACACTCCTCCCGCTCTCGGACTCTCCTTTTACACTGCGCTCACCTCTCAGACTCTCCTCCCGCTCTCGGACTCTCCTTTTACACTGTGCTCACCTCTCAGACACTCCTCCCGCTCTCAGACTCTCCTTTTACACTGTGCTCACCTCTCAGACACTCCTCCCGCTCTCAGACTCTCCTTTTACACTGTGCTCACCTCTCAGACACTCCTCCCGCTCTCAGACTCTCCTCCCGCTCTCAGACTCTCCTCCCGCTCTCAGACTCTCCTTTTACACTGTGCTCACCTCTCAGACACTCCTCCCGCTCTCAGACTCTCCTTTTACACTGTGCTCACCTCTCAGACACTCCTCCCGCTCTCAGACTCTCCTTTTACACTGTGCTCACCTCTCGGACTCTCCTCCCGCTCTCAGACTCTCCTTTTACACTGTGCTCACCTCTCAGACACTCCTCCCGCTCTCAGACTCCCCTTTTACACTGTGCTCACCTCTCAGACTCTCCTCCCGCTCTCAGACTCTCCTCCCGCTCTCGGACTCTCCTCCCGCTCTCAGACTCTCCTCCCGCTCTCAGACTCTCCTCCCGCTCTCAGACACTCCTCCCGCTCTCAGACTCTCCTTTTACACTGTGCTCACCTCTCAGACACTCCTCCCGCTCTCAGACTCTCCTTTTACACTGTGCTCACCTCTCGGACACTCCTCCCGCTCTCAGACTCTCCTTTTACACTGTGCTCACCTCTCAGACACTCCTCCCGCTCTCAGACTCTCCTTTTACACTGTGCTCACCTCTCGGACACTCCTCCCGCTCTCAGACTCTCCTTTTACACTGTGCTCACCTCTCGGACACTCCTCCCGCTCTCAGACTCTCCTTTTACACTGTGCTCACCTCTTGGACTCTCCTCCCGCTCTCAGACTCTCCTTTTACACTGTGCTCACCTCTCGGACACTCCTCCCGCTCTCAGACTCTCCTTTTACACTGTGCTCACCTCTTGGACTCTCCTCCCGCTCTCAGACTCTCCTTTTACACTGTGCTCACCTCTCAGACACTCCTCCCACTCTCAGACTCTCCTTTTACACTGTGCTCACCTCTTGGACTCTCCTCCCGCTCTCAGACTCTCCTTTTACACTGTGCTCACCTCTTGGACACTCCTCCCGCTCTCAGACTCTCCTTTTACACTGTGCTCACCTCTCGGACACTCCTCCCGCTCTCAGACTCTCCTTTTACACTGTGCTCACCTCTCGGACACTCCTCCCGCTCTCAGACTCTCCTTTTACACTGTGCTCACCTCTCGGACACTCCTCCCGCTCTCAGACTCTCCTTTTACACTGCGCTCACCTCTCGGACACTCCTCCCGCTCTCAGACTCTCCTTTTACACTGTGCTCACCTCTTGGACTCTCCTCCCGCTCTCAGACTCTCCTTTTACACTGTGCTCACCTCTCGGACACTCCTCCCGCTCTCAGACTCTCCTTTTACACTGTGCTCACCTCTTGGACTCTCCTCCCGTTCTCAGACTCTCCTTTTACACTGCGCTCACCTCTCGGACTCTCCTCCCGTTCTCAGACTCTCCTTTTACACTGCGCTCACCTCTTGGACTCTCCTCCCGTTCTCAGACTCTCCTTTTACACTGCGCTCACCTCTCGGACTCTCCTCCCGTTCTCAGACTCTCCTGCCTCACCTGTGACGTCGCACAGTAGTTTTCTCTTGTTGCAGGTCTGCTGCTGCTTTTATCCCGCTCTCAGTCTTCTGCTGCTCAGGTCCGCCGCCGCTCTGTGGAAAAAGTTAGGAAAAGCAAGGCCAAGCATCACCTCCTTCCCCCACTTCATCGAACTCCCACACTCACCAAACTCTTGTCATCTTATAAAAAGATGTCCTACAAAAGATCTCCAACCAGGCCTTAAATTTTGGATTCCTTAGGCTTGGTGAAATCTTTTTTAATGGAATTTGCATTCAATGGGCAAACATCAAAAAGCTCTCACAACTCTATAATGTAAGCATTCTAGGTACTTTATGCTAAGTTGTTGTTCAGCAGGCTTATTAGAGAACAGGATTTTACTCATCATAATGTTAGCATATGTGCAACCACTTATTCAACAAATGGCAAAAAAACATTTCACATTGACCATGTTATTAACTGCTGTCATTGTTTATAAAATTACAGTGACACCGATTTTCCAATTGGATGGATATCCATTAAGGCAATAAAAGAATTCAGAGGAATGCAGCTGTTTGTACTGTTAATCACCAATTTTAATGAAGATATAACTACTCCAAGTACAAAAATGGTAAAACAGCTCTTTTTGATTATGAGGTACAAATGTAAGTATTGATCACTAATCAGTTCTTCACAGTAATTTCTATGTATAATTTTATTATACAATGACTAAAATTAGGTTCATTCTTCAAACAATCAACAATATGGCAATGGTTTTGTGTCTAATAACATTTTTAATAAACCTATGGTGGCTACTCGTTCCAAGTCACAAGGAATCAATAATAATATGGAAGTAGATAATCACAAGTTTAAAGATTTCTGGGCTAATTTGATTTAATGATTTATTAGAAATAATATGATTAGCAGCACTAAAATATGTATATGTTTTAGCAAAGTTAACAATAAGGTAAAGAATATTTTGAACACCTAAAATGGCAGAATGTCCAACAATTTTATAACGAGCTACAAATTCCTTTGGGAGTTGTGCATCTCCCTTAAGTTGAAAATGAATAGACTAGGCTCTCTCAAAGATTGGTTGTCAGTTGAAAACTAAGGGTACATTATCCAAAACGGATTACCATAAAATATTTGGGGTCTACCTAAAATGTTATCAAGAAGGCTATAGTTGACTTCTGTAAAAAAGTTCTGAGTGGATAAGGGAGTCAAACAACCAGAGGTTATGTTGACATTCAAGCTAATTTCTACTCTCATTTTCTATGCCATTGGGACCCTCCAAACCACATCATGATGATAAATCTGTAATATACCCTTGGACACAACAGGCGAGTATTAGTCAGGCAGATCAGGGGAATATCTCATTAGATCTGTTTTTCCTTGATTCTAATTCAGGATCTGTGAAGCATACTTCTGTGTATGGCTTCCTAAAGCCTTTGGCAGGACAGATTGCATGCATGGATGGCTACAAACATCTTCAAAGAGGGAAGACATTTGCCATAACAGGAAGAGTGAATGAGTAGGTAGTGCATAAGGTTAAACACAGGATATGATTGCTAAATTTTCATTATCCTGTCACAATTTCTATACATGATTTAATTCTGGCCTGGCTGATGTTGTTTAGCCACAATGAGACTGTAGAAAGGCATTTTATGTTTTCTCTGGTTTCTTCTCTTTAGTTCCCTGGGCCACCGATGAGTTAACTCATCATATACTTGGAATTCTTCAGATTTCTGAATACCAGCCTGAAAACATATTAGACTTTGCCCCAGTTTTGCAAATAGGCCAAATTGTAACCAGGAACAAATGTTATTTGTGAGGCAGCATATATGGAGAGAGAAACAGAGTTAACGTTTCTGGTCAAAGACCTTTCGTCAGAGCTTGCTGAGCTTTTCCAGCATTTTCTGTTTTTATTTCAGATTTCCAGCATCTGCAGTATTTTGCTTTGGACAAATGCTATTTATGTGGGTCCAAGGATGTAAAGGAACAGGAGGATGGTGGAGGTACATAAAAGCAGATTAGTTTATTGTTTATCTTTTCTTTCCTTATTTAAGTTTAAACACTAGAATAAAGGTAAGAAACTAAAATGAGTGCTACCCTGATGACCCAGTAAATGGTTAGATTAGCCTTAGGTAGCAGGAAACGTCCCAGGTTTGATCCCTGGACTGTGTTGAGTTAGTGGATATCAACTGATAGCAGCAGTAAGGATGCTACATTTGACCTCATCAATATTGGATTAGGAAGGGGAAAATTGCCCAGGGTTCCTGCTCCTCATATGCAACTGTACCCCTGTAGAGTGAACAGGGGATTAATATTTATTGGGGCTTTTTTTGCGTTACATGAGAAACCTGAAAACAAAAATGACAGGAACAAGGAATACAGAATTCCCTGGGTCCAGACTTCCTTCTCTGCGTAAAAAATAGACGTGAGTAAAGAGGGGAACAGAATCATACAGCTGTGTTGTTTCAGGCATAATCATGCACATCTGAATTAATCACAAATAGCTTCAGATAGATTTCATAGGCCAGCCACGCCTCTCCAAAATTGTTGAAAGCAGTCTTTGTCATTGAGTTGGCCACTTTCATCAGGTTCACTGGTCTGCATGGCTTTGGACTACAGTAAATCTAGGAATAAGAGTTGTGTCTTTATTTCAGCCTGCAAAGCAATGCTTCAACAGTCCTTTACTGGACAGATATAAAAGAACACTGAAGGTGATAAGAAAGAATAAGCACGTCAAAGAAATTTGGAGGCTTTTCCTTCCTCTTCAGCATTTCTATCTTTGCTATTTGTTTGCCACAGCATTGTTTGCAAGTGATTACCATGCTGAATGTTTGTAACTGAACATGTTCTCTGCTAATATTAGGGCATATTTCCTCTGGTTGCTTTTTGTTACCAACATTAAATCAGGGCTATGAAGCTATGCCAGCATTTAGGTTCTTAGGTGGCATGTGGAAATTTTCCAACACGAGATATAATCTGGTTGGAGTCTAGGCATAAACTAGATTTCTTTTGGTAAACGGGATGCTGGTGCAAGGCAGCAATTTTTTGCTTGACACTATTTATTAGGCTGTGACACAACCAAATCTTATGCTTTCAAGAAAGTTAGCTTGACTGGAGATCCATAAGTGAATGGATCTTTCAATTGATGCTTTGTTTAATACTTTTCAAGTGATCTGAGCAGTCAGACAATGCTAGATCTAAATAGAAATTATCTTTGATAGAAGACTGAACCAGTTGGATAGCAATTGTGAAGCAGAACAAACACCACCACAGACCCAGCCAAATGGGTATCCCCACTTTATTCTGTCCTTTGTGCCCGGGTTATGAGCGTTTCCTGGGAGCAAAGGCCAAGAAAATCAACTTTAATATATAAAGTGTTAACTTTGCTCAGTTGTTAGCACTCTAGCCTTTGAACCAGAAGTTTGCGGGTTTAAGCTCCAAGGGTGACAGTGAAAGCGTGATAAGAAGTGTGACATTACGAAGAACTTTTATGGTTATATTAGGAAAAAGAGGGTGGTCAGGAGCAGTGTTGGCCCCTTAAAAACTGAAAGTGGGGATATTGTCATTGACAATGGGGAAATGGCGGATATGTTGAACAATTACATTGCGTCAGTATTTACAGTAGAAAAAGAGGATAGCATGCCAGAAATCCCAAGAAAGCTAATATTGAATCAGGGACAGGGAGGCACTAAAATTAACATAAGTAAAACAACAGTAATGAAGAAAAGAGTGACAAATCCCCAGGACCAGATGGTTTCCATCCCAGAGTTTTAAAGGAAGTAGGTGAGCATATTGCAGATGCCCCAACTATAATCTTTCAAAGTTCTCTAGATTCAGGAACTGTCCCTCTAGATTGGAAAATTGCACATGTCACTCTGCTTTTTAAGAAAGGAGAGAGAGGGAAACAAGGGAATTATAGACCAGTTAGCCTAACATCTGTTGTGGGGAAAATGCTGGAATCTATAATTAAGGATAGGGTGACTGAACAGCTCAAGAATTTTCAGTTAATCAGGGAGAGCCAGCATGGATTTGTGAAAGGTAGGTCGTGCCTGACAAACCTGATTGAATATTTTGAAGAGGTGACTAAAGTAGTGGACAGGGGAATGTCAATGGATGTTATTTATATGGACTTCCAGAAGGCATTTGATAAAGTCCCACATAAGAGACTGTTAGCTAAGATAGAAGCCCATGAAATCGAGGGAAAAGTATGGACTTGGTTAGGAAATTGGCTGAGCGAAAGGCGACAGAGAGTAGGGATAATGGGTAAGTACTCACATTGGCAGGATATGGCTAGTGGAGTCCCACAGGGATCTGTCTTGGGGCCTCAATTATTCACAATATTTATTAACGACTTAGATGAAGGCATAGAAAGTCTCATATCTAAGTTTGCCGATTGGTGGCAATGTAAGCAATGTAGATGTAAACATAAAATTACGAAGGGATATTGATAGATTAGGTGAATGGGCAAAACTGTGGCAAATGGAATTTAATGTGGACAAATGTGAGGTCATCCACTTTGGATCAAAAAAGGATAGAACAGGGTACTTTCTAAATGGTAAAAAGTTAAAAACAGTGGATGTCCAAAGGGACTTAGGGGTTCAGGTACTTAGATCATTGAAGTGTCATGAACAGATGCAGAAAATAATCAATAAGGCTAATGGAATGCTGGCCTTTATATCTAGAGGACTAGAGTACAAGGGGGCAGAAGTTATGCTGCAGCTATACAAAACCCTGGTTAGACCGCACCTGGAGTATTGTGAGCAGTTCTGGGCACCGCACCTTCGGAAGGACATATTGGCCTTGGAGGGAGTGCAGCATAGGTTTACTAGAATGATACCCGGACTTCAAGGGTTAAGTTACAAGGAGAGATTACACAAATTGGGGTTGTATTCTCCAGCGTTTAGAAGGTTAAGGGGTGATCTGATCGAAGTTTATAAGATATTAAGGGGAACAGATAGGGTGGATAGAGAGAAACTATTTCCACTGGTTGGGGATTCTAGGAGTAGGGGGCACAGTCCAAAAATTAGAGCCAGACCTTTCAGGAGTGAGATTAGAAAACATTTCTACACATAAAGGGTAGTAGAAGTTTGGAACTCTCTTCCGCAAACGGCAATTGATACTAGCTCAATTGCTAAATTTAAATCTGAGATAGATAGCTTTTTGGCAACCAAAGGTATTAAGGGATATGGGCCAAAGGCTAGTATATGGAGCTGGTTCACAGATCTGCCATGATCTTATCAAATGGCGGAGCAGGCACGAGGGGCTGAATGGCCTACTCCTGTTCCTATGTTCCTACTTACAGGAAGTACATGTAAGACTTTTAATACATTCTGTTACCACCATTATTTTTACTACAATGTCCCCAGGTCACTGAAAACAAAATTGGTGGCTGAAAGCATTTTCAAAAATATTTTAAGCTGTTTCATTGTTTCCCCATCTCCTCCTTACTGGTTGTCTATTGGTAACTATTTTCTGTTCTTTATTGGTAATTCTCATACCTGAATACCTCTTGTTCATTGGTAAATTTCCAACCTGCTTTTCTACCTGGTCAATAATATCTCAGGCAATATGATTGTTCTTTAATAGTGATTTGCTGTTTTTTATTAAACAAGTTTGACATACAGTGTGACATACACTTTGCATGTGTGACACCTTCATGTGTGCCAGAAGTGTGCAGGATGGCAGATTTTGAATTATAGAGATAAATACAATTATAGCACATTACTTCACTCATAAAAAGTTGGAACATTGGATCAAAAAGTGAAGTTTCTTCCAAATGTTTGAGAGAAGCATCTACCAAGAAAGTAGAATGATGTATTGGTTAGAAGTAATAATAAGGCATTTTAGGAACATTTTTAAAAGATTTAACTGATAGTGGTCAAAGCAATCAATGAACAGGGAAGTAGATGGAGCTCAAATTGAATAAAATTCAGAATAAGTACAACTGAGGACCTACAGAAGTATGTACTTCCGTAAACTAATTTTGAATAACTGATTCTAAGTAGTCTTCAATGGACTACTAAACCCATTAGTTGTTTCTCCGTGAAAGGAATTAGTGTATCTGTACTTTTGGCCTCTTGTATCTGCACTCAGCTGGGATGGAAGGATTCCACACAGAGGTCATAAACCAAGGCAATAGTGGACATTCTTGGTCACCCAGGATCCAACCCTTAACTTGCTGGCATCTGCAAATAATGGTGGCATGGTAGACTGATTTAAAGTGAATGAATCATCATTGCTGTCTGGGAATTGACCTACTGATGCAGATGGCTGATCACTGATTGTGTAGAAGACCTTGCGGTTCATATGTGAGACACTCCTGGCTGCAGGAGCATGAAGGGCTATATAGATGATATCAATGACATCCTGGACTTTTGGGAATTCTGGCATTTGATGGAAACCTAGGGCTTGGGCCTTGGGCCCACCTCCAACCTCCCATTTCCTTTTCTACTGTTATCTCTAGTAATTGTTTCATATCATCCTCTGGTATACCTACAAACTCACTTAAACCATCATTTATAAAAAACAATTATTAAGTATCTTCTTAGTATATCTGCCATATCTTCACCCTCCACAACTAGATTCCTGCCTTTATCTCTGAGTGATTCTACCCTCTAATTATTCCTCTACTTTTACTTTGCTTATAAAAGCCTTACTATTTCCCAGCACTTCCCCAAATGTTACTTTAACAGTACCTGTCCCATGTCACCCTAACGCCATCCCAGTCCACAGAAACATTGTACCCCATTCAACTCCCCACATTGCTCACAGAGAAACTCTGTTATCCTACAATCCTCCCAGTACATACCGGTACTCTTCTCCCACATCTTCCTCTATTCAACCCAACACTCTTCTCCCTCTAAATCCCAGTTCAAGTTGGCACTTTTCACCTCCCCCAAAACAATTCACTCCTCACAACCTTACTTCCAGTTGAAGCAGGCACTCTTCCACCTCCTCGTTTAAGCTGGTACTCTTTACCCCTACCACCTTCATTGAAGCTAGCCCCCTTACCTTCCCTCTGTTAATGTTGGCACCCTCTCCCTCTCACAGTTAATGCTGCTACCCATCTCTCCCTTCAATTAATGTTTACATCCTTTCCCCTCACTCATTTAATAGTGCAACCCTCCCCCCAACTGAGTTTACAATGTCACTCTTTTGCCCCACTCACTAAATGCTTTCAACCCCCCCCCCCCCCCACCTTAGTTAATGCCAGCACTCACTCCACCCTTCAGTTAATGCTGGAGCTCTCCCTCTCCCAGAACTACTCCAGCTTTCTGTCCTCTTTTCTTTCCTTCTTAATGTTATCTTCTTAGTCAAGCCCTGCTGCTACCTGAAGTGATTGCAGCCACTGAATACGTAGAAAGGAATTACCATCTATAGTATGCAATGGCTGGGACTATATTCAGTAGAAGCAAGACTTTTGGTAGGACTGACATTGGGAGGAGAGATCCACGCTGATATTTGTTAGCAAACACTGAGAAGCGGACCGTCATGGCTGGCATTTATATTAAAGGTTGAGGATAACTTCCATGTTTGACCTTGTAATTATAATGGTAATAGTTGTAACAATGTACAAAGTGTATTTTCAAAGTTTTAAGCTGATCTTTGCTTCCCACCGAGTCTTAGTGGCGTTCGCATTTCTACTCACGTAAATCCATAAATGCAAGGTAATGAGATCAGTGGTTAACATTCCGAGGACCTCATGGATGACAAATAATAAGATTAATTCAGAATGTGTTCTGTATCAATCTGCGGTTTTCACTATGACAAACAACGGAGTTTCTTATTTCTCTGCGCTGTGAGCTGGAACTGGTTTTATACATTCAATCCTTCCAAAACTCAATTGTAGAAACCCAGCTCAATCTCATACAAATGAGTTGTCTGTAGAGTAGCGTTGATTTGATCATTAATAATTTTGTAACATTTAAATTTATATAATTATCTCAATTTATTATCCAATAATTGGTATATTTAAAGCTGATAATTACTGTGATAACTTGGAAAGTATGTAAGGTTATAAATCATTTTGGAAAAAAAGGAAATTGATGGCGTGGAACATTAAAAAAACGACCAGCTTCATTTTTATACCCAGTGAGAGCATTTCACTCATGCGGTCGAAGTTTGAGAGTGTTAAACTGTAATAAAAATTAATCTGGCATACATTTTTTGTGCTGGGCTGCCATTGGAAGTGTTAAACAAAGCGCGACTGTCTCTGAAGTTGACTAGCACAGAAACAAATTAGAACGCACTTTTCTGCTACTTTTGTATAGATGTGAAAGTTTCAGTTGTGCAGTGATATGAGTGGCTCTGTAACTTGAGAGTCAGGTCCGTGTTCTCATTCTCGAGTGCAATGAAACCAAGAGGAGGTAGTCTCACACCATTTGTGGTTTGCCCAGTGGGCACAGCTCTATTTTAAAAGTGCCCATGTGGTCCACGGAACCTCCTAGAAACTTTATAAACTTTATGTTTTTAACGTAGCAGAGAGCTGACACTCCCAGCTGTGCTCTCCTAACATTAAACATTAACTTTAAGCATGCCTGCTCAGATTCATTGGCAGAGCTTCCTTGTCACTAAATTCAGTGCAAAGTATACCTGGCAGTGTAACAACTGAACATCATACTCTACAGATACAGATGAAATTTAAAGGGATGAAGCAGAGGTTCTATGAGCCTTTATAAAGACCCAAAACGAATCTATGATCCTGAGAAAACAGTTGGAAGTCTTTTCAAAGGCTCTACAGAGGAGGGAGAGGAGAAGAAGTATTTGGCAAAAGTGACAACCCCAATGTGCAAGCAAGAAGTAGAGTCTGTGGGCTAATGATGAAGCAGCACAGCACCAGAGCCCTTGTTTGATGGCTGGCAAAGTTGCTGTTCTGCTGCATGAGGTGAATGCGAGGAGGGTTGCCCTGTTTGGCACTCCAGGACACCTTCCTCAAATCTGCATGCTCCCTACAAATTGTTGATTCATGTAGATGAGGCAAATAGCATAGCATTTAAGGGGAAGCTAGATAAATGCATGAGGGAGAAAAAAATAGAAGGGTCTGCTGATAGGGTTAGATGAAGAGGGGAGGGAGGAGGCTTGAGTGAAGTATAAACGCTGGCATAGACCAGTTGGGCCGAATGGCCTGTTTCTGTGCTGTAGATTCTATGTAATTTTATGCCTTGTTTCATCTTGTGCAACTTCAACTACAAAATCAACCCATATTATTAATTTATTAATTTGCTTACTGAGATGGGACTCTGTAGTTTGCACCTGGATGCCTTGTAGCTCCCTGAACCCTCATGAAAGTTGGTATTATATAGGTTTCTTTATCATGCGCCCCATTTTTGTCTGTTTCTGTTCTTCTGAAGTCTTGTTTTCACCTTATGATGGCTTAGCAGAAAATAATGGACTACTTTTTCAGGTTGTTTAAAAAGATGCTAGTTGTTATGAGTAAATGAAAATTGCCCACCAGAGCTTTATCCCCAAAAGGTTTTAAATAAAAATTTGAGAAGTATTGAAAAAAAACTCCAATAAAAACAATCATAGAATCATAGAATGATACAGCACAGACGGAGGCCATTTGGCCCATCATGCCTTTGCCGGCTCTTTGAAAGAGCTATCCAATTAGTCCCAATTCCCTGCTCTTTCCCCAATTTTTGGTAAAATGCAGTACTAAAACGGAACTTTAAAAATAAACAAAATGTTATTTTCCTTTAAGGGCACCATCCCATGGAGTGTCCCTTAAGTGCATTCAAAATGGGCTTTGAAGGAAAACATTGCAATATTGAGTGCAAAAGCCAAGAAATCGTTCCAGGTATTCATTAAGACTTTTTCCCATAAATGTAGTCGGCCAGAAAATCACGGCCAGAAGGAAGGCTTCAATCCAATCTTCCAATTTTGCGCCTAAGTTGATAATTAAAAAATGTACTTTACAGTTAATTGCTTTGAAGCACAGTAACCGTTATTAGGCAGGCAAATGTAGCAGCCATTTGCACACTGCAATGTCCCGCAAACAATAAGAAGATCATTTGTTTTTGGTGGTGTTGTTTGAGAGAAGAATGTTGGCCAGATCACTGAGAGCACTCTCCCTTCTTTGAATAGTGCCATGGAATCTTTAGCATTCACCTAAACCGCCAGAAAAGGTTTAACACCTCATCTGAAAGAGGGCATCTCCCCCAGTACTGCACTGCAGTGTCAGCATAGATTATGCACTGAAGTGCGAGAGTGGGGCTGTACTACAGAGAAGCACTGAGCTGATAGTTTCATAAGTCCTTAGTATTTCCTCCACTCAACACTAGGCAATTGAAATCCCACCACCCCCCAACCCTCTGCAGAGCAATTTTGAAATTTCTTTCTCATGGTTGCAATGTTCTCTCTTCCTGACATTACCAATCCTTCAGCTGCTTTGTTCTTAACCATTACTTCTGTAGGTAAGAATGGGGCATGCGGGGGGCAGTGTGGTACTCACCTTGTCCATGCTACATTCTCACTCTGCGCCATTTTATCAGTCACATTTTGGCCATTGTGTGAGGTCCTCATTAAAATGCAAAGGATGCAGTCCGATGATATAATTTGGACCATGAATCGATTTTTACCCCAGGTGGCGCGTGCCAAAAGAGCCTGTATAAGTGAACTTTAAATTTTTTAAAGGTTTCCTTGTGAGCCAGGAGGAGAAGCAGCATTTCCGGGCCCCATAAGGAAAACTAAGGCCCCAGGCTTTCCTCCCCTGACCGCGATTGCCTGCACACCACCAACCCCCTTCCCCCACCACCGGTTACCCAACTGCCCGGGAACATTCCCACAGGTTCCTGGCCGTGGATTCCTGCTGTGCCTGCCCAACTTCCATCCACTGGCCCAGTGTCATTGGCGTCAGGTTCAGGTTGAAGTTGGGCCTGGTACTTGTTAATGAGGCCTGGGAGTTAAGATATCCCGGGCCTCATGCCAGCTAGTCGGTGACAGCCTGCCACTTGCCTCAATGACCCCACGCTCACCACTCACCCCAGGTTAAAATCGGGGCTTTTGTTTTTCCTTCCATTTAATTGTTTCTCCTCTCTTACACCCTTCATTCTCCTTTTGTTTCCACAATGTTTACTTGTAAGTGCTTTCCTTTGGAATTCAGGCATTCCTCTCCCCCTCCCCCACTTCGTATCATTGCACCCCAACCATTAAAATTAATTTCTATATCACCAGACAGCTAATCATGTTTCTAACCAAAGCGCACACTACAGAAAACAATAGGGCTAATTCTGCAGGGCCACTTTGAGCAAGCAGCCTTGCTTACAGGGAGTGTCAGAAATGCTAGAAAGACAAGTTTGTAGTCGTATCTGTGCCAGGAATGAGAGTTCTAGATGCGGAGTCTTTCACTTATAGATTTATTAGAGGAAATGACACTCACAGACAACACACATGATGAAGCACAGGCTGCGGGAAACCTCATGTTACAGTTGCTAAGATCAAAGTCAAAATTGACCCCACTCTTTTTTTAGCAACTTTAACACAATTATTCCTCATTAAAATAGAATATGGTCTAGTATATGATGTGATCCTCTAAGATTAAGGGTGCAGTTATCCTACATGTATTAATTGAATACCAATACCTCCTTAGAATGACATGGAGCTGGTAAACCCAAGCTATACCGCCTTCTTTATATCACTCTCTGGCCATGGAAAGTAGAGCAGTGTGCACTGGCATTGAAATGACGGTTTAATTTTAATATTAACAATGAGTCAAAGGGAGGGTGCATTCTTGTTAATATTAAAAAAGTTAAAAATGAGGTATTGGGCCTTCTTAATCTCAGTTTTGCACTAGTTGCACTAGTTATACTGCAGCTGGTGTTAAACCGAAGCAACGTGAGACTACCCCTTCACACGGCCTTCCTAAATTTAATTCAAGCAACTTTGCCCAAGTCAACACTAAACAGTTTGCATTGATGCAAAACATATGGTTTAAGTTTGTCTTAAATACGTGGTTCAGTCTCTTAATTACCCATTAACCCTTTCGCATTTCTAAGTTGCTTATGATCTCTATTACTTTAAACAAAAATAAACACCAGCAAAAGCAACCTGCTGCTGCAATGTTATCATGGGGCTTGGAACTATACTGGTGCTTATTAAATTGGCAATAACATAGAGTATTTTCTAAAATCAGATTCCTCCCTGTGTGAAATGTAATTATCATGACTGTGAATGGTATTTTAGCTGAAGCTAATTTTTCTATATAGCTTTTTTCAGTATGTTATTTTGACAGTTATGAGTCTTTATTTTATTTCACCAGAGACTCATGAGTGGAAGACTATTTATCAGGCATCAAGGCCTGATGGGAACCTAATTTAATGCCTTTTATGTACATTTTGTGTAGATATTTCATGTAGAATCCAAGAAAACATTATATATCATCACTTCTGTTTTATTATTGCAGCCATTTATTTACTTTGTTCTTTATAGTATCTCTACTGAATCATGGTAAAAGGATTACCATTACTGCAGACTGTTACAATCCTATCAGATTTGTGGCTTGCCTTGAAGGCATCAAACTAACTAAAGTAGACATATATAGTCCATAATATCTAATATCTGTTCTTTATATGCCACTAATGAATGAGCTGGCCAGTTTTTAACTAACTGCCCCTCCCCTGGCTCCTTGTAGGCAATACTTTTTGTTGAGAGGTAACAGTAATAACTCACAACTTTAAATCTCTTGTTTGCGCTTTTCTTTTTTTTGTTCTATTTTCCAAACCACAAAAGTTACCATCTGATAACAGACTGTTTTCTTTAAAGTGATTCAGTTGTACCCAATATATAACATGAAGGCACCAATATTAGAAAGCCTTTCTCTAAGTGGAGACAAAGCAAATCACATGAAGGAAGGAGGGAAACCTCGAGCTGCATCATATGCCTCTTAGTGGTTAGATTAAGAGCACTTTGGGGAAGAAGGTCACTCATCCAGTCTCTCATTCAAGGGAATGACAACATGATACTGAGGGCAGGTGGGGTTAATCTATAAGAGATGAGTTGGTGGGCCTAATTTCCATTCTAATAGTTCTTATGTTCTTTGGTTCTTTGGCAGCAGGAGAAGAAACAATTGATCCACTCAACCTTTGATAAATTTTCATTCTTTGAATGAAGCTTAAATTCCACATAAGAAAGAAAAAAAAACTTGTATTATAAAGTGCCTTAATACATCCTCAGGAATTTCCAAAGTGCTTTCAAATCAATGGATTTTTTTTGAAGTGCAGAAACTCTTATGTTACCATGTTTTCTATCTCCTTTGCCCTGGACTGATCAGTTTTCAATCTATAACAAGGGTCTCTGATTACAGTAAACTATAACTTATTACTTTGTAACTAGTAATTTTTGAATGTGTCTTTTTAAGCCTATTTAATTTACATCAGAAATTCTTAATTTTCCTTAAATTGTTTTCCTCAATCCCCAAACAGAAAAGATATCTGGTTCCCTGTAGGTTACTTGCTGATCTCATGCTATTCCCTCCCCAGCAACCAAAGAGAACAGAAAGTGATAACCAGGGGTGACTCCGGGATCCAGCTCTCCCAGCAGGGAGTGGCCCACGCAGGGAGCATATCTTGGAAAATCATGCGCACGTAATCAAGTGAAAACTTTTGGATATCACCTGAAGGATAAAGAGATGTTAATACTTCAGGTATCACCCTTTGTCAAGACTAAAAGTTAACCTATTTTACATCTGATAACCCGTGGTTCCTGTCCAGCGTTTCCTGTTTTTATTACTGATTTCCAGCATTTACTGTGTTTCCTTTTATCACTCTAGAATTCTGACATTCTAGGGTATATTCTACGCTTCTGCACTCGGGGTGCGTGCCAGCTGCACATGTCGCAAAGTCATGTACTTCAGCCCAACATTTTTAATTAATTAATTAATTGTTTTGAAATATATAATGGTCTGGGGGTGTGCAATTTTGGGATATGTGCTCTTGGCATGCATCGCTTATAATCAACATTATTCCTCCCCAGGCACTCCAGATCCTTTTGCTCAATACAAAAGCCACACCCACCAGAAATGTATTGGACAAATCAAGGGTGCGCTCCTGATCATTTTCCACCTATTAAAGTGGTGGAGAATACATGTTATTTTCTGCAGTGCACTCCTAGCAGAAATGTGTATTTATAAAATACGCCCTTGTGTACAGAAAATAAATTGAGAAAGATTGTCCAGCACAAATGATAGACCTATTTATAGTCTCTGAATTTACATGTATGATTTCAAATGACACAGCAGCTTTGAACCAGTTTATGAAAGGATTGAAACAGACAAACCAGCCAGTTCCTTCGAATATCTTTTTTTGCAGATCTTTTAAACAAAGACTTCTTGGAAGGGAAGCTGCCCTTATATATTACATTCTTTCTCAAAATTTTACCTACATTTTACTTTTGCGTCCGTTGTCAAAGCCGTAACTAACTGGTATGTCAAAAACATCTGATATTTATGTCCTAAAACCATTTGAAATGTGTTCTCATCTTTAAGAAGTCTGTCTGTGAGTCTAATGCACTGTGCTTGGAAATGAACAAGAAGCTCCCTAACATATACATCAAGGCATGCAGATACCCACCCGTGGTGTCTGACAAATGTTGTCTCTGCTGGAGCTATCTTGATCAGCTTATATTGCAGTTTAATAGCTCAGTGATACACTTTAACTGTTTCTAGCCCTTGGGTAGTTGTTTTTCAAGTTGCAGACATATATTAACAAATCAGTAGTATTGCCTTGACAGCATTCTTTCTGATCCTCTTTAAGCAGAGCCAAAAGAATAGAAGCCAATTTCCCAGCATGCATTTGCAGAAGCCATTTTGAGATTGGCATCTTTCTTAAAATAGCCTCTTTTTAAATGCAGAGAGAAAGCACATAAAGTGTGGTCAAAAAGTATTCAATTATTATCACATTAGGTTTTCCAGTTTGAAACAGATTGCTTTTTAGTCATCCTGATTTCACATCATCCTAATTTGATAAAGAAATTGAGCTTGCAGCAGCAATCCAAGTATGACAGAGGTAAAAGAGAAGCAATATATTCTTCTTTTACAAAAGAAAACTCCCCATAGAACTTCTGTTAGTACGATTTGAAAGTGGCAGTTGCACAGTATTGGCACACAATTATTTCAGGGTGAGTTGTCAAAGTACAGATAACAGGAATGTAGTATATTTTCCAGCCCACTAAAATTTGAGTTTCTTGTTGGAGAAAGGGTGCCTAGCATATGGGTTTAGGACCATTATCCTTGACATTCGGCAGAAGTTCTCCTGGTCTCTCATCAAAGCTTTTGTGGGAGACTGAAAGAACTCCCAGAGAAATGGCATAACTGACCATTTTCAGACATTCATGATGTTTCTCTGGGGGTTGTGCTCATTCCCCAGCAAGGTTATGGCATCACTATCAACAAGCACCCCCATCATCAACATCCTGGGGATCACCATTGACCAGAAACTCAACTGGACCAGGCATATAAATACTAGAGCAGATCAGAGACTGGGTATTCTGCAGCGAGTGTCTCACCTCCTGACTCCCCAAAGCCTCTCCGCCACCCAGAAGGCACAAGTCAGGAGTGTGATGGAATATTCTCCACTTGCCTGGATGGTGCAACTGTAACACCACTCAAGAAGCTCGACACCATCCAGGACAAAGCAGTCCGCTTGATCGGTACCTCATGCACCAGCCTAAACACCTACTCGCTCCACCGTACCGTGGCTGCAGTGTGTACTATCTATAAGATGCACTGCACCAACTTGCCAAGGCTTCTTTGGCAGCACCTCCCAAATCTGCGTTCTCCACCACCTAGAAGGACAAGGGCAGCAGGTGCTTGGGAACACCACCACCTCCAAGTTCCCCTCCAAATCACACAACATCCTGACTTCATCCTCACTGGGTCAAAATTGTAGAACTCCCCAACTAACACCATTGTGGGAACACCTTCACCACAAGGACTGCAGTGGTTACAGAAAAAACCCCACCATCACCTTCTCAGGACAACTAGGGATAGGCAATAACTGCTGACCTTACCAGCAATGTCCACATCCTATGAATGAATAAAAAATAAATTTAATGGCAGGACCTTATAATTTTTTTCTTCCATTTCCCACCCCGGTAGCTGACCAAATTGACAGGCTGTACGGCTGCCAGGTGGGAAAACCAATAGCAGGAGGCCATTGGAGACAGTGCCCAGAAATCGGGAGGGGGAGGGAACAAGAGATTGGGGCTTGGGGGGGAGGGAGAGACCATCGCGGAGGGAGGAAGCGAGAAATCGGGATGCGGGGGCGGAGAGAGGCTATCGCGGGAGGAAGGGGTCGAGAGATCGGGATTGGGGAGGGAGAGAGGCTACGATCGGAGAAGGGGGGCCGAAGGCTTCCTTGAGGGGCCGGGTGGGGGGCACTCCTGCTCCTCCAGGCCCTTAAGGAATGCTGTAAAATGCACTTAGGTTCTTGAGCCAGCAGCTCCCACCTCCCTTTTACTGCCGGATTTCCCAACCCCTGGGAAACACGCGTGGCAACTGTTAAATTTAAGTCAGGCTCCCAATTGCAATATGCTAATTTAAATATGTTAATGAAGGGTCCTGCCTCTCAATGGTGGGACACTCGCACACCTTGAAACCCGCCACCATAAATATGTGCTGGGTTGGGGACGCATTCCCCATTCTTTTACTTTTAACCCCCCCCCCCCATCCTGACACGCTCTCAGCCATCGTCGGGGGTGGGGGGGGGGTTAATATCGAGGCCTTTGTTTCTGACGATAGCTGTTGGTCTTTCTAGTTGCATGTAGACTAAACGTTGTTTAAAAAAATGGGAATAGTTGATATTCTGAGATCTATCCACCTAGGACAATAAATATCAACAAATCTTCGGCTTACATATAAACACACTAAAGCAATAATCTTTCTTCTCCATTTGTTCATCAGATTCAAATTAGTTGATGAAGATTACATAGAATAACATATAACATACAGCACAGAAACAGGCCATTCGGCCCAACAGGTCCATGCCGGTGTTTATGCTCCACACAAGACTCCTCCCTCCCTACTTCATCTAACTCCATCAGCATATCCTTCTATTCCTTTCTCCCTCGTATGTTTATCGAGCTTCCCCTTAAATGCATCCATGCTAGTCACCTCAACTACTCCTTGTGATAGCGAGTTCCACAATCTAACCACTCCCTGGGTAAAGAAGTGACTCCTGAGTTCCCCATTGGATTTATTAGTGACTATCTTATATTTATGGCCCCTAGTTCTGGTATCCTCCACAAGTGGAAACATCTACACTATGTCTACCCTATCAAACCCACATAACCTTAAAGACTCTATCAGATCACCGCTCAAACTTCTCTTTTCTAGAGAAAAGAGCCCCAGTCTGCTCAATCTTTCCTGATAGGTATAACCTCTCAGTTCTGGCATCATCCTAGTAAATCTTTTTTGCACCTTCTCCATTGCCTCTATACCTTTTTATAATATGGAGGCCAGAACTGTTCACAGCATTCCAAGTGTTGTGTAACCAAGGTTCAATACAAGTTTAACATAACTTCTCTGCTTTTCAATTCTATCCCTCTAGAAATGAACCCCAGTACTTGGTTTGCTATTTTTATGGCCTTATTAACCTGAGTCACTACTTTTAGTGATTTGTGTATCTGTACCCCCAGATCCCTCTGCTTCACTACCCCATTTAGACTCTCATTATCCAAGCAGTACATGGCCCCCTTATCCTTCCTACCAAAATGTAATACCTCACACTTATCTATATTGAAATTCATTTGGCAATTACATGCACATTCTGCAAGTTTATTAACGTCTTCCTGTATTTTGTAGCCGTCCTCCTTGGTATTAACTATACCCCCCAATTTGGTGTCGTCCGCAAATTTTGAAATTCTACTTCCGATTCCTGAGTCCAAATCATTTATGTAAATGGTGAACAGTGGTCCCAGCACTGATTCTTGTGGAACACCACTTCCCACCTTTTGTCAGTGTGAGTAACTATCTTTAACCCCTGCTCTATGTTTTCTGTTTTGTAGCCAGCTTCCTATCCATTCTGCTACCTGTCCTCTGACTCCACATGCTCTGACCTTAGTTATGAGTCTACTATGCGGTACCTTATTGAAGGCGTTTTGAAAATCCAAATATATTACAACTACGACATTAACCTTGTCTACCATTTTTGTTACTTCTTCAAAGAATTCATAAGGTTGGTCAAGCATGACCTTCTCTTTTGAAATCCATGCTGACTATTCTTTATTATATTTTTGGTTTCTAGATATTTTTCTATTATGTCTTTGAGTAAAGATTCCATTATCTTTCCTACTACCGACGTTAAGCTAATTGGTCTATAGTTCCCTGGACTTGTTCTATCTCCCTTTTTAAATATAGGAGTCACATGAGCTGTCCGCCAGTCCTCTGGCACTATTCCCTTTTCTAATGAATTTTTATATATATGTAATGGTTCCTCTGCTATCAATTCCCTAGCTTCTTTTAATATTTGCAGGTGCAATCCATCCAGACCAGAGGTTTTATCCTCTCTAAGTTTGATTAGTTTATCAATTATTTCCCCCCTTTCTATCTTAAATGTTTTTATATCTTTTTTGATCTCTTCTTCTAATGTCATGCCCACCATGTTAGTCTCTCTGGTAAATACTGAGGCAAGGTGATTAATTAATATATCTGTCATTTCACTGTTATTACCTGTGAGTTTATCGTGTGTATCCCTTAGTGGCCCTATCCCTATCCTGATGCTTTTGTTATTTATGTGTCTGTAGAACACTTTACTATTTCTTTTTATATTCCTTGATAATTTAATTACATAGTTTTTCTTTGCCTTCTTAATTAGTTTTTAATTTCTTTCCTAACTTTTTCATATTTCCTTTTGTCGTCCTCTCCTTTGTTGTCTATGTACTTTGTACTAATCCATGGTGTATTAATACTGGCTAGATTGTTCTTGCTTTTTAGTGGGATATATTTCTCCTGGACTCTCTTGATCTCTGTTTTAAATGTTTCCCACTGCTGCTCTATTTCTTTGTTTATCAGTAAATTTTTCCAATTTATTTTCCCTAGTTCCATTCTCATCCCCTGAAAATCAGCTTTTTTCCAATTTATTACTTTGGTCTTTGTCTTACTTATGTCCCTCTCAACCTTTATCGTAAATCTTATTATGTTGTTGAGAATCCCTACGTGGTCAGTTTTCGGTAAAATATTAAAATGCCTACGTGGCAAAGAAGCAGAATGCAAAATGGTTAGAAAGGGTTAATTAGTTAGTAACTGAGATTGGTACAGGTGGCCTGGCCTCCTGCTGGGCCATATGTTTGCGTAGTCAGCAGGTTTGCATGGTCTTAGCAATATAGGTCTTTGATGTGATTCAAGGACTGGTCTGAATGTCTCCATGTTTATGGCAGATCAGTATAGGTAACGAGCTTAGCCAAAGTTGAAAGACATTCCAGGTTGGGAGATAAGGAACAGAAGGGACAGGGAAGAACATTCCAAGTTGGAAGGTGAGGAAGTATCCCCTTTGATGTCTAACAGCAGCATGATCAGCACATGATTATTTATGATTGGCCAGAAATAATGTAACCTCGCATGGCAACCTATGCCCGGCTTATGATTGGTGTTGACCCTCGTTAAGTATATTCCAACCCCTATTGATTTGTATAAAAACGTGTGGATTTCTGTATGTTTCTTGTTCTTGCTCTGCCAGCATAGAGGGGCTCTATCAGGAGTCCAAATCAATGCTGCAGACTAAGAACCCTGCTATTAAAGTTGTGATGAACTTTAAAATGTATTCGACTTCAGTTTTTACTGAACCAGACTGAGGGGAAAGAATCCGGATCGTCATTGTGATCGCTATTGCCTAGATGCTCCTCTATAGTTACTTCTTTTATCTGTTCTGGTTCATTTCCAATTATTCAATCCAGCAGTACTTCCTCTCTTGTTGGGCTTTTTACATACTGGGTAAGGAAAGAGTCCTGCACATATTGTGAAAACTCCATTCCCTGTACCCCTTTACCTACCTCGTCTTGAGCCAGCAGCTCACACCTCCCTTTTACCGCCGGATTTTCTGACCCTGGGAAACAAGCGTGGCAACTGTTAAATTTAAATCAGGCTCCCAATTGCAATATGTTAATTTAAATACGTTAATGAAGTGTCCCATCTCTCAACGGTGGAACAATCGCACGCCATGAAACCCGCCACCGTAAAAACACGCCGGGTTGGGGACACATTCCCCATTCTTTTACTTTTAAACCCCCCCACCCGACCTGCTCCCAGCCACTGTGGGGTGTTAATATCGAGGCCTTTGTTTTTGACATTAGTTGTTAGACTTTGTGGTTGCATGTACACTAAACATTGTAAAACAAAGTGGAAATAGTTGATATTCTGAGATCTATCCACCGAGGACAATAAATATTAACAAATCTTCAGCCTACATATACACACTAAAGCAATCATCTTTCCTCCCCATTTGTACATCAGACTCAAATTAGTTGATAAAGAATACATAGAATTACATAGAATATGCAGCACAGAAACAGGCCATTTGGCCCAACAGGTCCATGCCGGTGTTCATGCTCCACACAAGCCTCCTCCCTCCCTATTTCATCTAACTCCATCAGCATATCCTTCTATTCCTTTCTCCCTCGTATGTTTATCGAGCTTCCCCTTAAATGCATCCATGCTAGTCGCCTCAACTATCCTCAGTTTATTTGGCGATAGTTAAAATCTCCCATGATTATTATTCTATGTCCTTTACTCATTTCACATATTTGCTTACATATTTCTTCCTCCACCTCTTTTCCACTATTCGGTGGCCTGTAGCATATCCCTATTAGCGTGATTGATCCCTTCTTATCTTTTATTTCAATCCATATGGATTCTGTTTCTATCCTTCTGTTAGTTATGTCCCTTTTTTCTACTACCATTATGTTATAAGAACATAAAACATGAGAACATAAGGAATAGGAGCAGGAGTAGGACATACAGCCCCTCAAGCCTGCTCTGCTATTCAATAAGATCATGGCTGATCTTTGACCTCAACTCTACTTTCCCGCCCGATCTCCACATCCCTTGGTTCCCTTGGAGTCCAAAAATCTATCGATCTCAGTCTTGAATATACTCAACGACTGAGCATCCACAGCCCTGTGGGGTAGAGAATTCCAATGATTCACAACCCTCTAAGTGAAGAAATTCCCCCTCATCTCAGTCCTAAATGTCTGACCCCTTATCCTGAGACTATGCCCCCTAGTTCTAGACTCTTCAGCCACGGGAAACAGCCTCTTAGCAGCGACTCTGTCAAGCCCACTCTGAATTTTATATGTTTCAATGAGATCACCTCTCATTCTTCTAAACTCCAGAGAGTATAGGCCCATTCTACTCAATCTCTCCTCACAGGATAACCCTCTCGTCCCAGGAATCAATCTAGTGAACCTCCGTTGTACCGCCTCAAAGTCAAGTATATCCTTCCTTAGGTAAGGAGACCAAAACTGTACACAGTACTCCAGGTGTGGACTCACCAAAGCCCTGTACAATTGCAGCAAGACTTCCTTACTCATGTACTTCAACCCCCTTGCAATAAAGGCCAACATACCTTTTGCCTTCCTAATTGCTTGTTGTACCTGCATGTTAAATTTCTGTGCTTTGTGTACAAGGACACTCAAATCTCTCTGAACACCAACATTTAATAGTTTCTCACCATTTAAAAAATATTCTGATTTTCTATTCTTCCTACCAAAGTGAATAACCTCACATTTCCCCACATTATACTCCATCTGCCACCTTCTTGCCCATTCACTTAACCTGTCTATGTCTCTTTGCAGACTCTTTGAGTTCCCCTCACAGCTTACTTTCCCACCTAGCTTTATATCATCAGCAAACTTGGATACATTGCATTCAGTCCCTTCATGTAAGTCATTGATATAGATTGTGAATAACTGAGGCCCAAGCACTGATCCTTGCAGCACCCCACTAGTTACAACTTGCTAACCTGAAAATGACCCGTTTATTCCTACTCTCTGTTTTCTGTCCATGAACCAATCCTCCATCCATGCTAATATATTACCCCCAACCCCATGAGCCCTTACCTTGTGTAACAACCTTTCGTGTGGCACCTTATCGAATGCCTTTTGAAAATCCAAATATACTACATCCACTGGTTCCCCTTTATCTACCTTGCTAGTTACATCCTCAAAAAACTCCAGTAGATTTGTCAAATATGATTTCCTTTTCATAAAACTATGGTGACCCTGCCTAATTGTATTATTATTTCTTAAGTTCACCTTACCACGTTCTTAATAATAGATTCCAGCATTTTCCCAACGCCCGATTTTAGGCTAACTGGCCTGTAATTCCTTGTTTTCTCTTTCCCTCCTTTCTTGAATAGTGGTGTTATCTCTAATTAGTACAGCCACTCCCTCCCACTTCTTCCTTCCCTATCCTTTCTGATTATGTTATAGCCTGCAATATTTAGTTGCCAGTCCTGTTCTTCATGTAGCCACGTTTCAGTTATTCCGACTACATCTGGTTCCTCACTGCGGATTATTGTCTCCAGTTCACCTGTTTAATTTTGCATAAATTGCTGTACAGGCAGTTTAATTCATCTTTAATAGTTGTTCCTTTTACTTTATTTTTAACAGTCCTTTTATACTTCTGATTTATAACTATATTTATTCCTTAACCATTTATGTTATCTTTATTCCTTACTTTGGTCTGATGTTTACATTCATCTCCTGTTTCTTTTATCTTCATCTTGCTAGTTTAAAGCCTTATACACCGCCCTGTTTATCCTTTCCGCTAGGATTCTAGTCCTATTCCAGTTCAGGTGGAGCCCGTCCCAACGGTACCGAACTTGGAGCAGAGAAAGCTAAATGGAGATTTAATGGAATTTTTCATAGAGTGAATAGGGAAAGACTCTTTATCTGTATGCGGAGTCAGTGATGAGAGGTTATCAATTTAAAATTGTCATTAACAGAGTGGTCGAGAGAGGTTAGGAGAAAATTCCAATATACACAACCAATGGACAAAGCTCCCCACTGGAAACATTGCCCTCATATGTCCATTGCCCTACACTTTGGACGAAAACCTTACATCTGATTTATAGGAACATAGGAACAGGAGTAGGCCATTCAGCCCCTCGTGCCTGCTCCGCCGTTTGATAAGATCATGGCTGATCTGTGATCTAATTCCATATACCTGCCTTTGGCCCATATCCCTTAATACCTTTGGTTGCCAAAAAGCTATCTATCTCAGATTTAAATTTAGCAATTGAGCTAGTATCAATTGCCGTTTGCGGAAGAGAGTTCCAAACTTCTACGACCCTTTGTGTGTAGAAATGTTTTCTAATCTCACTCCTGAAAGGTCTGGCTCTAATTTTTGGACTGTGCCCCCTACTCCTAGAATCCCCAACCAGCGGAAATAGTTTCTCTCTATCCACCCTATCTGTTCCCCTTAATATCTTATAAACTTCAATCAGATCACCCCTTAACCTTCGAAACTCCAAAGAATACAACCCCAATTTGTGTAATCTCTCCTCGTAACTTAACCCTTGAAGTCCAGGTATCATTCTAGTAAACCTACACTGCACTCCCTCCAAGGCCAATATGTCCTTCCGAAGGTGCGGTGCCCAGAACTGCTCACAGTACTCCAGGTGCGGTCTAACCAGGGTTTTGTATAGCTGCAGCATAACTTCTGCCCCCTTGTACTCTAGTCCTCTAGATATAAAGGCCAGCATTCCATTAGCCTTCTTGATTCTTTTCTGCACCTGTTCATGACACTTCAATGATCTATGTACCTGAACCCCTAAGTACCTTTTTACCATTTAGAAAGTACCCTGTTCTATCCTTTTTTGATCCAAAGTGGATGACCTCACATTTGTCTACATTGAATTCCATTTGCCACAGTTTTGCCCATTCACCTAATCTATAAATATCACTTTGTAATTTTATGTTTTCATCTACATTGCTTACAATGTCACCAATCTTTGTGTCATCAGCAAACTTAGATATGAGACTTTCTATGTCTTCATCTAAGTCGTTAATAAATATTGTGAATAATTGAGGCCCCAAGACAGATCCCTGCGGGACTCCACTAGTCACATCCTGCCAATGTGAGTACCTTCCCATTATCCCTACTCTCTGTCGCCTTGTGAGATTTCCCATCTCACTTCCTAATTTTTAACTTGACATGCTAATTAATAGCAATGTGAATAGGGTGCAAGTTACAAGTTAGGTTTCTTCACAATATTGTAGCACATTAGTAGAGGCTTATGTTTGGGAATGAAAATTAAACTTGGCCACTTTTTAAATTATGCCCCTTTAAGCTTTTCATTAGCACTGAGGTCGGCAAACATTATTGGCATGGAATGTTTAGGTAGAATTATTCTGAAATGTTGATAATTCCATAGTATTTGTTGTTGATGTCATTTGTGCACTTAAGATTAGCAGTAGGTGTTCTCCTGATCTAAAAACTGATGCATCAAATGTCAATCTGTCAAAGAAAATTGATTGGATCAGCCGTAGTAGAAGAGAATGTTCTTGTTGTCGAGACACTTGAAGACACTGTCAATGACAACGTTATAATTAACATGTATTCTAAGCAAGAAAATTGTGAACTATGAAACGTACAATGATAATTATGTTATCTTTACTTATCTCTAATATGGTACATTTACCATGGGGCTGAAATTCCTCAGCTCTTCTGGCGGATACCTACAGTATCTCTAGTGGGAGATGGGGGTTTTTGCAGGGTCGTGTAAGGGGCCGAACCTCCGTCCACCTCTAACAGGGCCAATGATGCAGAAATGGTGGAGCTGGGGACTCTGATGGCTGGGAGATCCCATGACCCTGACCTGGGTATGTTGCCTTGTGAATCATCAGCAGGTATGTCCAGAAGGTAGAGAGGGGTCATGGCACCTAAAGAGGAGCAGAGTTATTTTTTTCCAATTTTTAAATTTGCAATAGGGACACTGTGAGAATAGCCTGATTAGCCTGACGTTTCCTGACTCCCAAGGCTCGGCCAGCAACATCACGTTTTTGGCTTCCTGGGGGAGGCAGGTGGGCGCACATAGTGGCATGGGTGCCTGGCATCCCTTTGTAACTTAGGTGCCCTCCCCCGGCACAACCTGAATACTTAGCGGAGTCAGCGCAGTACGGCACCTACCCATGGAATTTCGGCCCTCTTTTGTTTTTGTACATGCTGTAATGCATGGTATGAAAGTCAAAGGCTATGGTAATTGATTCCGTAGCCTTCAACTCTCATAGGACAGGACAGCGAATTAAAACACAAGATAATATACTGTACTGTACTGTGTCAAAACGTTGGGGTCGAATTCCATATGGCTGGAGTTTTTTGAGGATGTAACTGGTAGAATAGATAAGGGGGAACCGCTGTATGTTTATTTGGATTTTCAGAAGGCCTTTGATAAAGTCCCACATAAGAGGTTAGTGTGCAAAATTAAAGCACGTGGGATTGGTGGTAATATACTGCCATGGATTGAAAATTGGTTAACAGATAGGAAACAGAGAGTAGGAATAAATGGGGAACCACGGGGATCAGTGCTTGGGCCCCAGCTATTCACAATATATATCAATGATTTGGATGACGGAACCAAATGTAATATTTCCAAGTTTGCTGATGACACAAAACTAGGTGGGATTGTGAGTTGTGAGGAGGATGCAAAGAGGCTTCAAGGCGATTTAGACAAGTTGAGTGAGTGGGCAAATACATGGCAGATGCAGTATAATGTGGATAAATGTAAAGTCATCCACTTCGGAAGGCAAAACAGAAAGGCAGAGTATTATTTAAATGGTGACAGATTGGGAAATGTTGATGTACAAAGGGACCTGGGTGTCCTTGTACACCAGTCGCTGAAAGCAAACATGCAGGTGCAGCAAGCAGTTAGGAAGGCAGATGGTATGTTGGCCTTCATTGCAAGAGGATTTGAGTACAGGAACAAGGATGTCTTACTGCAGTTATACAGGGCCTTGGTGAGACCACACCTGGAGTATTGTGTGCAGTTTTGGTCTCCTTACCAAAGAAAGGATATACTTGCCATAGAGGGAGTGCAGCGAAGGTTCACCAGACTGATTCCTGGGATGGCAGGAGTGTCGTATGAGGAGAGACTGGGTCCTCTCGGCCTGTATTCACTCGAGTTTAGAAGAATGAGAGGGGATCTCATTGAGACATATAAAATTCTGACAGGGCTAGACAGACTGGATGCAGGGAGGATGTTTCCCCTGGCTGGGGGGGTCCAGAACGAGGGGTCACAGTCTCAGGATATGGGGTAGGAGATTTGGGACTGGAGGAGAAATTTCTTCATTCAGAGGGTGGTGAACCTGTGGAATTCTCTACCACAGAAGGCTGTGGAGTCCAAATCACTGAATGTATTTAAGAAGCAGCTAGATAGATTTCTAGACACAAAAGGCATCAAGGGGTGTGGGGAGAGAGCGGGAATATGATATTAAGATAGAGGATCAGCCATGCTCATATTGAATGGTGGAGCAGGCTCGAAGGGCCGAATAGCCTAATCCTGCTCCTATTTTCTATGTTTCTATGGCGCGTATGGTGGATGGTGGACAGAGTGTCTGCTTAGCCCACCCGATGACGTTGACAGGAGCCCTGATCGATTTTTTTGGTCCCACCTTATTTGCATTGACTAGGCGAGCTGCTAGGACTGATCACACTGCTTAGAGGCAGCTTACCATTTGGGAGGATGAGAAATCTGGCAGGGCAGCCGATCATCATGGGCCTGCAACGGTATCATAATGGGGAGAGATTAAAGCGTCAGGAATAACAACAGTGTTTTTTTTATTCGTTCATGTGATGTGGGTGCGCTGGCGAGGCCGGCATTTATTGCCCATCCCTAATTGCCCTTGAGAAGGTGGTGGTGAGCCGCCTTCTTGAACCGCTGCAGTCCGTGTGGTGAAGGTTCTCCCGCAGTGCTGTTAGGAAGGGAGTTCCAGGATTTTGACCCAGCGACGATGAAGGAACGGCAAGTTGGGATGGTGTGTGACTTGGAGGGGAATGTCCAGGTGGTGTTGTTCCCATGTGCCTGCTGCCCTTGTCTTTCTAGATGGTAGAGGTCGCGGGTTTGGGAGGTGCAGTCGAAGAAGCCTTGGCGAGTTGCTGCAGTGCATCCTGTGGATGGTACACACTGCAGCCACTGTGCGCCGGTGGTGAAGGGAGTGAATGTTTAGGGTGGTGGATGGGGTGCCAATCAAACGGGTTGCTTTGTCCTGGATGGTGTCGAGCTTCTTGAGTGTTGTTGAAGCTGCACTCATCCAGGCAAGTGGAGAGTATTCCATCACACTCCTGACTTGTGCCTTGTAGATGGCTTTGGGGAGTCAGGAGGTGAGTCACTTGCCGCAGAATACCCAGCATTCGACCTGCTGTTGTAGCCACAGTATTTATGTGGCTGGTCCAGTTAAGTTTCTGGTCAATGGTGACCCCCAGGATGTTGATGGTGGGGGATTCGGCGATGGTAATGCCGTTGAATGTCAAGGGGAGGTGGTTAGACTCTCTCTTGTTGGAGATGGTCATTGCCTGGCATTTGATTGGCGCAGATGTTACTTGCCATTTATCAGCACAAGCCTGGATGTTGTCCAGGTCTTGCTGCACGCGGGCATGGACTGCTTCATTATCTGAAGGGTTGCAAATGGAACTGAACACTGTGCAATCATCAGCGAACATTCCCATTTCTGACCTTATGGTGGAGGGAAGGTCACTGCTGAAGCAGCTGACGATGGTTGGGCCTAGGACACTGCCCTGAGGAACTCCTGCAGCAATGTCCTGGGGCTGAGAAGATTGGCCTCCAACAACCACTACCATCTTCTTTTGTGCTGGGTATGACTCCAGCCACGAGAGAATTTTCCCCGTGATTCCCATTGACTTCAATTTTACTGGGGCTCCTTGATGCCACACTTGGTCAAATGCTGCTTCGATGTCAAGTGCAGTTACTCTCAACTCACCTCTGGAATTCAGCTCTTTTGTCCATGTTTGGACCAAGGCTGTAATGAGGTCTGGAGCCGAGTGGTCCTGGCGGAACCCAAACTGAGCATCAATGAGCAGGTTGTTGGTGAGTAAATGCCACTTGATAGCACTGTCGACGACACCTTCCATCACTTTGCTGATGATTGAGAGTAGACTGATGAGGCAGTAATTGGCTGGATTGGATTTTTCCTGCTTTTTGTAAACAGGACATACCTGGGCAATTTTCCACATTGTCGGGTAAATGCCAGTGTTGTCGTTGTACTGGAACAGTTTGGCTAGAGGCGCGGCTAGTTCTGGAGCACAAGTCTTCAGCACTACAGCTGGGATGTTGTCGGGGCCTTTCGTCTTAGCTGTATCCAATGCACTCAGCCGTTTCTTGATATCACGTGGAGTGAATCGAATTGGCTGAAGACTGGCTTCTGTGATGGTGTGGATATCGGGAGGAGGCCGAGATGGATCATCCACTCGGCACTTCTGGCTGAAGGTGGTTGCAAACGCTTCAACCTTGTCTTTTGCACTCATGTGGACTCCGCCATCATTGAGGATGGGGATGTTTACAGAGCCTCCTCCTCCCGTTAGTTGTTTAATTGTCCACCACCATTCACGACTGGATGTGGCAGGACTGCAGAGCTTTGATCTGATCCGTTGGTTGTGGAATCGCTTAGCTTTGTCTATAGCATGTTGCTTCCGCTGTTTAGCATGCATGTAGTCCTGAGTTGTAGCTTCACCAGGTTGGCACCTCATTTTTAGGTACGCCTGGTGCAGCTCCTGGCATGCTCTTCTACTTTCTTCATTGAACCAGAGTTGATCCCCTGGCTTGTTGGTAATGGTGGAGTGAGGAATGTGCCGGGCCACGAGGTTACAGATTGTGCTGGAATACAATTCTGCTGCTGCTGATGGCCCACAGCGCCTCATGGATGCCCAGTTTTGAGCTGCTAGATCTGTTCTGAATCTATCCCATTTAGCACGGTGATAATGCCACACAACATGTTGGATGGTGTCCTCAGTGCAAAGACAGGACTTCGTCTCCACGAGGGCTGTGTGGTGGTCACACCTACCAATACTGTCATGGACAGATGCATCTGCGACAGGTAGATTGGTGAGGACGAGGTCAAGTAGCTTTTTCCTTCGTGATGGTTCGCTCACCACCTGCTGCAGGCCCAGTCTGACAGCTATGTCCTTCAGGACTCGGCCAGCTCGGTCAGTAGTGGTGCTACCGAGCCACTCTTGGTGATGGACATTGAAGTTCCCCACCCAGAGTACATTCTGTGCCCTTGCTACCCTCAGTGCTTCCTCCAAGTGGTGCTCAACATGGAGGAGGACTGATTCATCAGCTGAGGGAGGGCGGTAGGTGGTAATCAGCAGGAGGTTTCCCTGCCCATGTTTGACCTGATGCCATGAGATTTCATGGGGTCCGGAGTCAATGTTGAGGTCTCCCAGGGCCACTCCCTCCTGACTGTATACTACTGTACCGCCACCTCTGGTCAGTCTGTCCTGCCGGTGGGACAGGACATACCCAGGGATGGTGATGGAAGATTCTGGGACGTTGGCTGAAAGGTATGATTCTGTGAGTATGGCTATGTCAGGCTGTTGCTTGACTAGTCTGTGGGACAGCTCTCCCAATTCTGGCACAAGTCCCCTGATGTTAGTGAGGAGGACTTTGCAGGGTCAACTGGGCTTGGTTTGCCTTTGTCGTGTCTGGTGCCTAGTGGTCCGTGCCGGGGGGTCCCTCTGGTTTATCCTTATTATGGCGTTTTTAAGTGAGACTGTACAACTGAGTGGCTTGCTAGGCCATTTCAGAGGGTAATTAAGAATCAAACACATTGCTGTGGGTCTGGAGTCACAAGTAGGCCAGACCAGGTAAGGCCGGCAGGTTTCCTTCCCTAAAGGTCATTCGTGAACCAGATGGGTTTAATAGCATGGAAATGTTTGTAATACCCACAGCAGCAAGGAGATGAAATAATGGATGCCTTCAAGGGTCAAAACACATAAGGGACTGTTGAATAAATGTTTCCCAATCCTACTTCCAACTTTCCCACTAAATCCCTTTAAATACTACTGGAAATGACCACCTCCCGACCTGTACCACCCGTAGTTTGTGGCAGGTTGAGAAACTGGCAGTAGCAATGTGAGTTGAGACGAAAATGCTGTGGAGGTCTTAACTGTGCCACTTGACCCCAAGATACAGACATTAATGAAGCCCTTGCTGTTTCCTGTGGGAGTGCTGACCACCTAAATCGAGGTCCACCTGAAAATTGGACCTCTAGCGGTACGTCAGAGTGGCTTTTTAAAAAGAATTTGTCCCAGTATCGCTCTGTTTTTCGGTGTAAATGGAGCAGTAGTGAGAAGAAAATCGGGCCCATTTTATTTTGTTTATTTCAATTAACTCCTTTAAAAAGGATGAGAATCTGGCTGAGAAAGGAACTGATGGCTATGGGTGAGCTGATACTTTACACAACACTATGGTTTCTTTTCTGTTCTGATCATAGGAATGCTATCTGTGGAATGGAACAGCTTGCTTTGGATAATGTTAGACTAATGACCCGTAATTCTTCGATCAACTGCTCGCCTGGTCAAATGTAATTTTGATTCTCTTGGATCGACAAGTTATTTGCCTTTCAAAGAAGAATAGATAAATTAAGGAAAATCTATGATACTAAAAGCATTTTTGTGTTTTTGACAACCCCAGGTGAAGGGGGAAGATCCATTCTGCAGGCAGGACCACGGTTAAACAGAATGAGAAAAGAAGGTAAGGTAGATCAGAAGTGGTGCTGCTGCCCCTGACCCCACTATGATCTAAGTCTAATGTCCTGGGTTGGGGGTCATTACGAATTCACGTTGGTATTCCCACCAGACGGTGTGGAAGAAGTATTGTTGCAGCACCTGAAGAGGCAGGAACTATATTAAAGGTGCCACAAGGCTTTGAAGAATGGAGAAGTGACTGAAGACCTTCATCAGGTAAGCAATCAGAGGGAGAGGAGGCCTCTAGTAGGCCCTCTCCCTCCATTTGATGCATTTGGGGTCATTGCAACTATTACCCTAGGGCTATCGCCATGTTTTAACTGGCTGAACCAGGGAGTGATGGGAACAGATGCGGATCCAAGCAAAATGGTCTGTGAACCTAGATCCACATCCTCCCCGGCATTTGCATGCAGCAGGTGGGGAAGGAGTGACATGAAGGTTGCTCCATTCCCAGGAGCAGCAAAGAGGGAAAAAAGATAGGGTCCCATTATGTCAGCTTTGTGGCAGTACATTGTCCTGGAATTTCCCACTCTAGGTGCAGACCCAGTTCCAGAACGGCTATGAGATAGAAGGGGTTGTTTATGGCCTCCCATCTCAGTTTCTCATACGTCGGTCTTTTGGGTACTCGAAGCAAAGGGGTGTCCGAAGGAACCTAGCATTAGGGATTGCGCTACAACCCCTTGGATTAGAGGGTCTGCGGGACTCCCGGGGGCAGCCTGAAGACTAAAGAAGACAAAATTTATGGAACAATTCTCCCCTCACCCAGGTCTTCCTTGTATACAACAGCACGGAAAGAACGTGAAGCCATCGGCCACTCCAAGCTCATGATTAGTACCATCCTGCTCCTTTGAATTGTCCCACTTCTCACTCACTCCAACAAATGCATACAAACAAGCACATAAACATTCCACACACTATCTTGCAATTCAAGCTCTGTTTGCACCTTGGAGTTCACATTCGATTATTCCTTTTTTGTCATTGCAAATCTGGAAGAGCAGCCTGTCAGCACTGCCACTGGCCCAGAACAAGACTGTACCCCACAGCACCCTGTATCTCCCTCATCAAAGTTTGCAGCACCAACACAGCAACACACATCCCAGAGGATATAGTTAATGAGTTTGAAACACAGTGTACGGAGGAGGAGGAACAATTGATGGTTGTGGAGGAGGATCAGGAACTTGCTGGCTGAATCGATGCATGGCTCATCGCATCAATGACCACCTGCACTTTCTGAATTACATTAATACGGTAAAATTCAGCAGCTGTACTATACTCCTGTTGCTCTTCAGTGAGACAGACGTTTTGGCCATGCTGACTGATACATTAATCACCTGTTTGATACATGTGTGGCCTGCATATTAGCTAATACTGCAGTACTAATCAGAGGCATAAAAGTTAAGGCTAGTAGTGACCTTGACTGCCACTGTCAGTGCTGCCCTGTGTTATAACTAGGCTGCAGACATCTTTGCAGCGGAAAGCAAAGCTCTTTAACTGACTCCCTGCTGACCTGGAGCTTGTGGAGGCAGTTGTCCTCATGCGTTGGTAGGTGTTCCAATCCTGCATATATGATTGCTCACCTAATTGGGAGGCACAGTCAGTGCACCTCTGGTGACTGCTGGTCGTCCTGGCAATGGTCCTTTCATCTTGTAACACTTTCAACCATGAAATACTGTATTTGAGGTGCACAGAAAGATCCTCCACCATGAATTTTACTTCGATTTGCTATATGCTTTGACTCCCTGTAGCTTACACTAAATGCTTTGTCGTTCCCCAAGCTCCTGTGAAAGTTGGTATTAGATGAGATTATTTTACACATGCTCTCTTCTTTTTAGCTGTTCCTATTCTGCCAAAGACTTGTAAATGCTTCACTTACAGTCTACTTTCTGTGATTTAATGGACAATAATGGACTATTTAATTCAGTATGTTTTAAGAAATATTTACTGCTGTATGTTTCCCTGGAACAATTATTCCAAAAATATATCTTTTTTAAAAAAAATTCTGAAAGATTCAAGAATGGGGAATAAGAATAATATAGTACTAAAAAGGAACTGTAAAAATTTGAACAAAGAAACATATAAAGCCTATTCCCATTTAAGAGCTCCAGCAAGCAGGGAGGTTTCCTTGCACCCATTCAAAATGGGCTTTGAAGCCAAACAGCGCAATCCCAATATAAAAGCCAGGAAATTGCACCAACTATTTATTTAAATATTTTTGCATGAATTCTGGAATCTTAATGAGGTTATTGGCACAAAATGTGCATTAGCAACCAAAAGCAATCCAGATGAGAAACATGCTTGCCTAATTTCCCACATGAGGAAGAAAGGCATAAACACCAACATGGACCTGTTGGGCCAAATGGCCTGTTTCTGTGCCGTACATTCTATATAATTCTTTGTAATATAAGCCTTTTTATCTCAGAGTTTGCAAGTATCCTGGGCAACATTAAGAACATAAGAAAAGTCACGAACAGGGCAAGGCCCCTTGCCTATCGAAGCTCATGCACTGGTTTTCTAACTCTCCCATTATAACATCCAGTTTCATTTTGAACATCTCTAATGTTTTTGCCTCTACTATCCAGTCTGGTAGATTGTTCCAAACATTTGTCACTGAGTGAAGAGATTCTTCCTAAAGTCCATTGTAAAACTGTTTCCCACTAACTTAAATCTTTGGTCCCTGTCCCATTTTCCCAGCTTAATTGAAGTAATCTTCTGGGTCACCCTATCTAGTAGTCAAACAGGTTGGCACAATAATCAAGTCTTCTGAATGTGTTCTCTGCACAGCTCTGGGTTGTTGCCAGTCAGATTTCCATGATATATTGTAATGGCCAGCTTGGCAGGATTGAGGTGAAAGCCTCACCTGTCATGGTGGTTGATATGTCATTTCATCCCTAGGAGCTTCCTTACATGATACAGAATGTATTATTATTATTATTGAAAATGTATAATTAGCCTCCCTTCTAAGAAGAACACCATTATTTTAACAATCACCATTTCAAATTATAAAAAAAAATCTGTTTTTTTGTTAAATGCCATAATTAATGTAATTGGGCCCTACAATAGCCCAGAGAAATGTAAACATTGTGGTTTGAACTGTTTACTGGACCAGATGATAGTAGGATCCTTAAAAGTTCTTAAGCCGTGTTTTGGTCCTTCATGCTAGAATTCTATTTTTGTGCAGTTATCTTAACATTGGTGGTAATATAACCATGGAGTAATCGTGATGTGTAAAAGCCTGTCATTCACACACCTGTTTACTCATCCATCCACTCACCCACCCACCCTTAAATTTACCAAGGTTAGCAATGTGTCATATCCACACTGCAGTTAAAATCTCGACATCTTGTACTAGTCCCTGAGAGGCAAAGACAGATCTTGATTTGTTTGATAAATTGATTTACGTATGGCATATATTTTTAGTTATTTGCAAAAATTGGTTTGTCTAGTATTTTAAAAATGGATTCCTCTCCTTTATTTCATTTCTTCAAGTCTCCAGATGTCATACCCTATACCCTAGCCAAGATAAGGCTCAGTCTCAGCAGGCAGGCTATGATTTGAGATTTGCTACCTGGCCCATGAAAACCTGCAAGGATAGTTAAGCATCTGCCCTACATTACCAGTGGTAGTGAAGGTCATTGTTCCCCTCAACTTTTATGTCTTAGAGACCTCTCAGACTGCACAAGAGTCATACGACCTCTATTTGCATATTAAAAGGGGCCTACCGCTAAGAGAGGCAAGCGCTTCGGCTGCCCAGCAGTAGGCCACTGTTAAAGTGGCAGCGGGGCAATCATCAACACTGATGGGGTGGTAGGTCTAATGACCCTACTTTTAGGCTATCACCACCCCATTAAAGCTGATTTCTGGAAGTGAAAATCAACCCCATTGTGTTTTTGCTAAGAGCAGAATATGTTAAGTTTGCTTTACTCTTTGTCAGTTGATTGTTTATTTCTTATCTGTACAAAGAAAGAATGCCAGTTTGTAAGATGTATTAAAAGTAAAATAATTTTATTATGTTTAAGTGCACGGTGGTATTTGAAGACATGCAGTTGAGTGAGCCATTGGCTTCATGGTAGCATTCCTGCCTCTGAGTCAGAAGTTGCCGAGTTCGAACCCCACTCCAGATAGTCCTGATGGTGGAAATCGGAACTCCGGTTCTGAATTCTGGGTTGACAACCAGTGGGATACTCGCGTCCGGTGGGTGTTACTTCAGGAGACCATTCAGTACATTGTATCTGTGCTGGCTCTTTACTAGAGCAATGCAAAACTTATCCACTGTTCCATTCTCCCGCCATAGCCCTTTATCTTCCTCTGCTACAAATATTTATTCAATTTTCCTTAAAAGATACAATAGCTTCTACCTAAATCACTTCATGTGACAAAGATTTCATGTGACATGCTCTAGCAACCTGCTGAATAAAGAAATTTCCCCTGATCTTTCTCCTCACTCTCTTAGTGACAATTTTAAATTGATGATCTCTTATCACCGACTCTCCAAGCAGAGGAAATAATCTTTCCCTATTTACTCTATCAAAACTCTTCTTATTTTAAAAAAAACCTTTATTAAATTTCCCCTTAGTCTATCTGCTCCGATGGAAATAGAACAAGTGTCTGAAATCCCTCTTCCTAACTATGGTTTCTCATCCCTGGCATCATCCTGGTGAATCTACGTTGTATACTCGCTATATCTTTAATGTTCTTTCCATAATGTGGCACCCAAAACTGCAGACAGCACTCTAACTGTGGCCTAGCCAATGTTTTGCATCAATTTATCATGACTACTTTACTCTTGTACCTCTGTTTATAAAACCTAAAATGCTGTTGGCCTTTTTGTGGCTTTATCTACTTACACTCATACTATCAGGGAATTATCTATTTGAACCCTTATGTCTCTCTGTTCATTCACACATTTAAGTATATTTCTATTGAATGTACACTCTTATTCCTTGTTTTTTCTCCCAAAATGTATTACTCACACTTATCCCACATTAAATTGCATCTTCCATTTGTCTGCCCGTTCCATTAACCAGTCTATATACTCCTGAAGTTTTTTTTTACAGTCATAGAATCATAGAAAGGTTCCAGCACAGAAGGAGGCCATTTGGCCATCGAGTCTGTGCCGGCTCTATGCAAGAGTAATCCAGCTAGTCCCACTCCCCCGCCCTTTCCCCGTAGCCCTGCAAATTTTTTCCTTTCAAGTACTTATCCAGTTCCCCTTTGAAGGCCATGATTGAATCTGCCCCCACCACCCCCTCGGACAGTGCAATCCAGATCCTAACCACTCACTGTGTAAAAAAGTTTTTCCTCACGTCCCCTTTGGTTCTTTTGCCAATCACCTTAAATCTATGTCCTCTGGCTCTTGACCCTTCCACCAATGGGAACAGTTTCTCTCTATCTACTCTATCTAGAACCTTCATGATTTTGAATATCTCTATCAAATCTCCTCTCAACCTTCTCTGTTCCAAGGAGAACAACCCCAGCTTCTCCAGTCTATCCTCATAACTAAAGTCCCTCATCCCTGGAATCATTCTAGTAAATCTCTTCTGCACTCTCTAAGGCCTTCACATCTTTCCTAAACTGTGATGCCTAGAACTGGACACAATACTCCAGTTGTTTTATAAAGGTTCATCATGACTTCCTTACTTTTGTACTCTATGTCTCTATTTATAAAATCCAGGATCCCATATGCTTTTTGAGCCACTTTCTCAACCTGCCCTGCCACCTTCAATGATTTGTGCACATATACCCCCAGATCTCTCTCTTCCTGTACCCCTTTTAGAATTGTGCCCTCTAGTTTATAATGCCTACAGTCCTTCTCACTGTTTTCCAAACTCCCTACTTTTGTTTTTCAAAATCTGCATCAATACCAGGAGTATACTTTGCTTGAGTTTTGGGGTTATTTTCAGAGGCAGAGCTTGTAGTCACTTATGAAGTTCTCCAAAATGGCTAGGGCTGCTGCTGACATGAACATCGACTGGTTTGTCCTGCGCTTCTTTATGCACCTCACTGGTAGCAAGCTTGTCCTTACCATGCCCATTGATCTCTCAGTGTAGGAGATTGCATAGCTTGGGATCTCTGCATTCCTTCTTCATGTTTATTTATAAGTACTCGCCAAATGAGCTTCTGATAGCTATTACTACCTGGTTCTACCTATCCAGTTTGGCTATTGTACTGTCATTATATGAACTGTTAAGCTCTTGTTCACAATGTATTATGTAGTAGAAATCATAGAATATATCAATAAAACGATATATACCAACTGGCCTGGGTCCAACGTTATCAGGCCAATGCCTGAGAATCGCCCTCCTATTAATTCCACAATTCTTTGTCCGAGTGTAGTTGACATTTTCTCTTGGGGATGGGAGGGGTTCCATCACTTATTGCACTTCTTGCACTAAAATTATGTACAAGTTCTCTGGTGTTGCATTCATAATTCACAACATTTAGGATTATGCAAAGCCAAAACAGCTTTTTACTGACATCAAATTTGGAGTGTAAATCGGTGGCGTTGTCCAAATTTTCCCAAAGTGATGCAGAGTGATACTTCTTCCTCCAGGGAGTCTCACTTCACTTGGTTCCAGTATCAAGTTACATTTACACTATAAGTACACTATAAGTACAGCATCAGTGTAAAGCTTCACGCTGCTGCTACAGTTATAGTGTAGATGTACACTGGAATTTCACCCCAAACCCCTCCAATTCTCTACTTCTCTTCCCACATAAAACCCTCTCAAAATATATCTCTTTGAAAAAGTTTTGAGTCAGTTCTTTGAAGCTTCTCAAAGGCTCATTGTCTGTTCCTTTTCTTCTCTGTAAAGTGCTTTAGGACATTTTCTATATTAAAGGCCCAATATAAATGCAAGGTGATGTTGAGTTTAGTTGATAAAAATAGTGTGGATTAACACAAGCTGATTGGGCATTTGTGTGAGTATGGTGGTTTTTCTCTATCAAAAGCTCAGATGCACCCAGGTCAAATCTTCATTTGTAAGAATGAAAATACAGATGATGCTTTGCTCTAGGTTTTATTCATAAGCGGCACTGGGAGAGTTAATAAATAAATGAATGTGAAGTCAAAGCTGTTTTTACCATTCTTATTTAATTTATGTGAGTTTGAACATTTCCCATTTACATTTGCCCATTTGTATACTGAGAAGGACATGTGCCAGCCCTAGAGTCAAAGTTATTATGGCCCAGGTGGAAGCGGGGGTAATATTAATACAACAGCTCAACAATCTGTTGAGACAGTTTCAGAGTGAAAATACAATTAGGAGACCTTCATATCCGTCTGAAAATGCCAATCATTTTTATCTTGGTAGTTTATTTTCAGTGTGACTGATTAAAGTCAGTAAAAGCTTGGACAGTGTAGTGGGAGAGATTGAAGTATGGGATAATTATACACTATTATTAACAGTCTTAATGTGCTTTTCCCTATACTGAAGTATGCTGACTTTTCACTAGAGATTAATCAATGCAAATATAATAGTAATTTTTCATAATTAGAGCTTCTAGCACAGAGTTTCACACAGCATATCAGGAATCTGGGTGCACAATTTTGTGTCCATTAATTTTAAAATCTTGGGGATCCAAATTCCTGATATGCCCTGCCAGTGCCCAAAGCTCTTTACCAGGATTGTTAAATACAAAAATTCACCTTTTAATGATCTAATCAAGAAATTCTACAGGCTTGTTTATTTTCCCAATTTTCATTTATTTTTTTCCATTCCTCTCCTGAAGGCACTGACTTTTAACTGGGCCACAGTTGCCGCTAGTCCTATGGTGAATCACCCAATGGCCATTCTTCGTGTGAGAGAATGGACAATAAGTTGGAGGTTATTGAATCATAGAGAACATCATACCCGAGCCCAATCCTTGTCTCACCTGATGTCCACTCAAGACTGGTTTTCAGCCGGGGTCACTGGACAATGATCAGGAGTGGGAATTCTTCCTGATGTTTCTCTTCCCAAGCCAAGGGGTATTGAGACCACTTATAATGACTACTAGTGTGATTTTTGCCACACATTTTACCTATTAATATGAACTAGCAGGAGCCGTCGAAGAAAAGAAAAGTCCTAATCTGGAATCGTTCTTAACAGCAATTCTCATTTTCTCCATTAGTATCAGCCCATAGTGTTTTGCATAAACTGATCTTAAACCATTTAATTTTTAAAGCAGTAAAGACTGCAATTCAATAGTTACTAGACAGATGAAAGATTCAAGATCACTTAGAATGATCACTGGGGACACCATATCTAAATGTAAAGCAATAGTACAAGTAGAACAAATTGTTCTAAGCAGCAATTTAACACCATAGAAATAAAAGCAGCCAGCTCGCTCTTTAGTGTTGACTTTCAGTGCCAGATCAGCCTCTTTTATTTAAAGCTGAGCTGCCCTCTATTGAAAAGATGAAGAATTGCAATCCCAATGAAAATAGTATTTCAGGACAGAGTCTTTCATCTTGCAGTTGTCACTGGAGTGCCACCAAATGTGTGTGTATATATTTTTAATAGATTCCACCCCCCCCACAATGTTTGCCTGTTCCCCCAAATATACTGTTTAAGGTATAAGGTTCCATGGACGGCCTCAATCCTCTGGTAGCTCACCCACGTGGCCATGTGTGAACCTAGCCAGTGACAGTCAGCAGGCTATTCAACCATGGCCCTATTCACATCCAAGCTCAGTCCTTTTTTCACCCAGTGCCCACTCATACACCTTCAAAAGCGATGGCTTTACAGTGATCATGAGTGAGAAGCATGATTTGTTTCCCTCCCTAGCCTGAGAACGATTATGTCAATCTTAGCACCCCAGTTTGAAAACTGTGAACTCTTTGACCATATCTTTTACTGGTGGTAAGTATCTGAATATCTTCAAGCAGCAATTTTAAAAATGCATTTGATTTTCTCACTTGGGTGAAGACGGTGGACAAAGGAACCTCTTTACAGTGTGATTTTTTTAGGTTTCACTAGGCTAAAGTGGAATAGTGAAAAAGGATGAATATTCTGGAGTTGGGCTTGATGTTTAATTTCCTTTGAAGAAATGAGAGTATTTATGCAGCGTTTTCTCAGAAACTATGTTGGTGGGTAGAGTCCATATTAGGAGTGTTTGTACGTGATCTATTGAAGAAGTAGATTTGATCAGCCAAGAGGCAATCTAATTGGATGGATAGGAAATTGGTTGGCGGATAGGAGGCAGGTTGCAACAAGTCATGACTTCCAGGAGTAGATACTCAGCTTTTTGCTCCATAGTGGTAATTTTATGACTTTGTATTTCTGGTGGAGAGCCTTACCCTCTAGCATTGTGTGTGAGAAAGTCAAATGTGCACTGCACGTGATTTTCTGACCTTTAAACTTCATGGTTGCAAATCTGTTTATCCGATATCTGTTACCGGCAGTGAGAGTCCCTGCTTGAAGTGCGAAATCAAACAATTACCCCTCATATGTAAATGACCTGAATTTGGGAATCGAGTTGAGTATATCCAAGTTTGCAAATGATACTAAGCTATGAGGTATAGGCCCCAAAAATCCTCGGGGTGCGATCGTAGCGATCGGAGGTGACTGCCACGGACCTCCATCGTTGACCCCACAAAGTTGTGGGATCATGAAGAGAAGCAGTGTGAGGGTGCATCTGCAGAAATCCACCTATCAAAGACCCTAGAAATTCTGGCTTAAGATGTCCAGCTTGAGGGGAGGGTTACTGGGATGTCGCATTCCCAGAAGAGGAATTTGGGTGCCTCAAATAGCCTTAAAACATTTGCTCCATCATCTTTAGGGGTGCAGGCCCCAAAATCAGTCTGGACCCTATGTTCCCATGGGATCTACTTGTACCTGAAAGCAGAGTGGAGGCTTTCCCTTGGTCCTGCCCCCTCACACTTGTGGTCTTCTTTAGATTTTAATGGAAAAGGAACATCAGGTGAGGTGTTAAATGGGCAGCTAATTTGCTATTGTCTGTTTTGTGCTATCGCTGAAGACCAATTTTACTCCCCCATGAGTTCAAATTCCACCAGGTCAAATTGATTTCAATAAATCTGATGGTTTGTGGGCTGCCACCGGAATAAAATGACCAACAAAGTTGCCATCGTTGTAAAAGCCCAACTGGTTCATGTCCTTCAGGAAAGGGAGACTGGTCCGGCCTACATATGATTTCAGTCCCACACTATGTGGCTGATTATTAATGCCCTCAAGGCAACTAGGGATGGGCAATAAATACTACCTGGCCTATATTGCCCACATCACAACAACTTTTTAAAAAGTTATGGCAGGAGTCCACCGAAACAACTGAGTAAATTCAAGGTCATTGGGAATTGTCAACAAAAAAATTACAGAAGTGCATATGTAGATTAAGTAATTAGATGGAATGATGCAATTTAATGTAACATAGTGTGAGGTAGAACACTTTGGACATAAGAATAGCAGATGGCGATTCATTCTAAATGGAGAACATAAGAAAATAATAAATAGGAGCAGGAGTAGGCCATACGGCTCCTCGAGCCTGCTTCACCATTCAGTCAGATCATGGCTGATCTTCAACCTCAACTCCACTTTTCCACCCGATCCCTGTATCCCTTGAAGAACTAGGAGGTGCAGATGAACAGAGGAATTTAGGGGTCTAGGTACATTAGTGATTAAAAGCTAGCTCACAGGTGCAAAGAATGATCAAAAAGCCTAATGAGATGCTAGGCTTTATCACAAAAGATATTGAATATAAACATAAGGGGCACGATTTTAACATTGAAAAACAGGTGGGTTGAGGGCGGGGGGACATTCAAAATTACAACCATTTCAGACCCGCCCCCAACCTGCCCATTTCTGGTTTTCATCGGGGCAGGATGAGGGGCGGGCGACCAACCCGCTCCCAGGAGGCGGGTTGGTGACTAAAACCTTTCAAGGAGGCTGCGGGCCTCCGTTTTTGCAGATTTTGCAATTTCAACCCATGGGGGCTGAGATTCCCAGGCCTTCATCTTCACGCCACGTGAAAAGGAGGCGAGAAGGCCCAAAACTGCAGGTAAGTGCCTTTCTTGCTTAGCTTGTGGGCCCGGAGAAGCAGGAGTGCTTTCCCCAGGCCTCCAACGATCGTGGACCCCCCCCCTCCCGATCTCCAACCCCCCCCAATGAACACGGACACCCACGATGAACCCCGATTCCGACTGCCCCCCGATCCCTCCCCCCATGACCGACCTCCCCCCCCCACCATGATCCCCATGCCCACCGGTGCCCCCAGGCCCACCCATGCCCATCAGTGCCCCATGCCCACCCATCCCCTTCAGTACCCCATGCCCACCCATGACATCAGCCCCCCTGCCTCCATGCCCTCGTGCTCACCCATGCCCCCCACGGCTCCCCCCATCCATACAACCAAGGACTTACCTGAAGACTTACCTTTTCACATCCTCTCCCTGGCTGCTCTTCTGTCCGACTGAGACCAGCCTGTCAATTAGGCCGGCCAGTCAGATGGCAAATCAACAAAAATAAATAAAAGACGTCCTTACGTCAAAATCGTAAGGATGTCCAGGAAACCCACACTTCCGGGTTTCTCGTCTGCAATTTGACCCTCCCCCCCCTCGCCCCCTTCCTGGCTTGTGGTCAAAATCATGCCCAAGGAATCACTATTGCAGTTACACAGAATACTGGTCAAACCTCATTTTTGAATTATTGTGTTCAGCTCTGGGCACTCCACTTTAAGAATACTGGTGCTGGAGGACATCGAACAATGATTCAGCAGGATGATACCTGTGATAAAGTGACAACTATTATAAAAAGTTTGGATAAGCTTGGGTTGTATCCTATAAAGATGAGGAGATTAAGGGGTAATACTGAGTAACATAAAGAAATAGATTATCTGGAATAAATTTAAGAATTATCTGTATAATAATGACCTCATAAATATGAATCCAGAAAGGGAAGAGTGTGCCTGACCAATTTGGACCATGGAAAGCTCTACAATGTGGTGTACCTGGACTTCTAAAAGGCATTAGATAAGTCCACATGGAAGATTATTAGTCAAGCTGAAAGCTGTGAAAATTCAGGATAAATCTAGGGAATGAATAAGATATTGGCTGAAGGGTAGAAATAACAAGTACTTGTTAGAGGAGTTGTGTTGGGGTGGGATAAGTATTAAGTGAGCTGTCCCAGGGAATGATATTGTGACCACTACTGTTTCTAATTAACATCAGAAGTCTTAGTAGACTCAAAGTTCAACATGTCCAACCAATGCAGAGCAGCAATCAACAAAGCAAACCGAATACTGAACTACAAAGCCAAACCAGTAGAATACAAACTCGAGGAAGTTATACTCAAACTGTATAGTGTTCTGATCAAACCACACCTTGAATACTGTGTCCAGTTCTGGTCACCAGGATATAGGGGAGACATTCAAGCGCTGGATGCAGTACAGAGAGGAGCTAATAGGCTGATCCCTAGAGTTGGTGTCTGAATTGTGAGGAAAGATTGGAGAAACTTGGCTTTTCCAGCTATAAAAGGTGATATCTGAGAAATGATCTGATTGAGCTATTTAAGACACTAAATGGAATGGAAAAGGTAAATTTAGAAAATTACTTCAAACTAAAACTGTGAGAGTAAGACAAGAGAACACAAGCTCAAACTAGCAAAAGGCAAAATTTAAGATTGATATCAGCAAGTTCTTCTTCATGGAATGGACTTTTGGATGGAATAATGGAGGGAAAAACCCTGTCAATGTTGAACAAACAATTGGCTGTTACAGTGGAGGGATTCAGGATTTTCTGGGTGGATGAACTGGCCAAATGTATTTCCTTATCCATAATGATCTGATTGGTGTTAAAATGATGAAGAAAATTGACAGAGTAAATAGTGACCAACTCCTCCCCCCACCCAAATAGAGGAACCCAGAATAAGGAAACATGGCACATTATGTATTTTAAAACATTTTTAACCATTTTGAAATTTGAAACCATTTTCAAGCATTTTGAAAGTATTTTGAAATGAGTTACATTTAAATGGCATATTTTAAATTAAAGTGGACGTGCACCAGTTTAAAATTCTTTATGCTGCTATATACTGCAGTTGTTGAGAAAAAGAGGAATTTATACATTAATGAGCCAAACACTGATGCTGTGTCCCATAGCAACCGGGAAAATTCTTTATCTCATTTCACACTTCCTACAAACATTCACACCTATTATCACTTCCAAACAAAGTATTTATTTTATGTTTTTAATTACCTCTTCCTGCATTTTGCACCAAGCGTTAGATGGTTTTTCCAGATAGTCCTTCATTTTTGAATTTTTGTATTTTTTCCCTACCAATAGTTTTATTTTCATTATTCTTGGTTTCTGCTAGTATTTAAATTGTACCATATATGGAGGTGAGAAACAGAGAAACATAGAAAATAGGAGCAAGAGTAGGCCATTCAAAATGATCATGGTTGATCATCTAACTCAGTACCCTGTTCCTGCTTTTTCCCCATATCCCTTGATCCCTTTAGCATCAAGAAATATATCTATCTCCTTCTTGAATACATCTAATGACTTGGCCTCCACTGCCTTCTGTGGTAGAGAATTCCACAGGTTCACCACCCTCCGAGTGAAGAAATTTCTCCTCATCTCGGTTCTAAATGGCATACCCCGTATCCTGAGACTGTGACCCCTGGTTCTGGATTCTCCAGCCATCGGGAACATCCTTCCTGCATCTAATCTGTCTAGTACTGTTAGAATTTTATATGTTTCGATGAGATCACCTCCCATTCTTTTAAACTCTAGTGAATATAGGCCTAGTCGACCCAATCTCTCTTCATACGTCAGTCCTGCCATCCCAGGAATCAGTCTGGTAAACCTTCGTTGCACTCCCTCCATGGCAAGGACATCCTTCCTCAGATAAGGAGACCAAAACTGCACACAATACTCCAGATGTGGTCTCACCAAGGCCATGTATAGCTGCAGTAAGACATCCCTGCTCCTGTACTCAAATCCTCTTGCAATGAAGGCTAACATACCATTCACCTTCCTAAATGCTTGCTGCACCTGAATGCTCGCTTTCAGCGACTGGTGTATAAGGACACACAGGTCTCGTTGCACCTCCCCTTTTCCCAATCTATCACCATTCAGATAATAATCTGCCTTTTTGTTTTTACAACCAAAGTGGATAATCTCACATTTATCCACGTTATACTGCATCTGCCATGTTCATGCTCATTCACCCAACTTGTCTAAATCACATTGGAGCCTCTTTGCATCCTCCTCACAGCTCACATTCCACCCCAGCTTGTGTCGTCTGCAAACTTGGAAATGTTACATTCCGTTCCCTCATCCAAATCATTGATATATATTGTGAATAGCTGGGGCCCAAGCACTGATCCCTGCAGTACCCCACTAGTCACTGCCTGCCACACGGAAAAAGACCCGTTTATTCCTGCTCTCTGTTTCCTGTCTGTCAACCAATTCTCAATCCATGCCAGTATATTCCCCCCAATCCCATGAGCTTTAATTTTGCACACTAACCTCTTGTGTGGGACCTTATCAAAAGTCTTCTGAAAATCCAAATACACCACATCCACTGGTTCTCCCCTATCTATTCTACTAGTTACATCCTCAAAAAACTCCAGTAGATTTGTTAAGCATGATTTCCCTTTCATAAACCCATGCTGACTTTATCCAATCCCGTTAATGCCCTCCAAGTGTTCTATTATCACATCTTTTATAATAGACTCCAGCATTTTCCCCACTACAGATGTTAGGCTAACTGGTCTGTAATTCCCTGTTTTTTCTCTCCCTCCTTTTTTAAATAGTGGGTTTACATTTGCCACCCTCCAATCTGTAGGAACTGTTCCAGAGTCTATAGAATTTTGGAAGATGACCATCCATTATTTCCAGGGCCACTTCCTTTAGTACTCTGGGATGTAGATTATCAGGCCCTGGGGATTTGTCAGCCTTTAGCCCCATTAATTTCCCTAGCACTATTTTTTTTACAAAACTGGTTTCCTTCAGTTCCTCCCTCTCACTAGACCCTTGGTTCCCTAACATTTCTGGCAGGTTATTTGTGTCCTCCTTTGTGAAGACAGAACCAAAGTATGTGTTTAATTGTTCTGCCATTTCTTTGTTCGCCATTATAATTTCCCCCATTTCTGACTGTAAGTTTACTTTCATACTCTATTTTTCCCCTCTTAATCAATCTCTTTGTCCTCCTTTGCTGAATTCTGAACTGCTCCCAATCCTCAGGCTTGCCACTTTTTCTGGCAATTTTATTTGTCTCCTCTTTGGATCTAATACTATCCCTAATTTATTTTGTAAGCCACGGTTGAGCCACCTTTCCTGTTTTATTTTAGCACCAGACAGGAATGAATAATTGTTGTAATTCCTGCATACATTCTTTAAATATTAGCCATTGCCTATCCACTGTCATCCCTTTTAGTAAAGTTCCCTAATCTATCATAGCCAACTCGCCCCTCATACTTTCATAATTTCCTTTATTTAGATTCAGGACCCTAGTTTCAGATTCAACTACTTCACTCTCCATCTTAATGAGGAATTCCATCATGTGAGGATGGATATTCCTTTAGGGGTTCTGATCACATTGCAAAATTCAGATGAGGAAGAGCAGTTCATGAGGGCCATCAAATGCTGGTACAGTGAGCCCTGAGATGTTTTGGCCACACCTAGCACTATCCCAGGATTTTCGTCATTGGGCCCCATACGTATCTGAACATGTCAGAGGAAATAATTATTCGATGTCCTTCGTTACCCAGGACAGGCTGCTAACGAGCTGTGTATTCTGCTGTACTGTGATCTTCAGGCAACATCTCGATCAGGGAGGCCCCTACTGTTCAAATGAAGGTTACCATGCCATGAAACTTTGATCCTACCTGATCTTTCCATGCCATCTCAAGAGACATTTGTTACATATAACACGCAAATGATAAATGCAATGATCAACATTGCCCCCTGGTTGTCTAGAAGTATACGGGGCAAGATAAAGCAGAAAAAAAAAGCTTATGACTGTCACAGAAAACTAAATACTGCAGAAAGCCTAGAGGAGAATAGAAAGTACAGGGATGACATAAAAAAGGAAATAAGGAAAGCAAAGAGAGGGTATGAAAAAATATTAGCTAGTAAGATTAAAGAAAACCCAAAGATGTTTTATCAGTACATTAAGAACAAGAGGATAGCTAAGGAAAAGGTGGGACCTATCAAGGATGATAAGGGTAACTTGTGTGTAGAAGCAGAGGATGTGGGTAGGGTTTTAAATGAATATTTTGTCTCCGTATTCACCAAGGAAAGGGATGATCCAGACGTAGTAGTTAAAGAGGAGAGGTGTGAAATATTGGATAAGGTAAACATAACGAGAGAGGAAGTACTAGAGGGACAGGAATCCTTGAAAGTTGATAAGTCACCAGGGTCGGATGGATTGTTTCCTAGGCTTTTGAAGGAAGCCAGGGAGGAAATAGCGGATGCTCTGAGGATCATTTTCCAATCCTCACTGGATACAGGGGAAGTACCGGAGGACTGGAAGACTGCAAACGTAGTACCATTGTTTAAAAAGGGTACGAGGGAAAGGCCGAACAATTATAGGCCAGTCAGTCTTACCTCGGTGGTGGGCAAACTATTAGAATCAATACTGAGAGATAGGATAAACTGTCACTTGGAAAGGCATGGTTTAATCAGGAATAGTCAGCATGGATTTGTTCAGGGAAGGTCATGCCTTACAAATCTGATTAAATTCTTTGAGGAAGTGACAAGGAGGATTGATGAGGGTAGTGTAGTGGATTTGATCTACATGGATTTTAGTAAGGCATTTGACAAGGTCCCACATGGCAGACTGGTCAGAAAGGTAAAAGCCGATGGGATACAGGGAAATGTGGTGAATTGGATCCAAAATTGGCTCAGCAACAGGAAACAAAGGGTAAAAGTCGATGGATGTCTTTGCGAATGGAAATCCATTTCCAGTGGTGTGCCACAGGGTTCAGTGTTGGGTCCCTTGCTGTTTGTAGTATATATTAATGATTTGGACTTGAATGTAGGGCGCATGATTGGCAAATTTGCAGACGACACAAAAATTGGCCATGTAGTTGATAGTGAAGAGGATAGCTGTAGACTCCAAGAAGCTATCAATGGGTTGGTGGAGTGGGCGGAAAAGTGGCAAATGGAGTTCAACCCGGAGAAGTGTGAGATAATGCATTTAGGGAGGGCAAAAAGTAAAAGGGAATACGCAGTAAACGGAAATATATTGAGAGGGGTAGAGGAAGTGAGTGACCTTGGAGTGCATGTGCACAGGTCTCTGAAGGTGGCAGTACAGGTAGATAAAGATGTGAAGAAGGCATACGGAATGCTCTCCGTTATTAGCCGAGGTATAGAATACAAAAGCAGGGATGCAATGATGGAACTGTATAAAATGCTGGTAAGGCCACAGCTGGAGTATTGTGCGCAGTTCTGGTCACCACATTACAGGAAGGACGTAATTGCTCTGGAAAGAGTACAGAGAAGATTTACAAGAATGTTGCCAGGGCTTGAAAATTGCAGCGACAAGGAGAGATTGGATAGACTGGGGTTGTTTTCCTTGGAGCAGAGGAGACTGAAGGGAGACTTGATTGAGATGTACAAAATAATAAGGGGTCTAGATAGAGTAGACAGGAAGTACCTGTTTCCCCTAGCGGAGAGTTCAAGAACTGGAGGACATGGATTTGAGCTGATTGGCAGAAGGATTAGACGGGACATAAGGAAAAACTTTTTTACCCAGAGGGTGGAATTCGCTGCACGAATTACTGGTGGAGGCAGGGACCCTCAACTCTTTTAAAGAGTACCTGGACCTGCACCTAAAGTGCTGTAAGATGCAGGGCTGTGGACCGGGTGCTGGAAGGTGGGATTAGAAAGGGCACCCGGCGCAGACACGATGGGCCGAATGGCCCCCTTCTTTGCTATATCTTTTCTATGGTTCTATGGTTCTAACACCTTTTCTGTGGCAATGAAGTAACTGGACAGGGCATACAGCTTTCACTGAATGGAAGGGTTTCCTCAATTGCAAAACATTTTTACATGGTTCCCATTTGGGCATTAAGGCTCTTCGCATCAACCCCACGGCCTTCCTAAATGGAAAGTGTTTGCACTCAGTTACTGTTCAGGTGGTGCCTGACCACAGAAACATTACCCTGCATGTCAGTAGCTGTTATTCAAGAAGCAACCATGATTGTGAAGCGATCTACAGTGTTCATGTTATTCGAAGGAGAAGAAGCTCTGGGTGAACGGCTCCTAGGAGAACAGGACTATCCCCTGCACCCATGGCTGCTGACCCCACTGAGAAACCTCCTAAGAGCAGGGAAGCACCTCAGCAGCTAATTTGCTGTTCCTCAGTTGCCACCTCCATCTTCAAGAAATGTGTGCCATGGATCTTAGGTACAATGAAAGAGTGCATACAAAACAGAAATGGTTGTGCACAATGATCTCTTGAGCCAGCCATGAGTAACAGCTGAAGAGCAGTTATAATGAGGTGCACAATGCCACTGGGATCATGGTGGGGCAGACTATCTTGATGTTAAACCAAAGGTTCAACAGACTCCATAGACCAGGGAGGGGTGTTGCAATATAGCTCAGTGAAGGTGTCCAAAATCATAGTGCTAGCTTGCTTCTTGTACAGCTTTGCAATCTGAAGAGGCATTGCCATGCAATACGTGAAAGGAAGCCCAACTGCAACTAGTGGCAGAGGAGGCCACTGATCCAGAACCTGAGGAAATGAATGCAGAACTTTACTTCTAGAAAGGATGAGTTTTAAGGCAGGCTCCAACTGATGACACCTTAACTTAAACGCTAGTGCCAAATAATACTTAATAATGCAGACCAGTACAACATTCCCCCAGTTGTACTCAGCCTTATCTCCAGTTCCACAGAAACCAATCTTTTCCTTTGTGAATACCTTGGGGTAGAGTTTCTGCTTTGGGCACAATCGGGAAAGTGAGCCCAAAGTGTACTCGAAATTGAGCTGGGTGGATTACAGTTCAAGTTTCCGATAAAATTCATTTGCATAATCACAAATGTAAAACTTTTCATGAACCAGTGCAATTGGGCAGCATAATAAAATGTAATCTTTTTGTTTTCCTTTCCATTAAAAAGTATTCCTTGATGTATTTAAGAGTGGGAACCTGGTGCAGTTTTATTAATACAACTGAAAATGGGTTTACCACCAAAAATAAGCATTTTTAATAGGAGTATCCAGTCCTCCACCTGTGAGTAACCTGATTTAAAATTACTGAAAATGACTTTAAAAATCTATACTGAACCATTTAATAGTTTCAGTGGTGTACACTTGTCAGTTTCTTAATAAATTAAATATTTTTTGAGGTGAAAATACTTTTAAAAAGTGTTAACTAGTGCCTGTGCACCTAAAAAAATGAACGCAATTTGAAGAGACTTCCCTAAACAACATAATCGGCGGAATCTCGCAATTTCGACCTGGGGGCATAGCCAGTTTTGCAGGTGGGGCCTGATCCATAAGAACATAAGAAATAGGAGCAGGAGTAGGCCATATGGCCACTCGAGTCTGCTTCGCCATTCAATAAGATCACGGCTGATCTTCGACCTCAACTCCACTTTCCCGCCCAATCCCCATATCCCTTGATTCCCTTAGAGTCCAAAAATCTATCTATCTCAGTCTTGAATATACTCAATGACTGAGTATCCACTGCCCTCTGAGTGAAAAAATTTCTTCTCATCTCAGTCATGAATGGTCGACCCCTTATCCTGAGACTATGTTCCCTAGTTCTAAACTTTCCAAGCAGGGGAAACAGCCTCACAGCGTCCACCCTGTCACGCCCTCTCAGAATATTATATGTTTTAATGAGATTACCGCTCATTCTTCTAAACTCCAGAGAGTATAGGCCCATTCTATTCAATCTCTCCTCATAGGACAACCCTCTCATCCCAGGAATCAATCTAGTGAACCTTCGCTGCACTGCCTCCAAGGCAAGTTTATCCTTCCTTAGATAAGGAGACCTAAACTGTACACAGTACTCCAGGTGTGGTCTCACCAAACCCCTGTACATTTGCAGCAAGACTCCTTACTCTTGCACTCTAATCCCCTTGCAATAAAGGCCAACATACCATTTGCCTTCCTAATTGCTTGCTGTACCTGCATGTTACCTTGCTGTGTTTTGTGGACAAGGACCCCTCTGAACACTGACATTTAATAGTTTCTCACCATTTAAAGAATATTCTATTTTTCTATTCTTCCTACCAAAGTGAATAACCTCACATTTCCCCACATTATACTCCATCTACCGCCTTCTTGCCCACTCACTTAACCTGTCTATATCCCTTTGCAGGAACTTTGTGACCTACTCACAGCTTACTTTCCCACCTAGCTCTGTATCGTCAGCAAACTTGGATACATTACACTCTGTCCCTTCATCTCAGTCATTAATATAGACTGTAAATAACGGTGGACCCAAGCACTGATCCTTGCGGCACCCCACTGTTCACAGCCAGCTAACCTGAAAATGACCCGTTTATTCCTACTCTCTGTTTTCTGTCCATTAACCATTCCTCTATCCATGCTAATATACAACCCGAAACCCCATGAGTCCTTATCTTGTGTAACAACCTTTTGTGTGGCACCTTATCAAATACCTTTTGAAAATCCAAATATACGACACCCACTGGTTCCCCTTTACCTACCCTGCTAGTTACATCCTCAAAAAACTCTAATAGATTTGTCAAACATAATTTCCCTTTCATAAAACTGTGTTGACTCTGCCTAATCATATTATGATTTTCTATGTGGGCCGTTACCACGTCCTTAATAATAGATTCCAGCATTTTCCTGAAAGCTGATGCCAGGTTAACTGGCCTGTATTTCCCTGTTTTCTCTTTCCCTCCTTTCTTGAATAGGGGTTTTACATTTTCTACCTTCCAATCCACTGGGACCGTTCTAGAATCTAGGGAATGTTAGAAGATCACAACCAATGCATCCACTATCTCTTCTTTTAGAACTATAGGATTTATGCCATCAGGTCCAGGGGATTAGTTGGCTTTTAGTCCCATTAATTTCTCCAGTACTTTTTCATTACTCATATTAACTACTTTAAGTTCCTCACTCTCATTAAACCCTTTGTTCCCCATTATTTCTGGTATGTTTTTTATGTTTTCTACTGTGAAGACAGATACAAAATATTTGTTTAACGTCTCTGCCATTTCCTTATTCCCCATTATAATTTCTCCTGTCTCAGCCTCTTTCATTACTCTTTTCCTTTCTACATACTTGTAGAAGCTCTTACAATCTGTTTTTATAACTCTTGCTAGTTTACTCTCATATTCTATTTTCTCCCTCTTTATCAATTTTTTGTCATCCTTTGCTGGTTTCTAAAACTCTCCCAATCTTCAGGTTTACTACTCTTCTTGACAACATCATAAGCCTCTTCTTTTAATCTACTCCTATCCTTAACTTCTTTAGTTTGCCATGAATGGATCACTTTTCCTGTTGTGTTTTTATTCCTCAATGGAATGTATATTTGTTGAAAATTATGAAATATTTCTTTAAATGTTCGCCATAGCTTATCTACCATCATATCTTTTAATCTAATTTCCCACTCAAATGTAACCAATTCGCCCCTCATACCTATGTAATTGGTTTTGTTTAAGTTTAAAATTTTAATTTCAGACTTAAGTACTTCACTTTCGAACTCAATGTGAAATTCTATCATATGATCATTTTTCCCCAGAGGATCCCTTACCACGAGATCACTAATTAACCCTGTCTCATTATACAAGACAAGATCTAAAATAGCCTGTTCCCTGGCTGGTTCCACGATGTATTGTTCTAGGAAACTGTCTCGAATGCATTCCATGAACTCGTTCTCCAAACTACTTTTGCCAATTTGATTTGCCCAGTCTATATGAAGATTAAAGTCCCCCACGATTATTGCATTACCTTTGTTACAAGCTCCTCTTATTTCTTGATTAATACTCTGTCCAACAGTATAATTACTGTTAGGGAGCCTATAAAATACTCCCACCAGTGATCTCTGCCCCTTGTTATTTCTTATCTCTACCCATACTGATTCTACTTCCTGATCTTCCGAGTCAAGATCCTTTCTCACTATTGTCCTTATGTCATTGTTTATTATCAGGTCTAGCCCCTCCTTTTCCATTTTGTCTGTCTTTTTGAATATTTAGTTCCCAACCTTGGTCACTTTGCAACCACGTCTCAGTAATGGCTACTAGATCAAACCCATTTATCTCTATTTGTGCCATTAATTCATCTATCTTGTTACGAATGCTTCGTGCATTCAGATAAAGTGCCTTTAATTTTAACTTTTTCTATTTTTCCCTGATTTGACCTTATTCACTGATGCACAATTACTATTACTCTTTGTCCCTTTCTGACACACTCTGCTTGTCTTTACCCAAATCGCTACATTGCTCTATGGCCTTGATTTTTCTCTTTAGATTTATAAATTTACCCTTACCTGACCCCTCCTCACCCCCTTTTTAGTATAAAGCCCTATCTACTGCCCTAGTTATTCGATTCACCAGGACACTGGTCCCAGCCCGGTTTAAGTGGAGACCGTCCCAACGCAAGAGCTCCCTTTTTTCCCAGTAATGGTGCCAGTGCCCCATAAATTTAAACCCCTGGCACCCTCACCACTCTTTGAGCCATACATTTAACTCTCTGATCTGTTTGACCCTATGCCAATTTGCACATGGCTCAGGTGGTAATCCAGAGATTATTACCTTTGAGGTCCTGCTTATTAATTTGGACCTTAACTCCTCAAACTCCCTCAGCAGAATTTTATTCCTAGTTTTACCTATGTCGTTGGTTCCTACGTGGACCACGACAACTGGATCCTCCCCCTCATGCTCCAAGTTCTTCTCCAGCCACGAGGAGGTATCCTTAACTCTGGCACTGGGCAGGCAACACAGCCTTCGGGACTTCCGGTCACAGCTGCACAGAACACTATCTAACCCCTTGACTATACTATCCCCTACCACTACCACATCCCTTTTTATTCCCCCCACTTGAATGGCCTCCTGTACCACAGTGCTGTGGTCAGTTTGCCCATCCTTCCTGCAGTCTTGGTTCTCATCCACACAGGTAGCAAGTATCTCGTACCTGTTGGACATGTTCAAAGGCTGAGGCTCCTCCATCGCTACATCCTGGGTCCCCATACCTGCCTGACTCGCAGTCACATCCTTCTGTCCCTGACCACCATCCAAATCTAAACTACTGCCTAAACTAAGGGGTGTGACTGCATCCCGGATCAAAGTGTTCAGATAACTCTCCCCCTCCCGAAGGAATCTCAATGTCTGCAGCTCGGACTCCAGCTCAACAACTCTGAGCCGAAGTTCCTCAAGTTGCAGACACTTACTGAAGATGAGATTGCTTGGGATCAGGCTGCTCTCCACCAACTCCCACATGCTGCAGTTACAACACACTATCTGCCCTGCCATCTCTATCTATCCTTGTTTTATATATTTAATTAGTTAAAGTTTTTATTCACTCGATATTTTTAGTTTTATTAACTAATTAGTTTATCTACTTAAGTTATTAATTTAATAAAGTCATAGTTATAGTTTTCCAGCTCTTAGTTTAAACCACTGCCCTAGTTTAGAGCAAAAAAAAGGTAATATTCACCAAATAATTACCTATCTGCCGTCCTACGATGTCATTTTTTGACTTTTTTTTTGATTTCCCAGGTCCTCTCCTGCTCTCTCCACTCCCTCATAATGTGTGGGCCACTCCCCTCTTACCCCCAGCTCCACTCTCCACTCCCTCATAATGTGTGCGCCACTCCCCTCTCACTCCCAGCTCCACTCTCACCACTCCCTCATAATGTGTGCGCCACTCCCCTCTCACTCCAAGCTCCACTCTCTCCACTCCCTCATAATGTGTGCGCCACTCCCCTCTCACTCCCAGCTCCACTCTCACCACTCCCTCATAATGTGTGCGCCACTCCCCTCTCACACCCAGCTCCACTCTCCACTCCCTCATAATGTGTGGGCCACTCCCCTCTCACACCCAGCTCCACTCTCTCCACTCCCTCATAATGTGTGGGCCACTCCCCTCTCACTCCCAGCTCCACTCTCTCCACTCCCTCATAATGTGTGCACCACTCCCAGCTCCACTCTCACCACTCCCTCATAATGTGTGCGCCACTCCCCTCTCACACCCAGCTCCACTCTCCACTCCCTCATAATGTGTGGGCCACTCCCCTCTCACTCCCAGCTCCACTCTCTCCACTCCCTCATAATGTGTGGGCCGCTCCCCTCTCACACCCAGCTCCACTCTCTCCACTCCCTCATAATGTGTGGGCCACTCCCCTCTCACACCCAGCTCCACTCCTACTCTCTCCGTTCCCGCTTTATGTGTGGGCTGCTCACCTCTCACGGAAATCCATTTAAGTCCCCTGCTCTCTCTGCTCCCTCTTTATGTGTGGGCCGCTCCCCCCAGTCCGGACAAATTGATTCTTTTGAGAGCATTGTTGGACAGATCTTTAGGACTTAGGTAAGTGCATACTTAGGTAAATCCCCAACCCCTGGCTCTGCCAACCTACATCTAAACCTTTAGGACTTAGGTAAGTGGCAAGTGTCCCATGGGAGATAGTGTGAACTCCATATTGGGCAAACAGAAATTCTACATGTGGGCTTAGATTCTTGTTAGTAGTTGGATTTGGAGACTTAAATGGGTTTCCGTGATGCCAGACGCCAGTTTGATGAAGCACCCAGCAGACAACTACCAAATTTCTCCTGCCACTGGGAAGATTATTTAGAAGGAACACACAGTAAGGTAGTGGAAGACATGCACCCGACACTTTCTCAGATGGAATGCACCAGGGTAAGGAACACTGTCCATGCATGTGCCATCCGCCATTAGAGAAAATAAAATTGGGTTAGCTGTCATTCAAATGTTACCTGACTGTTCATTTGGGATGAGACAGCATTCTGGAGTAGTGTTTCCGCTTGTTTCCACGGTAATATCGGTGCAACCCGGATGCACTCGGCTGAACCAGAGCAAAAGATCTGGGAATTTTAAACGTAAATGAGTTAAGTCCAAAACCATTTACATTCACGTTTTCTGCAATCTTTTACGCTGGTTTAAGATTCAATTCACCCAGATTAGGTGTGAGAGGTGAGCAGCCCACACATAAAGCAGGAGCGGAGAGCGGTAGGAGAGGACCTGGGTGTCAGAGGCGAGCGGCTGTAGATAGGGCATTAAACTAAAAAGCAGAGGGGAGGGGTCAGGTGAGGGGAAATTTAAATGAGGAAAGTCAAGGCAACAGAGCAGTGTAGTGATTTGGGTAAAGATAAGCAGAGTGTGGCAGGAAAGGACAGAGAGTTTACCAATAATAGTGCATTGGCTAATAATATGAAAGCAGAAAAAAAAGTAAAAAGTCAAAATTAAAGGCTGCTTATCTGAATGCACGGAGCATTTGTAACAAGAGAAATGAATTAGTTGCATGAGTAGAGATAAATGGGTTTGATCTAATAGCCATTACAGAGACATGGTTGCAAAGTGACCAAGGTTGAAAACTAAATATTCCAGGGTACATAATGTTTAGAAAAGACAGGCAGAATAGAAAGGGAGGGGGTGTAGCCCTAATAATAAAGGATGACATAAGGACAGTAGTGAGAAAGGATCTTGGTTTGGAAGATCAGGAAGTAGAATCATTATGGGTGGAAATAAGAAATAACAAGGGGCAGAAAATACAGGTGGGAGTAGTTTATAAGCAATACCGTTGGACAGAGTATTAACCATGAAATAATAGGAGCTTGTAACAAAGTTAATGCAATAATCGTGGGCGACTTTGATCTTCATATAGACTGAGCAAATTAAATTGGCTAAAGTAGTTTGGAGGACGAGTTCATGGAATGCATTCGAGGTAGTTTCCTAAAGCAATATATCATGGAACCAACCAGGAAACAGGCTATTTTAGAACTTGTATTATATAATGAGACAGGGTTAATTAGTAATCTCACAGTAAGAGATCCTCCGGGGAAGAGTGATCATAATATGATAGAATTTCACATTGAGTTTGAGAGTGATGTACTTAAGTCAGAAACTAGAGTCTTAAATTTAAATAAAGCCAATTACATAGGTATGAGGGGCGATTAGGCTAAGGTAAATTCGGAAACCAAATTAAACGGTATGACCGTTGAAAAGCAATGGCAAACATTTAAAGAAATATTTCAATATGCTCAACAAATATACATTTCATTGAGAAAAAAAACTCCAAGGGAAAAGTGATCCACTCGTGGCTAACTAAAGAAGTTAAGGTTAGTATTAGATTAAAAGAGGTCTACAATGTTGCCAAGAAGAGTAGTAAGCTTGAGGATTGGGAGAGTTTTAGCAACCAGCAAACGACGACCAAAAAATTGATAAAAAAAGAGAAAATAGAATATGAAAGTAAACTAGCAAGAAATATAAAAATGGATTGTAAGAGCTTCTGCAAGTATGTAAAAAGGAAGAGAATAGCAAAAGTAAACGTTGGTCCCTTAGAGTCTGAGACAGGAGAAATTATAATGGGGAATCAGGAAATGGCAGATGCATTAAACAAATATTTTGTATCTGTCTTCACAATAGAAGACACAAAATGCATACCTGAAATAATGGGGAACCAAGGGTTTAATGAGAGTGAGGAATTTAAAGTAATTAATATCAGTAGAGAAAATGTACTTGAGAAACTAATGGGACTAAAAGCTGATAAATGCCCTGGACCTGATGGCTACATCCGAGAGTTCTAAAAGAGGTGGCTGCAGAGATAGTGGATGCATTGGTTGTGATCTTTCAAAATTCTCTAGATTCTAGAACGGTCCCATCAGATTGGAAGGTAGCAAATGTGGCCCCGCTATTCAAGAAAAGGGAGAGAGAAAACAGGGAACTACAGGCCGGTTAGCCTGACATCATTCATTGGGAAAATGCTGGAATCCATTATTAAGGAAATGGTAACAGGGCACTTAGCAAATCATAATATGATTAGGCAGAGTCAACATGGTTTTATGAAAGGGAAATTGTGTTTGACAAACCTATTAGAGTTTTTTGAGGCTGTAACTAGCAGGGTAGGTAAAGGGGAACCAGTGGATGTCGTATATTTGGATTTTCAAAAGGCATTCAATAAGCTGCCGCATAAAAGGTTGTTACACAAGGTAAGGGCTCATGGGGTTCAGGGTAACATATTAGCATGGATAGAGGATTGGTTAACGGACAGAAAACAGAGAATAAGGATGAATGGGTCATTCTCAGGTTGGCAGGCTGTAACTAGTGGGGTGCCACAAGGATCGGTGCTTGGGCCTCAGCTATTTACAATCTATATTAATGACTTAGATGAAGGGACCGAGTGTAGTGTATCTAAGTTTGCTGATGATACAAAGCTAGGTGGGAAAGTAAGCTGTGAGGAGGACACAAAGAGGCTGCAAAGGGATATAGACAGATTAAGTGAGTGGGCAAGAAGGTGGCAGATGGAGTATAATGTGGGGAAATGTGACCTTATTCTCTTTGGTAGGAAGGATAGAAAAATATAATTTTTTTTAAATGTGAGAAACTATTAAATGATGTTGTTCAGAGAGACTTGGGTGTCCTGGTACAAGAAACATAAAAAGTTAGCATGCAGGAACAGCAAGCAATTAAGAAAGCAAATGTTGGCCTTTATTGCAAAGGGGTTGGAGTACAAAAATAAGTAAGTCTTACTGCAGTTGTACAGGGATTTGTTGAGACCTCACTTGGTCTCCTTATCTAAGGAAAGATATACTTGCCTTAGAAGTGGTGCAGCGAAGATTCACTAGATTAATTCCTGAGGTTGTCCTATCAGGCGAGATTGAGTAGAGTGGGCCTATACTCTCTGGAGTTTAGAAGAATGAGAGGTGATCTATTTGAAACATATAAGATTATGCATGGGCTTGATAGGGTAGATGCTGTGAGGTTGTTTCCCCTGGCTGGAGAGTTTTGAATTAGGGGGCATAGTCGCAGGATAAGGGTTGGTCATTTGAGACTGAGATGTGGAGGAATTTTTTCACTCAGAGGGTAGTGAATCTTTGGAATTCTCTACCCCAGAGGGCTGTGGATGCTGAATCATTGAATATATTCAAGGCTGAGATGGACAGATTTCTGGACTCTAGGGGAATCAAGGGATATGGGGATCGGGCAGGAAAGTGGAGTTGTGGTCCAAGATCAGCCACGATCTGATTGAATGGAGGAGCAGGTTCGAAGGGCCATGTGGCTTACTCCTGCTCCTATTTCTTATGTTCTAATTATTTAAGTTGTTGGCGTAGTGTGCAGCAGTAAATAAGGCATGTAGGATCTTAAGCTTTGTAGCACTTGGAATGGATTGCCATCACAAGGTGTGTTACTGAGCCCGTTTAGGATATTAGTTCATGCCATCTGGGAGTAGTGTGTGCAGTACTGGTCGCCACATTACAAGAAGAACTTCATGGTACAGGAAATAGTGCAGCAAAGGACAACCTGGCTAACATTTCTTTCAAACAATACCACCATTAACCGGATAAGTGGTCCACCAGCAGAACCTCCGTGGAAATTCACCTCCGCTGTTTCTGCCGAAATGACGGCGGGAGAGCGGGGAACTACCGTGGAAATTCTACCCCCAAGTATCTGGGGGGAGGGCAACGTTCCAGAGAAGATTTCCAAACATGAGAAGGACGCTGCAACTATTTTAAGAAACTTCATTGGGTGGTAAAAGGTGCCAATGGATCGACGCCGCACGAATGATATAAAATAAAATGTAATCGGATACTCAGTGCGTCTAATAGAACAGCAGGGGAATGTTTGCAAAATTAAAACGTTTCTTCTGATTGTGAAGCGCGCTCCCTCCAAATGGGTCACCACACCACTGAGGTGCGTGCACTCACGTTACTGTAACACGTACTATCTTCTCTTATTTGCAGATATTGCATGCACGGATTATTCAACAGTGCATCACAACAAATCAGAACTGCAATTCAGGAACACGTACATCACTGAACATTCGTCTTTAGAGGGTTGGTTTAATTTCATTCGCATATAGCCAGCTAGGAATTAATGTGACGAATGATAGTGCCATATCCCCGAGCCTAAATTTATGACCTCGCCTCTTATTTAGTGCAAACGATTACTGGAGTCAACGAGCTACAATAACTGATGTGATAACATCGCTAAACTAGGCTGTTATTTTCAGTTCGGGAATATTAGTGAGGGGAACGAACAGAAAAGTTTCATGCTGCAGATACCCATTGGGATCCCCATAGACCGAGTGAACTTTACTGTTATCTAAGAAAGTCCCCCACCCTTCGTTGAGCTGTCTTGTGTTCAGAGACTGGTCAGAACCTGCCAGCTACTTCCTCTGCCACTGCACATAGCCGCGTGGGGAAAGGGGGACAGGGTGAGGAAGAAAGACAATGTCGGTCAAGAGACAGGACGTAAGGGATTTTATAAACAGACATATAAAACTCGTTACTTGAGGGATTAATCCTCAATTTCAAAGTAGTTGCTTGGTGATTACTATATTAATAAACTCGAAGAATTAACAAAGGACATCTTTCAATGCTGGAAGTTTGGCAAAGCTGAAAATACACAGGTCAGTCAGGATCTGAAAGGAAAATTAGGTTAACCGTTTGGCTGGGGCCATCTCTGATGAACAATTCCACCCTAAAACATTAACCCTTTTCTCTTTGGTCTGCTGACTTACCTGCTGTGTATTTTCACCACTTTCTATTTTTGCTGCAGAGAATAGTTTACTTTGAGAGTTAATTCAAGATAGGATGATTGCTAGAGTTAATTTATAACAACTGAATTACTCAGACAGGTAAATCGGGAAACCCGTGAATTGTAATCTCGCCCTAAAAACAAAAAGGAAAAAAATAATAAAACATTAGAAAATGGGAAAGTAAAACAAAAGAAAAACACGGACATTTGGGAATGTGCGAATTACCAACAGTGTGTCAGGGGAAAAAATAACACTCAAAGGGTTAAAGTAGAATTTTGAAAGATTTATTTGCAGACTTTTGACGGGAGGCAATAGTAGTTCAGATTCATGCTATATCACTGCTTCACTCGAAGACTGACTTCCGAAAATTCTTAATATATTAGAAAAAAAGCATAACGAATGGTTTCTGTGTAAAACTAATAATATTTAACCTCCTGAATTCACCAATAGCATAGGCAATCCCTTCAACAGTATTTATACTTTTACCTACAAAGGGAACTTTACTGGGCCATAATTTATACATCAGTGCAACGTGAATGAAAGAATGACGAGAACTACGGGAACAATGATTGAAAAACAACAAAATAGAAATAAACAAGGGAATGAGTAAATAATGAGAACAAAAGGAAGTGAAGTTCATGAAAAAACACACAAGAGAAAGGCTAACAGAGTTGAAAAAGAGAGCAATGCACGGGGAGATGGGGAGGTGTGAGAAAACTAACGAATAAATAAAAACAGGAATAAAGGAGAGAATGAAAGGACATTAATGGGCCAAGTGATTTCAAAGTAGGAAAACAGGGAGAGAACGAGGCAGGTTGGATGGCTGTTCGCTGAAGACCCACAGGGTATGATTTATAATGGAATCGCTGGGCTTTCAGCTTTGTTTTGTTTTCGCTGCAGGTGTTGGTAAATTGGAAATCTCAAGCCATAAGTAATCAGGTAAATAAACCGCGAATGATGCAAGATTTCCTATCAACACTGTCTTTAGAATGTGGGTGAAGGGGTGGACTATATCACTAACAGTCCGAAAAAGTGTGTTAATAGACAAACGCTGTTTTTTTGTACAACTCGCCACTTAATAAGAATCTGTTAACACCATTATATGCAAGGCTGTCAGTGAGAGGGATGAGAGGCGGTGACGGTTGTTTACTGTGGATTTAACAAAGAACATTGAAGCAAAAAATACACAACCAGCTTGTGTTTTTCCACTGCGTTCTTTCACCACGGTGGAAAATCTCGATCAATTTGCCAAAATAAAAACAATTGTATCCCCTGTGGAAGCATGATGCTAACGTATCCGGTGTTGGGAGATACAACTCACAATAAATCACTCCGAAATAGAGATGGATGATAACGTAACCCTTGATTTATACTACACAAAAAAAATCACGTAAGCGATCGTCAGCTAGTTTAATTTTGTCAGCTACCCGCGATTTCGTCATAGTTTCTTATAAATTCCGCTCACAGCTGAAGGGAGACAGAGATCATCTATTGTAAGTGAAGAGCGGGTGGGAAAAAGAAGGCTCCTTCTCAAACAATCCGGACAGTGCAGCTCCAGACTAGGAGACAGAGAGAGAGGGAGGGAGATTCGTGTGCTACTAGTGAGATGGGGTCTGAATTTATTTTATGGAAATATCGTTTTCTCTTTTCTCTTATAGTTTTAAGTATTACAAGTTCTAAGGTCCACTATGGACTCGCAGCTCCTGTTCAAAACCAAGGCAGTGTGCCCAAGATGTTCCCCAGGGGCAGTCACTGGGCGGTGGGTGAGTATTCGCTTTTAAAGGTGTAACTCTGCTTGTCAAGAGGCAGACTGGACATTTCATTTCCTCATTTGTTGTCATTACTTAAACCAGACTGTTTTGTATTTCATCAATCGTTAATGTTTTAAATCCCTTTCTCCCTTGATACGCGGGGCTAGGTAACTGATTACAAGATGCAATTTCTTTGCACTTCCTCCCTCTCAGATGTCGCTGAGTCGGACTCGTCACCTGTATTTTGTTGAAAGTACAAAGCTGTTTTTAAATGTTTTTTTTTATTTCAGTACAGGCGGACGGCGCTTTATTCCGCCTCTGCTCTTTTGTTTGTGCGCTATCTCTAATCTGGTACAACTTTGTCCCTTTTTGCATCCTCCTAAGTAGTTTTGTCGACTCTTCGGCGTTGATCGTTTGTGGTGCTTTATAAGATATGAATAGAGATTGTTTTGCGCCCGATCGACCCACTCGTGCAGAACATTGCATCTGTAGGAATGTTTAACCGAGCATTTTTAACACTCATTTTTCAAACAAGCGCAAAGGATTAGGGTGAATAATGAAACTCAGTGATGTCTTCTATTAAGAAGGTTTAGCCGGACCACAATAAACGTAACCTGCAAAACGCACCCTAAAGGACCTCAATGTTCAGCAGGTCGAACAATCCATCCCGATTGATCCATCCCGTCTAACCCGCCGCTATATTTCACCTACCTCCTTCTCCCGCAGCCTGGTCTAATTTGCTATGAAAGTGAAGGATTTAACCTTCCCTTTAGGGTAAAGAACGCAGCAAGAAAAGGGATACACCTCAGGGTCAAATGAAAGCTATTGTTTCCTTTATTGTACTCTTTAAGTTTCTTTCCCTCTTTAGAATTCGGTACTTCGTTTCCAGGCAGGATTTTCAACGTCCCCTAAAGCCGTCATTTCACCACCCAAAAAATGTCACTTTCAGAATCGATGTAAAGCGAGAACACTGGACAGTTTCCAGAGCCACCCAGTGACCAGAAAACAAACACACAAAGTTATTTTATAATCAATTGCAAAGTCGCATATGTTTACCCTAGTAACATAACTTGTGAGGCAATGGGATCGTCCGCATATAAACAAACTCAGCAATATTTTTTTTACTAATTATCCGTGTAAATTAATTTAAAAAGCGTTACTTTTTCAATTTCCAATATTCATACCAAATTTCCAAACTCTAAAAGGCTGTCAACTTCATAGTTCGCACTTAAAAAAAAAAATTCTTGAAATTGACACAATTCTGCTTTGTCGGTCACAGGAATTGCACATGATATTTTTGCACTTCATCACATCTGATTTTTATGTGACCCTAAAGAAGGCCACTGTTGCATCCCACTGATACAGAAAAGGTTTTTTTTGGCGATCGTCTTGCGCCATCTTTTGTTAACGTTTGTAATAACAGATCGACCTGTTAACCGCAATGACGGATTTAAAGGCCCAGTCAGCAGTATTATTGAGGTCAGGTTTAGTCGCAACCTCGACCTCAGAACAGCATTCCAATCAACCATTTTTCTATTTCTTATACAAGCAAATCTATAGATTATCTCATTGAAATTGTATCAAATTAAGAGCAGTTCTGTGCGTTTGCCTTTGCCCAATGAGGACTGGATTAAGGCTGTACAAATTTATTTTGCTTAAAATTTAGTTTTCCTACACTTTTTGTTACAATTCTTAATATTGTTGCCAAGCACTGTTCTAAATGTTGACAGGGTAATCTAGGAGGACAATGCAGTATCAAGGGGGTGGGGTTCATTGTTGGAGGTGCTGTCTTTTGAATGCAATGTTTTTAACTAGGCTCTGTCTGCCTGTTCAGGTGGATATAAAAGATTCCATGTCACTATCCGTAGAAGAGCAGAGGAGTTCTTCTGGAGTCCTGGCCAACATTTATTCCACAACCAATACCACCAAAACAGATTAGCTGGTCATTTATTTTGCTGCTATATGCAATATGGCTGCCATGCTTACCTACATAACAAGAGTGATTACATTTCAAAAGTAATTAATTGGCTATGAAACACTTTGGGACCTCCTGAAGATGTGAAAGGTGCTATATAAATGTAAGTTATTTCTTACAAACCAATTGGGAGAGGGGGGACCCATTCCAACTTTCCACGGACACTCTGAACCCAGATGCAGCAGGACTGTCAACCAATGTACGCTCTGTTCCATTGGCAGCTCTTCCAAATGTTATCTTGATTGATTGATAGAAACTTTATAATAATTTTCCGAAGTACTTGCAATTGGACTGCATTTGTTTGACTCAAACCATGTAGTGGAGCTGTTGGACTAATGCCATTTTGTTCTGGTCAGTACTGAGTTTTTGAAATTACTTTTGAGGTCCAAGATAGGCATCAAGGACCACAACAAATGATGGTTCACACCTCACTGTAGGGGACTACCTACCATCGGATCTGCTGCACACATCAATGAAGAGATTCCCCTTTTGCTGGGAAACCTAATATTGAGGGATTCCAGCTGTCTGCTTGTAACTAGAAAAAAATTGTAATTTATCCTCACAGGTAGAAGAAAGAGTGAGGTAAAAAGAGAATCATGAATATTGGAAATTATAAATAAAAAGAGGAAATGCTGGAAATCTGCAGCAGGCCATTCTGATGATGGGTTACACCTAAATCATAAACCTGTATCTTTCTTTCTTTCGATGCTGATTGACCTGCTGTGCATTGAGAAGCAAGAACTGTTTTATATAGTTTGTTATATATTAGAGGTGTGTTTTACAATGTTCATCTTGCCTGTGATGCCCCATATGTGGGAAGTTGCTTTCTGGGTGTTTGTGTTTCTCTCGGTAGCTATTTTGTTTAGTGGATCTTTGCTAGGAATTGTGTAATTAAGATCCCAGAATTGTAAAACTGCCTCATTCTGTCCTACCATTTGTATGTGATGGAGTAACATATGACTAGGATTTAAAATGTTTCTGTTACTTTTGTAGATATTTGTGTTTACTTTATTGGAAAAATTGGAACAAGGGATTTTTAGGATCCTCTTGACAGCATTGTCAACTTTTATTCGATCCCACTTTTGACAATAAGGGCATGAGCCATTAAGCTGCCTCTAATGACACTCTTATAGTTCCGGTGCCAGCTTGAGTTAGTATCTTTTCGGTGGGGCAGGAGTTTCTCCGTCGTGGACCCTGCTTAGGGAGGGCAGAAAAATGGCTGCAAAAGGTCTTAATAGCCCTGTGATCAACTGCAAAGGCTAAGATGGTGCTTTAAATTTTAAATGCCCGTCATAAGGACCCTTGATACACTAAGCATTGCTTGCATAAAAATAATAGGAAATACATTGTGCAATATATTCCCATTATTTGCATCCAGTTTTAATATGCCACCCATTTTAGTGCAGACATATTCTATGTCTCCTGTGACTTCTGGTGGAAAATCCTGGAAGGGGATGTAAAGAGCCAGTGAAGTCTGAGTAGCTCCAGTGAAAAAAATCTGTCTATCATGTTTAAATTGTACTTTAATTTCAGTGTAAATTTCCTTGTTTTTTAAAGGTCATTTGATGGGGAAAAAAAGCATCGACGATGCCCTTTATGGCTACGCCAACAGTGACAACATGGTATATCCAGTTCTGTCAGAAAATGCTAAGCAGCCAGAAGACAACCTGCAATGGGCTGAGATAGCCAAGAATTTCTTAAATTTGTTGGAAGGAACAACATCCAGAAAGGTTCAGCAAATAAGGGAAGACTTTCCAGTATTTAACAAGAAGCCATGGCAGACAACTGACGACAACAACTTCAAAGAGGCAAGTATTCAAAAACCAATTTTTAAAAAATGGACAGCTCTGTTGATGGATTACTTGGTAAAAAGAATGTGTAACTGATTCATTAAGACCAGCATGTCCCAAGTTCAAACCCTGATAGTGCAGAGTTGGGTGATCTCAGCTGCAGATAGTGGGGGACTAGAGTTACACTCAGCAATCCTGAACTGGAGTAGGGAAAACCATCCAGGGTTTCTGTTCCTGATTACTATGCAATGACTTCCGCTAGAAAGTGGATGTCAGGTGTAGAATGGATCTATTTGCCTGTAAATGCCCCAGATGTGGGATTAGCAGACCAGCTGTTAAAATTCGATAGCCATGTGGTGAAGGATAGAATACTAGAGCCTGGCCTTTAGTTGCTTCCAAGCCTTTATTCAAAGAAATTCCCCTTACACACCCGAGATAAGCTCTCAATAAAAAGGATACAAGAGAGGCCCCAGTTAATACTCACCACCTGAATACAATTAACACTCACTGATATAAATCATACAATTAACACCAGTAACTATTATATAGGTTCAGACATGAAGTCTAGCTACTTTGGTTAAGTAGTGGAGGGTGGACAGTGCCTATGGAAAAATATACTTCCATCAGAAAGGAAGTGGGGAAAATTGAAGGAAGAAAAAAATAAATTTGATTTAGATATTGTCAGATATCATTTCCTATGAATGTGCTCCATAGCAAAGGCTCTTTCAGATTTATTGCTATATCGAGTTACATCAAAACCACAGCACAGAAACAGGCCATTTGGCCCAGCTAGTCTATGCCGCCATTTATGCTTCACACGAGCCTCCTCCCTCCCTACTACATCTAACCCTATCAGCGTACCCTACTATTCCTTTCTCCCTCATGTGCTTATCTAGCTTCCCCTTAAATGCATCTATGCTATTTGTCTCAATTACTCCCTGTGGTAGCGCGTTCCACATTTTTACCACTCTTTGGGTAAAGAAATTTCTCCTGAATTCCCTATTGGATTTATTAGCGACTATTTTATATTTATGACCTCAAGTTTTGGACTCCCCCACAAGTGGAAACATTTTCTCTATGTCTACCCTATCAAACCCTATCATTTATCTTAAAGACCTCTATCAGGTCACCCCTCAGCCTTCTCTTTTCTAGAGAAAAGAGCCTCAGCCTTTCCTGATACTTATATCCCCTCAGTTCTGGTATCATCCTTGTGAATCTATTTTGTATCTTCTCCAATGCCTCTATATCCTTTCTATAATATGGAGATCAGAACTGTTAACAGTATCCCAAGTGTGATCTAACCAAGGTTCTATACAAGTTTAACATAACTTATCTACTTTTCAATTCTATCCCTCAAGAAACGGACCCCAGTGTTTGATTTGTCTTTTTATGGGCTTATTAACCTGTGTTGCTACTTTTAGTGATTTGTGTATCTGTACCCTGAGATCCTTTTGCTCCTCTATCCCATTTAGACTCTTATTATCCAAGCAGTATGTGACCTCCTTATACTTCCTACCAAAATGCATCACCTTCTACTTATCTACATTGAAGTTCATATGCCAATTTCACGCCCATTTTGAAAGTTTATTAATGTCATCTTGTATTTTGACACATTCTTCCTCTGTATTAACTACACCCCCCAATTTGATGTCGATCATAAATTTTGAAATTGTACTTCTGATTACCGAATCCAAATCGTTAATGTAAATTGTGAACAACAGTGGTCCCAGCACCGATCCCTGTGGAACACCACTTCCCACCTTTTGCCAGTCTGAGTAGCTACCTTTAACCCCTACTCTCTGTTTTCTGTTTTGTAGCCAACTTGCTATCCATTCTGCTACATGTCCCCTGACTCCTCTGACATTAGCCATGAGTCTACTAGGCGGTACTATCAAAGGCCTTTTGAAAAGTTGAGAGATGTGCATGACTCAACAGATTGATTGTGTGGGCCCAAAAAGGGAGGAAGGAGGTGTGTGTGTCTGGTGGGGGTGGGGGGAGCTCAAAGTCCTTTATTAACTAATGGGTGGTTGTAACATATATATGTATCGAGACTTAAAGCGTACTAGTTAGAATATTCTCAGAGCAACTGGTCGGCTCAATATCACTGGGTCACTGGGGTCTGATCAACCAGGATCCTTGTTCTTTAGTCAGGTTGCATTGCCACATAACATCTTTACTCTTACTTAGTGTGTTCTAATTGTACTATTGTATTTCTAACATCTTTACTACTTATCTTCTATTGTAACTCTTGATCCTAACTGTAATCCTTAACCCTGGCACTGGGTAGGCAACACAGCCTTCGGGACTCTTGGTCGCAGCTGCAGAGAACAGTATCTATTCCCCTGACATTACTATCACCTAACACCACCACATTCCTTTTTATTCCCCCCACTTGAATGGCCTCCTGTACCATAGTGCCGTGGTCAGTTTGCCCATCCTTTCTGCATTCTTTGTTCTCATCCACACAGGTAGCAAGTACCTCGTACCTGTTGGACAAGGTTAAGGGCTGAGGCTCCTCCATCACTACATCCTGGGTCCCCATACCTGCCTGACTCACAGTCACATCTTCCTGTCCCTGACCACTGAACAGATCTAAACTACTACTAACCTAAGGGGTGTGACTACTTCCTGGATCTAAGTGTTCAGATAACTCTCCCCCTCCCGGATGCATCGCAATGTCTGCAGCCCGGAGTCCAGCTGAACAACTTTGAGCCAAAGTTCCTCGAGCTGCAGACACTTACTGCAGATGTGGTTGCCTGGGATCACGCTGGTCTCCACCATCTCCCACATGCTGCAGTTACGACACGCCACCTGCCCTGCCATCCCTATCTATCCTCGTTTTATATATTTGATTAGTTAAAGTTTTTATTCACTGGATATTTTAAGTTTTATTAACTAATTAGTTTATCTAGTTTAAGCTATTGATTTAATAAAGTAATAGTTACCCAGCTCTAAGTTTAACCTACTGCCCTAGCTTAGAGAGCCAAAAAAACAGACCAGTTACCTACCTGCTGTCCTGTGACGTCAATCCTTGATTTTTTGTTACTCTCTCTCTGCTGCTCCTTTATACCCCCCGGCTCCTGTTGTGGGGGGGGGAAGGGGGGGAAGTGGGGGGGGGGGGGGAAGTGGGGGGGGGGGGGGGGGGGGGGGAAGTGGGGGGGGGGGGGGGGGGGGAAGTGGGGGGGGGGGAAGTGGGGGGGGGGGGGGGGGAAGGGGGGGAAGTGGGGGGGGGGGGGAAGTGGGGGGGGGGGGGGGGGGGAAGTGGGGGGGGGGGAAGTGGGGGGGGGGGGGGGGGAAGTGGGGGGGGGGGGGGGGGGGGGGGGAGATTTTTTTCTCTCTCTCTCTCTCCACTAGCTCCTTTATACCAGGCCTCTGGGTGGGATTCCCACGCTTTCTCTGGGCTGCTCTCTCTCCCTCCGCTGCTCCTTTATACCCATATTACAGAAAGGATATAAAGGCATTGGAGAGGGAGCAAAAAAGAGTCACAAGGATAATACCAGAACTGAAAGGATGTATTTGTCAGGAAAGGCTGAACAGGCTGGGACTCTTTTCTCCGAATGGCCTGTTTCTGTGCTGTAGTTTCGATGTAACTCGATGTAATATAGAAACAGGCAACTAACAGTTTCTTACGCCATGATGCACTATAAATATTCGATGATAATAGAGACATAGGGGGTAATTTTAACCCCAAAGAATGGGTGGGAGGTTAAAATAATAGCTTTTTGAAGCACGACCACAACCCAGCTGCAATGCATCCACTTCCAGGTTTAATCCAGGCACATTTGGATGTCCCGTCCCCACTTAATGCCAGCAGGTGGATTGTTAAAGGGGCAATTTACCTTATTGAAATAGTTGAGATACTTAATTTTTTGTTGATTCTAAGTCTGAAACTAATTTAACCTCCCCTGCACGGATTTCCCATGGCTTCTGAATCTCGTCGGGTGAAAGGAGGCGAGAAGGGCCAGATCAACAGGCAAGTGCACTGCTTGTGGCCTAGGAGAAGCAGGTGTGTTCTCTCCAGGCTCAACAAGCTTACCTGGCATGATCAGACCCCAGCAATTGGCTGACCACCACCCCCCCCCCCCCCCCGCCAGTGTCCGATTTTCTCTTCACCACCCCCCCCCACCACCCCAAAGGCCAAGACCCCCGATAGTAGACTCCTACCCCCACCCATCTCCGAATCTTCATCCAATATCCAACCTCTGACTGCTGACCCAATCACCTCTCTGCCTATGATCTTCTCTCCACGGCCTACGATCTCTCCCTCCTCTCCGATTCCTGGCTCCTTTCCCTCCCTCCCGACAGCCCGCATGTAAATCTGGCTGGATCTCGCACCGGAAACTCAGAAGCAAAAATAATTACCTTCAGTCGAGTTGCGATCACAGATTTCGACGCACTCATTTCACTTCTGGGTCCCCCTGTGAAAATCTACCCACCCACTGAGTTCCTGGCTCCAAGTAAAAATCATGCCCGTGGTGTCTCAGAAGCAATCTTTAGCTGAAGGTTGACAATTATGCAGACACAGTTTTGTTGATGCTTTTAACAAACTTTAACTGAAAGCCAGAAAAACATGTTTTTCTCACATATCCCACCTGTTGAATCTAAGGGTTATTACCCATAGGCTCACCTGGCCACCCCAACCTTAGCATTTTCAAGTAGCCTCTTACACATTGAGGATATTACACAGAGCATTACAAGTATAGGTTTAAGATTCAGTGACAGAGATGCAATCTGATGTCTAAACTGTATAACTGTCTTCTCGGCTTCTTCCCTTAAAACGATTTCCACCTGAATTTCCGTAGCATTATCAATGTTCACTGGGATCAGGACCGAGCTTGCAATGACGGAAAACAAAGTCCGATGTTGTTTCACAGTAATGACCTCTTCCTATGTACCTGTGTTTTGCTCGTCCCGATTTCCATCTTTGAACGCCAACAGTACAATTACTGAGATGTTCTTCTAGGGTGAAACCACAAGCCAGGACACTGTTTTGGGTGACATCACACTGACACATCCATGTGCCCTTGATCAGAGTACAGCAAGATAAATGGCTGCTAGTCTGTCTGTCTGTCTGTCTCTCTCTCTCCCATCCTGAGCTTCTCAAATTTGTTATTCACATTACTTGACATGCAAGCAGCTTTCAATATTACATCGCTCAGCCTGGGTGGCTTTAACTTGGCTATTTTGTGATTCTTAGCTACTATTCTACAATCCCTAGCTAACTCATGTTTATAAGAGTGTGCAGTTGATGCATTAATGTGAGTGGTTTATATAGATTATATGTTAAAAACACCTAATCTAAATGTAAGTTTATACCGAAGGAATTAGGTCCTGACCCCTTATCCTTTAATCAAAGCAGCCAATTCCAAGTTCAGGGTTTTCTGTGACAGTCTCTTAATTAATCGTTTGGACCAACACACTGTACCTATTAGAATTATGATGACAATTATCTGGGCTATGTCAAACTCACTGATATTATTCTAGCCCATGGGTGCTGACCTATGTTGGAAACCATCTCCTACCATGCATGATTCCCAAGGGTAGATCTTCCCTTTTTTTTCCAGCATTACGTTGTTTCATAAGTATGTCAGTCGTTCAATATTAGGGACTTTAAACGACAGAAGTAATCCAAGAAAATGGTTTCCTTTACTACTTCTCTGTCTTAATCTCCAACAGCCCCTGGTTACCCCATGTGGCCTTATCTAAGGTCCTCATTTTGTTAGCATCACATACCTTTCTCAAGCCATTTGCTCTTTTAGTCTAAGTTTCATTTGATCAATATTACACATTATGATACAGACAAAGAAAATCATAATACATTACACAGAAAGCTACAGTGAAAAATATTATTATGGACTTAAATGATTCTCCAGCTCTCCTTTTACCATTATCCATTTTGTAGATATTTCTTGCAAAGTATTATTTCTCCCTTGCCCTCAGTTGTCCCAATTTCAGGGGGATTTGACAGCAAAGGGAAACACAAATAATGCCCAATATGTTTACCTTCAGTAATACAAAGGTTGTTGCTTGGTGAATTAAAAACAGATGTTAGTGTCCTTGGAAGGGGTTAACATCTTTGCAGAAAAAATGACGATGGAATCAGATATTGTCAGACTCGTGCAGCATGCGTCAACGCAACTTTCATGTAAATTTATAAAAACCATACCGAATTTTTCAGGATAATTTTAAACACATTTGTGTCAAGGACGATAGCATTTCAGTTCGTTCATCTCATTTTAGAAAGAATAGGTTGTGCCTAGCTTTTTTATCTACAAACGTTTCAGATAAAACTCCAATAGTTGTTACAGCATTTATTTAAGAGGTGTCCAAAATTTATGAACTCTTAGGTATTTAGTCAAGATTTCTCCAGATTGTTGCTATAGAGATAGCAGGAGATCCTTTCATCATTCTTTTTTTCCTGGTCACTTTTTTTTGAACGCAGTCAGCCACAAGGGTGCTGTCAGTTTACTAACAGCTATCACATTCTAGTACAACCAAAATGATTACGAATTGGAATCACCTCAAATGTCCCACAATTTTAACACAATAAGCATTTAAGGAATTCAAAATGCTAATTTTATGTGATAATCTCCTGACTGGAATTAGAGACACCGACATGATTTACAATAACCGGAACTTAACTGTGGCCACAATAAGAGTCTGGTTTTCACAAATTAATAGTTAACCTGAATAACTTAAATTTTAATTCAGCAATATCTAAACACAAACACAAATATCTAAACTAAACACAATACAGAACAGATAAAATTATCAAAATAACACGTGCTTACTAAAACCCAGTAAATTACATCATCTTTCGTTCTTGAGGCACCCTTCCAAAAGGCTGTAAAAGTACTGAATATAACTGAAGAAAAAGTTAGCCTTCACAGCTAAACAAAATCCTTGTAACATTACACAAAAGGGAAAAAGACATAAGAAGCATTGAAAGGAGGCGTAGCCAGCCACTGGCTTTTAAGGATACAGTACGCTGAACTAGAAAAGAGACAGGATCTTCCCCTTTCTCCTTCTTTGTTCCATCATACCAATTTATCCCTTTTCACGTAAACTAGTTTTCAATTTCTGAAGTGTGCTACTTAAACCCATTCTGTACATATTCAAAACCTTAAGCTCATAGTCCGTGTCCCGGTTAGGTCCCTTCTGATTCTCCTCTTTTTCATTAGTTCATCCATTGTTCTAATCGCCACCGTCAGTTCATGTTGTTTACCCCCCATCTCTTTTATATTCCTGTTCCTCATCTTTCAGAACTTCAACTTCCCCTCCTAACCTCCCTAACTCTTGTACTCCCACTTTCCAATCATCCTCTTTAATTTTCTTCTCCTTTACCAGTTCCTTCATCTTAGGCTCCACCTCACACAAAGTCTGACAATTTTTTCCTCCCATCTGCCCGCAATATCAATCTTATCTGCCATGGTTAAACATACTTCTCTTCTTTTTTTAAAAAAAGACGTTTTTTTCCCAAAATCGCGAGTCCATGTGAGGATATAATCTCACGCCATGTTAAGCAACCCACCCTTCAAAATGTGAGTCTATGTAAGGATATAATCTCACGTCATGTTAAAAGCAACCCACCCTTTAAAATTGTGAGTCCATGTAAGGATATGATCTCACGCCATGTTAAGCAACCCACCCTTCACAATTGTGAGTCCATGTGAGGACATAATCTCTCACCACGTTAAACAACTCACACCGGTACTACCCCTGGACTTTTACACAGGTCTCTTACGACCAAAAACAGATACTGTTAACAGGAACAATAATAAATACTTATAATTTGTACAAAACAACATCTCGCTGTCCCACGTTGGACGCCAAATGTAAGTTCTTACTTTACGGTTCCAGTCTTTAATCAAAAGGGCTTGAATTTGGTTTGTTCCAAGTATAAAGAGTTACAATAGAAGAAAAGTAGTAAAGATGTTAAAAATACAATAGTACAATTATAACACACTAATTCAGAGTAAAGATGTTATGTAGCAATACAACCTCGCTAAAGAACAAGACTTCTGGTTGATCAGACCCAAATGACCCTGCGATATCGAGCTGATCAGTTGCCCTGAGACTATTCTAACTAGTACGCTTGAAGTCTCTTTTTTTAATATATATATATATCAGCCTCCCTCCTTCCCTTGAGCCCCCTCCTTCCTCCCTTTTTGGGCCCACACGTCAATTAATCTATTGACTCCTGCATATCCCACAACAATACAGAAACAGGCAACTAATGGTCTCTCATGCCATGATGCACTATTATCATTAGATAATAATGTAGATATGGTGTCTCATAAACAATCTTTAGCTGGAGGTTGACAATTATGCAGACACAGTTTTGTTGATGCTTTTTGTTGATGTTGATCTTTAACCAAAAGCATGTTTTTCTCAAAATTGAAGTGGTGAGAATTGGGGAGGGGGGTTCTGTGTTGAGTAATGAGTTAGGACAGTCCTTCATCAGTTCTAGGACCTGGCTATAGATTGATAGGATGAAAATGTCTCTCTAAAAATCTGTAGAGCTATAAGTGAAATTAGCTTGTCAGTCACAGTCTGGGTCATATTGAGCAGAAATTTATAGTACAAAACTGGCTATCGTCCAGCATATTTGACAAACCACAAGGATAATGATAGCTACGTGGCTACCACCTGGTGTGAGATGTTAGATGGAAGGTAGTGATTCTCCCTTAGTTAGAGGAAAAGCATTTTTCAATGTTAGAACTGTCCAGAGCTGGAACACAAAACAAGTCATTTTAAGGCAGTGTTCAGCCCTCCTGTCTGTCACTGTACAGAGGTCAGTTCAATCTTCGGTGTTGCTTGATTTTTGTATGTTAGGTAAAAGGCTGCAGAGATATACAGGGTTACCAAGTATTCTATAGTTAAAACTTGTGATTTTCATCCAAATGGTTGCTCTTCATGCATATATCTAGACAGCGGTTGTCAATAGGTAATTTGAAAGTAGAGTGGAGAAGCGCAGTTCCAACAGTTGAGCTTGAATCTGATCTTAACTGATGTTTGTACATGCACACTGTCAGTACGGGTTACTGAATTGTGACCAGGAATGGGAAAGCTAGCTGATGTTATTCCCTCCCCAGCGAGCGCCACTGAGGTTAATAGTAATTCCTCCAATTGAGATCAGCGAATTCATTGTAGGCCAGGAATCGAACTTGTAGTTTTCTAGTCTGTATAGCTTACTATCACATTGGGTAGTGCCTGTATCCACTGAGCTATTGAAGCAGCTGCAGACCTGCTTTTAATAAGGGAATCAAGGCATATGGGGATCAGGCGGGAAAGTGGAGTAGAGGTAGAAGATCAGCCATCACCTTACTGAATCGCGGAGCAGGCCCGAGGGGCCGTATGTCCTACTCCTGCTCCTATTTCCTATGTTCTTATAAAAACAACAGCTCCACCCTTTCACTTATTTTGTATATGAAGTGGTACTGGAACACTGCAGTGAGGCCAATCAAATGAGGACAGTTTTCTTACTAATATAGCCATTGTAATTGCTGAGAGTACAAGAGAATCAGAGCATATCCACAGGTCTGTCTTGGGGAAGAGAGAGAGCTTTCTCATGACCTAATGCATGTTCCAGCAGCCCAGTTTGAGCTGATAATGGTTAATGCATTTGGCTTTCTGCATGCAAGCAATATAGTTCAAAGCAATAATATTGACCGAGAGAGTTCTACAGACAGGAGAAGCAAAATGCAGCTATTTGCAGCTGATATTCCATTCAGAAATTTTGAATGCTAATGTGTAGATATAGCATCTTTTGCATTCACAGTGTAAATAAGCAAGCCTACCTTAAATTGTAGCAACTCTTGTGATATATTTTGGTCATTTTATTCTAAAGAGCAGACTGCCCAACAGTCGTTGAACTGTAAGTTATCCCAGAACTATATTTAGTTAATCAGAGTGGGATAGGAGGAGGGTACAGTAGATGTTGGGTCTATTGTCTACAACAAAAAACAACTTACATTTATATAGCACCTTTAATGTAGGAAAATAGCCCAAGGTGCTTCACAGGAGCGTAATCAGACAAAAATTGACACTGAGCCAAATAAGAAGACATGAGGATGGATGACTAAAAACTTGGTTAAAGAGGTAGGTTTTAAGGAGGGTTTTAAAGGAGGAGAGGGAGGTGGAGAGGCAGAGACATTTAGGAAGGGAATTCCTGAGCTTAGGGTCTATAGGGCTGAAGGCACAGCTGCCAATGGTTGGGTGAAAGGATTGGGGGATGCACAAGAGGCCAGAGTTGGAGGAACGCATAGTTCTTGGATGGTTGTAGGGTTGGAGGAGGTTACAGAGATAGGGAAGGGTGAAGCCATAGAGAGACTTGAATATAGAATGAGAATTTTAAAATCAAGGCTTTGATGGACCAGGAGCCAATGTAAGTCAGCAAGCACAGAGGTGATGGGTGAGCGGGACTTCATATGGGTCAGGATATGGGCAGCAGAGTCTTGGATGAGCTCAAGTTCACGGAGGATGGAAGATGGGAGGCTGGCCAGGTGAGCATTGAATTGTCGAGTCTGGAGGTAACAAAAGCATAGATGAGGGTTTAAGTAGCAGATAAGCTGAGGCTAGAGTGGAAACGGACGATGTTACGGAGATAGAAGTAGGCATTCTTTGTGATGGAGAGGATATGGGGTCAGAAGCTCAGGCCAGAGTCAAATAGGATGCCAAGGTTGCGAAGAGTCTGGTTCAGCCTGAGACTGTGGCTAGGGATGGGGATGGAATCAGAGGCGAGCTTGTATTATCTAGCAGATGAAAGAATGTGTAGCCTACATGAATTTAATTATGCACCATATTGAGGCCAATTTGTCTCATCTTCCACCATGAAATATGGAACGTAGTAGCCCTAGACTGGTCATCTAAGGAGAAATTTCTTTTGGAATTGGTAATGGGGATGGGGAGCAAACCATATACAGACACTCCTCGAACAATGTACCAGGACTTGGATTCCAATTTTAGTGTAAGAATGGGAGGCAGTGCCAAATCTGCTATGTTGTTTGAGCAAGAATGTGGCTTCAGACACGAGTGGCTATATCTGTGGACAAACTGGCACTGAATCATAAATTGACATTACATTCCACAAGCATCCACAGCCTTTGTGGCAATCTTTCATCTCTTGCTGGTATTGTAGCTTCTGACAATTCCTGACATGTTAGATATCAGTCTTAAGTGAGTAGATATTGAATAAGGCTGTATCCATCCCTGAGTATGATTTCTTTCTGTTGGACTGTAACACAGATAGTATATATTCCAAGCATGAAATGGTGAACTTACACAAACAAGATTTAGAATTGAACATTTTTTTTGTACAGATGTATTTCTCAAGGACAGAAAAAGACCCTTGACAACAGTTTACTGTCCACCATCCTTTGATGATCCAAGTAGCTGTCACATAACACTGAAAAAGTTCAAGGGAGTGAATTTCCACAACTTTAGTAGAAGACCCGGGGTTTCTGCTGCTCTTCTGGCAAAGTTACAACAGAGGAGCAGGATAACCTCCACGGAAATTCACTCCCCAAATGTCAATACCTGGGGGCATCTTTCTTATAATCAGCAACTTCACCTCTACGATTGGCATTCCATATACCAGTCAAAATGCTCCAGACCTTGATCAGGCCAAACATGTCTTATATAGTGCTGCGGTATACAACGTTCAACTAAGCAGTTATTAATTAATAATGATTCACACCCTGAGTTAGTGAAAGATCTGCTGCAGCATTGCCTAAAAAGTGGGAACGCATTGATACATGGAGAAAGTCAGGCGAAAGGATATGGAAGCATATCCCCAGATTAAGTTCTAGATTGAAAAGATCCTGTCCTCAGCTCTCTAAAGGTGCAGATTTGACATCAGCTTTGTTCTCCATCATTATAAGTTAGGGTCCAAGAATTAGTGGAAAATAATTAAATCTGACAGCCTAACTTCAGAATAATGGACTCATATGCAATGCATTCATGGTCAATTGGAGTTACTAACTATATTTACTGACAAGTCAGAAATGTAACCTCCGGTATCAAAATCTCCATCAAAGTGCATAAAATAATCCAAAAATAGTGATTTTTAAACAAAATTAATTCTCAGGATGTTGGTGTCACTGGCCAGGCTGGCATTTATTACCCATCCCTAGTTACCCTAATGTTTGATACAATTTAATGCCTGCTGGACCACTTCAGAGGGCAGTTACCATGTTGGTGTGGAATGGAGTCATATATAGGCCAGATCAGCTAAGGACAGCGGGTTTCCTTCTCTCAATGCCTAGCACAAAGTCAGATCAGTACCTGATAACATTTCAGTGGTGCCTTCTGATCTTGTTAGGAAGCTGGGTTCTTGGAGCATACGATGTGGGCTGTTGAACCATATGCAGACTTCCTCAATGAGTCATGACAAATAAATGTCTATCTTGTCATAGCATCTAAACAGTGTGTTTCGCAGTCGATATCATCAAAAATATGTTGATCTTTTTGCTTTTAACTCCGATGCCTACGGAATAGTTAACTCTATCAAAAGCGACTGAAGATAATTAGCTAGTGGACAGTAAAAGATGTACAATCTTTAGCACAAAGAAGAACAAGCCAGTAACTCTGTTGGGAAGTTTAACCATGATGTTAACCATCCACCTATACTTGATAAGAGTACCTAGCTGTCTTTAGTTACAAACATTTAATTCTTTGGCTTGGTAAACACATCTAAGCTACACAGGGGAAACAAGCAGGACAGGTAACTGAAAATCTGGTAGAGTGTGAATCCTCATGAAAGCTTGGCCTGTTTGTCATGTTTGGTCATTTCAGTGGCCTGCAAACCTATATCCAACTAGTTGGCTTCCTTCAACGAAAACCTACCACTTGCTTCTAGATTCAGTACAGTCCAAAGCCAAGAGACAAGTGACTTTGAAGAGATGTGGGTGAGCTGTCAGTCCTCGACAACACTAATACTACAACAGCACAGCTAAATTTGTTAGTGAATAAGGCAGACATGCATGTTTATAGCAGAAATACAAAAACAGTCGCGACTACACCGCAGCATTCTGTCTCACTCATTAAAAAATTTTTTTAGCATGGAATAAAAGCAAACAAGTTTTATACAATTCTTATTATTATTCCTGTGGAACTCTCTTCCATCAGTTGCATGGAGCTCCATCCCTGGGGATGTATGTTCAAATGCAGAGCTAACCAGTTGTTGGACTTGGTTTGTCAAATCATGTAGCTATGAGAAACATCTGACTTGACATTCGCAATCAATATCATTTTTCAATTTCTTAGCAACCAGCAGGGTCAAATTTGGGAGGTCTTCCCTTTTAAAAAGTTGTCTTCAGTTGTACTATATTGTTATGCCACCTAATCTGTTATATATTAAAAACATGCGTACATATGAAAAAGGACAGGAAAAGACCAGCTGGTCCATCACGCCTGCTCCATCCCAGCATGGTGCAATTTACACATACCATCATGCCCATCTTCCATTCAAACTCCTCCCCCCTCCCATGCAGTGTCCTGGGAGAGGTGAAAAATGAACGAAATAAACTTGGCAGCACTGTGATAGGTGGTTCCAATTAATGAAGTGTTATGTTTGTGAACTAACATTACAAGACAATGTAACTCTGTATTTTATTTATTGTGAGAGCACGTATGGTTTAAAACAAATGCTTTCAGTCGTCTGCAGCCGCAGGCTCTCACCATTGGTTGGTATTGTAGAGTGAACTGTGATCTGTTCCTTTGTGCTGGGGTGTCATGTTATTTTTCTATTTTGAGGTAAGCAAAAGGTAAGTTATTTTTCAGTATTTCTTGATATTTTAACTTTTTTTTCTCTTTCCTATCTGGACAGTTTCTCCAGCCTCACTGTTGCCTGCTTGAAATAAGTTATTGCTCCCGTCGGGTCCGCATTTCACCCCTTGCTCCCACTCGGTGCTTAATGGCACCTGTCCCATTCCAGCTCTTTTCTAATGGCATTGCTATCTGTGGCTCTGGCTCCAGATTTGTCCACGCTCATCCGCAGCGCCCTCGTGAACTGCTCCTCGCTGCAGCTGCGATGTCGTGGTATGAAAGCCACTTGTCTAAAGGCAATGGTAGACAGCTAACAGTCGGTTATCCTCTTTAATAAAGAATGGTAAAAAGCAAAATATTGCTGATGCTGGATATTTTTTAATTGAATTGTCATGTTTACACATATTTTGTGAATCCATTGTACAGCTTGGTTGCACAGTGGTTGTGGGAGAGATTCATCAGTACATTAGCCTTCTTGGCAACCATACATGTTTGAAGATTGAAGCAATTCATTTTGGTTCTCTGAATGCTTCTAATTTCAAGCTGTCTTGCATTTTGAGGGCTATTTCATTTGTTGCTGTCTTATTAATTTAAAATTCTCATCTTCCATTAACTTTTCTATTGTTGTCGTTGTAATTTGACTATTTAATTGTTAGGGATTCCTGTTGCAAGATTGCTTCCCTGATGTATTGGGCGAGCTGCGTAAATTTTCAGTTTGGCCAAGAGGTGGAGTGCTTTACCATGGGGAAAAGCCTGAGCCTCTCTTTATCTTGTCCTATGATGGTGTATATCTTGCCAGAGATTTGCAAAAAGGCATTGTGACTGGAGACTACAGAAGTGTTTATTATTTGCTCTTTTTGCCTTCCTTTTGTGAGATTAATAACTGAATAATAAGGGATAGGAGAATAAAATAACAAGATATTCACCTTGTTGCTTTTAAACAGTCCTCAGTTGATTAATTGATTAAGATTACCAGTCTTTTGCTAATAGACAATGTTTGTTTTTGACAGATGGTGGATTATCTTCTGCAATTTATGAACCTGAAGGATGAAACCCCAAGTTGAATGCACGATGAAAATCCTGCCAGAAGTAAATCTAAAGAGACTATTATGTTTTTTCTCCAAGTGTTTAGCTGTACCAAATACCAGACAAAATTGCTTTTGTTTTAAAATAACTGAATGTTCTTGTACCTCTGAACATTAACTAAATGATTTTCACACAGCAGATTATGTTTTGATGTTTTTAATGTAAATAAGCATTGTTAGGGAAGGTCTTCCAATATAAAGATCATAATTTTACTATTTTGGTGTTTTATAATCATTCACCTTTTGGTTTGCAGCTACATTATGAATTATAAAAATAAAATCTTAACCCATATCATATTAGTTTCTAGAGTCACAGTAATTAAAGCCCATTTAAAAATGGATGATGAGCAATCAGTTGAATTCACATGTGCATTCTCTGAACATACACCATACCTAATCTTCTGGCAATGATTCTTCCACGCTCATTGTAGATGATGACAGGACATTTCATTTTCTGCAAAAGGAGGAATAATAGACTACTTATTCTCCATGTATCAATCTCTCTTCCATGGGCAAACCATGTAGATAAAACCTGGCTGAATCCAGAGCTGTTTAATATTACATAAAATGTAGCTGTGAGAATTTCACTCACAAGCAGTACACTTGAAGCATTGACTCCTACCAATGAGCATTAACATGGTTAAAATTGGTAAACTGCATTTGTCACAGGGGACAGAGAAGTGGTTCTAATAGTGTTAGCTTAGCTCAGTGGTACCACACCTACCCCTAAGTCAGAAAGTTATGGAATCAAGCCCCACTCCAGGACTTGAGCACATGATCTGGGCTGAAACCTCTGTATAGTACTGAGGAAACGCTGCATTGCTGGAGATGCTGCTAAACTGAGGTCTTGCTTCCCTGTTTAGGTGGATGATAAAGATCCAATGGCACTTTTTGAAGAGCAGCAGGGAATTCTCCTTGTGTCCGGGTCAACATTTCTCCCTCAGCAAGCATTTCCACCACTAACAGATTAAATAGTCATTCATCTCATTTTTGTTTGTGAGACATTGCTGTGGGAAAAATGGCTGCTGTGTTTGTCTACATAATAACAGTGACTAAACTTCATTGTCTATGAAGCACTTTCTATGAAACATGAATTTCCGTTGGCGTTCTCCTAATTGTCCACAGATAATAAAATAAACTCCTAAGGAAATTCAACCCTATATAATGCCAAAGACCCTAAAATTCCGCTGACCCATTTACACCAGTCAGACCTGAGCCCACCAATCCTGTCTAGTGCTGATCCTACCTTAAACTGTGGGGTCTGCTTATTTAAATATCCATTGGTGTTTCAGTAGTGCAACTCCTTTGCAAACATGAATAGTGTGCTGGGGGTACTTGAAATTAATAGTGCAGCCCTTAAGAAGCCAACAATGGCTGAAAATTGCAGCAACAAGCTGGGGGAGCAGAAAGTAAGTAGGACAATTTGGAATAGTGAGTTGACTTGTCAGATGGATGTAGCAGATGGCTCATGTGTGATTTTGTGCCATTTTTAAAGCACATCTTCAAGTGGAGGACTTAATAGAGACACCCAAAGAAGGGAGCAGGTCACTGCAAGGAGGCAGAAAAGAAGAGCACACAATTTCAATGAGACCAACTTACAAACAAATCCTTCCTTCACTTTAACAAGGGGATATATCTCTTTCATCAGCTGTCCACTATCACCTACAAGACATCACTCAATTGATAGGTTTCATCTAATTCACTCAATCTTATTTCAGAAGAAGCTTGTGCACAATGCCTGTGAAAGGCAGGAGACTTGAGGGCACATTCCAAATATCAGAGCTCACCTCATACAAGGAGCAGGTTATGGAGCTGCTGCGGAGAGCGGTCAGACAGTGCAGTTGGCAGTTTAGTGCATGCTTACCTACACAGTTGACATGGTATCCCTGCGAAGTAGTACACAGCCACAAGTTTCCATACCCTTAATCCCAGAGTGGTTATACTCACCCATTCTTAGCTTATTCTCACCTTTCCTGCAGATCTATTACAGTAATGGGGAGCAGAGGATGATGGAGAAAAGTTAGAAAATTCTTGTGGACTATGATGATGAGAAAGATGATGTGGAGAAAGAGGATGTTGAGGAAAAAGCTGAACAGAAAGTCCCATGAGCAAGATCCTGCACCATGTTCCTCTGCCACAACCCACTCAATGTCAGCCCCTGCATCACTTGCTTTCTCACACACACACCAGCTCAGATACTTTCACCTAGGGGAAATTAGATAGTATTACTGAAAATGTAGCACTGTGTCGATTCACAGTGCATGAAGGAGCTGTAGGAGTGGGGCATGGGTAAGGATGTGCTACCCCCCCAGCAGAGGGCAAGAAGAAGGCTGCCCATCGGCTTTGGTGTCGTGGGTCCAGAGCTTACAGGTGCTCGACTGAAAAGCAGAATGTTCAAAGAACATATTGCACCGACATGCAGGCTCTGGGGATAGTTTCCAAAGATGTGAGGTAGCTGACAGCTGTGACTCTGAAATCCACAGCCCTCATTTGTGGGGACATCAGAGAAGCTTTCTCTTCATTGTAGACATCAATGAAGCTTGTGACACCTTTGTTGGAATCTGGAGCATCCCTCCCCATAGAAGCGTCCAGAAACTAGGTGATGCCACCTCCTTCACAGAAGCAAAGACTGATGTTCTGGTGGCAGAAGGGGACAGAATGATAGTCCTTGCGTACCAGCTTTCAGCTGTTTGGGGCAGGAATGCAGGTTGCTGTTTCTCAGGGCTTTCAGACTAGCCAGAGCATTGATCAGCGGTGAAACAGAAGCGGGGCTCTGTAGAATGGCACTGGCTGGAGGTGATGTGCATGACGTTGCCATTTCTCAAGGCAGTGGCACATGCCATGCCTAGGGCTTTCACCCTCAGAACATCAGGCAAGTGACACCTAGGAAGTGACACCAGCCTGCCCAGGCAGAAGATCTAGTGATGCAGCCAGTAGCAGCTCCCTCTCAGGTGCAAGATATCATGGGGGAAGAGTCACCTCAGTCCCATGGGCCTTTTGTACCACAGGAGCAGCGAATAACCTCTTGCAATACTGTCCCTCAGGTTGCACCTAGGAGATGCACAAGAATAGGAGAAACAAAGGCACATTTAGACACCCAGGGAGAAACTGGTATGTGGAAAGAATAGGTTAACTTATGGTCACTTTTCAGTTCTTTGTATTAAAGGAGAATGTGCACTTATTACTCATGGAGGTTATAGTCATACGGTAAAGGGTGCACTTATGTCAATCAGATAATTAAGACTCACATGGTCTCGTGGGCCACAAAAAGTATGATGTGATATGTTCTAGAATGGGTGTAGGATTGAAGGATTTGCCATTTATTTGCAGGTCTTGGAGAAGGAGTTGTGGCAGCGCTAAACTATGTTAAACAGATGAGAACGCTTCAATGATAAGTTGAGTCCTGATGTCCCTTACAACTGTCACTGAGAAGTATTTTGAATTATGACCATCCTGCTCTCTGTTCAATGCTGTTTGCTTCCAAAGCAACTAGGGCCACCTCTCCAGGACTCTCCATGTCCAGACCTTTTTGGATGGCAAAGTTGTGCAGAACAAAGACCCTCGTGACCTACCAAAGCAGTAAAAACACCCCTTTAAGACCCCAATGGTCCTTTCAATGTCTTGTGCCTCATTGTCGCATTCCTATGCTGCTATCCTTGCAACTCTTACAGGGGTCATTAATCATGGCAGCAAGGGGCACACATTATCACTCGCAAACCACTTCACCTCTGTTAACTTGACCATCTTCCTTGAAGAGCTCAGGGAGGTTCCTTTGCGTGAGCTTTTATTCTTCTTGTATGGCATACATTGAAAGCTGGCTGTCCTCTTAACACTAACTATTTTTCTGTTTTTTTTTAATTTTCTGGCCCTTCTCAATTCAATCTGTTTTTATTCTTCTATGCAAGCTGTTCATCCAAGCAAATTTGTTCACAAAGTCCAGGGTGCACTGGTTAAATTAAGTTAGGAATTAAAAGGAAAGTCAGGTAGAGCTTTTGCACCCAACTTATTATACAATTAATATGGATTGAGGGATAGGGCAATAAGTTGGGTGCAAAAGCTCCACCTGACTTTCCTTTTAATTCCTAACTTATTTTAACTGGTGTGCCCTGGTCTTTGTGAACAATTTGCTGGGTAGGTAGGATGGCAAAGTTGTGCAAAGCAAAGACCCTCGTGATCTATCAAAGCAGTGAAAACACCCCTTTAAGACCCCAATGGTCCTTTCAATGTCTTGTGCCGCATTGTAGCATTCCTCCACTGCTATCCTTGCAACTTTGGTTAGGTAGGTTGGATTGATCTAGAAGAGCAGTCTTGTTGAGCCTAATGATCTTTTTCTGTTCCTAACAATTCTTATGTTTTTATCTCTATCTTTCTGGTCAGAAATCCTCTGAGATTTGGGGAATTGGTGGATCAGGGATTCCCACACTGTCCTTTGACTTTTTAAAAAATGTTTTGGTCTTGGGGAGATAATGGTAACAAGGCTAGATGTTTCACAGACATCTGTGAAAGACACACACATTTTGCATTTTTGCCCAATTCATCATCTTATTCAGTTCTCATCTCTATGCGCCTTCCATCTTCATATTTTTCAGCTTCAAACCTAAACATACAGCGTTAGACATTATGCTTTGTTCAGTCAGTAGTAACTGTGCCTGATGTGAGGTGCAAGGTAATCGTACGTCATAGGTACAGAGTTTGGTCTCACTTGGAATCAAACTAATCAACTCTCATGAACTCAATTGGCTCAGATCATCCTCATCCTCACTGTTGCCTAAAGCATCTCTCAAACACTAAAGTAATTCACTCAAAGATTGTTTCTCTTTTAATAAGCACATACAAGCGGCTTTACTTCTGTTTAAAAAAAACTCTGGGATTGATACTCCAGACTTTTCCAGTAGATGCTCTCAGCTTCTACCTCAATTCTGAACGCTTCCATTCAACTTTTTATGCTCTCCTCCCCAATCAGTCTTTGAATGATCTCGTTTTGGTTAACTAGGTAATGTCCTCAGCCTAAGCACTATGTTATTGTTACTCTCTCAGAGAAACAAGAGTTGATTTACCTTGTCTAGCTATAACTTTATCATACAAGTTTGTTGCTTTGATTTTATTGTTCTTGTGTTTTTTTTATAAATAATCTTGTAACAAAAGCTATTATATTTTGAATTGTCATATCCCACCTGTTATAGTTCCTCCTTTGTTTGAATGGGTAGACCAGTCTAGGTTGCCAGTGCTGTTCCATGACCAGCCTACCCCCACCCCCAAGACAAATATTGACTGTGTGTAGTGCTCTAGTGACTTTTATTAAAACTGCTGAAGCCCATCTAATGAGAACAGGTGAGTTCAATTGAAAACAGAGGGTGTGAATGAAACTGGCAAACAGTCCAGTTGGCTGGGAGTCTTCAGTCCAATGCACTACAAAGTCAAGCTAACTGGTCATGCCTCAGTTATTACCTATCAGGTATTTTTCCCAATTTGCTCCCTTCCTTGCCTGAAGGAAATGACTTTTCCCAGGCTACATTTCCAAAGGTACTGGGAACCCTTCAAGTAGTCTTCATGTGTGCGCTTAGATAGTGAGTGTTGGCAGACCAGTCAACCGTGGAAAGCATTACAGATCCCCAACCACTTCTGGGGACATTTACTTTCCATAGCTTTGGGGTACTAAGACCAACTTTAGCATCCCCACTGGCCCCAGGTTGAGATCACCTAACAAAGCACAGGGATCAAAATTCAGATTTTGTGGGCTGCATACTGCAGCACCACCAAACACTGCATTCACTCATGGAGCCATTAGACAGCTCTAAAGTAACTTTTATTGCTTCAAGATACAAACACTCAAGCACTTAACTATCAAGGATTTCTTTAGAATTTTAGGGCCTTTGTTCCCTGTCACTATGATTGACAGACATGCTATTCCTCACTCCATTTCAAAACAAACAAGAGTATTGAGGACAAGTATGTTTCTTTCACTTTATAAATACGAGTGTAATATAAATGAGTGTGGATTTAAATACAAAATGACGGCATGCAGAACATTACACAAGGTTTCACTTGGGCTGTCTGAATGCCTAAATAGCTGCTGTAGTGATTTACCCATTTAAAGCCTGGACCACTTACAGCAAAACATAGATAACACAGAGTAAATTCAAAGCAGAGCTCACTGAATACTGTGTTTCTGAATGGAGCGCTTCAATTGCAACAAAGAATATTTTAAGGAAATGAACGTCAATAAATGATACAATCAAATGATCCAATCATCTTCTTCTGCTTCAAAGATTCTGGTGATTTAATTCATTTCTGCCGGACACTTAATATGAAACAATTAACTACCAGTTATTGAATTACAGTGTAGCTCCTAATGGATTATTAACTCTGACTGCTTTTTGCACAATTAACAAGCTAATATAACCTAATGAAGCTTAGCAAGCAGTTAAGGAATGAAACGAGTAGCTTCATTAGAAGTTAACACTTAGGTTTTCTCTCACTCTCAAATGATTTTTCTCCCTTTTCCTGCTTTTGCTGGGATATGGTTTCATGGGCACTGGCAACTCTTTTGTACCACTCCCGAGTGACCAACCTTCAAGTGTGAGCCTAGATGCTGAATGTTGGTAGGCTATTAGACTGTGGAATGCATCACAACATTGTCTGATCCTCTCCTCACCTGACATCCATACGTATGCACTTGCCAGCAGAGTGCAATGGGCAGTGATGAGGACCAGGAACCTTGGTTGACTTTTCCCCTCAGCCCAAGGGTATTGAGGCCTCTTGAATGATTCAGAATTTTAGCCACTACTACCCTCCCCGGAAGGCCATTCGATGTATTAATTTCTCTTTGTGTGACAAAGAGCTTCCTGACATTGGTTGTAAAGCACTTTGGGATGCCCTAAGGTCATGAAAGGTGCTATATAAATGCATGTCTTTCTTTCTTTATTGGTCCTGATTTGCCTTTTACCAGTTTGCACCTAAGTCATCCTCTCGTACAGTCATGGCTTAACTTGAAATAGTGCTCTGGACCATTCCATTTTATATCTTATAACCCTCTTTCAGGTTCCCTCTTACTCACCTACTTTCAAGGCTGAAGAGTCTGAATGGTTTTAATCTCCTAAGCAGCCTCCATGCCTTTCTTTGCACCATTTCCAGCGTTTGGATGTTTCCATTTATGCCTTGATGACCAAAGCTGAACACAAGTGCTCAAGATGTGGCCTAACTAGAGCACTATATAGTTTCAGCAATGACGGCCTCAGAATTACATTCTACTGATTCTTTTTAAGTCACACACAGATAGATCATTCACTACAATAAGACAAAAGACTTTAAGCACATATTAATTTATGCTGAGTATTAAATTGTATTATATAATTTTGAATATATACCTAAATGCTATGTACAGATTACGGCCCCGCTATTTATGGGGAGGCGTGGAGGGAGCGGGGGGTGAAAATTTGCAGGGGGAGTCCCGGAAATGCCGAGAACGCAGAGATCCTGCTGAATTTAACAGCAAGACTTCACTATCATTTTTTTTACTTTGTTTCCTGCCAGGCAGCCGGCCAGAACCACAGGCTGGTTAGCTGCCTGGCGGAAAAACCAGAGGTAGAAGAACGCAGCTGGGGACCGTTGGAGACGATCCCTGGAAATTGGGAAACATCGCGGGTTGATGGGGGGAGGGGGTTGGACTGGCAATCGGGAGGGAAGGGGGACCAAGAATCATCGCGTGTCTGGAGGGGGCGGCCGATCACGGCAGAAAATTTGCTTGAGGGGCCGGGGAGAAGCAGTCCTGCTCCTCCTGGCTCACAAGCAGTGCTGGATCCGGCTGCTCCTGCCTCCCTTTAGCTGCCGGGTTTCCCGAGCCCTGGGATACCTGGCCGGCCAGAGTTAAACTTAAATGGCTGCCAAAATATCAGGAACAGAGACTCATTTACATATTATAATCACGGACCCGCCTCTCCAGAGCGGATTACTTTGACGTCCCCAAAATCGCCGTGGTTAAAATGGAAGCAGACACGTTCACAGCTGGTTGGGGTTGGGTTTCGCAAATTCACCGATTTAACCCCCTCCCACAACCCTCTACCACTCGTCATGGTGGGGGGCGGCGGGAGTTAAAATCCACCCCTAAATGTTTAGTCACAACTGACTTGTAGTGCTGGTAGACATATATATTTTAATCAGTCACTATGGAAACCCAGCAAATTGGTTACTAAATGCTCAAAATCACATAGGCAGGAAAAGCTTGCATTCCTGAATACTTTGGGTAAATTCTATGATTCTAGTGCAGATTCAATTGTGGCTTTCAAAAAGGAATTGGATAAATATTTGAAGGGAAAAAATTTGCAGGGCTACGGGGAAACAGCGGGGGAATGGGACTAACTGGATTGGTCTTACAAAGAGCCAGCACAGGCTCAATGGGTCAAATGGCCTCCTTCTGTGCTGTAATGATTCTATGATTCTGAATGTGAATAGCACTTAATGATGTGGAATGGTTATAGAAAGGGACTCTGATTGCCTGTGTCACTGACCTTTAGCCAACTTGAACCGCTCTCTTGTGGGGCCTCCTACCCTTAGTGCCAATCAAATGGACCTTTTGGCCCTCGGTTCTGCCAGCAGCACTTCCATGGTTACACCTCAGAGGCTGCTACTTCTTCTTTCATTTTGCTGAAAAGTGATGTTGCCCTTTAACTGGCTATAGCCTTTTAAAAGCTGCTCCAGAACTGCATTTACCTCCCTCTCAGCAGCAATAAACCAATGAAAGGCAGCTTTCTGGCCTCCAAACCACCTTGCATGGCTAATGAGGGGGCTGGGAGGAAATTGTGGATGTTCGTGGTAAGTTTTGAATTCGTGGGCATTAGGACCACCCTGCTGCAAACCCACCAATGGGAGAAGAATGCAGGCCGCTGTCTGTTCTGGAGGGGACAGAGCTGGTATTTCTGTCCATGGCCTTTGTCATGATGGTGTCAACAGCAAGTAGTGTGAGGAAGTGCTTCAAAAAGAGTTGTCTCATCATGTTAAATGCTTGACACAGTTATGAGGTTATGGGAAATAACAGGTTAGAATAGGAGACAGTGCACTGTGTCAGGATGCAGAGAGGGGGAAGAGCATGTAATAGGGAATATTTGGAGTTTTAGAAGAACAACAGAGAAACGTTCAGAAAAGCAATGACAACTGTACTATCAATAAAATGAATGTACAAAAAACGTTGGGACGAACTGGAAGTGAGCTTGAGAAAGGATTGGATTTGAGATGACGAGAGGCAATTATGTCATATAGTCTGTGAATCATGATATTGTAATATTGTGAAACATAGGAGGATGCACTCCTTTATTAAATTCTTTAGTACTTTTGTAGTCAAAGAGAGGACAGCTTTCAACAATTCATCTATCCACAGAGGTATTGGGCACACTGATGCAAATGAATGCTGTGTCGTTCGCATCTGCACATTGCCACAGTAAAAGGCTTATTGTGTCTTTTAAGCAGTTCACATGCACCAAATTATTTGAAATACAGTAACTGTTGCATATAGGGGGGAGAGGCTTTAAACAGAAAGCACTTCACCTAAAATTTTCTTCCTTTTTTATGTTTAATACAAATCAGCTTGGTCATTTTCAATACTTCACAATATCAAACAGTGAGCTCAGTGTACTAGATATTCCATTCATTCATTTACATATAACATTCCAGCTTTTGATTTTACTACCAAACATTAAGGTTACAGAATTAATTTTATATAATAGCAGATTGGAAACTTTGACAAGTAATTTTTTATCATCCACTTCAAAATACATTAGCCACCAAGTAGAAACTTTGCCACAGATTTGTAGACCTTCCATGTACAAACAGATTGTAAATAATTTGCTTCAGAAAAAGACTCCACCCCCCCATGGTGCCCATGAATGATTATGACATGTTTGCTCCTGACAGAAGCCACAAGATACAGGCAAATTATAAAAATATAATTAAGCGTCCTTTTTTGTCTCCACACAATAAGTGGAAAATGTTGAAAGCAGAGATTTCTGTTCACCAAACTGTCTGTGACATACAATTAATGAATTACTTATGAGTCCCACTTACTTCCCACAATAATTAATTACCACCATTCCAGATTGTTAAGAGCATCCAGTTCACATAAATTTCAAAAATTCTCAGCTTTATGAAAACTGGTAAGCTAGGGAAGGAAGAAAAGGAGGGGACGGGGTTGGTGGTGGGGGGGTGGCATTATTGATGAAGGAGAATGTTGCAATGCTGGAGAGAGAGGATGTCCTTGACGGGTCAAAGGCAGCATCTATTTGGTTAGAGTTAAGAAACAACCCAGCCATTACACTACTGGGTGTATTCTATAGGCCAACAACGAGTGGGAAGGATATAGAGGAGCAAATTTGCAGGGAAATTATGGAGAGTACAAGAACTATAGAGTCGTGATAATGGGGTCTTCAACTATCCTAATATAGACTGGGGTAGTAATAGTGTAAAAGGACAAAGAGGGGGAGGAATTTTTGAAGTATGGTCAGAAGAACTTTCTTGATAAGTGTGTTTCTGGCCCAATGAGGAAGGAGGCATTGCTGGATCTAGTTCTGAGGAATGAAGTGGGTCAAGTGGAGCAAGGGTCAGTGGGGGAGCATTTAGGGAACAGTGATCATAGTATCATAAGGTTTAGATTAGTTCTGGAAAAGGACAAGGAGCAATCTAGAGTATGAATACTTACTTGGAGGAGGGCCAATTTCAGTGGGTTGAGAGCAGATCTGGCCCGGGTAAATTGGGATCAAAGATTTGCATGCAAAACTGTAATCGAACAATGGGCGGCCTTTAAAGAGGAAATGGTTCTGGTACAGTCTAGGTACATTACCACGAGGGGGAAAGGTAGGGCAACAAAAGCCAGGGCACCCTGGATGACAAAAGAGATAGAGAGTAAGATGAAGCAGAAAAGGGCATATGACAGATGTCAGGTTGAGAATACAAGTGAGAACCAGGTTGAATATAGAAAGTACAGAGGAGAAGTGAAAAGGGACTAAGAGGGGCAAAGAGAGAGTATGAGAATAGACTGGCAGCAAACATAAAAGGGAATCCAAAAGTCTTGTATAGGCATATAAATAGTGATAAGGAAGTAAGAGGAGGGGTGGGGCCGATTAGGGACCAAAAAGGAGATCTGCACATGGAGGCAGTGGGCATGACTGAGGTACTAAATGAGTACTTTGCATCTGGCTTTACCAAGGGAGAAGATGCTGCCAAAGTCACAGTAAAAGAGGAGATAGTTGAAAAACTGGATGGCCTAAAAATTGATAAAGAGGAGGTACAAGAAAGGCTGGCTGTACTTAAAGTAGATAAGTCACCCGGTCCTGATGGGATACATCCTAGGTTGCTGAGGGAAGTAAGGGTGGAAATTACAGAGGTACTGGCCATAATCTTCCAATCCTGCTTAGATATGGGGGTGGTGGCAGATGATTGGAGAATTGCAAATGTTACACCCCTGTTCAAAAAGGGTGTAAGGATAAACTCGACCAGTCAGTTTAACCTCAGTGGTGGGGAAGCTTTTATAAATGATAATCCGGGACAAAAGTAATCGTCATTTAGACAAGTGTGGATTAATAAAGGAATGCTAGCACTGATTTGTTAAAGGAAAATTGTGTTTAACTACCTTGATTGAGTTTGTTGATGAGGTAACAGAGAGGGTTGATGAGGGCAATGAGGTTGATGTTGTGTACATGGACTTCCAAAAGGCGTTTGATAAAGTGCCACATAATAGACTTGTCAGCAAAATTGAAGCCCATGGAATAAAAGGGGCAGCGGCAACATGGCTAGGAAATTGGCTAATTGACAGGAAACAGAGAGTAGTGGTGAACAGTTGTTTTTCAGACTGGAGGAAGTTATACAGTGGTGCTCTCCAGGGGTCGTTAATATTATCGCTGCTTTTTTTGATCTATATTAATGACTTGGACTTGGATGTACAGGGCACAATTTCAAAACTTGCAGATGATACAAAACTTGGAAATGTAGTAAACAGAGAGGAGGATAGTAGTAGACTTCAAGAGGACATAGATAGGCTGGTGGAATGGGTGGACACGTGGCAGATGAAATTTAATGCAGAGAAGTGTGAAGTGATACATTTTGGCAGGAAGAATGTGGAGAGGAAATATATACTAAATGGTACAATTCTAAATGGGGTGCAGGAACAGAGAGACCTTGGGGTATATGTGCACAAATCTTTGAAGGTGGCAGAACAGGTTGAAAAACCAGTTAAAAAGCATATGGGATCTTCCATTCATAAATAGAGGCATAGAGTACAAAAGCAAGGAAATTATGTTGAACCTTTATAAAACACTGGTTCGGCCACAACAGGAGTATTGTGTTCAATTCTAGGCACCGCACTTTAAGAAGGATGTGAAGGCCTAAGAGAGGGTGCAGAAAAGATTTACTAGAATGGTTCCAGGCCAGAAGAGAGGTAGAAGAGACAACACAAACAAGTCGAAGGAGGAAAAAGCCACTCACTCGAGAAGCTGGGGTTTGTTCTCCTTAGAACAGAAAAGGTTGAGAGGAGATTTGAAAGAAGTGTTCAAAATCATGACGGGTTTAGATAAAGTAAATAAAAAGAGAAACTGTTCCCATTGGCAGGAGGGTTGAGAACCAGAGGACACAGATTTAAGGTGATTGGCAAAAGAACCAAAGATGACATGTGGAAAAACATTTTTACACTGGAAGTAGTTATGATCTGGAATGCACTGCCTGAGGGGGTGATGGAAGCTGATTGAATCGTGGCTTTCAAAAAGTAATTGGATAAATACTTGAAGGGAAAAAATTGGTAGGGCTACAGAGAAGAGCAGAGGAATGGGACTAACTGGATTGTTCTTACTAAGAGCTAGCACAGGCTCGATGGGCTGAATGGCCACCTTCTGTGCTGTAACCGTTCTATGATTCTATGATTCTATGGTAACAGCGTTGATTAAAAAATGCTTTGGTATTGCGTAAGAAAGCAATCACCTCTAACACGGCGCACTTAAAGAAATCTATTTTCCCCTTCTGTTCTCCCCCTTCTTGACCTGAAGATACTAGAGGCAGGATAGCTAAGATGAATACGTGGCTTGAGAGATGGTGCAAGAGGGAGGGATTCAAATTCCTGGGACATTGGAACCGGTTCTGGGGGAGGTGGGACCAGTACAAATTGGACGGTCTGCATCTGGGCAGGACTGGAACCAATGTCCTAGGGGGAGTGTTTGCCAGTGCTGTTGGGGAGGGTTTAAACTAATGTGGCAGGGGGATGGGAACCGATGCAGGAAGTCAGTGGGAAATAAAGTGGTGACAGAAACAAAAGGCAGTAAGGGAGAGTGCACAGAACATGACCGGACAGATGGTCTGAGAAAGCAGGGCAAAGACTAGATTAAACTGCATTTATTTCAATGCAAGAAGTCTGATGGGCAAGGCAGATGAACTCAGGGCATGGATGGGTACATGGGACTGGGATGTTATAGCTATTACTGAAACATGGATAAGGGAGGGGCAGGACTGGCAGCTCAATGTTCCAGGGTACAGATGCTATAGGAAAGATAGAGCAGGAGGTAAGAGAGGAGGGGGAGTTGCGTTCTTGATTAGGGAGAACATCACGGCAGTAGTGAGAGGGGATATATCCGAGGGTTCGCCCACTGAGTCTATATGGGTAGAACTGAAAAATAAGAAGGGAGAGATCACTTTGATCGGATTGTACTACAGACCCCCAAATAGTCAACGGGAAATTGAGGAGCAAATATGTAAGGAGATTACAGACAGCTGCAAGAAAAATAGGGTGGTAATAGTAGGGGACTTTAACTTTCCCAACATTGACTGGGACAGCCATAGCATTAGGGGCTTGGATGGAGAGAAATTTGTTGAGTGTATTCAGGAGGAATTTCTCATTCAGTATGTGGATGGCCCGACTAGAGAGGGGGCAAAACTTGACCTCCTCTTGGGAAATAAGGAAGGGCAGGTGACAGAAGTGTTAGTGAGGGATCACTTTGGGACCAGTGATCATAATTCCATTAGTTTCAAGATAGCTATGGAGAATGATAGGTCTGGCCCAAAAGTTAAAATTCTAAATTGGGGAAAGGCCAATTTTGATGGTATTAGACAGGAACTTTCAGAAGTTGATTGGGAGAGTCTGTTGGCAGGCAAAGGGACGTCTGGTAAGTGGGAGGCTTTCAAAAGTGTGTTAACCAGGGTTCAGGGTAAGCACATTCCTTATAAAGTGAAGGGCAAGGCTGGTAGAAGTAGGGAACCTTGGATGACTCGGGAGATTGAGGCCCTAGTCAAAAAGAAGAAGGAGGCATATGACATGCATAGGCAGCTGGGATCAAGTGGATCCCTTGAAGAGTATAGAGATTGCCGGAGTAGAGTTAAGAGAGAAATCAGGAGGGCAAAAAGGGGATATGAGATTGCTTTGGCAGATCAGGCAAAGGTGAATCCAAAGAGCTTCTACAAATACATAAAGGGCAAAAGGGTAACTAGGGAGAGAGTAGGGCCTCTTAAGGATCAACAAGGTCATCTATGTGCGGAACCACAAGAGATGGGTGAGATCCTGAATGAATATTTCACATCGGTATTTACGGTTGAGAAAGGCATGGATGTTAGGGAACTTGGGGAAATAAATAGTGATGTCTTGAGGAGTGTACATATTACAGAGAGGGAGGTGCTGGAAGTCTTAACGCGCATCAAGGTAGATAAATCTCCGGGACCTGATGAAATGTATCCCAGGACGTTATGGGAGGTTAGGGAGGAAATTGCGGGTCCCCTAGCAGAGATATTTGAATCATCCACCGCTACAGGTGAGGTGCCTGAAGATTGGAGGGTAGCAAATGTTGTGCCTTTGTTTAAGAAGGGCGGCAGGGAAAAGCCTGGGAACTACAGACCAGTGAGCCTGACATCTGTAGTGGGTAAGTTGTTAGAGGGTATTCTGAGGGACAGGATCTACAGGCATTTGGAGAGGCAGGGACTAATTAGGAACAGTCAGCATGGTTTTGTGAGAGGAAAATCATGTCTCACGAATTTGATTGAGTTTTTTGAAGGGGTAACCAAGAAGATAGATGAGGGCTGTGCAGTAGACGTGGTCTACATGGACTTCAGCAAAGCATTTGACAAGGTACCGCAAGGTAGGTTGTTACATAAGGTTAAATCTCATGGGATCCAAGGTGAGGTAGCCAATTGGATACAAAATTGGCTTGACGACAGAAGACAGAGGGTGGTTGTAGAGGGTTGTTTTTCAAACTGGATGCCTGTGTCCAGCGGTGTGCCTCAGGGATCGGTGCTGGGTCCGCTGTTATTTGTTATTTATATTAATGATTTGGATGAGAATTTAGGAGGCATGGTTAGTAAGTTTGCAGATGACACCAAGATTGGTGGCATTGTGGACAGTGAAGAAGGTTATCTAGGATTGCAACGGGATCTTGATAAATTGGGCCAGTGGGCCGATGAATGGCAGATGGAGTTTAATTTAGATAAATGTGAGGTGCTGCATTTTGGTAGATCGAATCGGGCCAGGACCTACTCCGTTAATGGTAGGGCGTTGGGGAGAGTTATAGAACAAAGAGATCTGGGAGTACGGATTCATAGCTCCTTGAAAGTGGAGTCACAGGTGGATAGGGTGGTGAAGAAGGCATTCAGCATGCTTGGTTTCATTGGTCAGAACATTGAATGCAGTAGTTGGGATGTCTTGTTGAAGTTGTACAGGGCATTGGTGAGGCCACACTTGGAGTACTGTGTACAGTTCTGGTCACCCTATTATAGAAAGGATATTATTAAACTAGAAAGAGTGCAGAAAAGATTTACGAGGATGCTACCGGGACTTGATGGTTTGACTTACAGGGAGAGGTTAGACAGACTTGGACTTTTTTCCCTGGAGAGTAGGAGGTTAAGGGGAGATCTTATAGAAGTCTATAAAATAATGAGGGGCATAGATAAGGTCGATAGTCAAAATCTTTTCCCAAAGGTAGGGGAGTCTATAACAAGGGGGCACAGATTTAAGGTGAGAGGGGAGAGATACAAAAGGGTCCAGAGGGGCAATTTTTTCACTCAAAGGGTGGTGAGTGTCTGGAACGAGCTGCCAGAGGCAGTAGTAGAGGCGGGTACAATTTTGTCTTTTAAAAAGCATTTGGACAGTTACATGGGTAAGATGGGTATCGAGGGATATGGGCCAAGTGCAGGCAATTGGGACTAGCTTAGTGGTATAAACTGGGCGACATGGACATGTTGGGCCGAAGGGCCTGTTTCCATGTTGTAACTTCTATGATTCTATTAGCCGGGAGGCTCTCCTGCCAGCCCCACATATCTTAAAATTGTGGGTGTACTGCCCATGATTTTCCATCCATAAAATTGATGGATGGAAAATCATGGTCAGTGTGCCTGCAATTTCCCAACATGTGCGACCAGCAACGGAGATTACCCACTGGTAGTGCCCATATATAAAACTGGCCTTACTAACTCCTGCTGGGGTATGGTTGTATAGTTGTCAGCCGTTATTCCTTGGCCCAATTACTTAATTGGTCCAGATCTTTTTGAATATTGTTTTATTTCCTTTAAAGTGGTCACCTCGCCACGTAGCTTGATCTGATCAACATATTTTAGAATATTACGAGAAGTACTCCTCCCTAAGTCATTTATGAATAGTGTGAACAGTAGAGAGCCATGAATAGACCCCTACAATGACCCCTAGTCACTATTGCCGCAGAGTTTTTTCCATTTATCATCATCTTCTGCTTCCTATTGCCGAGATAATTTTCAAACTAGTTAGCCAATTTCCCATTAATTTCATAACCCTTTGCCTTCTTTCAATGTAACACATGGAATGTTATAAAATGCTTTCCAAAATTCCAAGTAAATTATATTAGTTCTCATCCATTTATGTACTTACCTCTTCAAATAATTCTAGTGGATGAATAAGACATACCTCTTAATTTTAAATCCTGTCTATTTCTTTTGTCATCTGTGCTCTTTTGATGAGCATTAATAGTATCCAATACAACACTGTTATACATTTCCCCACTACAGATGGTAAGATAAATGGATTACAATTTCTGGATTCATGTCTAGTTTTTTACTTCAATATCAGAATTATCCCATTCCAAGAAAGAATAAATAGGCAAAGTGTAACTAGAATAACAGTATTGGGTTAGTTTTTGGAGGGAAGCACTTACAATTTGTGCAATGTATAGGCTCCATTAGAGCCAAGTGTATTCAATATTTTGATGTTATAAATAGAACAAGTTCATTTTTGTTCATTAACCCGTAAGCACTTGTATTTAAAGTAGGGTAACATTTTTGTTTCCATCCACATTAAACCTACTCAATAGGCCTGGTAATTAGAAAATAGCTCATCTATGAAGGAATTGTGAAATGGTATGTTTTCTCATCCGGTTTAGTATAATGGTGAAGGTCTCGATGATCACAAATTCAGTCATCAACACCTCCACTTAGCTAAGCATTTAAAAAGCAATATTCAAAAACAGATTCTGTTTGCCTGATGTGTAAATGAGTGGGAGTGTTAGAGACATAACATGTAATCATTAACTCACTCCTTTTTTGAAATTCTCGATTTATATAACAAGGCACAATAGAACTTCCGATCATCAAGGTTTGTGCATGAATTTTTAATGTGTTTGTATTACATTCCTCTCTGAAACATTTTTTACATAGGTATTAACCTGATTATTTTCCAGGGTGACGTTGAGTGAGGATAGACGGACAGAGAAGTCAAAAAAGAGGGGACAGAAAAATGTAAATGTAGGTTGAAGTCACCAAGGATGAAGAATCATTCAGTGCAAAGACTAAATCAGAAAAATAGGGAGGAGATTTTGGTAAAGAAAGTACTAGGATGCACCGGAGGGGGTGGGGGTGGGGGGGGAGTGCGAGGTAGACAAAAAGGATGCTGAAAGAGAAGGGAAAGTTGGTGGTAGGTGAAGTGTAGAGAAGAAGCTGGAGGAGTAAGGGGACAAGTCAAGGTGGTCCCTGTGAAGGACAGCTGCACTGGTGGTTTGGAAAGGGAAGGGTACATGGTGGAATGATGAGGCAATCTCAAAGAGCCAGGTTTCGGTCAGGCCCAGGAAGTCAATAGACTCCTCTAGGATGAGGACGTAGATGGAGAAGCCCATATTTTCTAGATTAGACATTTGTATGACTATCTGTCCTGCTTAATATTGCCCACTCCTGATATTAACCCCATTTTTGAGGCAGAGTAGAGAGGAACTTTAATCTGCATTTGGCTGTGTTATTCATGTTCTCAGAATGCCTAATGCTGACACCAAATGGCCAAAGTGAAAAAGAGGTCCTTTCCCCAATATCTGCATCTTTTACCCAGATAGTCCAAAATAATGCCTCACACACACACACACCCTCCCCTCCCTCAAAAAATACCTGCCTATTCATCATTAATAGCATCGGTATTTTCACAGTAGTGGTTCAACACCTGACACACAGCAAGACTATGGAAAAACTCAAACACTGACTGACAAAAGATTATGGAATAAACACAAATAATTTGCTTGGAGAATAAGTCATTGATGTCAATTTTGCTGCCTGCCCACTCTTGTTTCTTGTTGGGACAGTCCTTCATTCTTCATCCTTCCCAAATAGTCTTACCTCAGTTTCTGGCTGCTTTTGGAGGTTGGCTGCTTCAGGTTATCCAGCACAACCCTCCATTAGCCATCTCCAGAGCATTTGGTTCTGACAGTCCTGGCATTAAATCAGCTCATCAGGATCATCAAAAGCAAAATAAGACTGACAGGGCAGAAATGACATTGGTTTCACCAAATAGGATCTTTGATTCACCATTTTTTTTTGCCACCCCCTTGGTGGCAACGATTGCTCCACAATAGCAGATCCACATCTTTAGCCTCCCTCCAGTTGTCAGTCACTGCCGTAATTGCCTAAAAGCTTCTAGTGCCCTTAGGTCATCCTACACCATAATAATCCATCATGTCTAGATCATCCTGAGGCCACATAGTCCATTCTTACTGGCTAAAAAGCAACTGTTTGGGCAATATGGAACATATTACCAAATCACCTTAACCACCAATGCCTCAGTTGGTCACTAATGGATACTTGCTCTGAGCTTGTAAGTATAAGTAAAGTCCACATGCAATCACACCTGAATTTAAGCAAAATGGAGCTAAGCATTGTCCTCAATGATAATGATCTTGTCATCCTCTGAAATGGAGAGGAGATTTCACATGTTGCAGGTATAAGAGAAAGGGGAACATCACTGACTATAAACACATTAGCCAGGGCTTTTCATTCACACTCATCAGTCTGCAATTTTCTGCCCATTCACTTTAATGTCAGCCTTGGCTCAGTGGTAGAACTCTCGCCTCTGAGACCAAAGGTTCAAGCCCCATTCCAGGGACTTGAGCACATAATCTAGGTTGGCACTTCAGTACAGTACTGATGGAGTATCAGAGGTGCCATCTGTCGGATGAGATGTTAAACTGAGGTCCCATCTCAGGTGGATGTAAAAGATCCCATGGTATTATTCGAAGGAAAGCAGGGAAGTTCTCCTGTTGTCCAGGCCAATATTTATCCCTCAACCAACACCTAAAAACAGATGATCTGGTCATTTATTTCATTGCTCTTCTTGGGACTTTGCTGAGTGCAAATTTGCTGCCCTGTTTCCTACATTACAACAGTGATTATACTTTAGAAGTACTTCATTGGCTAGAAAGTGCTTTGGGACCTCCCGAGGTGCTATATAAATGCAAGTTCTTTCTTTCTTTCTAATGGACAGCAAATCACAGGTTAGCACGCATAGAAGTGGAAAACCCCAGCCAATGACGGAGATGCATACACACAGATATACAGACGCACGTGCACAATCATACAACCAATATGGCAGTGCCGTTGGATAACAGGTGTTTCCAAAAAGAACCATTTCCCAGAATAATTGAACTTGGGCTGCATGGAGTAACCAAACCTAAAGCAGGACCACAATTTTAGATTTTATATAACATTAAGAATAACAACAAATTATTGAAAAAAATGCACACATATTTACATTTTACTGACATGCGGCAGATCTAAAATTTACATACGGTAAATATTGCCATCCATGGATGTAAAATCACATCAAAGGGGGTGAAATTCAACTTTGGCTCAGGTGCAAAAGGGACAGTAGTGAATCGGCCACATGTTATACACTCCTCCTGATTTTCTTTCAATGGAAAGGAAAATTAGGCGGGGAGTATGACAGGTGGCCGAATTACTACTGGCTGTTTGGCATCCCTGCCGAGGTTGAATTTCACCCCCATGACTCAACTCCCTGTGGCTTGTCAGAAGGATCTGATACATCTAACTAAAGAAAATACTCCATACTGTGTTCTTGGGAAATTAAAGAGAACTATAGGTAAGATTCATTTTAATTTAAGTTCAAATAATGTAAAATTATGTTCTACAATCTTCTCTTTGTTTTAGTTCTTTCCATGTTGCTTGGTTGAAACAATTGTTCGATTACAAAATCATTCAATTCAAAAAGTTGGAAGAGAGTTCCTGTAAATTCCACTGCATCTTGTGGCCTGAAAGTAAAACACTGCATAACAGCATAAAGCTCTGACCGCTAATAGGCCCCTTCTTATTAATGCCTTAGAGGGTAAATGCATTACCTTGGGTGGTACTGAGCCACACAATCCAGCGATGTTCCAGGTTTGGGTCCCTCATCTGTGCTGCATTTGTTAATATTAGCTGGGGTATAGTCAGTGCAGTACAATTGGACATAGCACTCCTGGGCTAGGGAGTTGAAAAATCAGGCAGCGTTCTCAGTCCTGATTGCTATCCAATGACTCTTGCTAGAAAGTGTGTATGTGGATGTCAGGAAAGGATAAGATCAGGCTTACTTGTGGTGCCCTTGACATACTGTCTGGAATTACACAAAGAATATTATGAGGTGCGAGTTGGGAATCAGAGAGTAAGAATAAACGGGTCTTTTTCCGGTTGGCAGGCAGTGACTAGTGGGGTACCTCAGGGATTAGTGCTTGGGCCCCAGCTATTCACAATATATATCAATGATTTGGATGAGGGAATTAAATGTAACATTTCCAAGTTTGCAGACGACACAAAGCTGGGGTGGAATGTGAGCTGTGAGGAGGATGCAAAGAGGCTCCAGTGTGATTTAGACAAGTTGGGTGAGTGGGCAAGAACATGGCAGATGCAGCATAACATGGATAAATGTAAAGTTATCCACTTTGGTTGTAAAAGCAGAAAGGCAGATTATTATCTGAATGGTGATAGATTGGGAAAAGGGGAGGTGCAACAAGACCTGGGTGTCCTTGTACACCAGTCGCTGAAAGTGAGCGTTCAGGTGCAGCAAGCAGTTAGGAAGGCAAATGGTATATTGGCCTTAATTGCAAGAGGATTTGAGTACAGGAGCAGGGATGTCTTACTACAGTTATACAGGGTCTTGGTGAGACCACATCTGGAGTATTGTGTGCAGTTTTGGTCTCCTTATCTGAGGAAGGATGTCCTTGCCATGGAGGGAATGCAATGAAGGTTTACCAGACTGATTCCTGGGATGGCAGGACTGACGTATGAGGAGAGATTCAGTCGACTAGGCCTAGATTCATTAGAGTTTAGAAGAATGAGAGGTGATCTCATCGAAACATAAAAAATTCTAACAGGACTAGACAGACTAGATGCAGGGAGGATGTTCCCGATGGCTGGGGAGTCCAGAACCAGGGGTCACAGACTCAGGATATGGGGTATGCCATTTAGAAGCGAGATGAGGAGAAATTTCTTCACTCAGAGGGTGGTGAACCAGTGGATGCCAAGTCATTAGATATATTCAAGAAGGAGACAGATATATTTCTTAATGCTAAAGGGATCAAGGGACATGGGGAAAAAGCAGGAACAGGGTACTGAGTTAGACGATCAGCCATGATCATTTTGAATGACGTAGCAGGCCCAAAGGGCCGAATGGCCTACTCTAACACCTATTTTCCATGTTTCTATGTTTTTATGTTAATAGCCAAATGGCCAAGGTACTAGAAGGCTGTTATACCTGTCGACCTATAATCCAGCAAATGTCAGCTCCTTCAATAGAGGAAGGGGAAAACTGAGGAAAAACATATATATGTTAAGTAAAAATATGATGCTTAAAGGTTAAAAATGCTTCAATTCTATTGCCAAAATGATGTTCCTTTCTTTAGTATGAACTGTTCTACTGAATGATCTCATAGGTTGAACAAGTCATTGGAGGAGCATGGCCGACCTTTATTCCATGACATCGGAAGTGAAGGAGTCCTAAATCTGACAACAAAATTGAAGGTATACAGTACATCTATTTTTTTCACAGATTTAAAAGTTTTAATGTTCTATCTTTAATAAAGAATCCAACCATTGTCAGAGTTCTGAAAACATTTTTTTGCTAAAAGTTTAGGTCAGATTTGCCTTTGTTATTTGTGGATCATCCCACTGATCAAATGCAAACAAATCTTTACAGGGTCCAAATATTAACTGAAAAATGTTAAAGCTGGTTTAAAGCACTAATTTGTGACTTACCTGGTATTAATTTAGAAAACTAAAGACCCTATGCAACACAAAATTATTGCATCTACAAAAAATACACAGTTAACAACAAATGTACAAAAATAAAAAAGGAAATGAATTAAATGTAAGTTCTTAGGAATAGTTCTCAAAATTTCTGGTGCTTTGACATTTAATGTGACCTTTCTACATCCCAGTGTAAAACTTGTAATCAGCATTTTAAACAATTATAAGGATTATTAACAGACATCGCTGCTGATGTTCTCCACCACCTCCCTCAGATTGTCTGCCAACTTTTCCCAATGAATTGGATGTGTTCCTTGGCTTTCATTCTTAGGGAAGCTATACTGGAGTTTCTCTGTTCTGCATCTTCCAGAGGAAATTTGTCCACATAAGGGGCCCCACACTGAAAGGTTGAGGGAGTGATGGCACCCATAGGTTGCAGGGTGTGGCTCATGGCTGGGGAATTCAGGAAAGGTGGAGGAGTATAGCTGCTCTGCAGGCCTTGAGTTGTGGACATGAAACCTGGAAGGCTCTGTAATGCAGTTGTGCTTGATATTGGTGAAGTAAGCCAAGGGTCCAGTGACAAGTTACTGTTCAGAGTGCCCATGGTAGAAGACTGTGATGATCTGTTGAAGGAAAGCATGGGTGAATCCTGAAGTTTCATTGCACTAGCTTCCAGTTTTTCTTGCCTCCTCCACTTGGCTCTTCTGTTTTGAAACCATACCTGAAATAAAAGAACATTTTGGTTTTAACATATAAATAAACTTTGTGATACAATGGATTCCATTTGTTCTGTTGCTTTTTTTCCAAAGAGAAGTTAACTGTTGGTGGATATGCTTCCTATAGCTGATTATTTTCCCCCTTTCCTGACTCACAGTGCTGAGTTAAATTTCAGTGCCATCCTGGCTAAGGTCAGTTAATTCAGCATAGGCTATGGCGAACACTAATATTTTAATGAAAATAACTCCCATGGCTTCCAGTAGAGAGAGATACACAGCCAAGAGTATTCTCAGCCAGCACTGCTACTAGGCTGAATGAAAATCAGATGGGTGCTGACTATTTTCTAAAATGATAGTGGTCAAGGTTACAGAGCTTCAAATGAGAAACTTATTGGTTATTACTTTGGAAAACAAACTATGACTCCCAAACTGCCATGTAGGAGTGTCCATCTGTCAATTGTTTCTCTCGTGTCCTCATTTCCTATTCACTAACTGGATTTTTTTCTCTCATTTCCTTCCTGGCTAATGGGGAAAAGTTCAAAAATAATTAGGCTAAACTCAGTGTACAGCAGAGTGATGAGTTAAAAGGTGTGCACCAAACATTATCCTAGAATGTTACGAAGCATTAAAAGAGCAGGACAAATATTTATGAGGAGAGAACCATTAATTAGCTGGAACATCCTAACTCTTATCTCGAACAAAATCTGAAAAGCCCCTTCAGACTAATCCATGTTATATAATTTATTTGTGCATGAAGGGAACAAAAGTCTTTTTATTCTGCATTTCATTTTGTATTCAGTTATTTCTCATTCATTTTTATAGCTCTCCAGTTTTTTTTGACAGAAAATGAATCAACCTGTAAAAGTTTTTTTAAATCACTTGGAAGCAAATACCTTGGTTCTGAGATTATTTTTCTCAGCTTCCTCTTGCACTATATAACTGTTCATTTAGGATGCAGAAATGACACTTAATTTGTGTTTACATTAGAAATTACTTTTGTTGCAAGATACGGTGAGAATTTTTATGTAGCTGAAAAGCTGGAAAGGTTCCAGCCTGGCAGTGTCTTTGGTAATACTGCTTGGCTTTGATTTAAATCCTCTCAATCAAGAAAGAGCTGTGTGCATGAGTGCTTAAATACACGTGCAGAAGTGTTTTGAAAGTGCAGACAGGAGTGCTGGCACTCCCGATAGATTTAAATAAACTCTGGGTAAGTTCAGAAATTTCCCAGGAGGTCCACGGGATCACCTGAACTCTCTTTAAACCCAATTTGGCACTGCACTGAAGTTATACTCCATTTGATGGCAAACTGGAATGGTGAAAGATTGCCTCCTCCAGGTGATCTGTATCAGGGCAGGATCTGACCCTTGACGTTTATAGTCACTTTTGAATTTCTGTGAAGTGTATAAATACAGTCTAAAAGAAGTTAAATATACATTCACTGCTAAATTATATTTTATTTGTCAGTATGAAATTTGTATAAATTTAACAAATCTAATCTGGAAAGCTAGATTTTGACTATCGACCTTATCTATGCCCCTCATTATTTTATAGAAGTCTATAAAATAATGAGGGGCATAGATAAGGTCGATAGTCAAAATCTTTTCCCAAAGGTAGGGGAGTCTATAACGAGGGGGCATAGATTTAAGGTGAGAGGGGAGAGATACAAAAGTGTCCAGAGGGGCAATTTTTTCACTCAAAGGGTGGTGAGTGTCTGGAACGAGCTGCCAGAGGCAGTAGTAGAGGCGGGTACAATTTTGTCTTTTAAAAAGCATTTGGACAGTTACATGGGTAAGATGGGTATAGAGGGATATGGGCCAAGTGCAGGCAATTGGGACTAGCTTAGTGGTATAAACTGGGCGACATGGACATGTTGGGCCGAAGGGCCTGTTTCCATGTTGTAACTTCTATGATTCTATGATTCTATGATTCTACCAAATCCATCAGTCTAATATGAATGTCTAATCAAATAATAGAATCAAGTATCAGAAATAAACTGTAATGAGAGTAATCTCATAGAACCAACACGGCTTTTAAAGGGGAAGTGATTTCCTTAACTTTGAGGAAACAAATCCCAAGTGGACGGTGGAAAGCTGTATGATGTAGTGTACTTTGATTTCCAAAAAACTTTTGATAAAGTTCCTCACAAAAATCTGCTACTGAAACTGAAAGCTGTGAGAATGGGTGTGAATAAAGAATTGGCTTAAGAAAAGGCCAGTTCTTGTTAGGGGAGTGATGTCAGAGGGCAAAGAAAGTACTGAAAGGGGTACCGCAGGAATCGGAACTGTTCACATTAATGACTTGAATTCAGGAACCCAATGCAAACTGGTCAAAGTCACAGATGTACTAAACCAATGGGAACAGCCAAGATGAGGGAAGCAGCCAAAGCAAAAGAAGTTAGATAAAAATCTGCAAATGAACAAATCAGTTGCAAATGAAATTCAGTACAGACATGTGTTGGATACTACATATCAAAAGAAAAAAAATGGATGTCACAAGTATACCAAGGATGGTGTAGAAATAGCTAAAGGTGAAGCACAAAGATCTGGGGTGATATTAAACTTGGCACTTAACACATCAAATCATTGGAGCATCAATAAACAAACAGAATGCTTAATTATATTGCTAGGTCAGTTGAGTATAAATCAGAAGATATCAGGCTAAAACTGTACAGTGTCCTGGTCACACTTTTGGTAACAAAGACATAAGGGAAACATTTAAGGCACAGAAGCAATACAGAGAAGTTTTATTAAAGGATTGAGTTATAAGGAAAGATTGGACAGACTGGGCTTTTTAGTCTTGAAAGCATACAAATACTATAGAGAAAGTTAATCTGGAGCGCTACTTCAAGGTATCCCAGAATACTAGTGCGGAGGACAGAGGTAAAACTATTAAAAGGAACATTTGCGACAAATTTCAGGAAGAACTTTTTCAGGCAAAGAGAATGAACACTTAGAATGACCTTCTGGGACCTAACCTTAGTGGAGGCCAAGACCTTTGACTCATTCAAGAGATAATTCCATGATATAATGGAAGGAATGCAAGTTTTTTTTTTAAACTGTGGATGGTTAAGCTAAGATGGTCAAATGACTTCCCTCATTTCCATCTTCATTGTGATCTTGTATAGCATTATATAATTATATATAAATCTATTGTACAAATACATCAGAGATTTCCTTCTCATAACTTTTTCAACCTGTCAGTGGGTGTATCTTGCTAAAAGGCATGCTGACCAATGTGTGAACAGTTAAAGCCTGGATACAACTCAATTGCATTGAAAATTAACATGTGCAGTTCATAATGGGTATTTCATTGGGATTAGCAAACCATCCAAGACCTCCATATCAATTTTCTCATTTTTTAAAAAATGCATAAGATTATCACCATTAAAGCTATTGGTCCAGAATATTCTGGAGTGGGGCATCTCACGGCGTGCCCCATTTGTTATGTCTTTTTTTCTCACCCTTCAGCTTGAAAAACTTTTGTGTCGCAAATTGCTGTAAGTGCGAGCCGATAGCGGGAACTTGCGAGGTCAACTGGGCATCTGGGACCTTGGTGAATGATGGGACCAACAATCTATCTGCTTAACCAATGAGATTTAAGGATAAGGAAATGGAGGAATGATGGAGAAAGAATTAGGGTGAAATAGAGTAAAATTAGGTACAGAAAGAGAAATAAAGATAGGGATAGAAAGATTGGATTGAGAGGAAAAAAAGGACAGAAAGGAAAAGTAAGAAAAAAAATTAGAATTTAAACTTTCTGCGGTGAGTTTAATATGTAATGCACAAATGCAGCCATTTCTTGAAACTCATGGGGAGGCTGGTGGCGAGCTGCCGTTTTTGTGAGGCTAACAGCAGAGTGGCGCAAACTGTCCAGCAATTTGTGGCAATTAGCAACTTACGGGGTATCTCTTCCTCGCTACAAATTGCTGGATTATTTACACACTAATAATGGCATGTGCATTAAACTCGCCATTATTTTGCCAGCTAATTCTGGCCCATTATTTTGGATTGTGTTATTTCCATATCCTTTAAGAGTTCAAACGAAAAACAACCACAATTTAAGAAAAGGGGTCTTCTCCTCCAATGGACACACCCCACCCCACACACAGCACTGTTGGTTTTAGGCAGTGAATGAACACTGGATGTCGAAAACTGGCCTGAAACAGACGAGCAGGTCGCTGGAAAAGGGGCTACTGTTACTTGGAGATCCTTCCCTTTAAAAGCTTAATTAAATCTCAGCTATTGTCCCTGGTTTAGTTGTAACTCCTTGATCCGCATTTACGTAATCAGCCTTAATATGATTCAAATGTTTAGTAAAATTACCAACTTCCGATACGGACTTACAATCGCTATTGCATGTTTGCCAATTTTGATTCCTGCAAAGAATGCGGCGATGGAATCACTTGTTTAGTGTCCCAGACCTAATTTTTTTGCGTTTACTTCCAAATGTTTATAACAGAACTATAAACAAAAGTGACATTTATTTCAGTCTCAGAGATACAGCTGCGTGGATTTAACAATCGGAGATATTTTTGATTCTTTACCATTTCGTCTGCCTTTTCATTTGTGAATGTTAATTCTACTTTGAATTTTACTTGAATCTGTTTCTCCTCGATTGTTGCTTGTCATTGCCAAATATTTACTTTGCCAACTGGTAGTCTAGAATGATATTGTATGATAGAAAAGGCTATAACTAATAAAATACCCTCTCCCCACTTTGACTCACATCAGGTACAATTTAAATTCTTAGAGCTCGGAACAACAGGTCGGCCCATCGAGCCCCGTCATGTTACAAGCGTTTATCGTGTTTAACATATAATAAAAAATCTATGGGTGTTATTACTTTGCAAAGAACGCTCCATTAGGAAAAAATATTGCTGGAAACTAAGGGATATGTTAAAATTATATGTTCTTTAGTGAAAAAAAGTTTTCATAGTGAACTATTTAAAAGAAAATAGAACAGGACACATTGTTCACAATTGACTTTTAGTTCAAGATTCGTTTCAGGGAAGAAAGGAAAAAGATGCAATAGAACTCCAGCGAAAGAAAAACATCTTTATCCAAAATCTTCAAATCTGCGGGATTAAGCATCACTAATGTTACGCAGCTAAGAATGTTTTACAGATCAGTCTTTGAACAAAAACTTGTCCTTCTCGAACAAAACGAATTTAATAGCTATATGTTCTAATATAGTGTTTATGAGAATACCAATTCATTTATTTCCATGTGACACTCCTCGATGTTTACCACGCAGTTTGCCTTTTTAGGCATGAGACATTTAATCGACTGATTACTGACCGGCCTTCTCTTGCACTGGCTGCTAGCAGGTTTCCATTACTTACTGACTACTTATATAGTTTGGGCGGATTGCAATATTTCATCAATATTCAAAAAAGCATACATTGTCTGGGGTCTTATATAATCAGCAAAAAATACAGCCCCTTGTACAGGATAAAATGCAAGATTGAACAACTTTCATTTTACACTTTGAAAGCTACGTTTATAAAATATTCTCTGTATTTCTGCACCACTGATTTTCAGATACTAGAATAATCAATAACGATGAATAATATTTAAAGGTTTCTACTTGGCACCGCCTGTGATTAAAAACTTCTCAAATTGTAGACACGTTTTTTTATTTACCTAACCCAAGTTTCTGTCAGGAAAACGGTTCTTTTAAGGGTTGTAAACTAAACCCATAGTATCCCATCGGAGAGGAAACTATGGGCATTTTAAAATTATATATTTTGCACGCACTTCATTGGTGAAGAAACGGTAGAGGTGAATAGAAAAACAGCGATTACTGAAAATATGGACTAAAAACTTAGAATGTGAATGCAAAACAGCCTAGTCAGCATATTTCGCTCAGCTACTGACTGATCTGGTCTTCATATCCATTATTCCAGTTAAATTTGCTGACCTGTTTAACGTGTAACATTACTATATATGTTTCACTGAACATTATCATCGATTATGTTGGGCACACTTCAATGAGAATTACGTGTAACATTTCTTCAAGTGTAAAGAGACTTTTTCCCTGCAAAGATGCATTCGACACCACTTACAATCTCGTTTCGATCAATGAGATAGCATCGTTTCCGCTACCTTTTATAGCCTGGAGTTTCAGGAACGAAATCTTCAATCGTTTATTTTCATTAAATCCCTGGTTTTTCGGTGTGGTCCAAGATATTTCTGCTAAATTGCCGTAAATTCAGTTTAATAAAATAAAGTTTAACGGATCTGTAGAATGCATTCGTAATTTGCTTGATACTTTTTATAAGGAACTATTTTAGACGTTTTTGGGGACGGTGAACAAGACTGCGTTATAAAAGGTATGATTTGAATATTATAAGTTGAAATGATATAATCAAAGGATTCCTCACTATTAAATAACAAATATGTCAGTGCTTTAAAATACACTTTGAACCTACAAAAGTTGCAACACTGAAAGCGCTAAAGGGGACAAAGTGATAAAAATGTACTTAGGAAGAACTTGGTCATTGTTAATATCATCATATCTGGATACAACAACGAACTAACTGACTCACAGCTTTGCACTATGATCGGGTAATGCTACAACTGAATTATTTTTTCATCTTCTATATTTCCTCAGTTTGACTTTCCGAACACTGATCACCGGAAGGCACAGAGAAGTTATATGTGCAGAAGTTATCTGAGAGAGAATAACTGTCGGGTGAAATCCTTAGAGTATTGCATTTCCCCTAAAATCATTGAGCCCCCCCTCCCCCCTTGTATTAGTTTCACATCGAATAGTTATTCAACAGAGGAAACGAGCATAGCCTATTTGTTTTAATGAGAAACCTAGATGAAGGGACGAGGCCCATAGTGCAGAGCATAGTCGAAGGACTATGAGAAAGCAGTGGTGTCTCACCTGCACCCTAACCTCAGGTAGGTTGACTTTCATGGCCAGCTCTTCTCTGCTGTACACATCGGGGTAATGAGATTTCTCAAAAGCTCTCTCCAGCTCGTGGAGCTGGTATGTGGTGAACGTTGTTCGGTTTCTCCTGTGCTTCTTCTTGGGTTGGTCCTCGTCTATTAGATTATTCTCATGTGGCTTCGTTTTCACTATGTCCGGCCGCAGGCCTTCCCCACTGTTATTTGTACAGAAGTGATCTGATCCGAACAGAAGAAGGCATATTTATTTCGTGTGTTTCCTTTTTATTTATTAGTATTTGCAACCTTTTTGTCGCTTTATAATAACGTATTTTAAAATTACAATAGAGATTGAAAATAAGGGAATCGTTAAACGTTTCAATGTTCACAATTGCAGTAATTACAACCATTTATGTTAAATGGAAACAAAATGAATCCTCACTACCGATTAAAACTTTAATATCATCGCCGCGATGTAATTATACAAATTGACTGAATTTGACCCAAATGAGAATTTAATTGTTACATTTACATTAACGTAAAATGTTGAAACCATTGGCTTTGATGAATTGCGCCTACTTGCTCTGGATAGAAAGGCATGATCAACACATTAAAAATAACAGTAAGACACGATCTTACCGTCAAAACTTTCTGAGTTCTCTTGTTCGTGCTTTAAGTTTGACACTCGGTTGAAACAATCCCGGCCATTGCTTTTTCCCGCTTCTTCCACATTCCTGGAATTTTTGTTGGAAGTAAAGGTGGAATGGAGAACAGAGTCTTCCTTAGTAAATCCCAAAATCGCGTCTATGCTATGGACCCTGGAAGACGAGGTCCCCGTACTTCTCCCCAAGCTCCCAAACGGTGACAAACTTTCGTCCATCACGTTGCTGGCGGAGCTGAGGAACCGCATCAATTATCGCTTATTAAATAATAATTAGTAACTAACTTTCCTTCAGAAGAAAAACGGAGTTCAGTTTTCCTCCCTCTGTCTTTAAAATATCTTATTTCTTGCTTAATATTCTTTCAGCTTCCAGGGTTTTCTGTCAGGGAAGCTTCCACCGATTCTGCTATTGACTTCTTTTGGAGAAAGTCCTCTAATTGGTTTCTTTATTTCAGAAATTTGATGGCTCAAGAAGCGTTCAAGTCGCAGGGGAGATTGAGCGGCAAATATGGTGCAAATGTAAGAGTTGTGCCGAGCAGGAAAGCACCGTCGGGGGATGAGTCTTTAGCTTTTACAGAGCACCCTTCGCCGCGCTAGCGATCAGAACCTTAGAGTTGAGGTAATGACTGACTAACATCCATTCCCAGTCGCCTCTCAAGGATCCGAGAGCCTCCCGCGGAGCTGTCCACAGATTTCCAATCGGCTGAGATCTTTGTTACTAAGGACTTCGGCCACCTGCTTACTCGCTGCTCAGGGTGGCAGCTCCAAACTTCTTTCTTGCACTTCTGTGCAGCCTTCGCCGAAACTGTTCCTTATAAATCTTGGACCAATCTTTGCGTCTCCCAGCTGTCGCATCGATGAAAGACTGGAGGGGGAAAAGGCGGGCGGGTGGGGATTAGAGTAGAGTTTGTTCAAACAGAACAAGATCGGACAATTGCACATCCTTCATAAGTATACAGATTACCGATGTATGATTTATTTAAAACATAAATTAGAACTCAATCCTTTAATAAACTCAGAGGCTCTTCATAGTATAGCGAAATATGCCCTGTCGTTTTATATACAAGGTAACACTAAGTAAATGTATTGTTATAGTCTACATTATTTAAGGAACATCTAAAGAAAGTTAATATTAAAGTGGAGACGAGCTTATAACTACAACCAGCAAGTAGCAAATTAGAATCGTGTAGGGGAAATCCAATAATTCCATTCTTACGCATCCACATTCGTCCTGTACATCAACAGAGTAAAATAGCCTAGGAGAGTTACGTATGCCCTTTAAAATACAATAGAAAACATAAATGTATTAAACTTTAACAATGTCATCATTAAATGAAATGAGTGTTACAGTTTAGTGACGGCATGGTGCTCGTAATTGTCAATTATCCAATAAGAGTTATTTGCGTCATAATTGTTCAGTTATTTAGCTTTTGTGTTCCTTCTTTTGTCCTTCCCATCTTAACATCAAAAACTTCTGCCACATACAATACAGTAGAGGGAACGGTGCTACCCAATAATTGCTCTAAATACGCCTGTTGCTCGTTATAATCGACAATTCTGTAAGGGACAGTTGGGGAACGCATTGTAAAACGAAGAGATGCCCTTGTAAATCAATTACTGGGAACCTTGTCTCAAGGAGACGTTTCTAGTAATCTCCTTCAAGTGAGACATGTGTGCCAACGAGTGCCTGTTAGGTCGTTTATTTGAGTCTATTGAAATGTCGATACATTAATTAATGATTTAATAGGATTTATCGTTAATTAGTTTATCCATGAGAAGAAAACCTCGCGTCAAGTTGCATTTTCCAATTAGTTTGTGTGTCCATATTCGTATTCTTGGCCATTTGCCTTCTCTTCCGTAGCCCTTAATTTCCTTGCGTTCTTTTCTGTTGTTGCTGAAAAGGTTTCTCGTTAGAGACACATTGATGGATCTATGGATTTGTAGACATGAAATATGTTTGTACTACCACGGTGCTTTAAACATAATAACCGTGCGTTCTTTCCCGCTGAATGTATGCCATTTAATTTTCAGAAAGTAAACGTTTATTTATTAATTAGATGTCAATGTAGCAATAATATTTTAGAATAAAATCATATTGTTACTACTAAACTCTTAACTTTTAAATTTCCTTGTTGTGGAAACTATACTCGTGGCGAAGAGGCAGAGCCAGTATGCGGAGTTTCAGTGGCCATTTGCACAATGTGAACCCGTTCTCCATTTAATCTGGTCACAAATTACACTGGGTGCAAATTCAAGTGTTAAATATTTATTGGGGCTGAAAATAATGAACGCAGCATAGTGTGTGGTGTTCTGTATCACTTGGACAAAATGAAGGAGTTTTAAACTGTTTATTAAAAAATATTAATAACTTGCACATTTCTGCATTTATAACGCAGTATATAAGTTGAAAAGACTTACTATCTGCCCATGTCTTAATATTTAAACTACAGCACACACTGGTGTCTGGCCCACTTTGTAAATAAAGCAAACAAAAGTTAAAGTGATCACTGCAATTAGAGCTAAACAGAGTGGCTGCACCTTAAATCCAATGGCCACACGCTGCTAAGGGGCTTAAGACATTTTCCAATTTAAGCCAGTTTAGAACGGCTGAGCGTTTCTAATGACGAGGCAGTGTTATCCTTTATTTACAATTATTCCAGAACTCGGGTTTCTCTGTATACAATTTACTGACAGTCAATGACAGGTTGTCAGGGTAACGGAGTGAAGGCAGGCATAAAAGATCCAGGGGTGGCTATTGTGAGCAATTAAAAAGTAAGTCAATAGTGTTGGGTGGGTTGTCGGAAAGTCCTTCCAGCACTCAGCTAAGGTGTATTGTCATACCTCAATCTACATGTATATTTCGCATGCTGTCTATTTGTGGTGCTGAATGGCCTTTGCGGTGTCCGAATACTTCCCATTTAGACCTGTTTTCAATTTGAGTTGAACTAGGACAAAAACTTGAGCTAATCTTTTGCTCGTCTTCAGCCTATTTCCAAATCTGTTAATAGATGCAAAGCTTGCTTCCTTTATAATATTTTCGAAACGAAGAATGCAGCTTTATTTGATTTGCCTAAATAGAAATTAGTACGCAGTAGAATTCCGGGACAATTTTGCCCGATGGGTCCAGGGTAAAGGGCCTGATAAGGGTCTATACCTAAAAGATTAACCGCCGTTTTCAGATGTTGATCGACCTGGTATGTGCTTGTAGTTAGTTCCTTTTCTGAGTATAAGAGGAAAGGAACGTATTAGTAACCTCCCAGTTCTGAAGACTATTGAGATATTTGTATGTAACCCACTGATTAAACACTATTTAAAGAATGCACTTTATTGTTTGGGGATTCTCTTATATGAACACATTGCCAATTAGGGCTAATTAAGTGTCAGCTTCTCTGTGTCGTTAGCTGAGTGAATCGTTCGGATAAATCCGAATCAGTTCGCTAACAATCAGGGTGGTCATATGGATTTCATTGGATTTTCTTTTGTTTAGGACCCAGAGGCAGAAAACAAAGGTGAAAAGGCAATTTTATTTAAGCGCTTGATTTGTCCTAACCTGTGTTGAAAGCAGCGATGAACTGGTGCGAAATTGAGATTCGACTAATGCTAGATTCTATAAATTTTGAAGGGGAATTGTTCATACATGTTTTTCTATCTTTCACTACCCAAGACTAGTTATCATTACTCGTTATGTCTATTAAACGATAGCACGGCTTGACAAAGTAATAATTCAACAATAACTTTTCCTATTGTAACAATTGGAATTTACATTAAATTGGTTGACGCATGTTCTCAATATTGCACGCAAAGAACTAATTGAATTCCAGTATTGGGGATTGGGTGAGGCGGTGTGTTAGCGCACTGTCCTTTCTTGCTTCTGTGAAGGAAATGGACACTTGGGTTGGAAGGAGCACTCTTTTTGAAGCTGGGGTTAAGGCACAGTGTTAGGGCAGTGTAAATGGGGCTCTACTTTCTAACTCTCTTTTTATATCTGAGTGCTGAAGACTGACGCTGGATGGCCAAAATCGAAATGATCCATTTCACAGTGCCGACACACCTCACCTTGAAAAGAACCAAAAAGTCCACCCAAAGTGAATAAGTAAAACAAAGCAAAAAAAAAAGATAGCTTATTATTTCGGAATAAAATTATGTCTCAGTCATTCTGAAACTTCTCACTATTATACTATCAGTGAATTTTATGAATTTGTTCTCAGGATGTGGGTGAGGCTGGCAAGGGCCATTTATTTCCTATTCATAGTTGTTCTGCAAAGGTGGTGTTGGACCTTTTGCCTGAACCACTGCAATCCTTGTGATGCTGTGCCCACAGTGATAGGGAATTCCAGAATATTGAACAAAGAATGATGAAGAAACAACAATATATGTCCAAGTCACAATGGTGTTTGATTTGGAGGAAAACTTGGAGATGGTGGTGTTTGGACAATATTGCTGCCCTTGTCCTTCTTGGTGGTTGCAGGCACAGGGGAGGGAGGTGCTGTCAAAGTAACCTTGGTGAGTTGCTGCAGTGCATCTTGTAGATGGTACATTCTGCAGCCATGATGCGCTGGTGGTAGAGGATGGATATTGAGTTCAGTGGTGGAGTACCGATCAAGTAAACTGATCTGTCCTGGAAGGTGTCAAGCTTGTGTGTTGCAGCTGCACCCATCCAGGTGAGTGGTGAGTATTCCATCATACTCCTGACTTGAGTCTTGCAGATGATTGAGCAGCTTTTGAAGGCTCAGGAGGTGAGCCATTTATCAGAGTCCCCAGAATCTGCTGTGCTTTTGCAGCCATGGTGTCTATATGTCTTGTCCAGTTAAGCTTCTGGCCAGTAGTGACCCCCCCCCCCCCCCCAAGATGCTAATGATAGGGGACTGAGTGATGATGGTGCCATTGTAGATCAAAAAAGATGTCTGGGCTTTCTCTTGTTCAAGATGGTAATTACCTGGCACTTATATGGTGCAAATGTTATCTGCCACTTGGCAGCCCAAGCCTGGATGCTATCCAGGTCAGGCTGTTGGCTGGCATAGGCTGTTTCATTAGCAGAAGAATTGTGAATGAAATTGAACACTATTTGGTGCTTTAAAATAATTTAACCTCGGGCCTCATTCTTCTCAAGAATAGACAAAATATTTGATATCCCTTGGATCTGAAGTTGCATCATTTCATCAAGTAAAGATATCTTGATGCAGTCTTTTACTTGTTTCCTAATTACCCTAATTGAATATAAATTGCTTAAGGTTGCATGACAGATGTTTAGCTTGATTGGATCATCTGTCATTTAAATCCATATCTAGTAAACAGTGTACTTGAAGGTACTGATTCTTGCCAGGTATATATGCATAGATACCCAACGTCCTTCACTGTCTCCCTTAAATGGCCAATCTTCACGTGCACCTCGATAGTGATAGCTAAATGACTATTTGATTGTGCGGGTGGTGGGGAAGCAGACAAATCACAAGCAAGCCTGTCCATGTTATCATTTGTCATCCATGTATGTGTATTTTCCAGCAGAGTCACTGAATAGTTAGCAAGAGTGGGACTCTGCTAATTATTTCCACTTTCTTACACCTGGAGACACGAACACCAAATGTAGTTTCACTTGAATACTTTTGAATAACAGGGAGATTAAATAGGTTGGATAGAGTCCAGGATGGAGTGGATTGTGTGTGGTCAGTGGAAGGAATGGCCCTAATGGGCTCAATGGCCTTTTCGTGTTCAATGCTTTCTTACAAATCAGGATAACCTTTTCCATACTTTTCACTAATTTTTACTGAATTCAAAAAAAAATTTAAAATATATTGTAATATTTCCAACTTGATATTTAATGTTATGTTACTCTTTTGCTCAATCTTTTTCCTCTCTTTACTGCTGTTACTCTTCTAAATTTTGCCTGTTTCTTTGTGTGCTTTCTCTCATTCCTTGCTTCTCTGCTTTCACTTCCATTTTTCACTGTTTTCCTCTTTTCCCTTGCTCCCTTGAGTTCCCATCACCATAATAAACAGCCCAAGAGTACATACTGCAGCATATCAGAGGCCATTATTCTCAGATTCACAAAGTAAAATGCCAATCTTGTATATTATCTTGCAGATCTGGTGCCCAATTAGCAAGAGAAGTTCATAGAGCGGACATTTGCAGGAATACCCTGCCCATATCTCCTTTAGGACAGGGATCTTGTGAAATTTTCCACAGCATTGTATAACAGATACAGTGCCACCTCAAACTCATTGGAAATCACTGCTGAGATGGAAACAATGCAAATACAGTAAGCTGAGGGGAAAAAAATCTATTTCTGGATACATCACATCTCTTATTTTAAGCTGGGTTCACTTATTTTGTAAGAAGAAAACTTGTTTGTAAACCTTTGTGAAAAAATAAACAGCTTTATTCATTTCAACAAGTTCATTTTTTCAGAATGCAGGTTTTATTTGATTTCAAGGAATCATAGAACGGTTACAGAACAGAAGGAGGCCATTCAGCCCTTTGAGCCCATGCCGGCTCTCTGCAAGTGCAATCCAATTAGTCCCACGCCCCCGCCCTTTCCCCGTAGCCCTGCAGATTTTTTCCCTTCAAGTACTTATCCAATTCCCTTTTGAAAGCCATGATTGAACCTGCCTCGGGCAGTGCATCATAGATTATAACCACTCGCTGCGTAAAAAAGTTTTTCCTCATGTCGCTTTCGGTTCTTTTACAAATCAACTTAAATTTGTGTCCTCTGGACCTTGACCCTTCTGCCAATGGGAAGAGTTTCTTTCTCTCTACTCTGTCTAGACCCATGATTTTGCTACAGTTGTACAGGGCATCGGTGAGACCACATCTAGAATACTGTGTGCAGTTTTGTTCTCCTTATTTAAGAAAGGACATAATTGCTTTGGAGACGGTTCAGAGAAGGTTCACTCGACTGATTCCTGGGATGAGGGGGTTATCTTATGAGGAAAGGTTGGACAAATTGGGCCTGTATACACTGGAGTTTAGAAGAATGAGAGGTGATCTTATTGAAACATATAAGATCCTGAGGGGACTAGAAGGAGTAGATGCTGAGAGGATGTTTCCCCTTGTGGGAGAGACTAGAACTAGGGGCCACAGTTTAAAAATATGGGGTCTCCCATTTAAGACCAAGATGAGGAGAAATTTTTTCTCTGAGGGTCGTAAATCTGTGGAACTCCCTTCCCCAGAGAGCAGTGGAGGCAGGGTCATTGAATATTTTTAAGGCTGAGTTAGATAGATTTCTGATTAACAAGGGAGTCAAAGGTTATAGTAGGTAGATGGGAAAGTAGGGTTGAGGTCACAATCAGATCAGCCATGATCTTATCGAATTTTTTTTATTCGTTCATGGGATGTGGGCGTCGCTGGCGAGGCCGGCATTTATTGCCCATCCCTAATGGCAGAGCAGGCTCAACCTTCTCTGCTCTAAGGAGAAGAACCCCAGCTTTTCCAGTCTATCCACGTAACTGAAGTCCCTCATCCCTGGAACCAGTCTAGTAAATCTTTTCTGCACCCTCTCTAAGGCTTTCACATCTTTCCTAAAGTGCAGTGCCCAGAATTGGACACAATACTCCAGTGTGGCCGAAACAGTGTTTTATGAAGGTTCAACATAACTTCCTTGCTTTTGTACTCTATGCCTCTATTTATAAAGCCCAGGATCCCATATGCTTTTTTAACTGCTTTCTCAACCTGCCCTTCCACCTTCAACAACCTGTGCACATATACCCCCAGGTCTCTCTGTTCCTGCATCCCCATTAGAATTGTACCCTTTAGTTTTTATTGCCTCTCCTCGTTCTTCCTACCAAAATGCATCACTTCGCACTTCTCTGTGTTAATTTTCATCTGCCATGTGTCCACCCATTCCACCAGCCTGTCTGTGTCCTCTTGAAGTCTATCACTATCTTCCTCACTTTTCACTACACTTTTATGTTTGTAGCCAGTCTATTCTTATGCTCTCTCTTTGCCCCTCTTATTTCCTTTCTCACTACCCCTCTGAACTTTCTATATTCAGCCTGGTTCTCACTTGTGTTATCAACCTGACATCTGTCATACACCCCCTTTTTCTGCTTCATCTTACTTTCTATCTCTTTCATTATCCAGGGGACTCTGGCTTTGGTTGCTCTACCTTTTCCCCCTCATGAGAATGTACCTAGACTGTAACCAAACCATCTCCTCTATAACGGCCGTCCATTGTTCGATTACAGTTTTACCTGCCAATCTTTGATCCCAATTTACCTGGGCCAGATCCATTGAAATTGGCCCTCCTCCAAATAAGTTTTTTTAATCTAGATTGCTCCTTGTCCTTTTCTATAGCTTATCTAAACCTCATGATACTATGATCACTGTTCCCTAAATGTTCCTCTACTGACATTTGCTCAAATTGACCCACCTCATTTCCCCAGAACCAGACCCAGCAATGCCTCCTTCCTCATTTGGCCAGAAATGTATTGATCAAGGAAGTTCTCCTGAACACACTTCAGAAGTTCTTCCCACTCTTTGCCCTTTACACTATTACTATCCCAGTCTATATTAGGATAATTGAGGTCCCCCATTATCACTACTCTATGATTGTTGCACCTCTCTATAATTTCCCTGCAAATTTGTTCCCCTATATCCTTCCCACTAGTTGGTGGCCTATAGAATACACCCAGTAGTGTAACGGCATCTCTATTGTTTCTTAACTCTAACCAAATAGATTCTGTCCTTGAGCCCTCCAGGACATCCTCTCTGGTCATTAGAATTGCAAATGTTGCACCCTTGTTCAAAAAAGGGTGTATGGATAAACCCAGCAAATACAGGCCATTCAGTTTAACCAGATAATATTTGTTTATTTATTCATTTATCTGAAGTTTCGCCTATTTAGATTTTCAGTCTTGTTATCTTCACTGATAACACTTATTTCACCGATTTCTATAAAATGCCATGATTAGCAATGGTCTAACATTGGTAAATATCTACAACAACTGGACCATCATAGTTACAGCACAACATGTTAAGCTGCTAATAAATTTCCTGTTTTAGAATATGTTTTACTTGATTGACCTATTTTCCTTTGGATTTTGTTCAAATAATAACTTGGGTCAATCCATGGTGTTCTGTAGTGAGCATTTCTTTGAATTTGTATAAATTCATACAAATAGATTTAGTGAGGAGTGGTATTTATATTGGCTACACCTGCAGAATTGATGAGCAGCACAAGGCCATAACAAAACTTTGGTGTGACCTAGTTCCCACTGAAGCCAATCTACAAAGCTCAAGTCAGGAATGTGATGGAATACTCGTTACTCACCTGGATGGGTGCAGCTGCACCAACACTCAAGAAGCTTGCACTAGAGTTATTATACAATGCTTGGAAAATTTCAAAGATGCTTGTACATCACCAGTACCATAAGTATACAACAACGTCAACTAGCATTTACATAGCACCTTTAACACAAAAACATGACCAGGAGAGCATTGGAATAGTCAACTCTGGAAGTGACAAAGGCAGGGATGAGGGTTTCAGCAGTAGATGGGCTGAGGTAGGGGTGGAGGTGGGCCATGTTATGAAGGTGGAAATAAGTGGTCTTTTCAATAGAGAGGCTATGGGGTTGGAAGCTCAGCTTCGGATCAAATAGGATGCCAAGGTTGTGAACAATCTGCTTCAATCTAAGATAGTGACCAGAAAGGAGCATAAAATCCTCAGCAAGGGTACACAGTTGGGTGTTGCAGTCTGTCAGATTTTATGTACAATACATGACTGCTGAGGCTTAATCTTTCTACCAATACTCAACTCGCTGAAATTTATTTTGAGAAGTTGTACAAGTTGGATGCTTTTCATGCTTTGAGTTGTATAAGTCAGAGATATGTCCTTGTCTGGCATGTCTTTGGTGGCAGATGTTGGTTCCTACCTGTCTGAGGATTTGATGCTCGACTATGTCTCATCATTAGCATTCTCTTGAGATGGCTATAGCCTCAGATGTAGATGCAGCAAAATTGGATGAAAATAATTCATCTTTGGAGACCAGAGTCCACAGTGCTTCTGAATGGTAGCAAGACCTTTAACCCATCACCATTTCCTTCACAGGACCTTCTGTAGGGTGCACCATCCAAACACAGGGTCTGCAACTAAAGAAAATGGACCAGCTGGGGCATATGCAATAGAGGCTCATCCTTTGACACCCATCACCATCCCATGGAAGTGAGTGTGCACCTACTTCAAGCCATTAACAATGTTGAGTTTTGTTATCTCTCCAGTACATACTGACAGGGTCGCTTTGCAGAATATTGTGCAATGTGCTTAGGTACAGTTGGTGGAGCAGACTGACTGTCTACTATGCTACCTTTTCCACACTACTCTTGAATCATCTGAAGGTTTTCTGCAGATTATGGGGGCTAATATTCACTTCTCCTGGGTATCAAATGGCTCTAATTCAGGGTAATCTATATAAGATTGCAAATAGTGACACCCAGGTTACTTTGAACTCAAGGGTAAATATTTATGTAATTATTTATTTTATTATACCCAAGGATTGGAGCTACTTAAAACACTACATTCATGCATCACAACAGGAAGTTTCAATGCCCTCTGAGTAAGAACATCAAAACATAAGAAATAGGAGCAGGAGTAAGCCACATGGCCCCCCGAGCCTGCTCTGCCATTCAATCAGATCTTGACTGATCTTCGGCCTCAACTCCACCTTCCTGCTTGATCCCCATATCCCTTGGTTCCCCTAGAGTCCAGAAATCTGTCTATCTCAGCCTTGAATATATTCAATGACTCAGCATCCACAGCCCTCTGGAGTAGAGAATTCCAAAAATTCACAACCCTCTGAGTGAAGAAATTCCTCCACATCTCAGTCTTAAATGGCCGACCCCTTGTCCAGCGACTATGTCCCCAAATTCTAGACTCTCCAGCCATGGGAAACAACCTCTCAGCATTTACCCTGTCAAGCCCCCTCATAATCTTATATGTTTCAATGAGATCACCTCTCATTCTTCTAAACTCCAGAGAGTATAGGCCCATCCTACTGAAACTCTCCTCATAGCACAACCCTCTCATCCCAGGAATTAATCTAGCGAACCTTTGTTGCACCGCCTCTAAGGCAAGTATATCCTTCCTTAGATAAGGAGACCAAAACAGTACGCAGTACTCCAGGTGAGGTCTCACCAAAACCCTGCACAGTTGTAGTAAGACTTCCTTACTCTTGTACTCCAACCCCCTTGCAATAAAGGCCGATATGTTATTTGCCTTCCTAATTGCTTGCTGTACCTGCATGCTAACTTTTTGTGTTTCTTGTGTAAGAACACCCAAGTCTCTCTGAACAACAACATTTAATAATTTTTCACCATTTAAAAAATATTCTGTTTTTCTATTCGTCCTACCAAAGTGAATAACCTCATATTTCCCCACATTATACTCCATCTGCCACCTTTTGCCCACTCACTTAATCTGTCTATATCCCTTTGCAGACTCTTTGCGTCCTCCTCACAGCTTACTTTTCCACCAGCTTTGTATCGTCAGCAAACTTGGATACATTACATTCTGTCGCTTCATCTAAGTCATTAATATAGATTGTAAATAGCTGAGGCCCAAGCACCGATCCTTGCGGCTAGTTACAGCCTGCCAGCCTGAAAATGACCCGTTTATCCCTACTCTCTGTTTTCTGTCCGCTAACCAATCCTCTATCCAAGCTAATATGTTACCCCAACCCCATGAGCCCTTATCTTGTGTAACAACCTTTTATGTGGCACCTTATCGAATGCCTTTTGAAAATCCAAATGTACTACATCCACTGGTTCCCCTTTATCTACCCTGCTAGTTACATCCTCAAAAAACTCTAATAGGTTTGTCAAACATGATTTCCCTTTCATAAAACCATGTTGACTCTGCCTAATCAAATTATGATTTTCTAAGTGTCTTGTGTTTTCGGCTGTCCTAACGGCACTGACTCAGGTCAGTGAAGATTTCCATGGACATCAGGCATCCTTCAGAATCTTACCTCAGTAGCCATTCTTCTTGAGACTCTGGAAAGTGAGGGTCAGTAGGCTATTCAACTGCATGGTCATCAAAGTAAGCTTGATGCTGTCCTCATGTGACATTCACATGTACTTTCCAGCCGGGGTTACTGGACAGCAATAAGGAAAACCATGATTGTTTTCTCCTCCCTTGTTCAAATTTCCTCAGACCAATTGTAACATTGCAGTTGCAGCCCTTCTATGGTCAGCTTATTCAGCGTAGAAGGGCAGAGCTGGATTAAGAACTCTTGGGGCTGCAAGGCACCAACAACATTCAGGGCCCTTCTGCGCCCCCTGCACAGTATTTATATTGTAATGAATCTGCCAATAAGGCTAATGGAATGCTGGCCTTTATATCTAGAGGACTAGAGTACAAGGGGGCAGAAGTTATGCGGCAGCTATACAAAACCCTGGTTAGACCGCACCTGAAGTACTGTGAGCAGTTCTGGGCAACGCACCTTCGGAAGGACATATTGGCCTTGGAGGGAGTGCAGCGTAGGTTTACTAGAACGGACTTTAAGGGTTAAGTTACGAGGAGAGATTACACAAATTGGGGTTGTATTCTCAAGAGTTTAGAAGGTTAAGGGGTGATCTGATCGAAGTTTATAAGATATTAAGGGGAACAGATAGGGTGGATAGAGAGAAACTATTTCCGCTGGTTGGGGATTCTAGGAGTAGGGGGCACAGTCCAAAAATTAGAGCCAGACCTTTCAGGAGTGAGATTAGAAAACATTTCTACACACAAAGGGTGGTAGAAGTTTGGAACTCTCTTCCGCAAATGGCAATTGATACTAGCTCAATTGCTAAATTTAAATCTGAGATAGATAGCTTTTCGGCAATCAAAGGTATTAAGGGATATGGGCCAAAGGCAGGTATATAGAGCTAGATCACAGATCAGCCATGATCTTATCAAATGGCGGACCAGGCACGAGGGGCTGAATGGCCTACTCTTGTCCCTGTGTTCCTATGTTCTGACAGACTTTTTAAATGCCAGAATATTTTGATCCAATGGTTGTATGCCGTTTTTCGGTGTTATGGTATGTTTCGCTTGGGGCCCCTGGCAGGGACGAGGTGGGGTGGGGCATATTTGGCTTGGGCCCCAGGGCTCATAGATACATGTGTTGTTCTGTCCCTGCAGAAGGGGGATCATGCATGGGATCTTCCAGGTTTAGATGGTTCAGTTCTACACTAGGCACTGCAGTACTTTCTCTATTAGTTCTTTCCTTGGCTTATCATTTAATCTGACCCAATTCTCTTTCAGTATTTATTTATCCATTTTCTTTCCTTTCTTCTCTAGCTCGTATGAAATTATGAAAATTGCATGTTACCCTTTCTGCCCCAAATAATTAATCCACTTATAATCTGCTCGGAGACTGTAACTTCTTTTTCTGTAACCTCTAATTTTCTTCTGTAAAATGATCTTACATGGTAACAATGTTGGAGGCTTGAGGGTAAACTGTACTTCTCAGTCTTCAGTGGTTAATGTAGGAAACATTACAATCTGGCGAGGAAGAGAAAGGAAAAGCAGAAGAAGGAGGGTGAGCACAATGCATTGCAGCCAGAGGGCCCTGGGATCAGTGCTTCCAGTGATCTGCTCATTCCCCTCCCTGGGAAAGTTACACAAAGCTAATATTTCTCCTTCAATCAACACCAAAAAAACAAATTAACCTGACTTGTGCCTTGGAGATAGTAGAGAGGCTTTGTGGATTTAGGAAGTGAGCCAGTCACCACAGAATCCAGCCTTTGACCTGCTCTAGTAGCCACGATGTTTATGTGGCTAGTATAGTTGAGTTTCTGGTTGATGGTGACCCCCACAATAGTGATGATAGGGGACTTGGAGATGGTAATGTTAAGGGAAGGTGATTAGGTTTTTTCCTGTTCGATATGGTCATTGCCAGGCACTTGTCTGGTATGAATGTTACTTGTTACTTGTTACTTATCATCCCAAGCCTGGATGTTGTCCAGGTGGGATTTGAACTCACTTTTTCTAGATTATTAGTCCAGTACCATAACTATTATACGCCCCTACCTGCTACTGACCTACTTCAGCCTTGCAGGAAAGTCATGGTGAGTTGAAATCCAATCGAGGTCCCATTGATGTAATCAGATCCCGATTAGCATAAATTTATGAGGTCCCCACCTGTTTCCCATGGGCATTTCGCATCTCTGATACTTCAAATTCATTTTTGACACAAATACATTTTTGAATGTAAATTTCTGATGATAGTGCCTTCAAGTGAAAAAAAATGGCTTTTTCACTTGGTTCTGCATCCATGAAAAAGTAGTTAGGGCATATCTTCTGCTTGTTTGAAATGTCATGAGGTGATATAAACTCTTGCCTTAGAGGCAGTGCAACGAAGGTTCACTAGATTGATTCCTGGGATGAGAGGGTTGTCCTATGAAGAGAGATTGAGTAGAATGGGTCTATATTCTCTGGCGTTCAGAAGAATGAGAGGTGGTCTCATTGTAACATACAAGATTCTGGGGGGGCTTGACAGGGTAGATGCTGAGAGGTTGTTTGGCTGGAGAGTCTAGAACTAGGGGGCATAGTCTCAGGATAAGGGGCCGGCCATATAGGACTGAGATGAGGAGGAATTTCTTCACTCAGAGGGCTGTGAATCTTTGGAATTCTCTACCCTAGAGGGCTGTGAATGCTGAGTCATTGAATATGTTCAAGGCTGAGATAGATAGATGTTTGGACTCTAGGGGAAATAAGGGATATGAGGATCGGACAGGAAAGTGGAGTTGAGGTTGAAGATTAGCCATGATCTTATTGAATGGCGGAGCAGGCTCGAGGGGCCTTATGGCCTACTCCTGCTCCTATTTCTTATGTTCTTATGTTCTATCCCAATACATCATTTGTATATGATGTTGTTGTGATGAAATATGTGATGAGCACACCTTCTCACTCCCAAATCTGAAATTAAGTTATTGTACCAGAAATTGCTGTTTTTGCACAATTGGGAGGATAGCTGAAGGTTACTTTTGATTTTTGAGAGTTACAAGCTCTTCATCATAAAGATTGCTAACTTCAACCTCCACACCATTGCCTACCTCCACCCCGTCTCAGCTTCTCCACCACTGAAAACCTTATACGTGACTTCATCATCTCTAGATTCGACTACTCTAATGCTCTCCTTCTTGGTTTTCCATTCTCGGCCCTCCATAAACTCCAATTTTTCCAAAATTTATCCCATATCCCAACCCATAATAAGTCCTAATCATCTATCACCCTATCCACAGTGACCAACATTGGCTTCCCATTCCCTAATGCTTCAAATTTAAAAATACTATCCTCATCTTTATATCCTTTCATGGACTCACCATAGCCTTAAAATAGACTCCTCTTACCCTACCTTTGCAGTTTCTTCCAGTCCTATATACCCCCTGAACTCTCCATTCTTCTGACTCTAGCTTCTTGTGTATCCCCTCCTCCTTTCACCCCGTCATTGGCAGCCATACCTTCAGCCACCTGGGTCCTATTCTCTGAAATTCCCTCCCTAAACCTCTCCTCCTTTTAAAAAAAAAACCTCCTCAAAACCCAAGCCTTTGATTACCTAGCCTAGTCTCTCCTTTCTTGGCTGGGAATCAGTTTTCTGTCGGTGAAGTACCTTGGGATTTTTTTATGTTAAAGCTGCTATGTCACTAGAAATTGTTACTGCTTAACACATAATTTTACTTCAGTTTGTCAGTTTAAAAAGTGCATAACTCCTACACAGTGGGCCAGCCAATGTAAAGTACCGATAATACTCATCATCAGGAGGCATTTAAAGAGCTGATGTAGTGAAAAGGGAAGCAGAGATATTAACAGGCCCAAATTGTTGAAGAGTGGGGCATTGCAGAGACGGAAGGGTTGCTTACTGCTCTGATATAAGAAACCTTACTGTAAGGAGTGAGGAGAGATGGGACACTTTTTGTGGGAATGAAGACCACTGCCTCGGAAGTTCCCTGTTCAACAGCCATGGGAGGAGGTGTCAACAAGCAAGCAGCACCAGTTAATCACCGCAGCGCCTGAGATAGTTGATTCACTTGCAGGGACCTCGCAATTCAAATGCTCAAGATTTAGTACTTGAATCCCAGCAGGCTGTCAATGAAGCCATGCAGCAAGCCAACACAATTACTCCTTGCTTAAGGGAATCACATAAGGGTAACGAAAGAAAGAACTTGCATTTATGCATTGCCTTTCACGTCCTCAAGAATTCTCCAAGTGCTTCACAGCCAAAGAAGTATTTTTGACGTTTAGTTGCATAATGTAGGCAAATGCAGCTATCAAGCTGAACACAGCTAGGTCCCACAAATAGCAATGAGATAATTGACCTGTTAATTTGTTTTTTGGTGTTGATAGAAGGAGAAATATTAGCTTTGTGTAACTTTCCCAGAGAGGGGAATGAGCTGGTCACCGGAAGCACTGATCCCTGGGCCCTCTGGCTGCAATGCATTGTGCTCACTCTCCTTCTTCTGCTTTTCCTTTTTCTTCCTCGCCAGATTGTAATGTTTCCTACATTACAACAGTGACTACACTTCAAAGATACTTCACTGGCTGTAAAGCACTTTGGGACATCCTGAGGTCGTGAATAAATTCAAGTTTTTCTTTCTTTCAAATGATAACTCTTCCTGTTGTTCTGTCTCCTCCAACTGCAACCCTCTCTGTATTACCAAGTTGTGCAACATGCAACACACTACAATGATGCAACAGGCTTGGTGTGGATCATATAGTAGGGAGCCCCCAAACCTATCCAGGCACCTGAACCTTTGCTTCAATAGCCCAATGATGTGCTGAACGATGTTCCTGGTGTTCCCATGGCTGTGAGCGTACCTAAGCTGTCAGGCATGGTGGGGTTGTGCAGGGATGTCATCATCCCTTGATCCCAGAGCAGCCATCCTCTTGCATTCCTGGAAGGATAGAATAATGGGAGATGGATGAGCGTCACAGGATGAAGACGTTGTGACAGATGCCTGTGAAACTGGTACAGACTTGCATGATTTTTCAGTGATGATCACACACCAGCTGGACGTTAATTGAGTGATAGCCCTTCTTGTTGATGAAAACTGTTGGCTCATCTTCTGGTATCTTGGTGGCGACTTGAGTGCAATCTGTAACATGCTACAAACAAGGGAAGCCAGCCAAACCACAAATCCTAGAGCTCTCTTATTTTGTGCATTGGTGTCCATGGGAAAGGTAATGTAATGGTTGGCACTGGCAAATAGGGCATTGATAGCCTGCTTGATGTAGCTGTGCACTGCAAACTGGGAGATGTGGTTGATGTCCTCCGTAACAGCCTGGAAGGAGACTGGGGCAAAAATTTCAAGGGCAGTGCTGACTTTGGCAGCCACTGGCAAAGCATGGCCAGCAGGCAGCAGGTCGTGTTGTAGGAGGCTGCATACATCAGCAACAGCCTGCCAGGTGCAGCGCAGCCTCCTGATGCAGTGCACCTCAGTTATATCCAGGAAAGTGATTCTAGGCCTATAGAACGTGTGGACTGTGCCTTCCATGAGCAGTCCCCTTCACCCGTTCTCTTCCATCATGCCCACCTGCTGCTCATCCTGGCTGTTGAGGCTGCTGCTCCTCCTCCTCCAACGGTTCCTCCATCCAAAGAATTGAAGCAAAAATGACACACATGGTAATCTATGAGAGCTTAAGCAGAGTGAGTAAGGCAAAAAAGAGACAGAAAAAAGCACTCTTCAATCTCACAAATCCTTTGGAAATCGACTAAGCACAATAGCACACAGATCCCTATGATCTGTGCCTGCAGCTGACTGAAACTTTAAATAGTGCTTCAACAACAAACAACAACAACTTGCAGTTATACAGCGCCTTTAACATAATAAAACGTCCCAAACCACTTCCATTCAGCCAGTCAGTGCCTGAAGCCAATTCCGCAAGGGTTTGCTCAGCGGGTTGGCTAGGCTTCTGACCCGCCCAGTTAAAATCAGGTTGGGGTCCTAATTACATCACAGGACTTGATTTACATTGATTTATGAGGCACCCACCTGTTTCCAAGTGAGTTGGGTTAAAATTACCGCCCCATCAGTCTACTCTCAATCATTAGCAAAGTGATGGAAGGTGTCGTCGACAGTGCTATCAAGCGGCACTTACTCACCAATAACCTGCTCACCAATGCTCAGTTTGGGTTCCGCCAGGACCACTCGGCTCCAGACCTCATTACAGCCTTGGTCCAAACATGGACGAAAGAGCTGAATTCCAGAGGTGAGGTGAGAGTGACTGCCCTTGACATCTAGGCAGCTTTTGACCGAGTGTGGCACCAAGGAGCCCTAGTAAAATTGAAGTTAATGGGAATCTGGGGGAAAGCTCTCCAATGGCTGGAGTCATACCTAGCACAAAGGAAGATGGTAGTGGTTGTTGGAGGCCAATCATCTCAGCCCCAGGACATTGCTGGAGGAGTTCCTCAGGGCAGTGTCCTAGGCCCAACCATCTTCATCAATGACCTTCCCTCCATCATAAGGTCAGATGTGGGGATGTTCGCTGATGATTGCACAGTGTTCAGTTCCATTCACAACCCCTTAGATAATGAAGCAGTTCAAGTCCGCATGCAGCAAGACCTGGACAACATCCAGGCTTAAAACGAAGCTTCCATTGAAGTGAGTGGAGCTGTTCTGGAATGCCCGCTGCCTCTCCTGGTAACAAATGTGAGAGTGACTGAGAAGGAAGACTGACAACTGAAATGGCTTTTCTCTGTGAAGGCTGAAAAACTTGCTTACATAGAGTAAAAAAAAAGTCAATAAGGTCCAGAAAGAACTGGGGGAGGTTCTTTGAAATGAAAGTGCTCTCTCTGCCACCATCTTCCTTTTAAAACTTTTTGCTGAGTTCTTCTGAAATTGCCTGTAAATTCTATTACCTTTCAATTACAAAGATGTAATAGAAAGACATCTAGAGATCGAAAATATAATAAAGAATAATCAGCGCGGATTGCAGAAGGGCAAGTCATGCTTGACCAACCTGATTGAATTCTTTGAAGAAGTAACAGAAAGAGTATACAAGGGTAATGTAGTAGATGTAATATATTTGGATTTTCAAAAGGCCATCGATAAGGTATCACATAGTAGATTCATGACTAAGGTCAGAGCATGCGGAGTCAGGGGACAGTTAGCAGAATGGATAGCAAGTTGGCTACAAACCAGAAAACAGAGAGTAGGGGTTAAGGGTGGCTATCAGACTGGCAAAAGGTGGGAAGTGGTGTTCCACAGGGATTGGTGCTGAGACCACAGTTCGTAATTTACACTGACTATTTGGATTCAGTAATTGGAATTAAAATTTCAAAATTTGTGGACGACACAAAATTGGGGGGTGTAGTTAATGCAAAGGAAGAATGCGTCAAAATGCAAGAAGACATTAATAAACTTGCAAACTGGGCGTGTAATTGGCAAATGTATTTCACTATAAAGAAGTGTGAAGTGGTGCATTTTGCTAGGAAGAATAATGACGCCACATACCGCTTGGATGATAAGAATCTAAATGAGGTAGAGGAGCAAAGGGATCTAGAGGTACAGATACACAAATCACTAAAAGTAGCAACGCAGGTTAATAAGCCCATAAAAAAGACAAATCAAACACTGGGGTTCATTTCTAGAGGGATAGAATTCAAAAGCAAAAAATTATGTTAAACATGTATAGAACCTTGGTTGGACCACACTTGGAATATTGTGCACAGTTCTGGTCTTCATATTATAAAAAGGATATAGAGGCATTAGTGAGGGTGCAAAATAAAGATTTACAAGGATGATACCAGAACTGAGAGGATATCCTTATCAAGAAAGGCTGAACAGGCTGGGACTCTTTTTGTCAGAAAAGAGAAGGCTGAGGGGTGACCTGAAAGAGACCTTTAAGATAATGAAAGGGTTTGATAGGGTAGACGTGGAGAAAATGTTTCCACTTGTGGGGGAGTCCAAAACTAGAGGTTATATAAAAAAAATAGTTGCTAATAAATGCAATAGGTAATTCTCGAGAAACTTCATTACCCAAAGAGTGGTAAGAATGTGCAACGTGCTACCACAAGGACTAGTTGAGGCAAATAGCATAGATGCATTTAAGGAGAAGCTAGATAAGCACATGAGGGGGAAAGGAATAGAAGGGTATCCTGATAGGGCTAGATGAATTAGGGAGGGAGAAGGCTCATGTGGAGCATAAATGCCGGCATAGACCAGTTGGGCAGAAGGTCCTGTATCCGTGCTGTAGTTTCAATGTAATTCAATGTAAAACAGACTTCAGGAGAACATATACAGACTGGTGAAATGGGCAGACACATGGCAGATGAAGTTTAACTCAGAGAAGTGTGAAGTGATACATTTTGGTAGGAACAATGAGAAGAGGCAATATAAACTAAATGGCACCATTTTAATGAGAGTGCAGGAATAGAGGGACCTGGGGGTGTATGTACACAAGTCTTTGAAGGTGGCAGGGCAAGTTGAGGAGGCTGTTAAAAAAACATATGGGATCCTGGGCTTTATTAATAGAGGCATAGAGTACAAAAGCAAGGAAGTTATTCTAAACCTTTATAAAACACTGGTTAGACCGCAGCTGTAGTATTGTGTTCAATTCTGGGCACCACACTTTATGAAGGATGTCAAGACCTTAGAGATTTACTCAAATGGTACCAGGGATGAGGGACTTCAGTTATGTGGAGAGACTGGAGAAGCTGGGGTTGTTCTCCTCCTTAGAATCATAGAATCATAGAAGTTTACAACATGGAAACAGACCCTTCGGCCCAACGTGTCCATGTCGCCCAGTTTATACCACTAAGCTAGTCCCAGTTGCCTGCACTTGGCCCATATCCCTCTATACCCATCTTACCCATGTAACTGTCCAAATGCTTTTTAAAAGACAAAATTGTACCCGCCTCTACTACTGCCTCTGGCAGTTCGTTCCAGACACTCACCACCCTTTGAGTGAAAAAATTGCCCCTCTGGACACTTTTGTATCTCCCCCCTCTCACCTTAAATCTATGCCCCCTCGTTATAGACTCCCCTACCTTTGGGAAAAGATTTTGACTATCTACCTTTTCTATGCCCCTCATTATTTTATAGACTTCTATAAGATCACCCCTTAACCTCCTACTCTCCAGGGAAAAAAGTCTCAGTCTATCCTACCTCTCCCTAGAAGTCAAACCATCAAGTCCCGGTAGCATCCTAGTAAATCTTTTCTGCACTCTTTCTAGTTTAATAATATTCTTTCTATAATAGGGTGACCAGAACTGTACACAGTATTCCAAGTATGGCCTCACTAATGTCTTGTACAACTTCAACAAGACATCCCAACTCCTGTATTCAATGTTCTGACCAATGAAACCAAGCATGCTGAATGCCTTCTTCACCACCCTATCCACCTGTGGCTCCACTTTCAAGGAGCTATGAATCTGTACTCCTAGATCTCTTTGTTCTATAACTCTCCCCAACGCCCTACCATTAACGAAGTAGGTCTTGGCCCGATTCGATCTACCAAAATGCATCACCTCACATTTATCTAAATTAAACTCCATCTGCCATTCATCGGCCCACTGGCCCAATTTATCAAGATCCCGTTGCAATCCTAGATAACCTTCTTCACTGTCCACAATGCCACCAATCTTGGTGTCATCTGCAAACTTACTAACCATGCCTCCTAAATTCTCATCCAAATCATTAATATAAATAACAAATAACAGCGGACCCAGCATCGATCACTGAGGCACACCACTGGTCACAGGCCTCCAGTTTGAAAAACAACCCTCTACAACCACCCTCTGTCTTCTGTCGTCAATCCAACAGAGAAAGTTAAGGGGAGATTTGATAGAGGTGTTCAAAATCATGAACAGTTTTGATGGAGTAAATAAGGAGAAACTGTTTCTAATGGCAGAAGGGTCGGTAACCAGAGGACACAGATTTAAGGTGATTGGCAAAAGAGGCAGAGGCGGCATGAGGAAACATTTTTTTATGCAGCGAGTTGAAATGATCAGGAATGCACTGCCTGGAAGGGTGGTGGGAGCAGATTCAGTAGTAACTTTCAAAATAGAATTGGATAAATACTTGAAGGGAAAACTTTTACAGGTCTACGGGGAAAGAGCACGTGAATGGGACTAATTGGACAGCTCGTTCAAAGAGCCAGGACAGGCAAAATGGGCCAAATTATATTTTGATACGTGTAAGAGGAATTAGTTTGGGCGTGGTACTGTGACAGTCAGGATTGCAGCTTTAAGAAATGGTATCGTTGTGGTATTCATTGGGAGATATCTTGATTTATCTAAATAAAGGAAATTACGAAAGTATGAGGTGCGAGTTGGCTATGATAGATTGGGGAACTTTACTAAAAGGGATGACAGTGGATAGGCAATGGCTAATATTTAAAGAACATATGCAGGAATTACAACAATTATTCATTCCTGTCTGGCACAAAAATAAGACAGGAAAGGTGGCTCAACCGTGGCTTACAAAAGAAATTAGCGATAGTATTAGACCCAAAGAGGAGACATATAAAATTGCCAGAAAAAGCGGTAAGCCTGAGGATTGGGAGCAGTTTAGAATTCATCAAAGGAGGACAAAGAGATTGATTAAGAGGGGAAAAATAGAGTATGGGAGTAAACTGGCAGGGAGCATAAAAACTGACTGTAAAAGCCTCTATAAATATGTCATGAGAAAAAGATTAGTGAAGACAATTGTAGGTCCCTTACAGTCAGAAATGGGGGAAATTATAATGGGGAACAAAGAAATGGCATGGCCAGCGAGGCTGATGATGCTGTTCGTCCTCCGATGAGGTCATGACTGCAGCTACAGCGGCCCGCATCCGGAAGATGTACATTTGAGGGGGTCCGCAAGGTAGGTAAATGTGTCTGGACACCGGGGTAAGTGTGCAAGTTGGTGAATTTTATTGTTAGGAGGAGGGTGGTGGAGGCCAAACTTTGTCCCAAGTGACAGAGTGGCCTCCTGCAATGAGTGAGGGTCTCCCCCACCCCCCACCTGTCAAATGGACCTTTGCAGCTGCCATAGGCTGATGGCTGCAACACATCCATTTGAACTGGGAGTGTTTCCCCCAGTACGGGAAACAGTCCCAGTTGTTTGCAAAATCCCACCCCTCCTAAAATGTTATGTTAACCAGGTCTCTAAACGACCTGAAATACCTTAACGATTTCCTTAAGTGGCACCCCGCCGGCTTTAATTGCCGGCTGGGATCCCACATGCGGGGGCTGCGCTTGCATGTCGGCGAGTCACTGGGGAACCCGGAAGTGGGCGGGTTGGAGCCGGGCTCCGGAACTGCCCCAGGAATCCCCGATTTTCGCAGCCCCCCCGCCACGAAAGCACCCGCTCAGTGGTGCGAAAATCGAGCCCTATAATGGGGAACAAAGAAATGGCAGAACAATTAAACACATACTTTGGTTCTGTCTTCACAAAGGAGGACACAAATAACGTCCTGGAAATATTAGGGAACCAAGGGTCTAGTGAGAGGGAGGAACTGAAGGAAATCAGTATTAATAAAAAAATAGTGCTAGGGAAATTAATGGGACTAAAGGCTGACAAATCCCCAGGGCCTGATAATCTACATCCCAGAGTACTAAAGGAAGAGGCCCTGGAAATAGTGGATGCATTGGTGATCATCTTCCAAAATTCTATAGACTCTGGAACAGTTCCTACAGATTGGAGGGTGGCAAATGTAACCCCACATTTAAAAAAGGAGGGAGAGAAAAAACAGGGAATTACACACCAGTTAGCCTAACATCAGTAGTGGGGAAAATGCTAGAGTCTATTATAAAGGATGTGATAACAGAACACTTGGAAGGCATTAAGGGGATTGGATAAAGTCAGCATGGGTTTATGAAAGGGAAATCGTGCTCAACAAATCTACTGGAGTTTTTTGAGGATGTAACTAGTAGAATAGATAGGGGAGAACCAGTGGATGTGGTGTATTTGGATTTTCAAAAGGCTTTTGATAAGGTCCCATACAAGAGGTTAGTGTGCAAAATTAAAGCACATGGGATTGGGGGGAATATACTGGCATGGATTGAGAATTGGTTGACAGACAGGAAACAGAGAGTAGGAAAAACGAGTCTTTTTCCGGGTTGCAGGCAGTGACTAGTGGGGTACCACAGGGATCAGTGCTTGGGCCCCAGCTATTCACAATATATATCAATGATTTGGATGAGGGAACTAAATGTAACATTTCCAAGTTTGCAGACGACACAAAGCTGGGGTGGAATGTGAGCTGTGAGGAGGATGCAAAGAGGCTCCAATGATTTAGACAAGTTGGGTGAGTGGGCAAGAGCATGGCAGATGCAGTATAACGTGGATAAATGTGAGGTTATCCACTTTGGTTGTAAAAACGGAAAGGCAGATTATTATCTGAATGGTGAAAGATTGGGAAAAGGGAGGTGCAATGAGACCTGTGTGTCCTTGTACACCAGTCGCTGAAAGCATTCAGGTGCAGCAAGCAGTTAGGAAGGCGAATGGTATGTTGGCCTTCATTGCAAGAGGATTTGAGTACAGGAACAGGGATGTCTTACTGCAGTTGTACATGGCCTTGGTGAGACCACATCTGGAGTATTGTGTGCAGTTTTGGTCTCCTTATCTGAGGAAGGATGTCCTTGCCATGGAGGGAGTGCAACAAAGGTTTATCAGACTGATTCCTGGGATGGCAGGACTGACGTATGAGGAGAGATTGGGTAGACTAGGCCTATATTCACTAGCGTTTAGAAGAATGAGAGGTGTTCTAGGAACATAGGAACATCAGAACAGGAGAAGGCCATTCAGCCCATCAAGCCTGCTCCGCATTTGATAAGATCATGGCTGATCTGTGATCTAACTCCATGTACCTGCCTTTGGCCCATATCCCTTAATACCTTTGGTTGCCAAAAAGCTATCTATCTCGCATTTAAATTTAGCAATTGAGCTAGTATCAATTGCCGTTTGCAGAAGAGAGTTCCAAACTTCTACAACCCTTTGTGTGCAGAAATGTTTTCTAATCTCACTCCTGAAAGGTCTGGCTCTAATTTTTAGACTGTGCCCCCTACTCCTAGAATCGCCAACCAGTGGAAATAGTTTCTCTCTATCCACCCTATCCGTTCCCCTTAATATCTTATAAACTTCAATCAGATCACCCCTTGACCTTCTAAACGCTGGAGAATACAACCCCAATTTGTGTAATCTCTCCTCGTAACTTAATCCTTGAAGTCCGGGTATCATTCTCGTAAACCTACGCTGCACTCCCTCCAAGGCCAATATGTCCTTCCGAAGGTGCGGTGCCCAGAACTGCTCTCAGTACTCCAGGTGCAGTCTAACCAGGGTTTTGTGTAGCTGCAGCATAACTTCTGCCCCCTTGTACTCCAGTCCTCTAGATATAAAGGCCAGCATTCCATTAGCCTCATTGATTATTTTCTGCACCTGTTCATGACACTTCAATGATCTATGTACCTGAACCCCTAAGTCCCTTTGGACATCCACTGTTTTTAACTTTTTACCATTTAGAAAATACCCTGTTCTATCCTTTTTTGATCCAAAGTGGATGACCTCACATTTGTCATTGAAACATATAAAATTGTAACAGGACTAGACATACTAGATGCAGGGAGGATGTTCCCGAACGCTGTGGAGTCCAGAACCAGGGTTCACAATCTCAGGATACGGGGTATGCCATTTCGAACCATGATGAGGAGAAATTTCTTCACTCAGAAGGTGGTGAACCTGTGGAATTCTCTACCACAGAAGTCTGTGGAGGCCAAGTCATTAGATGTATTCAAGAAGGAGATAGATATATTTCTTAATACTAAAGGGATCAAGGGATATGGGGGAAAAGCGGGAACGGGTTACTGAGTTAGACGATCAGCCATGATCATTTTGAATGGCGGAGCAGGCACGAAGGGCCGAATGGCCTACTCTTGCTCCTATTTTCTGTGTTTCTATGTTTCTATGTAGTGTCTGTCACAATAATCTTTCTTGTTGCAATGCAAGTTCTTGCTCTGCCATGGCTATGCCATCCCTGGTTATTGAGCTGAATGCTGACAACTCCTTACAGAGCAAAGTTATGGGTTATGCAACAGATATTGATTATCCTCAAATCTCCAGTGGGGTTGTACTGAAAGGTACAACCACTCCCCCTCTCCCCCCCCCCCCCCCAAATTGGTTGAGACCTGTTCTAGTGGTTGCATACAAGCTGGACACTGAGAATAAATATGGTCCATGTTGGAGATAGCATCGCACACCATGTTGTTACTGTTGGTCATTGCCAAAATTGATGAAGTTGTTGGCCCTGCTGAATAATCTGTGAATATGTACCCATGATATATCTACGGCAGCAAACTAGTTAACTCTGCAGAAGTGCCCTGTTGTCATTGGAAGGAGCTGGGTGCATAACAATCAAAGGATAAGGTGATACTAATGACACTTTGCTTGTTAGAGGAGAGAGTGAGCTAAATCGGTCAGCTTTCTCTTTAAGAGAGCTAATTGTTATTATTCGAGCTTATACCTGCCTTAAATTGGACTGAAGACCCAGGAATAACAATTATTACCCAATCGCACGATTTAGCACATTGAAAATCACATGGGTTACACACCGTCATCTTCTGTCGCTCTTCTTCTGACAGGTGTAGAATACCACACCAGACGAATGTGTACAGGATAAAAACTATAGGTCAGTTTTATTTGCAGCTTAAATATACAGAAACACTCAGACATGGAAACATACTGAACCAGCACAATTACTTAAAAGCAATAAAATTGCAATCAGTTTAAAAAGGGCTAAAATACTCTTTTTAAAAATTATTTCTTACAGTGTATGATGAGCAGCAGAACTTTCGCATAACATAGTCTTTCCAAGGGCTTTACGGTGTGATGTTGTATGTGGCTGGTGCAAGTTTCCAGTTCATCCACAAAGTTTGGATCTTGTTCCAAAACTGAAGGCTATGGGATAATCAGTCTAAAAGTCTCTGGATTCAGAATTTTTATTCATCCGTGATTAAAGAGACAACGGTATGAACTATTGCACAGAATACCACTGAGCAGGTGCTTATGTATCTTCTGATTTCTGAAGACATGTAATGTCTTGACAATGTACAATTTAATTAGCACCTAGGACAAAGCCCCCCATATCCTGACCGATCAATCACCTTAACCCAGTCCTATAGACAACTCAATTCCTGGCCTTCATTTTTTAAATTGGGTAAGGAAAGACAACTTCCTTTTTATTTCTAGCTGCTTCAAAATTTTATGAAATAAAATACATAATATCCCTATTTTTCACACTCGTAACTATACCATAAGAATGGGTCAGGGTGGAAAGAAGGATTGACACAAGAGCCAACTTTGATAAGGAATCAGTGGCATTGGTGTAAAAATATAATTCAAGCTTCATATTACTGAACATTTCATATTTAACATACAACAGCCAACAGTTCTTACAATGAAGAACAGCTCATAACATTTTACAAGGGGAGAAAGTGAAGGAATTTTGGGATGGGGACTGAAAGGATTCTGCCCAGTACACCCTTATAAAGCCTCAGTGAAACTCAGCAGCTAAGTGCTAGTGTAAGTTTTACTGAGGCCTTTTGAAAGGCTTCGAACTCTCGCCAGCCAAAGATAAGTGATCCTGGATGGAATCAATTACCTTTTTAAAAATTGTTCTGATGGTTCCATTGGGAGAAAACTTACCTGGTCATTGGATTCCAGAGATGAAAAAATGTTCCATCCCCAAGCCTATTGAAGATTCTATTTTTATACGACAATTTTGCTGGTGATTACAGATTATATGTTAAAGTTTTTGATGTTTTTATTGAGAAATTCAGTTGAAGGGCTAAGTGCACAGTACAGGACATCAGCAAGTTAAAAAGCCAAAAAGGAAAGCAGTAATTAGGTATTGCCAAGCTTTGGTTGTAAAAACTGAGGTAAGGAGTTTCACAGTTTTCAGATCTTGTGAAAGAATGAGTTCATTAGAGTCGGCAACTGCAATGAGACTTGATTTTGACACCGTGGGGACCTAGGGAGGAGGAGCAGCATGTATGCCATGATGTTTCCAAAAGAGCAGCAACAAAGGTAGATTTTAAATATTAACTTCACTGTAGGTGATCGTTACACAAATAAAAGTTTACGATGTTTTTTGCTTTAAACTTAATCTATTACAGAAGCTGCCTTCCTAAATAATAATGGTGATCAGGAGCCAGTTGATCTAATCATTGTTCAGATCATAGTTGGCTCCAAAATCACATATACTATTTAACTGTGAAAGCTTCTCCAATGAGCATCTTGCTCTTTCACTGGAGTGTAATGGCCTGATAAGTCACTGTTACAAGTTATTCCTTATTTAATCTGCACATTGCTTTTGTTGCTTCTCATTTGAGTCCAGGGATCATTCTGTACAGGTTTGGGTCAAGTTCAATACTGCAATGTTTTGAACAAATAAATATTTCAATTGGAGCCAGACTGGTTAACTTGCTCCAGTTTGCTTAGTTAGGTGTTCTATTTATCACAATCACAAGAAACCAACAAAAGACTGGGGTTGTTTTCTTTGGAACAATGGAGACTGAGGGGAGATTTAATTGAGGTATATAAAATTATGACGGGACTAGATAGGGTGGATAGGGAGCATCTATTTCCCTTAGCAGAGGGTTCAGTGACCAGGGGGCATAGATTTAAAGTAATTGGTAGAAGGATTAGAGGGGAGCTGAGGAGAATTTTTTTCACCCAGAGGGTGGTGAGGGTCTGGAACTCACTGCCTGAAAGTAGTAGAGGCAGAAACCCTCAATTCATTTAAAACGTACTTGGATGTGCACCTGAAGTGCCGTAACCTACAGGGCTACGGACCAAGTGCTGGGAAGTGGGATTAAGCTGGAAAGCTCTTTTTCGGCCGGCAAGGACACGATGGTTTGAATGGCCTCCTTCTGTGCCGTAACTTTCTGTGATTCTATGGCAATTGGAAAGCAAGATTTGTTCTAAACCTGACAGACACATGCTCAAGCTTTATGAATACAGCTTATATGATGTGTAATTTTCCTATAGGACGCGTTAAAAGTTGAAATGAGTTTTCTTTTCCCTTTTGGGTATTGTGTTTATCAAGCTAAAGGATGGCAGTGCAGAGAACTGCCCCCAATGATAGTATCCACCCCTCTATGATCAGCAATATTACAAATTAATGGCAGTTTAAACTTTTTCTATAGCACCTTTAAGATGTGCCAAAGTTTCAGATTTAAAGTGGCATTTTGTTGCATCAATATGGCATTTCCATTCACTAAACCAGTCATTCTTATGGACTGTTGCTGAGAATGTTTAGTTAATCCCAACATAATGCATTAATGCACTGAATAAACTAATTTCATCCAAACTCCACTATATAAATGCTAACGCATAGTACATGCATATTTACAGTGCATAAAAATACCTTTTGTTATACCCCATATATATATTTCTATATATATACATGTCTTATACCAATCATTCATGTAGTGTCACTGGATATGGTACTAACAGCCTTACACTGTTTGTATCAAGAGTGCACATTGGACAGATGCATCCTATGTGAGGTGCATGGTTACAAGGGTTTATTTGAGGTAACACTAGAATTGAAAGTGAGGTAACAACACTGGCTCACATTAGGGAGCACTTCTGTTCAGCAGCCTGCTTTATTTCACTAAATGTTGCCTGGGCCTTCTCTTTTATTTGGTCTACATCCATATTCTGGAGGTTTTGAATTTGTCCAATGAAAGACTCTTTGACTTCTTCTTCATCCTGGTCCTCATTTATCATCTTCATCAGCTCATCTGGCAGCTCAACGTCATCTCCGGCCATCTGTATCTGATTCTCATCCTGTTCACTCTGAACAAGCACAAGTCTGTCAGTACAATTAACAACAAATATTGAAATAATAATATGCATTTTTGAAGTCATGTGTATAGCATTCCTTTCGATTTTCACATATTTTTGGTCTATTCATAATGACTTCTTGCATTCCGAGTTTTGCCAAAATATTTTCAAAATTCTACCACACACGTACAAATATTTAGTACTAAATGTTGTAAAGTAGAACTTGAGAAATGTCCAGAAATGAAACTATCTTCCCTTTGATGACAGAATTATAAAATCAGGGGCCCATGCAGAGGAAAGGGCAGGAGAGTAAAGGATACTGTAGGTGTGTTATTCTTGGCTTTTTGGTTGAGGACTGTTTGCATTGGATGCTCATCTATCTGCTGGGAGTTGAAATGTAATAAGGTAGCATTTTGATCATTTAAAAGATCACCAATGTGATTATCGCTCTTTATTCTCTGCAAGGTTAAAGGCATATGTATATTATAAATGCATTAGCTGATTAGACAATCTTTTTGATATCCACTTGTAACTTTCTGTTAGGCATTGAAAATGACTATATCAAAACTTTTGCAACACAGTTAAAGGGTCAAAACTAGGTTCCATAAATAGATTAAAGGCATACCTTTCTCATGAAAAATGTTGAGCAATTTTTTTTGTGCAGCAAGAAAAAGCCGAGTACCATTTATGTCACAATATCAATTGGAAGCGATGCACTGATGTACTTAATCAAGGTTTATACTACTTTATCATGTGTTTGCAAATTAACTTTTCACAATTGCCAAACATTTTTTCCATGGTGATTGTGCCCCTTTAATTGTGTAACAGAAATAGAGGAAACTCAATCAACAGAAGTAGATGTTTTGTCAGAAAATGCTCCACCGAGTCTTAAGTTATTACAAATATAGCCATACGCCATCTCTAAAGAGTGGTTATTCTAAAAAAGAGTAAGTCATTTATTTTTAATCCAAATTCTGAATTTAATTTAGTTGTTTGGAAATATGAATTTGAATTTGCAACCTGATTTTTTAAAACTCTTCCAGCACCATGGATGAGTTACCATTGTTTAGGTGCTGATGGGTTATGGGAGCTACCAACAATAGTCTTCCCGGTTTATTGTGTGCAAATGCATTTATGATGTGACCATATCAACCTTTCAGAGTTGGGCTTTCCATTGGTGTTTTTTTTTTTAAAACTTGCTCCCACCTATGAATACGTCAGGAGTGTGAAGAAATAAGGTGAGTAATTAATTGTAAACCTATATTTTTTTAGGAAAAAGGTCAGTAGAAATTGGGCGTTACATTATTTAGAAATAAAATTAAAGTTTAAAATTAGAAGAAGGAGGGTAGGAGCATGCTTGTGTGGAGCATAAACATCAGCATGGACCAGTTGGGCCGAATGGCCTGTTTCCCTGCTGTACATTCTTTGTAATTCTATATAACTCTATGTAAAATATAAATGCTACATATGAATGGTAAGGCTTCAGTCAAGGACTTCATCCATTCAGTTAATTTATTTTTTTGATAGATATTTCATCATCCCTGGTGCAAGGATCAAGGATGTCTCGGAGCGGCTACAGAACATTTTGGAGGGGGAGGGCGAACAGCCAGCTGTCGTGGTGCACATAGGCACCAACGATATAGGTAAAAAAGGGGATGAGGTCCTAAAAGCAGAATATAGGGAGTTAGGAGGTAAATTAAAAAATAGGACCTCAAAGGTAGTAATCTCAGGATTGCTGCCAGTGCCACGTGCTAGTCAGAGTAGAAATAGGAGGATATTTCAAATGAATACGTGGCTAGAGGAATGGTGCAAGGGGGAGGGATTCAAATTCCTGGGACACTGGAAACGGTTCTGGGGGAGGTGGGACCAGTACAAACCGGACGGTCTGCACCTGGGCAGGGCCGGGACCGCTGTCCTAGGAGGAGTGTTTGCTAGTGCTGTTGGGGAGGGTTTAAACTAAAGTGGCAGGGGGTTGGGAACCTGAGCAGGGAGAGAGAGGAAAGCGTAACAGGAAGGGACAGAAGGTATGGAGTAATAGGTAAAGTGTTAAAAAAGGAAAAAGCAGGAACTAAGCGTCACAAAACAGATTTGAAAGTTCTTTATCTGAATGCACGTAGCATTCGTAATAAAATGGACGAGTTAACGGCACAAATAACTACGTATGGGTATGATCTTGTGGCCATTACAGAAACATGGCTGCAGGGTGACAACGACTGGGAATTAAATATGCCAGGGTATTTAACAATCAGGAAGGACAGGCAGGAAGGAAGGGGAGGTGGGGTGGCTATGTTAATAAAGGAAGGAATCACTGTAATACAGAGAAATGATATTGGGACAAAGCATCAAGATAATGAAACAGTTTGGGTGGAGATAAGGAATAATAAGGGAAAAAAAACATTAGTGGGCGTAGTATATAGGCCTCCTAATAGTTGCAACTCTGCTGGAAGAAGTATTAATCAGGAGATAGTCGGGGCATGTAATAAGGGAACAGCCATAATTATGGGGGATTTTAATTATCATATTAACTGGACAAATCAAATTGGGCAGAGCAGCCTTGAGGACGAGTTCATTGAGTGCATCAGGGATGGATTTCTTGAGCAGTATGTAACTGATCCTACAAGGGGGCAGGCAACCTTGGACCTGGTCCTGTGTAATGAGTCAGGATTAATTAATAATGTCCTAGTTAAGGATCCCCTTGGAACGAGCGACCACAACATGGTTGAATTCCATATCCAATTAGAGGGTGAGAAGGTTGATTCTCAAACAAGCGTACTGAGCTTGAATAAAGGAGACTATGATGGTATGAGAGCGGAATTGATTAAAGTGGACTGGGAAAATAGATTAAAGGGTAAGACGGTACATGAGCAGTGGTGTTCATTTAGGGAGTTATTTTACAACTTTCAAAATAAATATATTCCACTGAGGAAAAAAGGGTGTAAAAGAAATGACAGCCATCCATGGCTAAGTAAAGAAATCAAGGATAGTATCCGACTAAAAACAAGGACATATAAGGTAGCCAAACTTAGTGGGAGGATAGAAGATTGGGAATTCTTCAAAAGACAGCAAAAAGTAACTAAAGGATTGATTAAGAAAGGGAAGTTAGATTATGAAAAGAAATTAGCAAAAAATATAAAAACAGATAGCAAGAGTTTCTATAGTTATATAAAAAGAAAAAGGGTGGCTAAGGCAAACATAGGTCCCTTAGAGGATGAGACCGGGAAATTAATGGTGGGAAACATGGAGATGGCAAAAATGCTGAACAAATATTTTGTTTCAGTCTTTACAGTAGAGGACACTAAGAATATCCCAACACTGGACAAACAGGGGACTCTCGGGGGGGAGGAGCTAAATACGATTAAAATCACTCAAGAGATGGTACTCAGTAAAATAATGGGACTCAAGGCGGATAAATCCCCTGGACCTGATGGCTTCCATCCTAGGGTCTTGAGGGAAGTGGCAGTAGGGATTGTGGATGCTTTGGTGATAGTTTTCCAAAATTCCCTGGACTCAGGAGAGGTCCCGGCAGATTGGAAAACTGCTAATGTAACACCGTTATTTAAAAAGGGTAGTAGGCAGAAGGCTGGAAATTATAGGCCAGTTAGCTTAACATCTGTGGTGGGTAAAATTTTGGAGTCTATTATTAAGGAGACAGTAACGGAACATTTAGATAAGCATAATTTAATAGGACAAAGTCAGCATGGCTTTATGAAGGGGAAGTCATGTCTGACAAATTTGCTTGAGTTCTTCGAGGATATAACGTATAGGGTGGATAAAGGGGAACCAGTGGACGGTAGTGTATTTAGACTTCCAGAAGGCATTCGACAAGGTGCCACATAAAAGATTATTACTTAAGATAAAAAATCACGGGATTGGGGGTAATATTCTGGCATGGGTGGAGGATTGGTTATCAAACAGGAAGCAGAGAGTTGGGATAAATGGTTCATTTTCGGACTGGCAACCAGTAACCAGTGGTGTTCCACAGGGGTCGGTGCTGGGTCCCCAACTCTTTACAATCTATATTAACGATTTGGAGGAGGGGACCGAGTGCAACATATCAAAATTTGCAGATGATACAAAGATGGGAGGGAAAGTAGAGAGTGAGGAGGACATAAAAAACCTGCAAGGGGATATAGACAGGCTGGGTGAGTGGGCGGAGATTTGGCAGATGCAATATAATATTGGAAAATGTGAGGTTATGCACTTTGGCAGGAAAAATCAGAGAGCAAGTTATTTTCTTAATGGCGAGAGACTGGAAAGTACTGCAGTACAAAGGGATCTGGGGGTCCTAGTGCAAGAAAATCAAAAAGTTGGTATGCAGGTGCAGCAGGTGATCAAGAAAGCCAACGGAATGTTGGCTTTTATTGCTAGGGGGATAGAATATAAAAACAAGGAGGTATTGCTGCAGTTATATAAGGTATTGGTGAGACCGCACCTGGAATACTGCATACAGTTTTGGTCTCCATACTTAAGAAAAGACATACTTGCTCTCGAGGCAGTACAAAGAAGGTTCACTCGGTTAATCCCGGGGATGAGGGGGCGGACATATGAGGAGAGGTTGAGTAGATTGGGACTCTACTCATTGGAGTTCAGAAGAATGAGAGGCGATCTTATTGAGACATATAAGATTGTGAAGGGTCTTGATCGGGTGGATGCAGTAAGGATGTTCCCAAAGATTGGTGAAACTAGAACTAGGGGGCATAATCTTAGAATAAGGGGCTGCTCCTTCAAAACTGAGATGAGGAGAAACTTCTTCACTCAGAGGGTGGTAGGTCTGTGGAATTTGCTGCCCCAGGAAGCTGTGGAAGCTACATCATTAGATAAATTTAAAACAGAAATAGACAGTTTCCTAGAAGTAAAGGGAATTAGGGGTTATGGGGAGCGGGCAGGAAATTGGACATGAAGCTGAGTTCGGATCGGTCAATGCCCTGTGGGTGGCGGAGAGGGCCCAGGGGCTATGTGGCCGGGTCCTGCTCCGACTTCTTGTGTTCTTTAGATTTGTGGTTGGGATCAGATCAGCCATGATCTTATTGAATGGCGGAGCAGGCTCGAGGGGCCGATTGGCCTACTCCTGCTCCAATTTCTTATGTTCTTATGTTCTTATTTTGTTGTGTTTCCACCCTCATATTACACCCTTCTTGTTACTGATCCCATTATTATCTGTATGATTCTGTATTTTTAAAAGGAAACAACATTAAACAAAATATTTTTTAAAAAACGAAAAAGGTGCAGGTGCTGGAAATCTGAAACAAAAATGGAAAACGCTGCAAACTCACATTAGATCAATCGGCATCTGTGGAGAGGACAGACAAAGAGTTTCGGGTATGGGCCCTTCCTCAGAACTGGAAGACATTACAGATGAACAGCATTTTAAAAGGAACCCCTTTTCTCTTCTTCTGTTCCATTTTAAATGCTGTTCATCTGTAATGTCTTTCAGTTCTGAGGAAAGCTCCATACCCAAAACATTTTGTCTGTTCTCCTCACAGATTCTGCCTGACCCCGCTGCGTGCTTCCAGCATGTTCTGTTTTCGTTTCAAATTTCCAGCATCTGCAGTTTTTTTTTGTTGTTGAAATCAAGGCCATCTGGTAACATCCACTTGTACAGAAAGAGAAAAAAAAATGGTAACATGCTTGAAAACAGTAAAGGCAGCAACAAGAGCTGAAATGTCTACATGTGAGGATTTACACAAAAAGTTGTCTGTCTCGGGGCTTGACTTTCACAGGTTCCAAATCTGCTATATACAATAATCCTCTTATTCAGATTGGCAGATATCTTAGTACCCAAAGTCTGGATGCATAATGAAATTAAAGTCGCAAGTGATTTGTATTATAAGTATATATTTTTTGAGCACTTATAACTTTGCTTCAGTGTAATAGAAATTTTCTGACTTTTGATGAAATCAGTGAATGAATGTTAATGCATTGGTAAGATATTTCACCGTCTGTTATTTTAATGCAGGTTTTAACCCATTTATTTTAAACTAGTGAACATCTCTTCTAAAACAATTGTCATATGAACACGTTAAGCGTTTTCCCACTGATATCATTAAAATTAAGTTTTGGGTTTTTTATGAATCGTTGTAGGAGTGGGTAATGCAATGTGCTGTGAGGTGTTCACTTGACGTTGTACATTGAACTCGCTGACCTCCCTCTTGAGCACCTACAGGAACATAACTTCATATTTTACACTGCTAGCTGTAACATATTCCTTGAAACAGAGCTTCACAAGGCCAGTCATTGGAAAGTGATAGGCTAAAATTCTGCAATGTCTGCCTGTGTGTGAGAGAGTGAATGAATAAAGAGATAAAAAATATGGAGGTAAAGAATGAATGGCCATGAGCTTGTGGGAAACCATCAACCTCCTCCTCCCCGCCCCTCCCCCCAATTATATTACACCCAATCTCAGAATCTTCCCGGTCTTCCCCTCATAAGGAGTCATGGGTTTCAGGTTTGGTGAACCCCCCCCCGACCCTTGTCTGCATGCCCTGCCTTCCTTATCTGCCTTCACCTCCAAGGAAAGATAAAAGGGACTGTTACAAATTCAGTACCTGCCACAGATACCTTCTTTGGTTCAGTGTCACCAGTCGCTCCCATAAATGAACCCCATGTTACTTATGTTCTGGAGCTTACTCACACTGCCCAATATCTACTTATACAATAGTGTAGCCTGTGAGATGTAATTCTGCATCCTCCTTTATATACAAACTGGATACCATAAACTTGCACATGCCCCCACGTGCACATTTCCAATCTTTCAATAGGTGGAACTGATAAGACAAGATCAATAACAAATTAAAAAGATGGTTTATTTTGCATAATACGTGTGACTGAATAAAAGTTGCAATTCCAGATTTTTAAAATCTTTTCCTACAATGCCTCCCAAAGCAACAAAAACATGCCATGCCATCCCAAATAGTGGATAGAATATTTCTTTTTTGTTTTATTTCCTTTTGGACCAGCTTCGAGCTGAGCAAACTAACCTGTTATATCTTAATTCCCAGCTCAGACCAAAACTGGCCTTCTCACAGCCTTTGTTAGACCTGACTGACTCTGACATGAATTTTTTTCTCCTTTATGTTAATTCTGACCCATGGAAATGGAATCTCACCAGACTACTCTGTGAACTATCCCGGCTGAGTTCAAGTCATCTCAACCAGGATATATGTTCTATCCAGGATATATAATTATTTTTTAAAAATTAATACAGAATTGGATAAATACTTGAAAAGAAAAAAAAACTGCAGGGCTAAGGGGAAAGAGCAGGGGAGTGGGGCTAATTTAATAGCTCTTTCAAAGAGCTGGCATAGGTACAATTGGCTGAATAGCCTTCTTTTGTGCGGTATGATTCTATGTGAACAATTCCTGAAATATCCAAACTAACTTTCATTGTCTGAAGTACACTGGTTCAGACCTCCCAGCTGAATCTTAATCCACATCTTCTAGCCTTGCTGTCCTATGAATTTAACTCATTAAGAGCTAACTCAATAGTACTCAATTTTAACTCAATAGTAACATTTTTAACATATGGTACACCAAGATCCCCCCATGGTAGCATAGTCAGAACGGTGTGTGTCACTGAAGTGACCAGCCAAACAACTGCCTGCTGGGAGTGCGAGAGCATGGAGCATTCAGAACCCTTATGCTGGCAGTTTACATGGTGCTTATTGCTTGCCACACTTAATGGGCCACAGGGTTAACAAATTGATTTGGCAACATTACACAGTACCCAGGAACAACATGAGTGTGACTGTTTATTTAGAAAGATAAACAGTTGGCAAAGTCCAGTGCATTCACCCTCTGAGGTGAATGAAGTCCAATGACGATGCATCGAAAGCCAACATTGTAAAATGAAGCAACCTTCCTTAGCCCAACATATTTCTTCCTTACATAGAAACATAGAAAATAGGAGCAGAAGTAGGCCATTTGGCCCTTCGGGTCTGCTCCACCATTCAAAATGATCATGGCTGATCGTCTAACTCAGTACCCTGTTCCTGCTTTTTTCCCATATCCCTTGATCCCTTTAGCATTAAGAAATATATCTGTCTCCTTCTTGAATACATCTAATGTGAGGTTATCCACTTTGGTTGTAAAAACAGAAAGGCAGATTATTATCTGAATGGTGATAGATTGGGAAAAGGGGAGGTGCAACGAGACCTGGGTGTCCTTGTACACCAGTCGCTGAAAGCGAGCATTCAGGTGCAGCAAGCAGTTAGGAAGGCGAATGGTATGTTGGCCTTCATTGCAAGAGGATTTGAGTACAGGAGCAGGGATGTCTTACTGCAGTTATACAGGGCCTTGGTGAGACCACATCTGGAGCATTGTGTGCCTTCTGTGGTAGAGAATTCCACAGGTTCTCCACCTTCTGAGTGAAGAAATTTCTCCTCATCTCGGTTCTAAATGGCATACCCCGTATTCTGAGACTGTGACCCCTGGTTCTGGACTCCCCAGCCATCGGGAACATCCTCCCTGCATCTAGTCTGTCTAGTCCTGTTAGAATTTTATATGTTTCGATGAGATCACCTCTCATTCTTCTAAACTCGAGTGAATATAGGCCTAGTCGACCCAATCTCTTCTCATATGTCAGTCCTCCCATCCCAGGAATCAGTCTGGTAAACCTTCATTGCACTCCCTCCATGGCAAGGACATCCTTCCTCAGATTAGGAGACCAAAACTGCACACAATACTCCAGATGTGGTCTCACCAAGGCCCTGCACAACTGCAGTAAGACATTCCTGCTCCTGTACTCAAATCCTCTTGCAATGAAGGCCAACATACCATTCGCCTTCCTAACTGCTTGCTGCACCTGAACGCTCGCTTTCAGCGACTGGTGTACAAGGACAGCCAGGTCTCGTTGCACCTGCCCTTTTCCCAATCTATCACCATTCAGATAATAATCTGCCTTTCCATTTTTACAAACAAAGTGGATAACCTCACATTTATCCATGTTATAATGCATCTGCCATGTTCTTGCCCACTCACCTAAATTGTCTAAATCATTGGAGCCTCTTTGCATCCTCCTCACAGCTCACATTCCACCCCAGCTTTGTGTCGTCTGCAAACCTGGTTCCCTCATCCAAATCATTGATATATATTGTGAATAGCTGGGGCCCAATCACTGATCCCTGCGGTACCCCACTAGTCACTGCCTGCCACCCGGAAAAAGACCTGTTTATTCCTACTCTCTGCTTCCTGTCTGTCAACCAATTCTCAATCCATGCCAGTATATTCCCCCCAATCCCATGTGCTTTAATTTAGCACACTAACCTCTTGTGTGGGACCTTATCAAAAGCCTTCTGAAAATCCAAATACACCACATCCACTGGTTCTCCCCTATCTATTCTACTAGTTACATCCTCAAAAAATTTTCCAAATTTTCCAAAATTCTCTGGACTCGGCAAAGGTCCTGGCAGATTGGAAAACTGCTAATGTAACACCCTTATTTAAAAAGGGTAGCAGGCAGAAGGCTGGAAATTATAGATCAGTTAGCCTAACATCTGTGGTGGGTAAAATTTTGGAGTCTATTATTAAGGAGACAGTAGCGGAACATTTGGATAAACATAATTTAATAGGACAAAGTCAGCATGGCTTTACGAAGGGGAAGTCATGTCTGACAAATTTGCTTGAGTTCTTTGAGGACATAACGTACAGGGTGGATAAAGGGGAACCAGTGGACGTAGTGTATTTAGACTTCCAGAAGGCATTCGACAAGGTGCCACATAAAAGATTATTGCTCAAGATAAAGAATCACTGGATTGGGGGTAATATTCTGGCATGGGTGGAGGATTGGTTATCTAACAGGAAGCAGAGAGTTGGGATAAATGGTTCATTCTCGGACTGGCAACCAGTGGCCAGTGGTGTTCCGCAGGGGTCAGTGCTGGGTCCCCAACTCTTTACAATCTATATTAACGATTTGGAGGAGGGGACCGAGTGTAACATATCAAAGTTTGCAGATGATACAAAGATGGGAGGGAAAGTGGAGAATGAGGAGGACATAAAAAACCTACAAGGGGATATAGACAGGCTGGGTGAGTGGGCAGAGATTTGGCAGATGCAATACAATATTGGAAAATGTGAGGTTATGCACTTTGGCAGGAAAAATCAGAGAGCAAGTTATTATCTTAATGGTGAGAAACTGGAAAGTACTGCAGTACAAAGGGATCTGGGGGTCCCAGTGCAAGAAAATCAAAAAGTTAGTATGCAGGTGCAGCAGGTGATCAAGAAGGCCAACGGAATGTTGGCTTTTATTGCTAGGGGGATAGAATATAAAAACAGGGAGGTATTGCTGCAGTTATATAGGTATTGGTGAGACCGCACCTGGAATACTGCATACAGTTTTGGTCTCCATACTTGAGAAAAGACATACTTGCTCTCGAGGCAGTACAAAGAAGGTTCACTCGGTTAATCCCGGGGATGAGGGGGTGGACATATGAGGAGAGGTTGAGTAGATTGGGACTCTACTCATTGGAGTTCAGAAGAATGAGAGGCGATCTTATTGAAACATATAAGATTGTGAAGGGGCTTGATCGGGTGGATGCGGTAAGGATGTTCCCAAGGATGGGTGAAACTAGAACTAGGGGGCATAATCTTAGAATAAGGGGCTGCTCTTTCAAAACTGAGATGAGGAGAAACTTCTTCACTCAGAGGGTAGTAGGTCTGTGGAATTTGATGCCCCAGGAAGCTGTGGAAGCTACATCATTAAATAAATTTAAAACAGAAATAGACAGTTTCCTAGAAGTAAAGGGAATTAGGGGTTACGGGGAGCGGGCAGGAAATTGGACATGAATTTAGATTTGAGGTTAGGATCAGATCAGCCATGATCTTATTGAATGGCGGAGCAGGCTCGAGGGGCTGATTGGCCTACTCCTGCTCCTATTTCTTATGTTCTTATGTAACTCCAGTAGATTTGTTAAGCATGATTCCCTTTCATAAACCCATGCTGACTTTGTCCAATCCTGTTAATGCCCTCCAAGTGTTCTGTTATCACATCTTTTATAATAGACTCTAGAATTTTCCCCATTACTAATGTTAGGCTAACTGGTCTGTAATTCCCTGTTTTTTCTCTCCCTTTTTTAAATAGTGGGGTTACATTTGCCATCCTCCAATCTGTAGGAACTGTTCCAGAGTCTATAGAATTTTGGAAGATGATCACCAATGCATCCACTATTTCCAGGGCCACTTCCTTTAGTACTCTGGGATGTAGATTATCAGGCCCTGGGGATTTGTCAGCCTTTAGCCCCATTAATTTCCCTAGCACTTTTTTACTAATACTGGTTTCCTTCAGTTCCTCCCTCTCACTAGACCCTTGGTTGCCTAACATTCCTGGGAGGTTATTTGTGTCCTCCTTTGTGAAGACAGAACCAAAGTATGTGTTTAATTGTTCTGCCATTTCTTTGTTCCCCATTATAATTTCCCCCATTTGTGACTGTAAGGGACCTATGTTTATCTTCACTAATCTTTTTCTCTTGACATATTTATAGAAGCTTCTACAGTCAGTTTTTATGTTCCCTGCTAGTTTACTCTCATACTCTATTTTCCCCCTCTTAATCAAGCTCTTTGTCTTCCTTTGATGAATTCTGAACTGCTCCCAATCATCAGGCTTGCTGCTTTTTCTGGCAATTTTATATGTCTCTGCTTTGGATCTAATACTATCCCTAATTTCTTTTGTAAGCCACGGTTGAGCCACCTTTCCTGTTTTATTTTTGCGCCAGACAGGAATGAATAATTGTTGTAATTCCTGCACACATTCTTTAAATATTAGCCATTGCCTATTCACCATCATCCCTTTTAGTAAAGTTCCCCAATCTATCATAGCCAAATCGCACCTGCTCCTATGTTTGGGTCCAGATGATAGAGTATTCAATCGCTCTGTCATCTCCATCTAGTGCTGTGCTAAATGGATGGACATCCCCTCCAAAAACAGCCACACTGTTCTGTGGGACCTCCAAAGTTGTGTCATTAAATGGGGCAGTTCTCACCTTTCATCTGCCTCTAATAATTTTCCTCCTTAGTTGAAGGATATCTTTTAAGAGTGACCCCCAACCCCGTGGCACTCCCAGTGTGTCATATATTGTGCACCAACAGCACCTATGATTTATTATAATGAACTGATCTTGCATTAGAGTGCAAGGTTAGCAGAGAGCGCCACAGTGCCCAAAGAGCACGCACAACAGTATCTGCCAAGGTGAAACTGCTTCACATCAATTCAAACTGTATAGCATAATTGGCCTATAGAGTACCTTGATTGTATAGATCACAGTGCCATTTGTTTGGTCTTAATACTTGAGAAGTTGAATGGAAGCAAATAATTGAGTTACAAATCTAATAGAACATCACCCTGTTGTTCATGTGTGCTGGGAATTTCCTCTGAGTTTCTCCTGATCAACTGCTGTGAATTTAATGGATCAGCAGAAACCCCAGATAGACACATAAATGGGGTTTCCGCTGATTCTCTGCCGAAGTGATGGTGACTGATCAGGAGAAGCCCCAAGGAAATTTCTGGTGACGGCATTTTCTTATAAGATTGCTTAGTGCAAGATCCGGGACATCAATATCAATCTAAGTACATTGTAACGCATGGCCATATGTTGCTGAATTGTCTACACATTTAGAAAAATATCTGTTCTACAATATGTTTGACACCATTCCATTATAATTCTTCTGCTTTTCATAACAACTGTCAGTAAAATATATTTTTACCTTTGGGAGCCTGTACTTTTCTCTTAAATGAACCCTGAGAGTTGCTCTTTCTGCTTTCTTCTGTACAAATAAGTTATCTCGTTCCATTCTGAAACCAGGAAGAAATATATAGTTTCAATAGTAGAACAAAAAAACCCATTATGGTCAGTTTTTTGTTGGTTTTGGTTGCACAATTTTTTGGCATTAGAATTGTTTTAAAAGTCTAAACAGTAACCATTATATTGTCTTCATTTGTGGTTATTTCTCAATGCACATCCTTCTTCCCCTCTCTCTCCGCACAGTTCATTGCCAGATTTGAAGAAAGTGACCTTTTGGGTCGGGTGGAAGCTCAGGTCAAAGTGCAAGAGAGCACCATTACTAACTGCTGACTGTGAGAAATGTATATTTTGTTAGGTGTAATGGAAAAGTAGCAGTCAGTCATGATGCATCTGCAATAATGATTTTTCCAAGTTTCTGAAGCCACTAGACTCCTATAAATTTTGAGGTCTGAGAATCCAGCCGGGAAGGGTGTAATTCCTGGTGAAAATGTGGCAGCGGCAGCAGCAAAAAAAGCTAATTTAATGATGATGCCCTGCTAATTTTAGGAAGAACAATAATGGAGTGAAGCAAGTACATTTTTAATGAGGGAAACCAGCTTCCCGGCATGCACTAAACAGGAAGTAGATTACAGACAGCACCGATGCTGTTGCTACGACTCAGAGGACCTGTTGGGACGTTTGAAAGAAGGTACACAAGAATAGTATAAAGGTAAAACATGAAAGAAAACAAAGAACTTGCATTTACATAGCACCTTTCATGACCTCAGAATGTCCCAAAGTGCTTTCCAACCAATTAAATATTTGTGAAGTGCAGTCACTTTTGCATTATCCAGCAGCCATTTTGCACACAGCAAGGTCCCACAAACCATAATGAGATATATAAACAGATAATTTATTTTAGTGATGTTGGTTGAGGAATAAATGCTGGCCAAGTCACTAAGGGAACTCCCCTGCTCTTCTTCAAATAGTGCTGTAGGATCTTTTACATTCACCTGAGCGGGCAGGCAGGGCTTCAGTTTAATATCTGATTCAAAAGATGGCACCTCCCACAGTGCAGTATTGAGAGCAATCTCAGCCTAGACTGTGTGCTTCAACCTACAACCTTCTAACTCAGAGGCAAGATTGCTTCCGTTGAGCTATGGCTGACACCTAAGAATATTGCTGCAAAGAAGCAGCACAGGGCTTTCATGGACATGAGAGAAAGTTGTAGTTGTAAAGATATATGCAAAAAAGAGCTGTGTTGATATAAAATATTAGCATTGACACAACATGTACGGTATTATAAATAAAAATAGTGGAGCTATTCAAATTACATTGTACATGCAATGATGGGAGAGTGAGTGTGCCACAGGAAGGCATATCCATGGGCCAAATCACCACAGGGAAAACATTGTCTTCTATTTGTAATGAAATCATTAGTATAAAGAAAGTGCTTATGCTTTCATTACAGAGACTAGAGAATTTTTTTTCCTGTGTTTCAATCATAACTGCTCTTATGTTCAAAATTTGCACATAATGGATGGGCAGCCCAGATCTAAAGGAACTCACACCACATGAAGAAGCTTTGGTGCATTTGTTTGTGTAGGAGAGTTTAGAAGGCATTAAGCCCTAGTCATAAATGCAGTATTAAACAAAATGATTTGCACAATATTACATGCACTAAAGGGGAAGTTTTACCAGGCCATTCCCACCAGCAGGGCTCTGTATATTGCAGTCATAACTCACAAAATTAGGCTCACAATCTCACATGCCCAATTTGTTGCATCTGACGTGTGATTTGGAGTCAAATAATGAGACCATGTCATCAGCATGAGGGCTAAATGTGCACAGGATGCTCCTGAATTTACCATATGCATGACTAAGCTCTCTGCCCAATACATTTCTTTTCTCTTTTCAGTTGCTGACAGTCCTGCTGTATATTTCAAAGATTTTCTATTCTTATTTCAGATAATTGTTTTTTTCTTAAGTGATTAAGATAATCGCTTAATTGCATTACCAAAGCTTGAAAGAATTTACATTTCTTTTGAGCCATGTTATATGTTTTTCATCCTGGCAGGTTTGAAAAATTGCTGGCCTGTCCCGTGAGTTGACATATATGTTTCTGTTATGAAAAAAGCAATAAAGACCACCCTCACAAATAACTTTTTGACAGGCTACAAGATTTTAGATATAAAAAGCAGTATGATTGGGATTACGGGCATAGGTCAATGCAATGTTTTTTGGATATATTGGGTTTCTTACACTTTTACCAAAGCTAATCAGAACAAGAAGCATTCGAGGCAAGTGTAATAATCAACAGTAATAGTCACCTTCTGCAGGTTTGACTTCATAAAATGGATGGTTAGCAACTTAACAAGTGGCACAGTAGCATTACTGCATCTGTGTTCTGACAGGCTGTTCAGCTGAGCATTAGTTGTGACACATCAGGTCGCACAGAAAACGTGGAATAAAGCAGTGTATTGCTGCGATCGCCCTCAAAAAGAATATCTTAGCCATCAGTATATCCATTTTCCAGGCACTAAAAGCAATTTCAGTCACATGCTGTTTTTGTGCTGCTAAACCCATCGGAGGAAAGCAATTGATAGAATAAAATAGTGTAGGTTGGTAGTTAGATTGACATCCTGTAGACCTGTTTGAGAAACAAACCTTATTGAGCTGAATAATAAGCTGAGCTGAACTGACACAGGACTGTTCCCAGCACAAATGCCAAACATTGGTTCTTGGAGTGATAGAAGACCCCTGTCACCCCTGCTCTTCAAATAGTAGCCACATGGTTCTATGACACTCCATAAAAGGCAAAGGAACAGAAAAAAGGGAAAATAAGAAATGTAACCCTTCCCCAAAGAGTCCAAGGCAATCATTCAATTGCCAGTTGGAAATAATGGGCACCTCTGATTTTTTTTTTATTCGTTCATGGGATGTGGGCGTCACTAGCAAAGCCAGCATTCATTGCCCATTCCTAATTGCCCTTGAGGAGGTGGTGGTGAGCCACCTTCTTGAACCACTGCAGTCCGTGTGGTGAAGGTTCTCCCACAGTGCTGTTCGGTAGGGAGTTCAGGATTTTGACCCAGCGACGATGAAGGGACAGAGATATATTTCCAAGTCGGGATGGTGTGTGACTTGGAGGGGAATGTGCAGGTGGTGTTGTTTCCTGCTGTGGGTGATAAAATGACTAAGAAAATAATAGAAACAAAAGAACGAAAACTTCAAAAATAAGACATTTTCATGAAAAATTCTGCAAAGGTTTTAAAAGAATGTGAACAGCTGTTGAATTTTACTTAATCTATTTGAATTACGCTTTTTAAAATAAGCATTCGTCATACACCATTAATGCTAAAAGCTTAAAAATTCAAGGCTATTTCCTGTTTGTCAAATGAACAACTTGATCTTTCATTAAGTCAGGTTTAGTTCCAATCAAGGACTTAATTTGAATCCATTTTGATTTGGCAACAAAGACAAAAATGCTACTCAACTAACTATGAATATGGTTCAAATCAGTTAATGTGGAATTGCAGTATAATGCCTGTGACTTTAAAAAGGCATAATATAGGAAGCACTGAAACTCAAGGAGAAACGAAACAACACAATAAAACATGTAGCCTGAAATAACTTTTCAGCTTTCAAATTACTCACATCTTATTTCTGATTGCAGAGAACTCTAAACCTTATTACTTTATGAATGAACTCACAATTGCCATGTTGTTTCAAGGAATAGTACTGCAATTTGTAAAGAATTAGCACGTGCTGCTAATAATACCATCTGGCCATCCTACCAAAATTGGGATTTCCAAGTAAGGTCTGACATGACCCATCCAATGGAATATATTCTAGATGTTGGCCACTCTTAAGGATATGTTTTGAAACTTAAGGGAACCAAGAAGCCAGGACTGATACTGAAAGTATCCCTTATGAGCTCGACCCACAGATGTCTGACAGCTGGCAAAGGATTCTCTTGCATAATCTCTTCTTTAATCAGGGTCTCAGCTGCCTGCTGACCCTACTAGCCCTGGTCATCATCTTCATCCTCTTTTGGGGTATTAATCAGCAGTCTTTTGCAGATGCAAAATTGTGTAGCATACTATAAACCGCATCAATGTGAGAGATGCTGGCCAGATTGTACTGCAGCACTGTCCCACCTCCATCAAGGCATCTCAAGCATGCCATCACAATCCTTATGGACTGGCTGGGTAGCACCAGGAGCCTTGATCTATTTGTGTTTTATGGGGTCCATGGGATCTGAACCAGTATCATGAGCCACAGCTGCAGAAGGTCACTTTGATGTATCAATCATCCAGGAAATATGAAGTAATACATTTTGGATGTACCCTAGATGATAAGATTTTAAATGGAGTAGAGGACTTTGGTGTGCAGATACACATGTCACTAAAGGTGATAGCACAAGTGGATAAGGCAAACTGAATCACTGGTTTTGTATCTAGAGGCATAGAATACAAACGCAAGGAAGCAATGCTGAACTTTTACAAGTCATCAGTTAGGCCATAGTTGGAGTATTTACAGTTTTTGGCATTCCATGATAGAAAGGATATAAATGTGATAGAAAAGGTGCAGCATTGATTTATTAGGACGTTACTAGGAATGAAGGGAGACTTCAGAAGTTTCAGCTTTTTTCACTAAAGCTGAGAAGACTAAGGTGTAACTTAGTAGAGGTCTTCAAAATTATAAATGGTTGTGATAGGACAAGTAAGGATAGACTATTTTCACTGGATAGCAAGATACTATTGAGTAGGCCCAAATTTAAGATGATTGCAAAAATAATCAAAGGGGATGTTAGAAAAAATTTCTTTACACAAGGGTTGGTTAGAAAGTGGAATTATCAGCCACACATTATTGTTGAAGCAGCATTTATAAATTCTTTTTAAATGGGAATTGATTAATTGTTTGAAAACAAGGAATATTAAAGGATATGGGGAAAAAGCAGGAGAGTTGGATTAGACTAGGAGCCTATGCGAAAAACTATCAGCATAGACCTGATGGACTGAATGGCCTAGTCAAGTTTTATGGGTTTTTTGACTATTTATGCACAGAAAGCATTTGGAGTATATGATAGACCCGAATTTGTAGCAGGCCTGTTTCTGTGGTGTTAATATTTTAGAGTTTCCTGCCCCCCTCCCAGGTGTTGGACAGGAGCAGCACACCCAAAGTTTGTTGATCCTGTTCAGTCCATGGGTATTTTGATTTCCTGTATTTGGCCTGGGGACATTCCCAGTGTCTAGTACCATCTTTAGGGGATGGAAACTGATGAGCAGCTGTATGTTGAACCTCAGAGATTGGGACCTTCTGGCTGACGATGGAGATCCTGCTCACAGATCCTCCTGTTGCCAGGGCTATTTTTTTGCACAATCCAGCACTGGAGCACCCAGGCAGCGATGAACATAGAAATTAAGGTGGGAAGCCAACAATGCCCCTCCAGCCTCATTTAAATAGTTTGGTCAGGCCTGATTGACTGGCTTTCTGCCCGTTTCCTGAGCTTTGCATTTGGGAACCTGGGCATTTCTTGAGGGCAAGGAAAATTGGACCATTTATGTTTCTGTAAATTGTTCATAGTTTTTTCTTGTCATACACACCCAACTGGTTCAGGAATTTCCTTTATGGAAGGAAACCTGCCATCCTTACTTGGTCTGGCCTATATGCAACTCCAGTCCCATACCAACATGGTTGACTTTTAGCTGCCCTCTGAAGTGGCCTAGCAAGTGACTCAGTTGTATCAAAACCTCTGAGGTTCAAGAAGAAGGTTTACCACCACCTTATCAGGGCAACTAAGGATGGGCCTTGCCAGTGATGCCCACATCCTGAGAATGAATTTTAAAAAATTGTCAGCTACCACTTCTTACCTTTGCCTGCTCCACCCTTACCTCTTCTTTATCTATTGACAATCTTCACCTCACTATCTGGGAGCGAGCCTTTAGCTTAGTGTAGCACTAGTCCTGCATTGCACAGCATGAAAAGCTTTTAATGGGGGTGGGTTTGGATGTGCCCCAAATACAATATCTCATGGTAGAAGTGCACAAGATGAAAGAAGGTATGACAGGGAGATCAGCAGACATCTAAATCATAGTCATGTCATTATACAACTAATCATATTTGCAGGCCTTGGCACACATAACTGCCAATGACTCAGGATATTGCCTCCACAGCCATCAGGTCAGGAGGGAGTCAGTTGCAACATAGGTAGGGCATTGCAACTGGCAGCCAAGATCGCCAATATTTCTGTCACTAGCTCATTCCTGGCTAGCACTGTTGTATCGGCAAATGTGCTGGCCACATTTGTATCAAACAGGTGACTGATGAATTGGTCACCATGACTAGTCCTTTCATTTCCTTTCCCGATCAAGAGCAACAGGAGCATGATATTCTGGCCAAATTTTGGGGAATTGCTGCATTTCATAAAGTACAGGCAGACATGGTGACAGCTATATGGCCATCGGGGTAGCAAGTTCCTGCCCTTCTGCAACTACTCATCCTCACTTGTTGGTGCTCACAGGGTAAGATACTGTCTTGGCCAGGCCCACTGATAGTGTTTGCAGGCTATTGTTCCAGGCTTACAGTGAGGAAAAGTGATTATTATTACTGTGCTGGTTCCAAGAGACACCTTCCAACAGAGATCATATTACTAAGTATCAATTGTGTGGTTGTGCATATGCCTGTGTGGGAGTGAATGAGAAGGGGGCAAGACATAAGGACTGGATGGTACCCAGGCTGTAGCTTGGAGGATACATCCAGCTTCTCCTTTTCTTCCTCCCTCAATACTTTTATAGAAAGAAAGAACCTGCATTTATAAAGTCCCTTTCATGACCTCAGGATATCCCAAAGCACTTTACTGCCAATTAAGCAATGAAATAATGACCACATCATTTGTTTTATTGATGTTGGTTGAACAACAACAACTTGCACCCACTGCCAGGGGTTCTTAAGCAGTGGAAGAGAGGAGAATAGGGACAAAGGGCAATGGATAGCCAAGGATAGAGTTGCAGAGGAGAGGAGTTCAATAAGGAGCTGTTAGCTCAGGAGTTATCTTGAATTTTTCCTTGAATATTGAAGGATAAATATTGGCTAGGACAGTGGGAGAATTCCTCTGCTCTATTTCGAATAGTGCCATGAGATCTTTCACATCCACCTGTGAGGGCAGACAGACCTTGGTTTAATGTCGCATGCAAAGGTGGCACCTCCAACAGTACAGCACCCTCTTAGTACTGCACTGAAGTGTCAGCCTAGATTATTTGCTCAAGTCTCTGGAGTGGATTTGAACCCATGACCTTCTGCAACCATTGAGGTAAAGGCTGACACCTTATAGACAAGGTTGTCCAACAGAGTCAAAGGCTGATCATTTCTGAGCTGTCTGCCAGTTTGGGCCTGTTTCCTTGTACTGCTATGTTCCATTCCTGGCACAGGGCCTCCCTAACAAGGACTCAGGTCAGAAAATTGGGTACGATGATGTTGCTCTATTGCCACTACTATCATTGGCACTAGCAGGGCTCCACACCAGAAGCAGAGCCTCACAAAATTATCCTCTCGATGTCATCTTGTGCAAGCAGAGAAGTAGTCTTGACATGCAATTTGAAGGAGCGCATGCACAGACAGGTGCTGAAGCTGTGGTCCTTTGTGGGTGTCATTAAGTGACCACTTCATACAACTTGGTTGTGTTACAGTGCTTTTTCATATGAAGCCATTTGAAGATGTTAGTGTGTCCTGCCTTTCAATTCTAAGTTACAGTTCCGATGTGTGCCTTATGGGTATACATGTTTAGCAATGAATGAGCTGTAACATTGTGTGAACACTAAAGAGCTGAGTTTTAATAATAGTTAAACAAGAAATAAGTTTACTTTAGCAGAACAAGTGATTTTTGTCAGAGTAGAACAGAGATTAGAAACAAAATGGGCAATGTGGACACAAATGAAATTTTAAAAATAGCAAAGATCAAGTTAGAATTTGCAAGTAGATCAGAAGAGCATGACAGAAGGTGTATTAAAGAGATTATTCAGAGTGAGATTGATATTGCAGCAAAATCATATATACTCAAAAAATAAATTAACAATGTTGAGTCAATTGTAAACCTATCAGACGATATAGGATGATTAAATCAGAAAGCTATGGTGTCTAGCAATGTACCTGTGCCCAAACATATACTACTTGAAGCAACAGCCAAAAACGAGTGCATAACCTAGCATGTCAATGGGCAGGCAATCTCAAAACCAAGCAAACAGTGAAGGATTTTTACTTGCCCCACTCCTGACTCAAATTGCAGTGCCTTGCATTTTCCACTTATACCTAAAGTAATCAAAGTTTCTTGATCTTCATCTAGCTCGACAGTTTAAAGAAATGTAAGTTCAAGAGTTCACGTTTGCCTCAGAATAAACTTTCTGTTAGCAAATTACACCAGAAAATATGGAAATTATTTAGTTGCTCATCATAGAATCATAGAATGGTTACAGCACAGAAGTAGGCCATTTGGCCCATCGAGCCCGTGCCGGCTCTTTGTAAGAACAATCCACTTAGTCCCATTCCTCTGCTCTTTCCCCGTAGCCTTGCAAATGTTTTCCCTTCAAGAATTTATCCAATTCTTCTTTGAAAGTGAATCTGCTTCCACCATCATTTCAGGCAGCGCATTCCAAATTATAACAACTCACTGCGTAAAAAGCTTTTGCTCGTGTCGCCTTTTTGTTTTGCCAATCACCATAAATCTGTGTCCTCTGGTTCTCAACCCTTCCGCCAATGGGAACAGTTTTTCTATATTTACTTTATCTAAACCCTTCATGATTTTGAACACTTCTATTAAATCTCCTCTTAACCTTCTAAGAAGAACAACCTCAGCTTCTCCAGTCTATCCACGAACTGAAGTCCCTCATCCTTGGAACCATTCTAGTAAATCCTTTCTGCACCCTCTCTAAGGCCTTCACATCCTTCCTAAAGTGCCGTGCCCAGAATTGAACACAATACTCCAATTGTGGCTGACACAGTGTTTTATAAAGGTTCAACATAACTTCCTTGCTTTTGTACTCTATGCCTCTATTTATAAAGCCCAGGATCCCGTATGCTTTTTTAACCGCTTCCTCAACCTGTCCTGCCACCTTCAAACATTGTGTACATATACCCCAAGATCTCTCTGTTCCTGCACTTCCTTTAGAATTGTACCATTTAGTTTATATTGCCTCTCCTCATTCTTCCTGCCAAAATGTATCACTTCGCACTTCTCTGCATTAAATTTCATCTGCCACGTGTCCGTCCATTCCACCAGCCTGTCGATGCCCTCTTGAACTCTATTACTATCCTCCTCATTGATTACTATACTTCCAAGTTTTTTGTCATCTGCAAATTTTGAAATTGTACCCTGTACACCCAAGTCCAAGTCATTAATATATATCTAAAAAAGCAATGGTCCCAGTACTGACCCCTGGGGAACACCACTGTGTACATTCCCCCAGTCTGAAAAACAACCGTTCACCACTACTCTCTGTTTCCTGTCACTTAGCCAATTTCATATCCATGCTGCCACTGCCCTTCTTATTCCATTGGCTTCAATTTTGCTGACAAGCCTATTATGTGGCACTTTATCTAATGCCTTTTGGAAGTCCATATACACAACATCAACCGCATTGCCCTCATCAACACTCTCTCTCTGTTACCTCATCAAAAAACTCAATCAAATTAGTTAAACACAACTTGTCTTTAACAAATCCGTGCTCTTTATTAATCCACACTTGTCCAAATGACTATTAGTTTTGTCCCGGATTATCATTTCTAAAATCTTCACCACCACCAAGGTTAAACTGACTGGCCTGTAGTTGTCGGGTTTATCCTTACATTTTTTTTGAGCAAGGGTGTAACATTTGCAATTCGCCATTCCTCTGGCACCATGCCCCATATCTAAGGAGGATTGGAAGATTATGGCCAGCACCTCTGCAATTTCCACCCTTACTTCCCTCAGCAACCTAGGAAGCATCCCCAGACCGGGTGAGTTACCTACTTTATGTACAGCCAGCCTTTCTAGTACCTTCTCTTTATCAATTTTTAGCCCATCCAGTATCTCAACTACCTCCTCTTTTACTGTGACTTTGGCAGCATCTTCTTCCTTGGTAAAGACAGATGCAAAGTTCTCATTTAGTACCTCAGCTATGCCCTCTGCCTCCATGAGTAGACCTCCTTTTGGTCCCTAATCGATCCCACCCCTCCTCTTACTTCCTGTTCATTATTTATATGCCTATACAAGACTTTTGGATTTTTTTTATGTTTGCCGCCAATCTATTCTCATAATCTCTCTTTACCCCTCTTATTTCCTTTTTCACTTCTCCTTTGTACTTTGTATCTTCAGCCTGGTTCTCACTTGTATTATCAACCTGACATCTGTCACACGCCCCCTTTTTCAGCTTCATCTTACTCTATCTCTTTTGCCATCCTCATCATCAAAGCACAGCTGTAATCTGGTGGCTTTACAAAACTTAAATTTATTCACATCTAAGATGAAAACAACAACAACAACAACAACAACAACAACAGCAGCAGCAACAACATGCATTGATATAGTGCCTTTAACGTAGTAAAACATCCCAAGGCGCTTCACAGGAGCAATTTTCAAACAAAATTTGACACCGAGTCAAATAAGGTGCTATTAGGACTGGGTCCAAAAGCTTGGTCAAAGAGGTAGGTTTTATGGAGTGTCTTAAAGGAGGAGAGAGAGGCAGAGAGGTTGAGGGAGGCAATTCCAAAGCTTAGGGCCTCGGCAGCTGAAGGCATGGCCGCCAATGGTGGAGCGATTAAAATTGGGGATGCTCAAGAGGCAACAATTGGAGAAGCGCAGTGATCTCGGAGGATTGTAGGGCTGGAGGAGGTTACAGAGATAGGGAGGGCGAGGAAATGGAGGGATTTGAAAACAAGGATGAAAATTTTAAAATCGAGGCTCTCTCAGACTTGGAGCCAATGTAGGTCAGCAAGTACAAGGGTGATGGGTGAACAGGACTTGGTGCGAGTTAGGATATGGACAGCAGAGTTTTGAATGAGCTCAAGTTTATGGAGGGTGGAAGATGGGAGGCCGGCCAGGAGAGCATTGGAATAGTCAAGTCTAGAGATAACAAAGGCGTGAATGAGGGTTTCAGCAGCAGATGAGCTGAGGCGGGGCGGAGACGGACGATGTTACGGAGGTGGAAGTAGGTGGTCTTGGTGATGGAGCGGATATGTAGTCGAAAGCTCATCTCAGGGTCAAATAGAACACCAAGATTGCGAATAATTGGGTTCAGCCTCTGACAGTGACCAGGGAGAGGGATGGAGCTGGTGGCTAGGGATCGAAGTTTGTGGCGGGGACCACAGGCAATGGCTTCGGTCTTCCCAATATTTAGTTGGAGGCAAATTTTGTTCATCCAGGTCGGACAAGCAGTGTGACAAATCAGAGACAGTGGAGGGATCATGAGAGGTGATGGTGAGGTAGAGTTGGATATCATCAGCGTGCACATGGAACCTGATGGTGTATTTTCGGATGATGTCGCCAAGGGGCAGCATGTAGATGAGAAATAGGAGGGGCCAAGAATAGATCCTTAGGGGACTCTAGAGGTATCGGTGTGGGAATGGGAAGAGAAGCCATTGCAGGTGATTCTCTGCCTATGAATGGATAGATAAGAATGGAACCAGGAGAATGCGGTCCCACCCAGCTGGATGATGGAGGAGAGGAGTAGGAGGAGGATGATGTTGTCAACCATGTCAAAGACTGCAGACAGGTCGAGAAGGATGAGGAAGGATAGTTTACCATCGTCACAGTCACATGGGATGTCATTTGTGACTTTTATTAGGACAGCTTCAGTACTGTGGCAGGGGCAGAAACCTGATTGGAGGGATACAAACCTGATTGGCGGGAAAGATGGTCACGGATTTGGGAGGTGTAAAACGTTCAAGGACTTTGGAGAGAAAAGGGAGGTTGGAGATAGGGCAGTAGTTTGTAAGGACAGAGGGGTCAAGGGTGGATTATTTGAGGAGGGAGGTGATGACGGCAGATTTGAAGGGGATGAAGACAGTACCTGAGGAGAGGGAACTGTTAACAATATCAGCTAACATGGGGGCCAGGAAGGGAGGAAAAAAAATGGTGGACTACACTACCCAGCAAAAGCAACCAATGCATGGAGTGCAGTGGAATCTCACCTGAATTTAGAAAATTTGGTTAGGGACCCAATTTAAATAATTAATCTATTTAAATAAAGCCTCTTGGGAAATTAAGCACCACACAATTTGGGGGACAATGGCTTGATTTTTTGACCCATCCCTGCCAGCTGTGAGGCTCCATTCCATGTGTAGCTTCCAAAAATTGGGGCTGTGGAGATTTTCTCTGGCCTTGGATTCTTTGTTGAAATTATTTAATTGTTTGATATTTGCATTTTTCTCTGGAACCAGGTTCCACCTCAATAATCCAATCAATGTTTTAAACATGTACTTCTCTCTTTGCCCACAAATATATTGAGGTTTAAAGGGCTTTGTTATCAGGGAAAAGATTCCTCTGTGCACCACATGTAGTCAAAGTGTCAACCCCATTTATGAAGAATGGATTTGTGGTTGCATGGAGCAAACCTTTCCACTTGGTTGAGTTTTGAGTCAATATAATTTCTGCAGCGGTCAGGAAAAATTCACACTGCAGCAGGTATTCCTTTTGCATCAGTATGAATATCCGTGAAACAATTTTGGTCTAGTTTATTTTGGAAACATTTCTAAGATTTATTAGGCTACAATTAATGATATGATAGCTTCACTGATACCTGAAACATCTATAATACATTGGACCTGAACTATTCCAATCGTAGAATCATAGAATCATCTCCTGGCCAGATTTTCTTTCCTCAATCCTCCGTACACTTCAAATTATCCAAAACTCTACTGATCATATTCTATCCCGACCCAATTCTAATTCACCTTTCACCCCGGTCCCCAATGCCTCAAACTCTTTACAGTCTATAACCCCCTCCAGGTAGAGTAAATAAGGAAAAACTGTTTCCACTGGCAGGAGGGCCGGTAACTAGAGGACACCGATTTAAGTTAAATGGAAAAAGAACCAGAGGGAAAATGAGGAGACATTTTTTTTGTGCAGCGAGTTGTTATGATTTGGAATGCACTGCCTGAAAGGGTGGTGGAAGTAGGTTCAATAGTAACTTTCAAAAGGGAATTGAATAAATACTTGAAAAGAAACAAATTGCAAGACTACAGGGAAAGAGCAGGGCAGTGGGACTGACTGGATAGCTTTTTCAAAGAGCCAGCTCAGACATGATGGGCCGAATGGCCACTTTCTGTGCTGTATGATTTTATGATAATGTTATACATCGAGTTCATAGTAGGTACCATAGTAAGTCCAGCATAGGAGGAGCCCATTCGGCCTACCAAGCTTGTGCCGGCTCTTTGACAGAGCTATCCAATTAGTCCCATTCCCCTGCTCTTTTCTCATAGCCCTGTAATTTTTTTTCTCATCAAGTATTTATCTAATTCCCTTTTGAAAGTTACTATTAGATCTGCTTCCTCCACCATTTCAGGCAGTGCATTCCAGATCATAACAACTGGCTGCATAAAAAAATGTTTCCTCATGTCGCCTCTGGCTCTTATGCTGATCACCTTAAATCTGTGTCCTCTGGTTACCAACCCTTCAGCCACTGGAAACAGTTTCCCCTTATTTACTCTATCAAAACCATTCATGATCTTGAACACCTGATACCTGAAACATCTATGACACATTGGACCTGAACTATTCCAATCGTAGAATCATAGAATCATCTCCTGGCCAGATTTTCTTTCCTCAATCCTCCGTACACTTCAAATTATCTAAAACTCTACTGATCATATTCTATCCCGCACCAAATCTAATTCACCTTTCACCCCAGTCCCCAATGCCTCAAACTCTCCCCTTGACCGCTTCTGTTCTAAGGAGAACAACCCCAGCTTTTCCAGTCTCTCCACATAACTGAAGTCCTTCATTCCTGGTACCATTCCAGTAAATTTCTTCTGCACCCTCCCTAAGGCCTTGACATTCTTCCTAAAGTGTGGTGCCCAGAATTGAACACAATACTCCAGCTGAGGCCTAACCAGTGTTTTATAAAGGTTTAGCATAACTTCCTTGCTTTTGTACTCTATGCCTCTATCAGTAAAGTCCAGGATCCCATATGCTTTTTTTTTTACATGTCAACATGTCCTGCCACTTTCAAAGATTTGTGTATGTGCACCCCCAGGTCTCTTTATTCCTGCAGCCCCTTTAAAATTGTACATTTAGTTTACACTGTCTATCCTCATTCTTCCTACCAAAATGCACCACTTCATACTTCTCTGCGTAAATTTCATTTGCCATGTGTTTGCCCATTTCACCAGCCTGTCTATGTCCTCCTGAAGCCTGTTACTATCTTCCATATTGTTTACTACAATTTCAAGTTTTGTGTCATCTGCAAACTTTGAAATGATACCCTCTATACCCAAGTCCAGGTCATTAATATATATCAAAGAGAACAGTGGTCCTAATACTGACCCCCGGGGAACACCACTGTATACTTCCCTCTAGTCTGAAAAACAACTGCTCACCATTACTCTCTACTTTCTGTCCCCTAGCCAATTTTGTATCCAAGCTGCCACTGTTCCGTTAATCCCATGGGCTTTAACTTTGCTAACAAATTTATTATGTGGTACTTTATCAAATGCCTTTTAAAAGTCCATATACACAACAACAACATCAATCACACTACCCTCATCAACCCTTTCCGTTACTTCATCAAAGAACTCAATCAAGTTAGTCAAACACGATTTGCCTTTAACAAATCACTGCTGACTTTCATTTATTAGCCCATACTTTTCCAATTAAGTTCCAATTAATTTTGTCCAGGTTATTGTCTCTAAAAGTTTCCCCACCACCGAAGATAGTCTGATTGGCCTGTAATTGCCGGGTTATCCCTCTCCCCTTTTTGAACAGGGGTGTAACATTGGCAATGCTCCCGTCCTCTGGCACCATCCCCATATCTAAGGAGGATTGGAAGATTATGGCCAGAGCCTCCAGAATTTCCACCCTTACTCCCCTCAGCAACCTGGGATGCATCCCATTTGGACCGGGTGACATTTCTACTTTGAATACTGCCAATTTTTTAAGTACCTCCTCTTTATCTATTTTTATCCTATCTAATATCACTATTACCTCCTCCTTTACTGCTACAATGGCAGCATCTTCTTCTCTAGTGAAGACAGATGCGAAGTATTCATTTAGTACCTCAGCCATGTCCTCTGTTTCCACAAGAAGATTTGCTTTTTTGTCCCAAATCGGTCCCACCCTTCCTTTGATTACCCTTTTACTATTTATATATTTATAAAAGACTTTTTGGTTCCCTTTTATGTTAGCCACTAATCTATTCTCATGCACTCTCTTTGCCCTTCTTATTTCCTTTTTTAGTATTCTGCCTGGTTCCCTACTGTATTATAAAGCTTACATTCGTCATAAGCCTCCTTTTTCTGTTTCCTTTTAATCTTTTAATCTCTATGTCTTTAGTCATCCAGGGAGCTCTAGCTTTCCCTCACATAGAGATGTGTCTACTCTGTATCCAAACCAATTCCTCCTTGAAAGCTTCCCATTGTTCAATTACTGTTTTTGATTCCAATCCACCTGGGCAAGATCCCTTTTTAACTCACTGAAATTTGCCCTCCTCCAGTTAAGCATTTTCACATTTGATTGTTCCTTGTACTTTTCCATAACTATTCTAAACCTAATGATATTATTATCATTGTTCCCCAAATGCTTCCCCACTGAAACATGCTCCACCTTCCCCACTTCATTCCCCAGAACTAGATCAGTATTGCTTCCTTCCTGTTTGGGCTGGAAACACACTGTTCAAGAAAGTTCTCTTGAACAAGTTTCAGGAATTCTTTCCCCTGTTTGCCCTTTACACTGTTACTGTCCCAGTCTATATTGGGATAATTGAAGTTGCCATTATCATTACTCTATAATTCTTGCATCTTTCTGTGATTTGTCTGCAAATTTGCTCCTCTATCTCCTTCCCACTAGAGATAACAAGGTCATCTATGTGCGGAACCACAAGAGATGGGTGAGATCCTGAATGAATATTTCACATCGGTATTTACGGTTGAGAAAGGCATGGATGTTAGGGAACTTGGGGAAATAAATAGTGATGTCTTGAGGAGTGTACATATTACAGAGAGGGAGGTGCTGGAAGTCTTAACGCGCATCAAGGTAGATAAATCTCCGGGACCTGATGAAATGTATCCCAGGACATTATGGGAGGTTAGGGAGGAAATTGCGGGTCCCCTAGCAGAGATATTTGAATCATCCACCGCTACAGGTGAGGTGCCTGAAGATTGGAGGGTAGCAAATGTTGTGCCTTTGTTTAAGAAGGGCGGCAGGGAAAAGCCTGGGAACTACAGACCAGTGAGCCTGACATCTGTAGTGGGTAAGTTGTTAGAGGGTATTCTGAGGGACAGGATCTACAGGCATTTGGAGAGGCAGGGACTAATTAGGAACAGTCAGCATGGTTTTGTGAGAGGAAAATCATGTCTCACGAATTTGATTGAGTTTTTTGAAGGGGTAACCAAGAAGATAGATGAGGGCTGTGCAGTAGACGTGGTCTACATGGACTTCAGCAAAGCATTTGACAAGGTACCGCATGGTAGGTTGTTACATAAGGTTAAATCTCATGGGATCCAAGGTGAGGTAGCCAATTGGATACAAAATTGGCTTGACGACAGAAGACAGAGGGTGGTTGTCGAGGGTTGTTTTTCAAACTGGATGCCTGTGTCCAGCGGTGTGCCTCAGGGATCGGTGCTGGGTCCGCTGTTATTTGTTATTTATATTAATGATTTGGATGAGAATTTAGGAGGCATGGTTAGTAAGTTTGCAGATGACACCAAGATTGGTGGCATTGTGGACAGTGAAGAAGGTTATCTAGGATTGCAACGGGATCTTGATAAATTGGGCCAGTGGGCCGATGAATGGCAGATGGAGTTTAATTTAGATAAATGTGAGGTGATGCATTTTGGTAGATCGAATCGGGCCAGGACCTACTCCGTTAATGGTAGGGCGTTGGGGAGAGTTATAGAACAAAGAGATCTAGGAGTACAGGTTCATAGCTCCTTGAAAGTGGAGTCACAGGTGGATAGGGTGGTGAAGAAGGCATTCAGCATGCTTGGTTTCATTGGTCAGAACATTGAATGCAGGAGTTGGGATGTCTTGTTGAAGTTGTACAGGGCATTGGTGAGGCCACACTTGGAGTACTGTGTACAGTTCTGGTCACCCTATTATAGAAAGGATATTATTAAACTAGAAAGAGTGCAGAAAAGATTTACTAGGATGCTACCGGGACTTGATGGTTTGACTTACAGGGAGAGGTTAGACAGACTGGGACTTTATTCCCTGGAGAGTAGGAGGTTAAGGGGTGATCTTATAGAAGTCTATAAAATAATGAGGGGCATAGATAAGGTCGATAGTCAAAATCTTTTCCCAAAGGTAGGGGAGTCTATAACGAGGGGGCACAGATTTAAGGTGAGAGGGGAGAGATACAAAAGGATCCAGAGGGGCAATTTTTTCACTCAAAGGGTGGTGAGTGTCTGGAACGAGCTGCCAGAGGCAGTAGTAGAGGCGGGTACAATTTTGTCTTTTAAAAAGCATTTGGACAGTTACATGGGTAAGATGGGTATAGAGGGATATGGGCCAAGTGCAGGCAATTGGGACTAGCTTAGTGGTATAAACTGGGCGACATGGACATGTTGGGCCGAAGGGCCTGTTTCCATGTTGTAACTTCTATGATTCTATGATTCTATGATTCTATGATGGCCTATACCATACACCCAGCAGTGTAATAGCTCCTCTATTGTTCCTTAATTCGAACCAAATAGATTCTGTCTTTGACCCCTCAACTACATCATCCCTTTCCAGTGCTATGGTAGTTTCTTTGATCAATACTGCCGCCCGCCTCCTTTCTTTCCTTCCCTATCTTTCCTGAATACCTTGTAGCCAGGAATATTAAGTACCCAATCAACATCATCTTTGAAAAGCAAAATACTGCAGATGCTAGAAATCTGAAATAAAAACAGGAAATGCTGGAGATACTCAGCAAGTCAGGCAACATCTGTGGAGAAAGAAGCAAAGCAACATTTCAGGTCGAAGACTTTCGTCAGAACTGGAAGAAATGAAAGATTTAACAGTTTTTAAGCAAGTACAGAGCCAGGGAAAGTGGGGGGTGGGGGGGGGGAGGAAGGGGTGGGAGGAAAGAACAAAAGGGAAGGTCTCTGATAGGGTGGAGGGCAGGAGTGATTAAATGACAAAAGGGATAATGGTGCAAGGCAAGGAGGGTGGTAATGGGACAAGGAAAGAAACAAAAGATGGGTCTAGAGGAGCTGTAAATGGCAACAGCAGAACCATTACTAGCAACTGCTGTCTGAGAAAATGGGAGCAGTGGTTATGATCTGAAGTTATTGAAATCAATGTTGAGTCCAGAAAGTTGTAAAGTGCCGAATCGAAAAATGAGGTGCTGTTCCTCGAGCTTCTGTTGAGCTTCATTGGAACAGTGTAGGAGGCCGAGGACTGAGAGGTCACAATGGGAGTGGGACGGAGAATTAAAATGGCAAGCGACTGGAAGGTCAGGGTCACGCTTGAGGACTGAGCGGAGATGTTCAGCAAAGCGATCACCCAATCTGCGTTTGGTCTCCCCAATGTAGAGGAGACCGCATTGTGAGCAGAGAATACAGTGTAGTAAATTGAAAGAAGTAGCAATAAATCGCTGTTTCACCTGGAAGGAGTGTCTGGGGCCCTGGATGGTGGGAAGGGAGGAAATGAAAGGACAGGTGTCGCATCTCCTGCGCTTGCACGGGAAGGTGCCGTGGGGAGGAGAGCGGGTGTTGAGGGTGATGGAAGAGTGGACCAGGATGTCACGGAGGGAACAGTCCCTTCGGAATGCTGAAAGAGGAGGGGAGGGGAAGATGTGTTTGGTGGTGGGATCGTGCTGGAGGTGGCGGAAATGGCGGAAGATGTTACGTTGAATGTGGAGGCTGGTGGGATAGAAGGTGAGGACAAGGTGGAACCTATCGTGGTTCTGGGAGGGAGGTTAAGGGGTGAAGGTAGAAGTGCATCAAATGGATGGACACGGTCAAGGGCCTTGTCAAATACAGTGTAGGGGAATCCTCGGTTGAGGAAAAAGGAAGACTTATCTTCTTTGAGCCAGGCCTCTGTTATTGCCGGAGTTACATGGAAACTACAGCATAAAAACAGGCCATTCGGCCCAGCTGATCTGTACTGGCATTTATGCTCCACACGAGCCTCCTCCCTCCTTAACTTCATCTAACCCTATTAGCATACCCTACTATTCCTTTCCCCCTCATGTGCTTATCTAGCTTCCACTTATATGTATCTATGCTATTTGCCTCAACCACTCCTTGTGGTAGTGCATTCCACATTCTTACCACTCTTTGGGTAAAGAAGTTTTCCTGAATCCCCTATTGGATTCATTAGTGACTATTTTATATTTATGACCTCTAGTTTTGGACTCCCCCACAAGTGGAAACATTTTCTTTACATCTACCCTATCAATCTCTTTCATTATCTTAAAGACCTCTATTAGGTCACACCTCAGTCTTCTCTTTTCAAGAATACTCTCCACTTGCCTGGATGAGTGCAGCTCCAACAACACCCAAGAAGTTCAACACCATCCAGGACAAAGCAGCCCACTTGATTGGCATCCCATCCACCACCCTAAACATTCACTCCCTTCACCAGTGGCTGCAGTGTGTACCATCCACAGGATGCACTGCGGCAACTCGCCAAGGCTTCTTCGACAGCACCTCTCAAACCCACGACCTCTACCACCTAGAAGGATAAGGGCAGCAGGCACATGGGAACAACACCACCTGCACGTTCCCCTCCAAGTCACACACCATCCCGACTTGGAAATATATCGCCGTTCCTTCATAGTCGCTGGGTCAAAATCCTGGAACTCCCCACCTAATAGCACTGTGGGAGAACCTTCACTACACGGACTGCAGCGGTTCAAGAAGGCGGCTCATCACCACCTTCTCAAGGGCAATTAGGGATGGGCAATAAATGCTGGCCTTGCCAGCGACGCCCACATCCCATGAACGAATAAAAAAAAAAAGAGAAAAGAGCCCCAGCTTGTTCAACCTTTCCTGATAAGGATAAGCACTCAGTTCTGGTATCATCCTTGTGAATCTTTTTTGCACCCTCTCCAGTATCGCTATATCCTTTCTATTATAGGGAGACCGCAACTGTGCCAATTCTCCAAGCGTGATCTAACTAAGGTTCGATACAAGTTTAACATAACTTCTCTGCTTTTCAATTCTATCCCTCTAGAAATGAACCCCAGTGCTTGATTTGCCTTTTTTATGGCCTTATTAACCTCGGGATTTGTGCATCTGTACCTCTAGATCCCTTTGCTCCTCTAACCCGTTTGGACCCTTATTATCCAAGCAGTATTTGGCCTCCTTATTCTTCCTTCCAAAATGCACCACCTCACACTTATCTATAGTGTCAATGACCTGTCAACTATTACTTACAAATTCTTTTCGTATTTCACTTGTTTTTCTATGCATGTAACTAATATTACCAGATCAAATGTATAAAATGTTTACATTTATCAACATTAACCAATTTATTCATAGTTCTCCAGGTCATTCTTCTACCTTTTGAAAGAAGAGGTAACAAATGTTGTTTTTCTACAATCTAGGATCTAACTCTATCTCGTGAGCTACCAAGGATTTTTTTCCCAACAATCCATCTAGTTCCCTTTCCATTCCTTTTATATTACATAGAATTACATTTAAAGTACAGCACAGAAACAGGCCATTCGACCCAACTGGTCCATGCCGGTGTTTATGCTCCACACAAGCCTCCTCCAACCCCTCTTCATCTAACCCTATCAGCATAACCTTCTATTTCTTTCTCCCTCATGTGTTTATCCAGCTTCCCCTGAAAAGCATCTATGCTAGTCATCTCAACTACTCCTTGTGATAGCAAGTTCCACATTCCAACCACTCTCTGGGTAAAGAAGTTTCTCCTGAATTTCCTATTGGATTTATTAGTGACTATCTTGTATTTATGGCCCCTAGTTTTGGTCTCCCCACAGTGGAAATATTTTCTCTATGTCTACCCTATGGAACCCTTTCATAATTTTAAAGACCTCAGTCAGGTCACTCCTCAGCCTTCTCTTTTCTAGACAAAGTGCCCCAGCCTGTTCAATCTTTCCTGATTGGTATAACCTCTCAATTTTGGAATCATCCTTGAAAATCTTTTTTGCACCGTCTCCAGTGTTCTATATCCTTTTTATAATATGAAGACTAGAACTGTGCACAGTACTCCAAGTGTGATCTAACCAAGGTTCTATACAAGTTTAACAAAACCATTCTTGGATTAAATTTTATTTGACTGCAATAACTCTGATTTCTCAATACAACTGCCCTTGTTTATCTCCATCTGAATCAAGTAATCTGCTGGAACCATAAAGGGTTGAATTTCTGTGGTGGTTCACCAATCCTTCACCATAAATTTGCCAAAAAATACTCTGAAACCCTGAAGAAATTGGGTAAACATTGTATACACCATTTCTCCAGGGCTTCTATGGATCTTCTGTCAAAGTTATGGTGGATATTTGGGAGAACCTCCATGGATTTTCACCCCCTAAGTGTCTGAATGGAGAGTGTGGAACATTAATATTATTTTGCTTTCTAAAAAATAATTAGCATCTATGCTTTTCACTGGAGTTGGTCTGATAGACTGCCATTTTCATCTTTTATTTACCCAACCTGACAGGAATCCTTGCTACACATACAGTTTAGAAATCCCATCCCCATTTTCCTGGATGCACCCGTAATCCTTTTTGTAAACCTCTTAAAGTTATTTCTCTACTAAGCCTAGTTCATGTCAATCTTTCATTCCTTAAAAAAATTACCAGAACGTATACTTACACTGCAACCAATCCCACTGCTTACTAATTATAGTGTTAACCCCTGTAGGTAACTCTACTATTACATCATTTCCAGATCTGGTATTTGTGTTCTCTCCAATGTCATTAATCTTTGGCCAGGAATATCTTATTTTCTTTATATTACTTAAATAAATCTCTGTTCACAAATCTTCCCGCAGTATAGCCTACCTCCTCAACATTTTCTCGTTTCCACTGTCCTATGCTCCATCTTTAGTCTATACTCATTTGTAAATTATTATTCCTATTAGCTTCAAGCCACCATCCCATTCTTTCAGTCTTTCATTACACCTTACTCCCAATCTATGCTGTGGCCAACTTTACTACCCTTTTTTTAATGATAGAATCATAGAAGTTTACAACATGGAAACAGGCCCTTCGGCCCAACATGTCCATGTCGCCCAGTTTATACCACTAAGCTAGTCCCAATTGCCTGCACTTGGCCCATATCCCTCTATACCCATCTTACCCATGTAACTGTCCAAATGCTTTTTAAAAGACAAAATTGCTTCAAAGATGTTGCTAACATTGAGCAACAAAATCGAAAACTATCTTATTCTTGCTTTGGACTTTGCAACCCCAGTTATTCATCAACACTTTTACTTTCCACAATGCTTTTCTTTCTTTTCATTCCTACCCTTCTTCTTAGTTGGTGGTTTAGATCCTAGAACCATTGATGTTTACAGCTCAGTAGGAGGCCATATGGTCCATTGTGCCTGTGCTGGTTCTTTGCTAGAGTATTACATTCTAGTTCCACTGCCCAGTTATCTCCCTATGATCCTGTATCTTTCCCTCTTCAAATGCTTATCTACTCTTCTTCTTTTAAAACATGCAATGGTCTGTGCTCCAAAGGCAAAGCATTTGATGCTCTAACAACTCTTAGCATAAAGAACTTTCTTCTAACCTTTCTCCTCATCCTCTTACTGACAATTTTAAATTGATGACCGTTCATCACTAACTGCTCAATCAGAATAAATAGTCAATCCCTAGTCAGCCTAGATGTCAGCCTTGGCCCAATGGTAACACTCTGGCCTGTGAGTCAGAAGGTAGTGGGCTCAAGCTTGTGGGACCTTGCTATGTGAAAATTGACTGCCGTGTTTCCCTATGGTGACAAAATTTCAAAAGTACTTAATTGGCTGTGAAGTGCTTTGGAACATCCTGAGATCGTGAAAGGCACTATATAAATGAAAGTTGTTTGTTTTTTTCTTTCTTTCAAAATCCTTCATAATTCTAAAAGCCTCAATTAAATCTCCTCTGAGCCTTCTCTGCTCCGATGGAAATTGTCCAGTGTCTCAATTGACTCTTCATAACCATAGTTTCTCATTCCTGGTATCGTTCTGAGTAATAGTTCCCCCTGTCAACAGTTACTATCCTGGGTGTTTTCAGTGGGATAACATTTTCATCTGCCAAAGTATCTAAGAACTGCTAACATTCAAAAAAGCTTTATAGGTATTTAGTCTGTTGATTAAGGTTCACCCTTGCTAAAGCTTACTGCAAATCATGCTCGCTCATTAGATTATCTACTCACCCATTCGAGTAATGATATTAGTTCAAAATTCATCAAATGCTTGAATATTCATAGAGTGAAAGAATAAAGGGCTGCTCAGAAAAATGCTGTAATCAGGTTTTAGTAAGGTTAGATGCTTTGTTCCATTTGATAATGCTAAAATATTTAAATATTTAAAATAGCTATTGAGAGTCTGTAACCAGCTACTATAGAAGCATTAACATAACCAAGCAAATAAACTGCCTCAGTCATTTGATTACTTTTTCAATCAAAATTCTTCTTGGTAATTTAAGTAAACAGTTAGTTCAAGCCAATTTAATGATTAAATCCTCATATGCCTCCTGCTAATTGTTGGGATATGGATTTTTTTTTAAATGAGAAAACATTAGCAAACCTCTATGCCAACCATAATTGGTTGAATTATATACTAGTTTCAGTAAGACTTATTAAAAGGGCTAATACCCTAATGTCTATAGAGTTTCAATGATGTCTCATCTGCTTACATTGATAACATTTAGTGACTATTGGGCCACAAAAAGTTTCAATTTTACAATTCTGATTTAAAACAAAGTGAAATAATACTTTGATGTTAAGAGTAATTATATTCTAACCATTACATTAAATTAAAGATGCAACAGATAACAAATACAAAGTGGCTAAGTCTTTTCATTCTGTAGTCAGATAACAACACATCTAGAGACAGAGCATATAACGGCCCAGATTTTGCTGTCAAAATAACAGTGAGGCTAATGGCAGTGTGCTGAGAGTTCGGTAAGTGTGGGAGTTTGGTGAAGTGGGGGAAGGAGGTGCTGCTTTGCCTTGCTTTTCCAAACTTTTCCTGCAGAGCGGTAGTGGACCTGAGAGTAGAAGACTGAGATTGTGGAATAAAAGCAGCAGCAGACCTGCAACAAGAGACAACTACTGTGCGACATCACAGGGACTTAACTCCTGGACCTGAGATAAATAAGAAGCAAAAAGTAATCCAAGTGGGACGTCACCAAGGAAGAGGTAAGTGATTGGCTGGTGAGTATTTTCCTGCTGAATTTGTCTAAGGTTAGAGTTTGTGGATTCTCTGGTCTCTGTTGTGTAGTGGGGGACTGCTGTTCAGCAAGGGCCCTTGAGTATACCTTTTTAATTGAAGTGAAATTGGTGGGATTCATTTAATTTGAATTAATTAGTTAAAGGGTAAGTCATGTCAGGACAGTCCAGCCCCGTGTTATGCTCTTCCTGCTCTATGTGGGAAATCAGGGACCCTTCCGGTGTCCCTGACGACCATGTGTGCGGGAAATGTATCCAGCTGCAGCTACTGACAAACCGCATTGCGGCACTGGAGCTGCGGATGGATTCATTAAGGAGCATTCGCGATGCTGAGAACGTCGTGGATAGCACGTTTAGTGAGGTGGTCACACCGCAGGTAAAGGTTGTACAGGCAGGAAGTAATTGGGTGACCACCAGGCAGAGTAAGAAGAGCAGGCAGGCAGTGCAGGGGTCCCCTGTGGCCGTCCCCCTCTCAAACAAATATACCGCTTTGGATATTGTTGAGGGGGATGACTTATCAGAGGAAGGCAGCAGCAGCCAACTTCCTGGCACCAGGGGTAGCTCTGCTGCACAGGCTGGGAGGAAAAAGAGTGGAAGAGCTATAGTGGTAGGGGATTCTATCGTAAGGGGAACAGACAGGCGTTTCTGTGGCCGTAAACGTGACTCCAGGATGGTTTGTTGCCTCCCTGGTGCCAGGGTCATGGATGTCACTGAGCGGCTTCAGGGCATTCTCAAGGGGGAGGGTGAGCAGGCAGAGGTCGTGGTCCACATTGGGACCAACGACATAGGTAGGAAGGGAGATGAGGTCCTGCATCAAGAATTTAGGGAGCTAGGTAGCAGATTAAAGAGCAGGACCTCAAAGGTTGTAATCTCTGGATTACTCCCAGTGCCACGGGCTAGTGAGTATAGAAATAGGAGGATAGAACAGATGAATGCGTGGCTAAAGAGTTGGTGCAGGAGGGAGGGTTTCAGTTTCCTGGATCACTGGGCCTGCTTCTGGGGAAGGTGGGACTTGTACAAGTCGGGCGGGTTGCATCTGAACCAAAGCGGGACAAATATCCTTGCGGGGAGGTTTGCTAGCACTGTTGGGGGGGGTTTAAACTAACTTGGCAGGGGGATGGGATACAGAGTGGAGCTACAATAGGGGGTGATGTGCAGCCAAATATAGAGAAAAAAACAAGTCAGCTTGGAAGACAGGGCAAATATGTGAGGGCAAGGCTGGATGGCATCTATTTTAATGCAAGGAGTCTTGCGAATAAGGTGGATGAACTGAAGGTGTTGATAAAGACATGGGAGTATGACATTGTTGCTGTCACAGAGACATGGTTGAGGGAGGGGCAAGACTGGCAGCTCAATATTCCGGGGTACAGAATCTTCAGGCGAGACAGAGGGGGAGGTATAAGAGGAGGGGGGGTCGCAATATTAATTAAAGAATCAATTACTGCCATAAGGAGGGATGATATATTAGCAGGTTCCTCTAATGAGGCCATATGGGTGGAGCTTAAAAACAAAAAGGGGGCAAGCACTTTGATGGGAGTGTACTATAGGCCCCCAAACAGTCAGGGGGAGATAGAGGAACAGATATGTAGGCAAATCTCAGAAAATTGTGCAAATAATAGGGTAATAATAGTGGGGGATTTCAACTTCCCCAATATTAACTGGGATACTCAGAGTGTAAAAGGCTTAGAGGGTACAAAATTCTTAACGTGCATCCAGGAGAGCTTTTTGAGCCAGCATGTAGAAAGTCCTACAAGAGAGGGGGCGGTACTGGACCTAATTCTAGGGAATGTGGCCGGCCAAGTGGAAGAAGTGCTAGTAGGTGAGCACTTTGGTGACAGTGACCATAATTTGGTGAGATTTAAGGTGGTCATGGAAAAGGACAGGGAGGGGCCGGAAATAAAGGTTCTAAATTGGGGGAAGGCCGATTTTAATAGGATAAGGCAGGATCTGGCCAAAATGGACTGGGATCAGCTGCTTGTAGGAAAATCCGCATCGGAGCAATGGGAGTCTTTCAGAAGGGAGATTGAGACCATACAATGGCAACATGTTCCCGTAAAGGTCAAGGGTGGTTCCAAGAACTCCAGGGAACCTTGGATGTCAGGGGATATACGAGAATGGATTAGGAAAAAAAGGAGGGCTTTTGGCAGATACAAAAGGCTAAAGACGGAGGAAGCCCTAGAGGAGTACAAAAAGTGCAGGGGGATACTTAAAAAAGAAATTAGGAGATCAAGGAGGGGCCATGAAATAACACTGGCGAGCAAAAGAAAGGAAAATCCTAAGATGTTTTATAAGTATATTAAGGGTAAGAGGATGACTAGGGAAAATATAGGGCCCATTAGGGACAAAAATGGCAATCTGTGTGTGGAGCCGGCAGATGTAGGAGGGGTTCTAAATGAATTTTTTGCATCTGTTTTCACTATGGAGAAGGACGATGTAGACATAGAAATACGGCAGGGGGACTGTGATATACTCGAACATATTAACATCGAGCGGGAGGAGGTATTGGCGGTTTTAGCAGGCCTAAAAATGGATAAATCCCCAGGCCCGGACAAAATGTATCCCAGGCTACTGTGTGAGGCAGAGGAGGAGATTGCGGGGGCTCTGACACATATATTCAGAACCTCTCTGGCCACAGGGGATGTGCCAGAGGACTGGAGAACCGCTAATGTAATACCATTATTCAAGAAGGGGAGTAGGGAAAAACCGGGGAACTACAGGCCAGTGAGCCTAACATCAGTGGTAGGAAAATTATTGGAAAAAATTCTGAAGGACAAAATTAGTCTCCACTTGGAGAAGCAAGGATTAATCAGGGATAGTCAACATGGCTTTGTCAAGGGAAGATCATGTCTGACTAATTTGATTGAATTTTTTGAGGGGGTGACTATGCGTGTGGATGAGGGTAACGCAGTGGATGTGGTATACATGGATTTCAGTAAGGCCTTCGATAAAGTCCCCCACAGGAGACTGGTCAAGAAGGTACGAGCCCATGGAATCCAGGGTGCCTTGGCACTTTGGATACAAAACTGGCTTAGTGGCAGAAGGCAGAGGGTGATGGTCGAAGGTTGTTTTTGTGACTGGAAGCCTGTGGCCAGTGGGGTACCACAGGGATCGGTGCTGGGTCCCTTGCTGTTTGTGGTCTACATTAATGACTTGGATATGAATGTAAAAGGTATGATCAGTAAGTTCGCTGATGATACAAAAATTGGTAGGGTGGTAAATAGCGAGGAGGATAGCCTCAGTCTGCAGGACGATATAGATGGGTTGGTCAGATGGGCGGAACAGTGGCAAATGGAATTTAACCCGGAAAAGTGCGAGGTGATGCACTTTGGAGGGACTAACAAGGCAAGGGAATACACAATGAATGGGAGGACCCTAGGCAAGACAGAGGGTCAGAGGGATCTTGGTGTGCAAGTTCACAGATCCCTGAAGGCGGCGGAACAGGTAGATAAGGTGGTAAAGAAGGCATATGGGATACTTGCCTTTATTAGCCAAGGCATAGAATATAAGAGCAAGGAGGTTATGATGGAGCTGTATAAAACACTGGTGAGGCCACAGCTGGAGTACTGTGTGCAGTTCTGGTCGCCACACTACAGGAAGGATGTGATCGCTTTGGAGAGGGTGCAGAGGAGATTCACCAGGATGTTACCAGGGCTGGAGCGCTTCAGCTATGAAGAGAGACTGGGAAGATTGGGTTTGTTTTCCTTGGAGCAGAGGAGGCTGAGGGGGGACATGATTGAGGTGTACAAAATTATGAGGGGCACAGATAGGATGGATACTAAGGAGCTTTTTCCCTTCGTTGAGGGTACTATAACAAGGGGACATAGATTCAAGGTAAAAGGCGGGAGGTTTAGAGGGGATTTGAGAAAGAACTTTTTCACCCAGAGGGTGGTTGGAGTCTGGAACTCACTGCCTGAAAGGGTTGTGGAGGCAGGAACCCTCACAACATTCAAGAAGCATTTGGATGAGCACTTGAAATGCCATAGCATACAAAGCTACGGACCAAATGCTGGAATATGGGATTAGAGTAGACAGGGCTGATGGCCGGCGCGGACACGATGGGCCGAAGGGCCTCTATCCGTGCTGTATAACTCTGTGACTCTATGACTCACCATTACTTATGCACAAATGGTACAGCAACTTCAGGCGAGGGGCAGATATGCAGTTAAACTGAAATATCCAAAAGTTGTTGTCCAAGATGCCATTAGCTTTGTGAAAACGGCATCTCACTGCCTGCCTCACCTTTGAAATGCATTGAATAGCATGAGGTTGCTACACAGTTGGTTGCCCTGTTCACTCAAGTCCCAGATGGCCTGTTTAGCTCTCTGTATCGTTATCAGCTCACACTTTCAGCAACTTGCCACGCAAAAATTTAAAAACCCAAACAGGCAAGGGCAAGTCTAACTAACGACAGACGCGGTTAGATACCCTGCAACAGCATAATCTGGGCCAATAAAAAATAGTCATCGTGGATTTTTAATCAACCTTATTTAATTCTTTGAAGAAATAACAGAAAGAATAGACCATTACAATGAAGTGGAGGTAATATACATGGACTTTCAGAAGGCCTTCGATAAGATACCATGTAAAAGACTCATGACAAAGGTCAAAACTTGTGGAGTCAGGGTTCAGGTAGCATAATGGATTGAAAGATGGCTACAAAACAGAAAACAGAGGGTAGGAGTTAAGGGACGTTTCTCGGACTGACAGAAAGTGCGAAGTGGTGTCCCTCAGGGATCCGTGCAGGGACCACTGTTGTTCACCATATACATACTCAGAAATTGGAGGTGTGGTGTTCAAATTTGTAATTGATACCAAATTGAGGGATATCGCTAATAATGCAGAGACTAGCACCAAAATAGAGGCAATATAAACTAAATGATACAATTCTAAAGGGGGTGCAGGAACAGAGAGATCTGGGGGTATATGTGCGCAAATCTTTGAAGGTGGCAGGACAGATTGAGAAAATGGTTAAAAAAGCATACGGGATTCTGGGCTTTATAAATAGAGGTATAGAGTACAAAAGCAAGGAAGTTATGTTGAACCTTTATAAAACACTGGTTTGGAGTATTGTGTCCAATTCTGGGCTCTGCACTTTAAGAAGTATGTGAAGGTCTTAGAGAGGGTGCAGAAAAAAATTACTGGAATGGTTGCAGGGATGAGGGATTTCAGTTACGTGGATAGATTGGAGAAGCTGGGGTTGTTCTCCTTAGAGCAGAGAAGGTTAAGAGGAGATTTGATGAAATTGTTCAAAATCATGAAGGGTTTAGATAAAGTAAATAAAGAGAAACTGTTTCCATTGACAGAAGGGTCGAGAACCAGAGGACACAGATTTAAGGTGATTGGCAAAAGAACCAAAGGCGACATGAGGAAAAACTTTTTTACGCAGCAAGTAGTTATGATCTGGAATGCGCTTCCTGAAAGGGTGGTGGAAACAGATTCAATGGTGGCTTTCAAAAAGGAATTGGATAGATACTTGAAGGGAATAAATTTGTAGCGCTGCAGGGAAAGAGCAGGGGAATGTGACTAACTGGATTGCTCTGACAAAGAGCCAGCATGGACTCGATGGGCCAAATGGCCCCCTTCTGTGCTGTAACCATTCTATGATTCTCTGCAGGAAGACATAAATAGGCTCACAAAGTAGATGGATAAATGACAAATTAAATTCAATATAGTGAAGTGTGAGGGGTTCATCTTGGTAGGAGGAATAAGATAAGAAACTAAATGGGGTAGAGGAGCAAAGAGATCTGGGGAATACAGATATATAAATCGCTAAAAGTAGCAACACTAGGCCATAAAGAGTGCAAACAAAGTACTACGGCTCATTTTTGGGGGAATTGACTACAAAAGCAGGGAGGGAATGACAAAATAATGGGCCAGAAATCGCTCCCGAAATAACGGAGGAGCTCAACAGCGCACTCCGTTTTTAGTGGTGAATTGAAGGAGCAAGTTCCTACTTTTGCACATGCGCAGTGCAATGCGGAAATCGAAAACTTGCTCCTAGTGGTTTGCTGGTGATATGACAGCTTCGAATTAAAGGGCCATCGCACGCTGCAATCAGAGAAATCATTGAAAAAGCGCCAACTTGCTTATCTACCCAGCTGGAAAGTAACTAATTACACCGCCAAACAGGTGGTCTAAACTAAGTTTCTTAATGACTGCCAAGCAACTAAAAATTAACTTTTAAAATGTGGAGTCTCATTACTCCTTATTTTAATCATCTTTGGTCATTAAAAAAAAATTAAAAATTAAAAAATTAAAATTTTTTTTTACTTTTCCCTTCTTATTTTATTTTTAAAAATCTGTGGGTGTGACTTCTCTTCCTGACAGATTTTGTGGGTGTGTCTCCTCCTCACAGATGTTTCCAGCTGTGCAGCAACTCACGCTGCTCAGAGGCAGGGTTGATAGGCCACATTTTGTTTAAAGTTCAAATTCAAGCAATTCGACGCCACACCGCCCGCAGTAAGTATTTTCGTTAATTAAATTTGCAGGAGCTGTGGTGAGCGTTGCCTCACTGCTTGGAACGATTTCTGGCCCATTAACAAATTTATACTGAACTTTGGCTAGACCACATTTGTGCAGTTCTGGTCTCCATACTGCAAAAAGGATATTGAAGCACTGGAAAAAGTGCAGAAAAGATCAACAAAGATGGTACCAGAATTGAGCGGATGCAAGTATCAGGAAAGATTGAGCAGGCTGGAGCTCTTTTCTCTGGAAAAGAGAAGACTAAGAGGACACCTGATAGAGGTCTTTAAAATTATATGGTGGAGATGCAGAAACTGTTTCTAGAACAAGGAGGCATATATATGATAGCCACTAACAGAACAAATAAAAAATTTAGGAGGTATTTCTTTACAGTGAGAGTGGTAACAATGTGGAACTCACTGCCACATGGAATGGTTGGAGACGATAGCTTTGGTGCATTTAATGGGAGGCTTGATGCATACATGAATGAGAAGGGAACAGTGGGATATGGGGACAGGGTATGAAGAGATAATTAGAGCGAGAGGAGCCTCATGTGGATTACAAACACCGGCATACACCAGTTAGGTCAAATGGCCTGTTTATGTGCTGTAGATTCTGTGTAATTCTACATAATTCTATGTATTAACCCCACCTAATGCAATTGTCCATCAATGAACTTGACAACACAGTGAGGCAACTATTAAACCTCTTAAAAGGTTAATAGTATTATACATGAGCGTGAAGCATGATAATCTCGTAATACTTCCTCTTTGTTTTTATATGATGTTTGCTTCAAAAGTCCAATTAAACAGAATGAAAACAAGAGGATTGCAGTTCTTTTATGTCTAATAAAATCAGGCATTTTAAACCTGTCAGTTTGTAACGCTGAGATGCTATTTTCCTTCTTGCCCCCCTACCAGCAAAAAAAGACATTTCACCAAACTTTAAAAGCTGTAAAATAAAGAAATAAATATGCCTACTCAGTTGTTCTTACTGAATATATTTGAATATCAATATATGTTATGCCTTCAACACCTTTTAAAAAAATTTGCTGATCAACTCTTGTTTTGTAAAACAAACAAGCACCTCAAACAGAAAGATTTTGGGGGTTGGAGAACTTAAGCATTGAAACAAGACCTTTTCTGACAGGTACTAGGATATGTTTTCAAACTTTTAGGAATTTCGGAGGTGGGGGTTGGTGGGTTTGTTGGAAATTTTATCTGAAGTTAAATAGCAGTCAGTTAACATACAGTTGTTCTAAAACAGTCTAAAAACTAATAATTAGCACAAATCTATAAAGATGCATAGAGAGAGATTTTTAAAATTGTTTTATGTCATCCACATACTGACACCAATAATGCTAATTATGTAAGTAATAATGTAGAATTTTGTTTTCTATCAACAATCTAGCAGAGTGTTAAAATTTAGGTTCAAAACTGCCTTTTAAATTATATATTATGCTGCAAATGCCATGTCATTATTTTGTTTGGTTGATATTGTTTGTTTCTTGGACATTAATAAAATTGTAATCATTTAAATCATATTTATGGTCTTTGTTAAACTTACTTTTCTTCCACCACCTGCTTTTGGTATTCTTCATATTCTTCTCTAGTCATGCCTGCCGCAGCTGCCGGATCTGAAGCACCTCCTTCTTCTTTCTTTTCTTCATCTCTACCTCCAAGTCCTAAATTCTTCACCTGCCCACTCACCATCGTTTTCAACAAAAAAGACATCCTATATTAATAATATAATTAATCAGATATGAAGCTGCAGATAGAACATATATATATATAAGGAAAAATAAACAGAGGACGAGTCAGCCTGGCTGTTTTTCACTTCAAAGACAGGGAGCTAGTCAAGTGCCTTTGAGAAAATGAGTTGCATTCAGTAATCTGGATTAAACCATCGAACTCTTCAATCTTCCAGAGGCAGATGGTTCAGATCATGCTGTACATCATTATTCTCTACTGTCTATTTTTAATAATAATACTTTAAGCTAATTTTTTCAAAAGGGTTATTTCTGTTGACTCTTAATTTTCTTGCTGGTAAAAAAATAAACAAAAATAAACAAAAAGTGTCACAATTCAAAGATTTGATTTGATAAACATAATTAAGTGGCTCGTTTTAATTGGGTTGGCCACACAGCTGCTGTTGAAAACTCATGGTGCTTTAAAGAGAGATTTATGTAAAAAATATATAGCATCTTAGGATGATACTGGCTGTATTCAGATGATCGTTAAAGGTGAATAAACAATCTGTTTCCGAGAACTATTGCATTTAAAGGAATATATGCACCACTGATGCAGCAGCACAGCATAACAGTGCACATTAGCACCATTGCAACTCTCTAGGAAGTTCTTAACTCAAGCCAATTGGTAACATTCACTCACTAACACAATGTCCTATGTGCACAATGAATGTAATGTATATCAGTGTGTTATAATCAAAGAACAATCGCAAGTAAACTAAAGACCATAAATTTGATTGATCAAGCTGTGTTCTAATATTTCCCATTTTTTTCAGCCCTGCCCGTGTATTCAAAGTCAGATTGAGTGTGAAATAGTTGATGATAATTTGAAAAAGACATTAACACAACATTTTAGGGTAACATTCTATAATGAATATTTCCCAGTTAACCAAGGAAATGAATAACAATTTATTAAAGAGAATTCTATGATGTATTTACTCTCAATTTTGGTGAAGGAAATCATATCATCTTTTTATTTTCAATACAGGGTCAGTTTAATTTTCAAAGCCATGGAATTGAATTCAGTTATAAGTGCAACAGACTACATTTCCATTATGGAAGAATTATGTTCTCAATGGGGTATTATTTGATGAAATGCTATTCCATAGGATTTAAAACCACAAGGTTTTTCATCATAAGGATATTAGAGCTGTGGGAGGAGACAAGTGGTTTCAACATTGCTATTTAAAACCATTTATAAATGTGAAAACCTAGGTCCTAAAAGCAATTCCTAATTGTTTATATTATGCTTTGTCTGATGCTGTTTAGTAGGTAACCTCAAAGGAGGTTCATTACATTAGTATTTTCCTGATTAAAGTTTAATTCATATAGAGGCCAGTTATGCAACACATTCTGTGTAATATGAAGCAGCTTTGACTTTGCTTCAATACAGACTGTGTAGTGTAATTCAGGTGTGAGGTCTCCCAAAGCAAATATAGACAAGTAACATAAGACTATCAAGGAATCATTTTCATTCTGCTTCAGCTTTGCGCCAGCTGCAGTCTCACTGCAACCATTACAGAGTGAGGTTTATAATAATTCCTATGATCCAATGGATTGATGAGGCACTCTTTAAACTCTATTTTTAATCTTTTGATGCTGACTGTCCTGTCGACCCTCCCCTAACATTAATGTTTTTGGTCACATTAGACAAGGGAGAAATATTGTCCTGGAAAACTGCCTCCTCTTATTTGAATAGAACCTTTACATCCACTTAAGGATCTTGGTTTAACATATAATCCAAAATGTATTACCTTCAGCAATGCATCATTCCCTCAGTACTGCACTGAACTATCAACCTAGATTATGTGTTAAGGTCCATAGTGGAGATTGAGCCCATCAACCTTCTGACTGAGAGGTGAGAAGGCTACTAATTGAGTTAGACGGATATTATTGCTCCTGCTGCCCCCTCCACCCACCCATCCCATCCCATCCCATCCCACTCTTAGCCAAGTCCAGTGACATGTCCAACTCCTCACACTTTCAATTTCCATTTCCGGTACACAGAGGCTGAAATCTGGGCCACAATCGCTAGATATGCATAATGAGGCGGAGTGGTGGAAGCAGATTCAATAGTAACTTTCAAAAGGGAATTGGATAAATGCTTGAAGGGAAAAAGATTGCTTGGCTATGGGGAAAGAGCAAGGGACTGAGGCTAATTGGATAGCTCTTTCAAAGAGCCGGCACAGGCACGATGGGCCGAATGACCTCCTCCTGTGCGGTACCTACTATGATACTGTGATACTATTGTTGTATAGACCTTCTGAACAGGAGGAGGAAATAGACAAAGGTGTTTTTAAAAGATGAAGGAAGCATGTTCGCAACCTTGCCGTCCTATGCCGACCTTGAGCTGAGCTTCCGACCCCATATCCGTTCCACCTCCGTAAGGTCACTCAGCTCTGCCACCGACTCAGCTCATCTGCTGCTGAAACCCTCATCCGTGCCTTTCTTACCTCTACACTCAACGCTTTCCTGGCCGGCCTCTCACCTTGCGCCCTCCGTTAACTTGAGCTCATCCAAAACTCTGCTGCCCATATCCGTTTCACCTCCATAAGATCACTTGACTCCGCCAACGACTCAGCTCATCTGCTGCTGAAACCCTCATCCGTGCCTTTCTTACCTCTACACTCAATGCTCTCCTGGCCGGCCTCTCACTTTGCGCCCTCCGTTAACTTGAGCTCATCCAAAACTCCGCTGCCCATATCTGTCCTGTTCACCCATCACCTCTGTGCTTGCTGACCTACATTGGCTCCCAGTCCAGCAATGCCTCAGTTTTAAAATTCTCATCCTTGTTTTCAAATCCCTCCATGGCCTCACCCCTCCCTATCTCTGTAACCTCCTCCGGCTCTACAACCCTCCAAGATGTCTGCACTATTCCAATTCTGGCCTCTTGTGCATCCCCAATTTTTATCATTCCACCATTGGCGACCGTGCCTTCAGCTGCCTAGGCCCTAAGTTCCAGAATTCCCTTCCTAAACCTCTCCGCCTGTCGACCTCTCTCTCCTCCTTTAAGATGCTCCTTAAAACCTACTTCTTTGACCAAGCTTTTGGTCACGTGTCCTAATATCTCTTTATGTGGCTTGCTGTCAAAATTATGTTTGATAACGCTACTGTGAAGTGCCTTGGGACATTTTACTACGTTAAAGGTGCCATATAAATGCAAGTTGCTGTTGTTGTAAAAGGGCTGCACTACTAATATTGGGGGACTTCAACTACCAACTGTTGATTGGGAAAACAGCAGACCAAAAAAATTAAGGAAGAGGTGGTGCAGGATTGCTTTCTTACTCAATTTATCAAACAGCAAAGGTGAACAAATACTATTCTGACCCAGGATTAGTACAAAGGTAGAAAATCTAAGATCCAAGTATCATAATAACCAAAATTCAAATGCTGATCTGAGCATGCAAAAAGGCAAGAGACAAAAACATTTTGACTTTATAAAAGCAAATTTCAAGGGAATACAAATTGAGTAAAAACAAATTGGAATACAATAATTGTTGCAAAATCTACAGAAAAAAAATAGAAATTGGTAATATAATTGAAATTCATTCTGGGTAAATCAAAACAGATTAAAGGACGACAAAGGCCAATGTGGCTGAATAAGAATATAAGGCCAATACAGCGAGCCCTGTGCAAGTGCCACTGGGACTGCTGCATGAGGCCCAAGGCACAGGGAGATGGTGTGTTGAACTGGTCGTGTCAACTCATGAATCTTATTTAAATAAGCTCTCTGTGCTGCTTGGAGCAATTGCAGAAGTACATTAGGAAATTAAGTGCATGTGTAAAATGCTTTGTATGGATGCCAACAGCAAGTTACTAGGCTTAGTTCTATTCTTGGATTCTGTAACATTAACTCCAATTCATTTTCCAATCCATAGATTCAGGCCTTGAAATTCCTCTTTGTGGAGGCATATTTTTAGTGCCATCTGGGAAGGCAGGGAGGAACTTGAAGTGGAATCTGGTTCCGCTGAGTCTCCACCGACTTTTACAGCAATTTGAAATTTCACAGCAACTGTAACCAGTGGAAGGAGCACCCGTCACCAATTCCTTATATGTATGGAAATAACAGGATAATGACCGGTTGACATCACCTTTTCCAAATCCCATCATTTCTGCCAGACTTGCACCCAGTGTTAAAAAGGATGGCCAGGAACAGAAGCTCTAAAGATAAGTGCAACTTAACTTTTTAACATTAGGTGATGTTTGCAGATCTTGATTTGCAAACAATATCTTGCTTCCTGCAATTACCCAAGAGCTTTACAACTTGGCAGAGACCCAAGTGCTTAGGAACACCAGGAGAGTGATAATTTGGTCTTGTGCAATCCCTCAAGATGGAATTCCCTATGGAGATTCCTCGGCACACCACTTAATGGAGGAGAAAGAAGAATAACAGAAGGAGAAATTAATGGTGGCAACACTTAAATGGCATCATAGGAAGAGACGCATATCATCTTGCCATTATTCATCAACAACAGATATGAGCCAGGAGTTATGCATCAGGAAGGTGCACTTCATGCATGAGCTATCACTGAAGGAGTTGTGTGATCTGTCACAGGCAGATCTTCAACCAAGTTCAAGCATTCACAACACAGTCAACTTCTTTGTCACCTGCTCTTTGCAAGGTGCAACAGGTGACCTTAAGTCAGTTTGCTGTCCACAACGACATTCGTCGGGTCACCATTTCACTGTTCAGCAAGGCAGCACAGTTCATCAACTTTGGCATGTATTTCAGCATCGGAAGGAGCGGGCAGTGCAGCTTTATTGAGTGGTTGGGTTCCCCAAGGTCCAAGGTGTAATAGTTGGCACTCATGCAACCATCTGAGCACCATCTATTAATCCCTTATTCAATATTTAGATGGGGTTTCTACACTGGTTGTAGAACCCCAAAGCCATTTTTGTGTACCAATGTGTGGAGGGTGCACCAGGCATGCTCCACCTACTGGTACTGAGCAGCTTAACCAGTGGTCCTTAAAGGGACCCCTGCAGAACACTCCTGAAACAGGTAAGTCTTCTGTCATTTTAAGATATTTATAGAGCCAAAAGGAGCAGTCAGCTCATGAAATATGCATGTCATCTATTTTGTCATCTGTATTGTTCAGCCCACTTACATATTTTGAGGCATGTCATGAGGAGAGAGATGGGGAAGTGGCAACAGGCACCTAAAGACTCTCGAGAGATTCAATGAGCTGCACTTGTGATCCAAATGCTCGACACTGAATAAGTGAGAACAAATACCTGGACTTTTACTGGTTCTAATATTAAAACTGTATTATGCCAACCAGCCTATTTTTTTTATTCATTCATGGGATGAGGGCATCGCTGACAAGGCCAGCATTTATTACCCATCCTTAATTGCCCTTGAGAAGGTGGTGGTGAGCCCCCTTCTTGAACCACTGCAGTCCGTATGGTGAAGGTCATCCCACAGTGCTGTTAGGAAGGGAGTTCCAGAATTTTGACCCAGCGACGATGAAGGAACGGCAATATATTTCCAAGTCGGGATGGTGTGTGACTTGGAGGGGAACGTGCAGGTGGTGTTGTTCCCATGTGCCTGCTATCCTTGTCCTTCTAGGTGATGGAGGTCATGGATTTAGGAGGTGCTATCGAAGAAGCCTTGGCGAATTACTGCAGTGCATCCTGTGGATGGGACACACTGCAGCCACTGTGCGCCGCTGGTGAAGGGAGTGAATGTTTAGGGTGGTGGATGGGGTGCGAATCAAGCAGGCTGCTTTGTCCTGGATGGTGTCGAGCTTCTTGAGTGTTGTTGGAGCTGCACTCATCCAGGCATGTGGCGAGTATTCCATCACATTCCTGACTTGTGCTTTGTAGATGGTGGAAAGGTTTTGGGGAGTCAGGAGGTGAGTCACTTGCCGCAGAATACCCAGCCTCTGACTTGCTCTTGTAGCCACAGTATTTATATGGCTGGTCCAGTTAAGTTTCTGGTCAATGGTGACCCCCAGGATGTTGGAGGTGGGGATTCAGCGATGGTAATGCCATTGAATGTCAATGGGAGGTGGTTAGACTCTCTCTTGTTGGAGATGGTCATTGCCTGGCATTTATCTGGCGCGAATGTTACTTGTCGATTATCAGCCCAAGCCTGGATGTTGTCCAGGTCTTGCTGTATGCGGGCATAGACTGCGTCATTATCTGAGGGGTTGCAAATGGAACTGAAGACTGTGCAATCATCAGCGAACATCCCCATTTCTGACCTTATGGTGGAGGGAAGTCATTGATGAAGCAGCTGAAGATGGTTGGGCCTGAAATGATTGGCCTCCAACAACCACTACCATCTTCTTTTGTGCTAGGTATGACTTCAGCCACTGGACAGTTTTCCCCGATTCCCATTGACTTCAATTTTACTGGGGCTCCTTGATGCCACACTCATTCAAATGCTGCCTTGATATCGAGGACAGTCACTCTCACCTCACCTCTGAAATTCTGCTCTTTTGTCCATGTTTGGACCAAGGCTGTAATGAGGTCTGGAGCCGAGTGGTCCTGGCGGAACCCAAACTGAGCATCGGTGAGCAGGTTATTGGTGAGTAAGTGTCGCTTGATAGCACTGTCGACGACACCTTCCATCACTTTGCTGATGATTGAGTGGACTGATGGGGCAGTAATTGGCCGGATTGGATTTGTCCTGCTTTTTGTAGACAGGACATACCTGTAGTCAATGAGGTATTGTAATGCTTATCAGTAGCCACATGGTGTGGCTACTGATAAGTATTGCCTTCATTTACAACCCTGAGTTGTTCTGTATATTTCTTCAAATATTGATAAGGTATCCAATCATCAAATGGAAGGAAATAGACGAATCTAGTCTTTAACAACAAACCATTTTGTAAGCAATCTCCAACCAGAATATTAGCTTTTACTTTATAGATGTATCAATTTTCTTCCAGATAAATCACAGTAATGGGAACAGTTATTGTGTGAATAAATTTATTCACTAGTTTCAGCCTAAATGACATGGTCTGACAATATTGTGTGTAAATACCTTTCAAAAAGGATACAAGTGCACGGCTGAAAGGCTATGCAGTGTTTAGCTCAAGATAACTCAGTAAAAAGCTAATAGTCAATCATGTGGCGTGCTATTCCTGTTCACGTGAAGGTGTAAGTTTTGTTTTTGATCATAGGAGATTCAGATCAGTCGACTGGAACTTCATTTTGCTGTGAATGTAAATAGAGAGTATTGGGGGGAAAAAAAATCCAAATTTGTAACAGTCACAACCCTCACCAATAGAGCTGCTTCTCTGATCAGCCCGTCATTGTTTTTCTGAAAATCCATCTGTAAAAGTAACACAACAGGAATTAGAACAAAGCTGTAACCCCATCCCCCAAAAAAACAGCTGCTAGCATAAGACTGCGCAATCATTTTTTCCCTTAAATATTTGAATTTGAGGACGGTTTACCATTAAAAGCTGGAGCTCCCCTTTAATACTTTATTACATAATTTACACTCCTGGATGACATTAATAGGATTGTCTTCAAGATCCTATATTTTATCATAACTAGAGTACAATTTTATAAAGAGTCAAATGAAGCTCGTTATTATTTGCAATATTATTATGTAATGACTTAAGTGTATAACAGGATTTTATAGAGGAAATTCATATGTATGGTTTAATTTTGCTTCATGAATGCTAGTATGAATAACATCATTAAATAATTACTTTTGATTAACGCAACTACTGTGGGGGTGACTTTCTTTGCTTGACTATTTGTCCAGAGTCCAAGAATCTCACAAAATAAGGAATTCTCTACACCATCTTAAAAAGTGACAGAACAAAATGAGACTTTCCCCCCCAAGTTACCTTTGACAGACGTATGAAAAACTAAATAGTTGTATATGCTTCACCAAATGGGGCTCAGTCCAATCTACGAGATGAGCGAGAACTAAAAGGATGCATTCGTGACACTATCCGAAAGATTTTGGCATCAGAATAATTATAGACCACAAAGCAGGGTTCCTTGTAAAGATTGAGACTCCTGGTAAGCTTTGAAGTTGTAGACTTTCTAATTGGAGCCAAATCATCACCCTGATTGGACATGTCTAAATGACAAACTGGTAGTGATTTCCCTTCTGACTTTGTGAAATACAATGAAAGGAAAGAAAACTTTGGAAGTCCTCAGTGTAGGATATGTACTTTACTACTGGTTTATTATAAAGTGTATATATTTTGTGATCCATGTATTTCAGGATTAAATATTTGAGTCATAGAATCATAGAATAGAATCATAGAAAGGTTACAACACAGGAGGCCATTTGGCCCATCGAGTCCGCACCAGCTCTATGCAATTGCAATCCTCTATCTCTTTTGTCATCCAGAGAGCTCTGGCTTTAGTTGCCTTACCTTTCTTCCTCATGGGAATGTACCTAGATTGTACCTGAATCTTCTCCTTAAAGGCTGTCCACTGTTCAATTACAGTTTTGCCCTTCAATCTTTGATTCCAATTTACCCGGACCAGATCTGTTCTCATCCCACTGAAATTGGCCCTCCACTATTTGAGTATTTTTACTTTAGAATGGTCTGTGTCCTTTTCCATAGCTATTCTAAACCTTATGATACTATGATCGCTGCTCCCTCAATGACACTTGCTTCACTTGGCCCGCCTCATTCCCTAGAATGAAGTCCAGCAATGCCTCCTTCCTCGTTGGGCCAGAAACGTACTGGTCAAGAAAGTTATCCTGAACACATTTCAAAAATTCCTCCTTTTGGCCCCTTATATTATCCCAGTCTATATTAGCATAGTTGAAGGTCCCTGTTATCACTACTCTATAGCCTTTACACCTCTCTAATTTCCCTGCAAATTTGCTCCTCTTCTATCCTTCCCACGAGTTGGTGGCCTTTGGAATACACCCAGTAGTGTAATGGCACCTGACATCTACAAACAGAAGGAACAACTTCTAAAACTTGACGTATCCAAAACTTTAATTCCAGTTTGCAGATGAGTACTGACAAATACTGGCTTCCCTCAACTCAATGAGGACCATCTCCATCATCAAATTCGGTAGTCATTGGTTGATAGTTTTTAAATGTTATCCGCTCTTGGTTGATGTGTCTTAGTCAAGGAAAGTATAACAGAATGAATTAGAACAGGGAGTACTTTGACTCGATATAGAGCTCTACAGAGAGGATCTTATTTTGTGTAGTGCTGAATTAATGCCATCTCAGAGTGAAATCACTGTGGGTTGTATTTATATATTTGATGTTCATTCTGTGCGACTAAACAGAATTCTGAATATTTTTGTGTTGAGAGTCAAAGTAGGGAAGCCAGTACTTAGAGTCATAGAAGTTTACAACATGGAAACAGGCCCTTCGGCCCAACATGTCCATGTCGCCCAGTTTAAACCACTAAGCTGGTCCCAATTGCCTGCACTTGGCCCATATCCCTCTATACCCATCTTACCCATGTAACTATCCAAATGCGTTTTAAAAGACAAAATTGTACCCGCCTCCACTACTGCCTCTGGCAGCTCGTTCCAGACACTCACCACCCTTTGAGTGAAAAAATTGCCCCTCTGGACCTTTTTGTATCTCTCCCCTCTCACCTTAAATCTATGTCCCCTCGTTATAGACTCCCCTACCTTTGGGAAAAGATTTTGACTATCGACCTTATCTAAGCCCCTCATTATTTTATAGACTTCTATAAGATCACCCCTTAACCTCCTACTCTCCAGGGAAAAAGTCCCAGTCTATCCAACCTCTCCCTATAAGTCAAACCATCAAGTCCCGGTAGCATCCTAGTAAATCTTTTCTGCACTCTTTCTAGTTTAATAATATCCTTTCTATAATAGGGTGACCAGAACTGTACACAGTATTCCAAGTGTGGCCTTACTAATGTCCTGTACAACTTCAACAAAACATCCCAACTCCTGTATTCAATGTTCTGACCAATGAAACCAAGCATGCCGAATGCCTTCTTCACCACCCTATCCACCTGTGACTCCACTTTCAAGGAGCTATGAACCTGTACTCCTAGATCTCTTTGTTCTATAACTCTCCCCAACGCCCTACCATTAACGGAGTAGGTCCTGGCCTGATTCGATCTACCAAAATGCATCACCTCACATTTCTCGAAATTGAACTCCATCTGCTATTCATCGGCCCACTAGCCCAATTTATCAAGATCCCGTTGCAATCCTAGATAACCTTCTTCACTGTCCACAATGCCACCAATCTTGGTGTCATCTGCAAACTTACTAACCATGCCTCCTAAATTCTCATCCAAATCATTAATATAAATAACAAACAACAGCGGACCCAGCACCGATCCCTGAGGCACACCGCTGGTCACAGGCCTCCAGTTTGAAAAACAACCCTCTACAACCACCCTCTGTCTTCTGTCGTCAATCCAATTTTGTATCCAATTGGCTACCTCACCTTGGATCCCGAGAGATTTAACCTTATGTAACAACCTGCCATGCGGTACCTTGTCAAATGCTTTGCTAAAGTCCATGTAGACCACGTCTACTGCACAGCCCTCATCTACCTTCTTGGTTACCCCTTCGAAAAACTCAATCAAATTCGAGAGACATGATTTTCCTCTCACAAAACCATGCTGACTGTTCCTAATCAGTCCCTGCCTCTCCAAATGCCTGTGGATCCTGTCTCTCAGAATACCCTCTAACAACTTACCCACTACAGATGTCAGGCTCACCGGTCTGTAGTTCCCAGGCTTTTCCCTGCCGCCCTTCTTAAACAAAGGCACAACATTTGCTACCCTCCAATCTTCAGGCACCTCACCTGTAGCGGTGGATGATTCAAATATCTCTGCTAGGGGACCCACAATTTCCTCCCCAACCTCCTATAACGTCCTGGGATACATTTCATCAGGTCCCGGAGATTTATGTACCTTGATGCGCGTTAAGACGTCCAGCACCTCTCTCTCTGTAATATGTACACTCCTCAAGACATCACTATTTATTTCCCCAAGTTCCCTAACATCTATGCCTTTCTCAACCGTAAATACCAATGTGAAATATTCATTCAGGATCTCACCCATCTCTTGTGGTTCCGCACATAGATGACCTTGTTGATCCTTAAGAGGCCCTACTTTCTCCCTAGTTACTCTTTTGCCCTTTATGTATTTGTAGAAGCTCTTTGGATTCTCCTTTGCCTTATCTGCCAAAGCAATCTCATGTCCCCTTTTTGCCCTCCTGATTTCTCTTAACTCTACTCCGGCAATCTCTATACTCTTCAAGGGATCCACTTGATCCCAGCTGTCTATGCATGTCATATGCCTCCTTCTTTTTGACTCGGGCTTCAATCTCCCGAGTCATCCAAGGTTCCCTACTTCTACCAGCCTTGCCCTTCACTTTATAAGGAATGTGCTTACCCTGAACCCTGGTTAATGCACTTTTGAAAGCCTCCCACTTACCAGACGTCCCTTTGCCTGCCAACAGACTCTCCCAATCAACTTCTGAAAGTTCCTGTCTAATACCATCAAAATTGGCCTTTCCCCAATTTAGAATTTTAACTTTTGGACTAGACCTATCATTCTCCATAGCTATCTTAAAACTAATGGAATTATGATCACTCGTCCCAAAGTGATCCCTCACTAACACTTCTGTCACCTGCCCTTCCTTATTTCCCAAGAGGAGGTCAAGTTTTGCCCCCTCTCTAGTCAGGTCATCCACATACTGAATGAGAAATTCCTCCTGAATACACTCAACAAATTTCTCTCCATCCAAGCCCCTAATGCTATGGCTGTCCCAGTCAATGTTGGGAAAGTTAAAGTCCCCTACTATTACCACCCTATTTTTCTTGCAGCTGTCTGTAATCTCCTTACATATTTGCTCCTCAATTTCCCGTTGACTATTTGGGGGTCTGTAGTACAATCCTATCAAAGTGATCTCTCCCTTCTTATTTTTCAGTTCTACCCATATGGACTCAGTGGGCGAACCCTCGGATATATCCCCTCTCACTACTGCCGTGATGTTCTCCCTAATCAAGAACGCAACTCCCCCTCCTCTCTTACCTCCAGCTCTATCTTTCCTATAGCATCTGTACCCTGGAACATTAAGCTGCCAGTCCTGCCCCTCCCTCAGCCATGTTTCAGTAATAGCTATAACATCCCAGTCCCATGTACCCATCCATGCCCTGAGTTCATCTGCCTTGCCCATCAGACTTCTTGCATTGAAATAAATGCAATTTAATCTAGACTTCCCTTGGTCTTTGCCCTGCTTTCTCAGACCATCTGTCCGGTCATGTTCTGTGCACTCTCCCTTTTGTTTCTGTCACCACTTTACTTCCCACTGACTTCCTGCATCGGTTCCCATCCCCCTGCCACATTAGTTTAAACCCTCCCCAACAGCACTAGCAAACACTCCCCCGAGGACATTGGTTCCAGTCCTGCCCAGATGCAGACCGTCCAATTTGTACCGGTCCCACCTCCCCCAGAACCGGTTCCAATGTCCCAGGAATTTGAATCCCTCCCTATGGCACCATTTCTCAAGCCACGTATTCATCCTAGCTATCCTGTCATTCCTACTCTGACTAGCCCATAGCACTGGTAGCAATCCTGAGATTACTACCTTTGAGGTCCTACTTTTTAGTTTAACTCCTAACTCCCTAAATTCAGCTTGTAGAAACTCATCCTGTTTTTTACCTATATCGTTGGTACCTATATGCACCATGACAACTGGCTGTTCACCCTCCCCCTCCAGAATGTCCTGCAGCCGCTCCGAGACATCCCTGACCCTTGCACCAGGGAGGAAACATACCATCCTGGAGTCTTGGTTGCGTCCGCAGAAACGCCTGTCAATTCCCCTTACAATCAAGTCCCCTATCACTATAGCTCTGCCACTCTTTTTCCTGCCCTCCTGTGCAGCAGAGCCAGCCACGGTGCCATGAACCTGGCTGCTGTCACCTTCCCCTGGTGAGCCATCTCCCCCAACAGCATCCAAAACGGTATACCTGTTTGAGAGGGGGATGGCCACAGGGGACCCCTGCACTACCTGCCTGCACCTCTTACTCTGCCTGGTGGTCACCCATTCACTTCCTGCCTGTACTCCCTTTACCTGCGGTGTGACCAACTCGCTAAACGTGCTATCCACGAGTTTCTCTGCATCGCGGATGCTCCACAGTGAATCCACCCGCAGCTCCAGCTCCGAGATACGATCGGTCAGTAGCTGCAGGTGGGGACACTTCCTGCAAACATGGTCGGCAGGGACTTGTCAGTACTCATCTGCAAACTGCAATACTTTGGTAAATCAAAAGTTTTGGATAAGTGAAAAGTTTTAGAAGTTGTTTCTTCTGTTTGTAGATGTCAATTTTTGTTTAGATTTTGGCATAATGTTGCATGGACACAATGAAAGATTAGAGATGGACAGCTAGTCCATTCATGAATAATTTCATTTCACTGACTCACTTCAAGACTAGCTAATTGAGGCACTATACGGACGTTTGGCACTGTAGCCAGTAGCAACTGTTTTCCCCACGGACTAAAACAAGCACAGATCATGTTTTATGAACACATTAGATATACTCGGCTGCATGTTCTCTAAGTTAAGCGATACATTATTGTTGCCTGGAGTTTGCAGGTTTTCAGATCAGAGGATGACTCGGACAATAGTGTATGGGATTTAATAAATGGAAGCCTTTATTAAAACTGTTTGAAACTATAAAAGTTAACTATGCACAACCATAGAATGGTTACAGCCCATGCCGGCTCTTTGTAAAAGTAATCCAGTTAGTCCCGTTCCCCTGCTCTTTCCCCACAGCCCTGCAAATTTTTTCCCTTCAAGTATTTATCCAATTCCTTTTTGAAAGCCACCGCTGAATCTGCTTCCACAACCATGTTAGGCATCACATTCCAGATCATAACTACTCGTTGCATAAAAGTTTTTCTTCATGTCGCTTTTGGTTCTTTTGCCAATCACCTTAAATCTGTCTCCTCTGGTTCTCGACCCTTCCGTCAATGGGAAGAGTTTCTCTTTATTTACTTTTAAACCCTTCATGATTTTGAACATTTCAAGCAAAATTTCCCTTAACCATCTCTGCCCTAAGGAGAACATCCCCAGCTTCTCCAGTCTATCCATGTAACTGAAATCCCTCATTCTAGTAAATCTTTTCTGCACCGTCTCTAGTTGTGGCCAAACCAGTGTTTTACAAAGGTTCAACATAACTGCCTTGTTTTTGTACTTCATGCCTCTATTTATAAAGCCTAGGATCCCTTATCCTTTTTTAAACTGCTTTCTCAACAAAGATTTGTGCACATATACCCCCAGGTCTCTGTTTCTGTACCCCTTTAGGATTATACCATTTAGTTTATATTGACTCACCTCATTCTTCTCTGCATTAAATTTCATCTGCCATGTGTCTGCCCATTCCACCAGCCTATCTATGTCCTCTTGAAGTCTATCACTATCCTCCTCACTGTTTACCACACTTCCAAGTTTTATGTCATTTGCAAATTTTGAAATTGTGCCCTGTACACCCAAGACAAGTCATTACATAGATCAAAAAAGCAGTGGTCCTAGTACTAACCCCTGGGGAACATCACTGGCTGTTTTTTGGACTGAGGGAAGAGATACATTCACCACTACTCTCTGTTTCCTATCAATTAGCCAATTTCAGCTTCACACTGCCACTACCCCTTTTATTCAGTGGGCTTCAATTTTGCTGACAAGCCTATTATATGACACTTTATCTAAACGCCTTTTGGAAGTCCATATACACATCAACCACATTGCCCTAATCAACCCTCTGTTACCTTGTCAAAAAACTTATCAAGTTAGTTAAACACTATTTGCCTTTAACAAATATCTGTGCTGGCTTTCCTTTAATAATGCACACTTGTCCAAGTGACTATTAATTTTTGTCCTGGATTATCGTTTCTAAAAGCTTCCCCACTACTGAAGTTAAACTGACTGGCCTGTATTTGCCAGGTTTATCCTTACACCCTTTTTTGAACAAGGATGTAACATTTGCAATTCTCCAGTCCTCTGGCATCACCCCCATCTCTAAGGATGATTGGAAGATTATGGCCAGCACCTCTGCAATTTCCACCTTTACTTCCCCCAGCAACCTAGGATGCATCCCATCCGGACCGGTTGACTTATCTACTTTAAGTACAGCCCACCTTTCTGGTACTTCCTCTATCAATTTTTAGCCCATCCAGTATCTCAACTGCCTCCTTTTACTGTGACTTTGGCAGCATCATCATCTTTGGTAAAGACAGAAGCAAAGTACTCACTTAGTACCTCAGCCATGCCCTCTGCCTCCACGTGTTTTATGATGTTTCACTATAACAAGATATTTTCATTAAAAACATGATTTATAAGCTAGATGGTTAAAGCATCTCAACATCCAAATATTTTTTCTTATAAATTGATTTGTTTGTTTTATTTTGGGTGGGGGCAGGGGGGGGTGGAGGAAGGAGGACGAAGAAAGAAAGAGGGCAACACAAACCATGATTTTCAGGAAATTTCTTGGATGACCCTTAATAAAGGGTAATTTTGGACACCATGGGCAGCATTTTAGCACCCGCTATCGGGTGCGTTCCTGGCGGGGGGCCCCGAAAATTGGGAAATCCCGTAGCGGGACCGGAGCCCGCCTCGAACCCGCGCACTTCCAGGTTCCCCACTGACGCGCTGGCATGCGCGCGCAGCCCCCGCTGGTGGGAATCCCACAGGCAATTAAAGCCGGCGGGATGCCAATTGAACATATTTATTTTGCTTGTTCAGGTCATTAACTGACCTGATCAAGGGATTATATGAGGGGGGGGTGGGATTTTAAAGCAAACTGGGACTGTTTCCCATACTGGGGGAAACACTCCCAGCTCAAATGGACCTGTTGCAGCTGTCAGCTTGTGGCAGCTGCAATGGTCCATTTGACAGGTGGGGGGGGGGGGGGGGGGGGGAAGGAAGACGAGACCCTCACTCATTGCAGGAGGCCACTCTGTCACTTGGGACAAAGTTTGGCCTCCACCACCCTCCTCCTGACAATCAGTCACCAACTTGCACACTTACCCCAGGGTCCAGAGATATGTACCTACCTTGCGGACCCCCTCAGATGTACATCTTCCGGATGGGGGCCACCGTAGCTGCAGTCATGACCTCCTCGGAGGGCGAACACCATCACCAGCCTCGCCATCCACCTCTGACACGTGGAGCTCCACAACAGAGCGCTGTGACACATCCACCTGTACAGCAGGAGGGCTACCGCAGAGAGATGCGTCGCAGAGGGCACTACCCTCGCCACAGGGTCCACAGACCGAGGCTCAGCTTCCTGGACCTCTCTGAGCAGCAGTGCACATGGAGGCTCAGAGTCACTCGACATATAGTCGTAGACATCTGCAGCCTCCTTCATGCCAAGCTGCTCCCAGCTGGCCCGAGCACCATCTTCTTACCTGCCGCTGTCAAAGTCACCACTGCCCTAAACAACTTCTCCTCCGCATCCTTCCAGGGTGCCACCGGGGACATCGCCGACGTCTCTCAGCCGTCTACACAAAAGAGCCCTGCAAATACACCTACACCCCTCTGCAGTGACACAATGGGTGGCATCAGTTGTGGGTCTTCATTGTGATCCTCAGGAAAGGGCATTATTGCACAAACCAGACAAGATTCGCGAAGACATGTCAGTAGTGGTGCCAATATAATTGGTGATGTGAGTTGCTCAGAAATTAAATATAAGTAACAACCGTGACAAACCCTCAAACACCCTTGTGCATCCCCTTCATGCTCACGACACGTTTGCCTTACGCTGCCTACTGCACATATGTGATGCATGCCCTGTGGCTGCAGCACGGGTAGTGGCAGGTTAAGTGAGGTTGACCATGAAAGAGATGCACGAGAGGGTGAATATGAGATAGAGCCATGAGATTGTATGAGGATTGGGTTGAGTGGTAGTGGCGGGATGAGTACTGGTGAGGTGAGTAGGTGCAGGTAAGATGAGGATGAGGTTTGAGTGGGTATGAGGGGTGATGTGACAGAATAGTGTTGGCAGTGCAGAAGGAGATGTGGGGTGGGGGCGGTGATGTGGCAGACGGAGTGTAGGGGAAAGAGTAAGTGTACTCACTTCGGCTGACCTACTGAGGTCATTGGAGCGCCTCCTGCATTGTATGCAGGTGGGCGATATGTTGGTGGTGCTGGTGACCTCCTCTGTCACTTCGAGCCATGCCTTCCTGGTGGCAGAGGCAGGCCGCTTCCTCCCGCCCTCCGGGGGGAAGATCTCTGTCCTCCCCCTCCTCCTCACCCCATCTAATGATACCTGGAGTGAGGCATCATTAAACTGGGAGCAGCCTTCCCCCTGGGCTGCTCCATGCTGTAATTCTTTCTATTTGTTGCAGCATCTGACAGTGGAGGACTGCCCCTTTAAATAGAGCTCCTCCAGCTGACAGATCTTACTGCGCATGCGCAGCCCGCCCGACGCGCAGATCAGCAGTGGGGAACCCGGAGGACCAGGTAAGTGAATCCAATTGTGCTATGATCGCGCGGGGAGCTGACTGATTTCGCCGGGCGCGTTACCCACACGCCCGATAGCCCCCCCTCCGAGAACCCGCAGCCCTGGTAACATCGGGCCCCATATAATTCCTCTCCTTGTGGCAAATGGTAGTCCACACAATCAACCTCTGCAAGAATGGTCAATACTGTTTCTTAGTTGGTAGGCTAAGACATATACTTAAGTGGTTTGGGAAGGGATACTTCTGCAGGCAATTTTCTCTCTCCCTCTATCACCATAATCCAGCAAGAAATGGTGACAAAGTTTTTCTGGTCCTCTCTGATTGGAGCACACCACCAGCAGGGCAGGACTTTCTCCCACCACAAAAGTTGCATGCCTGAGCCCAGCTGAACTTCAAGTCTCAGCATCCTTTAAGTTTAGAAAACAGGGGTGGAAAATTAGGGCAGCGGGTCTGTTCAAGGCAACAAAGAGCACTTGCACAGGATCAAGCACCCAAATATATTTCTTCTGGTCCTCCACTGCTGACCTCAGAATACTTATCACTGGGCTGGATAATCAGATGCCAGGTTGACCATCAGAACATACATGTCTCATGCATTTAATTAAAACACATATACCCACATATGGTCATTGTGTGGTGCAACACCCACTGGAGTATATCCCCAAGCAATCTAGACAGACAAGGATAAAGTCTGAACAAGAAGTGGTTTGTGGGATCGTGCTGTGTGCAAACTGCTGAATTAACAGTTAACACACTTCAAAGTAAGTCACTGTATGTGAAGCACTTTGAAATGTTTGAGACATGAGGTGGCGTATAAATGGATCTCCTAGTCAACTGCTTAACACTGGATACACATGGGTAGTGGCATCGCAAGCTACATAGTACTGAGTTGTTCCTAAATTAAGGTCTGATCTTTCTGTACCACTCTATTAAAGATCAAATTTCTTACCAATATTAAAAACTTCTACATGGACTGGTGTAAAATGCAGGAAACACATTTATCCTTAAGACAAGTGCTTGAATACTTTATCGTGTGTAGCAGGAAATGGATCTCAAAACTTTACAATTCAAATAAAATTGATGACATGGGTATTGTAATGGCTGCAGCAGTGGTTATGTAAGGTGAAGAATAGTAACAAGGATGAAAATTAAATATGATAGAGACAGAAAACAATGATTAGGTAAGGAGGGTTGGATTTTAAAAGTCCAAAATTATAGGAAGACAGGTTGAGGACCTGGGAACGAATGAGTTAAGAGCAGGAGACAGGATAATGAATTTGGACCTCAACAGTGAGGATAAAGGGCAGAGGAAGAGTACGTAGGCTGGCACAGCTGGAGTTTAGAGGAAACAAGAGGGGAGGTTCAAAGAAGCACTGACCATATTGGGAAAAAAAAGCTGATCACACTGATTTGAGACTACAGATGAGGGGAGAATTTCAGTACCTTTCATTGTTTTAAAAGATCTGTATCATGTCTGTCAGCTTTTTCCTGTATCCTATCTAGGAGAGAGGTGTCAGACGTACCTCCCAGATATGGGAACAGTAGTCAAGTCCAGAAAACCAAAATCATTGAATTGTTGAGAGGAAAACATGTCAAAAAAAAGGAAATCAAGCTTCTTAGAGGACACTAACATTGGAGATGATGTTCCATTTAAGGTCAAAGATCAGATCTGGCAAAAAATCATTTGTGGATAAATTATAAAATTTAACATTTTTTAACCTCTGTTTAATTTTTTTTGCAAAGAACAACTTTATCCAGATGGGCAAGAAAAACATTCTAGATTCAAGAAAAACTACATGTGGCAGTATTTAAAAGTCAAAACTTGAGTTACAGGAAAAAATATAAAAAGTTGAACATGGTCATAAAATGGGTACTTTTACAGTATTCTAACTGTAAAGCATTAAAGAAAAATCAAGGCACAGACAGTGAAGCAATATAGTTGTAAAACAAAACAATGCTTTTTGGCACCTAAGCATTTTCATCCAGTGCTTAACTAATTTAAGGAACATCTCCAAAATGAACAGAAATTGGCATCTCTAGTTATTGCTTTTTTCCTATAAAATGTACACACTCTCATCAGGTAAATGTCTATTTAATTGTTCTGTAGCTTTGTAACTCCACAATGCAGAATTCTAAAATAGCTGTCCACAGCTTCACCCTTAGCTGTAGAAAGATAATTCATATGCCCAAAATAGCCTTTACAATTCTCAAGGAAATAACATACCACAATAACTTAGTTTGTTGAAAAATATTTTTTTTTAAAAAAAAATTCCATCATTTACAGTTTTCCTTTGTTTCATTCCAGGACACTAACAAAGTAAAAACTAAGAACAATTACATCAAAAGAACTTCTTTGCGGCTGCTTCTTGCTGGCTCCTGTGAGAGAAAGGGATAATTATTAGTGTATGAAAAATGTGATTACACAGGTTACAGAATTTACTATAGGATTGAAGGGAAGTTCCCAAATACACTGCAGAAAGGAGGGTGGGGGACTGACTTGAGGAATAACTTCTTTCCATTTTAAAAATAAAGTGCTTTTTGGTAAATTTCTAACATTTATAAACAAGAACAATGTGATTTTTATTGAATCATCTACTTAAGTTTTTGCATACCAAGAATAATAGATTGCCAAGTGGTATTACTGGCAGGGGGGGGCTCATATGATATAAATTAAGGTACTGCAACTCAAACAGCTTGTGATGGTCATATGGGATGACTGCCTGTGAATCCTTCATTTAGTTCTCTTCCGTTGTGGCCGACAGCGAAGGTCACAACCGTATCAGCTGATCTGTGAAGACTTCCTCACTAAAGAATTAACTATCGTGATGCAATCTCATCAAAAATGCAATGATCAGTCGTAATTTCTCAGAATACACTAGTATCTATGTAAAAATATTTTGGTGCCAAATTTGAATATTTTAAGATTGTTATTAGTATTTCCCTAATGCTCTGTTTAAATGTTTCAAATAACCATAGTGGTTGACATCTCAAAACTAACATTTATACTAAGGTCACTTTTGTCACTCCAATGGTACTGTACATGTGAAAATTCATGACTCAAGTATTTTAAAGGATACAAGGAAATAAAATAATCAAGGATTGGTATTCATATAAAAAGGCAACTAAAAGATAGCTAAAGAATGTATTAGATAAAAAGAAAAACAAAACCGCAGAGGGCAGCAAAAGGGATATAAAGGTTTACAACTTTATTAATAGAAGGTCAAAGAACAGGATAAACAGAGTAAAGCTATTACAGGTGAAATAGAATACGACATATATTGAAGAGATTCTCTCAGTTTTCACAAAGTAGACTAATTCCAGTCAGAACATGAGATCCACAACATAGAAGAACAAGTTAGAGAGAAACAGGAAGGATTAAATATCCATTAGGCACCTGGGCCATTTGGGATAATTTCTTGACTATTCTAGGATGTAAGAGGAAATTAGTGATGCTTTGGTTCATATTTTTAGCGCTCCATAAACACTGGAGTAATAACAGAATTGAAGGATAACTGACATAGTTCCAATATTCAGAAAGAGTGTTAGGCAAGATTCTGGTAGTTACAGGCCAGTTAGCCTAATATCCAGAGTGGGGAAAATGCTCGATGGCATTCTACAGCTTACTACAAATGAACATCTAAAAAGCAGAGGTATCATAGGGAGCAGTCAGGAGGGTTTTTAGCAGTAGCAAGTCATACCGTACAAATCTACTGGAATTCTTTGAGGTAACTAAGTTTGAGGTTAAGGGTAATCCGGTAGATCTAGTTCACTTGAATTTTCAATAGGTATTTGACAAAAACTGAAATCTTACGGAATACATAAATTTTCTAGATGGATCAAGGACTGGCTAAACAATAGGAGATGGTGATAAATGGGAAATGCTGTGCTTGAGAATATAACCAACAGTATTACACTGGGGGCTGTTCCAAGACCCATTCTGTTTGACATATTTATGAAGGATATGGAAATAGTATTTAAATTTGCTGATGATACAAAACTATGGAGAGCTCGCAAGTAAAATGATTATCTTCAGAAAGAGTTGGATTAATTATACAGGTGGTATGACATATAGCTGACTGATTTCAAGGTATATAAATAAAGTGTAGTGCATTTAAGAACAGTAATAATTGCATAGACACAGAGTAAACATGTACAGCATGAAAGGGTTTTATAGTGCAACTCCATTGGCAGAAGTTGGACAGGAAAAGGATCTGGGAGTAACTACTGATCATACCCAAAAGATTAGGTCAATATGAAGCAATTAGTTGAGCAAATCAGGAACTGGGACTCCTGGAGAACATTGGGCTACAACTCAGAACAATTTATATATTGTCTCGATCAATCGCGAGGCCAGTTCTAGAGTACGATGTGCAATTTTAGTGGCACACTCTCAAAAAGCATACAGATACATTAGAAATGAATCAGAGAAAGGTAAACAAGATGATCGAGAGACCAGGTTGTGATGAAAGGCTCAAACAAACATTTTCACTTAAGATAAGGCATTATACAGGTCTTTAAAACAAAACAAAAAGATATAGATAAGGCTGAAGCAGGCAAACAATGGGCAATGAGAAGATGGTTAGAAGACAGCGTAAAAATTCACAATCTCAGAGCACGATCACAGGTTAGGAACTGCTCTCCCAAAAGATTACTGGGCATGTGGAAGAGTTCAGAGTAGATTTTTGATTTGCGGTGAACATGCACCTTTAAAAAGGGAGAAGGAAAGATGGCTGTTGAGAAGGGCATTTAAGAGAGGTATTAGCAGTTTTGCTTGACTTTTTCAGGAGAAAAAGGGATGAAACTTCGTATTCCTTAAAGTGGCAGTGAAGAAAGCCCATGACACAATAATCATAAAAGTGGACTATGGATGGAGCAGGCTTGACAGGCTAATGCACTTTTCTTGTTCTGGACATTATGTTCATGTCTGGATTTCACCCACTGACATCTCCCTTCATTTCCTACAAATCCACTGGCTTAGTCCATTAATGCATAAGGAATTTATAGAAAAAACATTTCTGTAGGTTTGACCAATAGAAAGCATGCACCATTAGAAAAATGCAATAGATATCCAGTCACAAGGTTAATTGAATTAAGTGCAACATTAAGACTTTAATAGCAGCACTGATGCTAAGCTGATTTTGCAATTATAGAAACATCATACACGAATTGGATAGATATCAAACTTCACAGCATTTAGCAGAAACAAAGTTAGTGGAAGTGAATATATGGATGTCTGCACACCTATTAATCTTCTGACAATTTGCATGGCACCTAAATTAGCATCTTGTTAGATTTACCATTTACATTCCTAGAAGGGCTACAAAGTGCAAGTAAAATCTACTTCATCAATAAAGATTATACTTACCTATACATGATATAACCAATAAACAATACCGTTTGAACTGCCACAAACATGAAGAAATGAGTTGTAGACAAACATGATGGGAATGGGGGCAATTCTGGGCATTTAGGTTTTTCAATATTTACCTGTTAAAGACAATAACCATGTATTAGTCCTGAATTAAAAACAGTATTAGTTAATATACAATGGAACCTGCCCTTAAGGTTGCCTTTATAAAGCAGAAAGCTGTCTGTAGTGGGCACACTTGTCTTGACCATCAGTTAATACATATCAACGCGAGTTGGCAGATACAGAGCAGTTGCCTGTGTACTTTATATTGTGGCCACTCAATTGAGCCATTTGCTATTACGAACACTAAATTGCAGCTGCATAGAATGATCAGTCAGGATCAAGGGTCAGACAGGTAAGTAGATTGCTGGCATTAGCTAGGGCCACTTTGGCCATCTTCCAATTCATAATTTTACTACACCTTACTGCTGTCTATTACAACATCAATGAAGTTAAATGTAACTTGTCTCAAACAGAGGCACTGCTATTATTGTTCCTCATTCAGACTATCTTTTAAATGTTTTGTTGTAATTAATAGTTTAATGTGCTTGGAAACAACATATTTCTAGATTTCCTTGTGATGTATAGTAGTAATATATTTTGCTTACTCAATAGTTGGGTTGGAATCACGGGCTGCCAGCTTAGACCCTCAATAAAGTACCCATGATGTGGAGATGCTGGTGATGGACTGGGGTGGACAAATGTAAGGAGTCTTACAACACCAGGTTATAGTCCAACAGTTTTATTTGAAATCACAAGCTTTCGGAGACTTCCTCCTTTGTCAGGTGATGAAGGAGGAAGCCTCCGAAAGCTTGTGATTTCAAATAAAACTGTTGGACTATAACCTGGTGTTGTAAGACTCAATAAAGTAGCCACTTGCGAATCACTGCCAATTCTGGGGGCAATCTCAACAGACAAGCTCCACCATATTACAGTGGCAATAATTCCACATGCACAAAATTAAAAAGAAAATCTGAGAAATCAGTGAGTAAAATAAAGATTGTGTAAGCCCCAACTAAAAGTCCTCATTGGCCCAAGGAAACGATTCTAAATAAAAAAGCAGAACTGCATTCCACCATAATCTGTAACCTCATGGCCTAGCATGTCCCTCACTTCTCCATTACCATCAAGCCAGATGACCAACACTGGTTCAAAGAGGACTGTAGGAGAGCTTGCCAGGAGCAACTGAAAATGATGTGCCAACCTGGTGAAGTTACAACACAGGACTACATGCATGCTAAACAGCAGAAGCAGCATGCTATAGACAGAGCTAAGCGATCACACAACCAACAGAAAAGATCAAAGCTCTGCAGTCCTGCCACATTCCGGTCGCAAATGGTGGCAGACAATTAAGCAACTAACAGGAGGAGGCTCCACGATCATCTCCATCCTCAATGCTGGCAGAGCCCAGCATGCGAATGCAAAGAGAAGGCCGTAGCATTTACAACCATCTCAGCTAGAAGTGCAGAGAGGATGATCCTTCTCAGCCTCCCCGAGGTCCCCACCATTACAAATACCACTCTTCAGCCAATTTGATTCACTCCACATAACAAGAAATGACTGAGTGCACTAGGCTCAGTTGCTTTGGACATGTTTGTTGTGAGTGGTTATTCACTTTCCACAGTTATAACTGAGAACAGCACGAGTCTATGGGCAGTGGGGGACATTTCCAGGAAAATAGGCCAAGTAAGGATGGGATGGGTTTTAGAGAGATGTTAAAGTCAGTCATAGTCCTTGCATCCTCTTACAAAAAGTTTCCAGAAGGGCTGACCAGAATGTGTGCAGTAGAATGGCTGTTTGGAAAATGTTTCCAGGGAGTCAATGTAAAGAAAGGTAGGTGGGTGGGCGTGCATGCATGTGTGAGATGAGGCAGGGGCAACAGCAATGGAAATCTCCACACATAACCAGAGGTTTTGTATATAGACTCTGCTCCAGGATATCAGGCTTATGAAAGGTCATTTACCCAAAACATTAGCATCTGCAGAGAGAGAAAGAGAGTTGCCTCACCTGCTGAGTGTTTCTAGAATTTTGTGTTTTTATTTCAGATTTCCAGCATCTGCAGTATTTTGCTTTTGATAATTGCCTGGAGTTGTGCCAACTTGTAGTAGTGCATGAAGTTAGGGAGATTCTGCCTATCCTCATGCTTGGGGATATGAAGTTGTTGCAGTGATATCCTTAGATGCTTTCCTGCGCAGATGAACTTCGAGCTACGCTTGTCAAGATGCCAAAACTGGTGTGTAAGGTTCCAAATGGGCAGCATATTGAAGAAGTAAACAAGGCCAAGGTGAAGTGAGGGAAATATTAAACTTCTTGTTCCTCAAATCACTCATTTATTCAACTGTCAAATCTAGAGAAGGAAGTTGTGCTACCTCAATCTAGATGCATGATGGACATGTGATATTTGATTGGATACAGTAATTGTCAATTTCACAAAAGTTTCATTTTTGCATTGGTGCCATTGAGGACTCGAGAACTGGTAACACTTTCAACTGAGTATTTGTCAAAACACATGCATCCTTCAAACTTATGGACAAGAGATATAGGTTCACAAGTTGATCCAAAGCTTGAATTGGAAAATTGTAGCTAATTTACCACTTAATTGAAAGGAAAAGAATACACAAAGCTGTTTTATGGCTTCAGCTGACCTACTGGAGTGGACCAAATGCTGGACAGTTAACGTGTGTTGAGCAAGTGAGTAATGTTTAAGAGATCTGTTTTGTTAAAATCTGATACTTCACAACAGACTGATAGACCTATAATATCCTGTTCTCTCCATCTCACCCAAAATTGGGCTTTCTGAACTTTCTTACATCATGCAGAAGTGATGTTGTAAAGCCCTATATTAATTTTTGACCATAAATTAAGCTTTCCTTTCTGAAAAGTACACAAGGAAAGTTACATTAAATTGAAGGTCTTCTGGTGCATTTTCCTGTACAATATTTTCAAATATTTACAGTATTTTCTAAAATATAAAACATTGGATTTAACAAAAAAAACTTACATTTCTCTGTACTAATGCACCAAGATCTCTTTTTACTATATGAAGGTGTTCTTTGATGTCATTGAAATGTTGACTTGTTTCATAGCCTCCAGTTGCACCACCTGGAAGTTGAACTGCTTGATTCAGGGCATGAGTTACAGAATTCCTATAAGATACAATATACAAATCCCAGTAAACGTGCTTGAAGACATCGACCAAATTTATAACTGTTCAGAAGACACCATTACTGCAAAGAAAGAATAACTTTCATTTATAGAGTACCTTTCAGAACCTCAGGAGTCACAAAGTACTTTACAGCCAATTAAATATTTTTGAATTGTAGTCACTGATATAATGTAGGATACGCAGCAGCCAATTTGCACACAAGGTCCCACAAACAGCAATGAAAAAAGTGCCAGATCATGTATTTTGGATGTTGGTTGAAGGATAAGTGTTGACCAGGACACCAAGAGAAGTCCCCTGCTCCTCTTCGAATAGTATCGTGGGATCTTTTACATCCAACCAAGGAGGCAGATAGGGTCTTCGTTGAATGTCTCATCTGAAAGATGGCACCTCAGATAGTGCAGTACTCCCTCTGTACTACACTGAAGTGCCAGCCTAGATTTTAGAAACATAGAAAATAGGAGCAAGAGTAGGCCATTCAGCCCTTCTCCGCCATTCAAAATGATCATGGCTGATCGTCTAACTCAGTACTCTGTTCCCGCTTTTTCCCCATATCCCTTTAGCATTAAGTTTGAGGCTTATTTAACTAAGGTCTCAAATTAACTCCAATTCGTTTCAATTTTAAACCCTAAAAGCCATGACAGCTACCATTAATGAGTCAGAAGTAATCATTTTCAGTGCAGGCCAATGATAGATAGCTTATTTCATTAAAGGCTGCAGCAGGTCATGAGATTAGAGCTTACTTCTCATTAGATCTTTTATCTAAACAGTCACAGGAAGTCACCCTGTTTTCTTGCTGCACATCATCGGTATGGTATAAAAGCATGAAAAAAAAAAATCAAAGAAGGAGTCAGATAGCAGACTGAGGCTTTTCGGATTACTGTTGAGGCATCATATTATGAGCAGTGCTGACACGGAGTTTCTAAGAGAGGTTGGTTCAGTTCACTTGCAGCCAAGTTTCTTCTTCTGCATAAAGCTAACATGGAGACCGTGAAAACAATACCAACCAACACGAGAGCTGCCACAATCCCCACCGTTATCATTTCCAACAATGAGTGTGTACGATTTGGCCATTGAACTTCATAGGTGTAGCCAAGGTTTTCAGGTGCTGTCAAAAACATTTCTACATTGGTTACAGGAGGCCAAAAGGGAACCATATTGTACCCTCGGTTATGTCCTATGGGAGCATTTTCAAATGGAAAGATAGATAAATCTGCATTACTCCTCTTCAACCACTCATCAAATAGTGCATCAGTAAATGTATGCAACAACACAAAGATAGGGTCATTTGGGGAAAAGTGGGTTTGCCCGCCAGTTCCATTAAGAAATAAATGTGCCAGATTATGCAAACTGCGAACTGCTGGATCATACCTTCCTGAAGGATCACTATAACCTTCCACCGTGTTTCGGAAACTATTGGTTGAATTGGAGTAGAAAGGTGGCGTGTCGTAAGAGGATATGTCTCAACACTGTGCTACATCCTGGGCATCAGGTAGACGCTGCACCATCGGTCTAGCAACATTCCCACCTGGATTCCGCCGAATAGGGCCACCCTCAGTGCCATTGCATATACTTCCTCGGGTATCAGTCTTCCAAACTTTCACATAGATTGCGCTGAAGTCTGTGGATTGGGGCTTGAAACCACAACCTTCTGACTCTGGCAAGAGTGCTATCAAGTGAGCCAAGGCTGACACCCTGTTAGGCTAATTTCACTTATTTTTATAATTTAGGACACTTCCCTTCCACCATTAAATCTACCATGATCCACCTGGGTCAGATTGTTCCATCAAGCAGATCACAATAGATTTCATCAATATTGTTCTTCTGCTTATCCACTACGAGATATAATTAAACATTGTGGAAATGGGTCACTCCCAGGTAAACCCTCGAGACTGAGAAACTCTCTCTCATCCAGCCTGTGTAGAAATGTTAGTCAAATCTCCTAATCTAAACTCAAGTCCAGCTGAGATGGCATAATCCTTAAAGATTGCTGCTCCTGTGTTAATTATTTTTTTTTAAGAAAGTAGAGAAACAGATCCATTTTATTATATATATATATCTCAATTTGCAATAGTTTAACAAAAAATACAGCTTGTGGCAAAAGTACTCAGTTTTGCAGACTACTGAGTCAGTTCTTTGCTTTAAAAGTTGGACAGCCCGAGAAATTCAGCAGTTCCAATTAAAGCAAAACAACAAAGCTTAAGTAGTACAAGATTACTGCCTTAAGGATCAAACTGCTTATGTTAAAACAAACCAGGCTGAGATCACTGTAGTTATACAGCAGAGTGTTGATTCACAGTAATTTAATAAATTTGTTAAAAATAAACAGAAAAGCATTGCAGAAGAAAAGCACAAAAGGAGAAAGAAGTGTCCGAAAAAATTGAAAGCAATGTGAATTCTTAATTTTTTGAAATATTGGGAGAGTTTAAAATGCTTCTGTTCCATTTTTAAGGCAACAGATGCTTCAAATTCATTACATCACAAAGTAAAATAATAATTTTATGATTCAAGACATTGTGAGATTGTCCAATGCCTCTTTAGTGTTCTAAAGTAGATTAAAATAAAAGCTAGAAGCATTTTTATTGGGCCTTTAATCCCTGTGTTAACGTAATACAGAATCATGAATTTGATCTTCGAACCATTCCTCAGTTAATCTGTCTGAAACCATACATTTAATTCAAATTGGGTTCTCAAATCTATACTCACTTCAAACAGCAATACTACAGCAAACGAGGGAAGAATCTCCCACGGTAGTAAATAGCAACTATAATCGGTACAGGCATGTATTTCACTTTACAGCTATAAAAGGATTCAGCCATTTGGATTTCAATGTCATTTTTAAAATAAGTGTACCGCTATTAAAATTGAATACTTCTAAATGTATTAAAATATTTATGAACTTAAACCAAAGCAGAAGTTTGTCGCAGGGAAAGTAGAAAAAGAAAAGCCCATAAGACATGATTAGAGAGCGCTACACTAAATATTGTGTATGACAATAAGAAACCTGTGGTAAACCTTTATTTATATTATAGATCAGTAATCATGCAGTTAGAGTGGGAAACATTTCTTTCTCGTACACTAAAATAATGTGCTAAGTAGCATAACTGATAGATTGGTAATTTTACAGGTCTAATACGAATTTTTTTTTAAAACTGCTGATTCCTTTAAATGCAGTGATTAGAAGTTGATTGGATTGAAGCTTTCCAGATATTCAGTGGACTTCACTGTTAGAAGCATAAGCCCTGATTATAAAATTCAATAGCTTTTTAGCTAAGTAATCAAAAAGGAATATTTAAATCAATTCAAATATGGTGTACTTTAAATGTAGTAAATGTTTAAAAGAAAGTTACATAGCAAGGATAGGACAAGACACTGACTTTGAATGTAGCCCAAAAAAGCAGAACTTCTAAAGGGATTTTTGGGGAATTGGGAGAGGTAGTTGTCAGGGTGGGGGTGGAAATAAAGGATAGCCAGTCTGCGACGCTGCTCCGGATTGCATATTGGGCGATGATAGGATAGTTCTCAGCCGTGGTACCATATGGTTGAATAGACTGCCAATATTTACCATCAAGGCGCAAACATTAAGAATGAACACTTGGGCAAGGTACTAGAGAGCTGCACGTGTCCATGGAATTGCACCCTAGCTCAAGTAAGTGGTCTGGTCAATATGCGACTCCAGTCCCACACTGGTGTGGTTGATTTAACTTTCCTCTGAAGTGGCCTAGCAAGCCACATAGTTGCATCAAACTTGGGCAAGTAGAGATGAGCAATAAGTGCTCACCCAGCCAGCGATGCCCAAACTCTGGGAATGAAGTGAACCAGTTGGGTTTTTATGTCTGTAGGATAGACAGGTAAAAAAGGAGATACTAAGAGGATAGATTTTGAGAATATAGGTAGGATTGCAGTAGGTTTAGTACATCAGCAGAGTGAACTGTCACAATAACCCAGCAACAGGAACTCTAGGCTTGATCTATAAAAGCCCATTGCTATTGCAGTTGTTTGCTCTTAACTGGAAAAACCTGCTCGCTTCAAAACTGTAAAAGTATTATAAACTGTAACAACACTTCACACAAAATTGCAGTTCGTGCAGCTGGATAGCATCTGGAAAAGCCCAAAAAATAAAACACAATTATCTGAATTTCAGTTTCTTAGTACACTGGAAAATAGTTACTATGCCTCAAATTGATTTTTAAAAAAAACCTAAAAGTAATTTTTACGAAGATTGAGAATCTGGGTGTACAGTCAAATCCCATCATAAGGAACATCACCAAGATTGCAAAGAGATTTAAAAAAAACAGGAAGTAGTCGCTATAAGGACATCAAGCTTGGGTTTTACAAACCTACAAAGTACAGGAGAATGGGTAGACTTGTAGGAAGTAAGGAATTCCAGTTTTGTAGTCCTGAGAAAGAATGAAGTCACAACAGATGGCAGCAGGATGAGTCTCAATTTGAAAGCTGGGGCTTTAGGGAGGAGGAAGAGCAAGTACAATAGTGCATTTGGATTTAGAAACATCAGAAATAGGAATAGGCCATATGACCCCTCAAGCCTGCTCCACCATTCAATAAGATCATGGCTGATCTTCGACCTCAACTCCACTTTCCCATCCGATCCCCATATCCCTAGATTTAAAAAAAAATTTGTTCATGGGATGTGGGTGTCGCTGGCAAGGCCAGCATTTATTGCCCCTCCCTTATTGCCCAAAATTCTTTCGATCTCAGTCTTGAATAAACTGAACAACTAAATATCCACAGCACTTTGGGGTAGAGAATTCCAAATATTCACGACCCTGAGTGAAGAAATTTCTCCTCATCTCAGTCCTAAAAGTCCGACCCCTTATCCTGAGACCATGCCCCCTAGTTCTAGGCTCTCCAAAGAGGGGAAACAGCCGCTCAGCATCTACCCTGTCAAGCCCACTTAGAATCTTATATGTTTCAGTGAGATCACCTCACATTCTTCTAAACTCCAGAAAATATAGGCCCATTTTTAGTCAATCTTTCCCCATAGGACAACTCCCATCCCAGAAATCAACCTAGTGAACCTTTGTTGCACCGCCTCTGAGGCAAGTATACCTTTCCTTGGGTAAGGAGACCAAAACTATACACAGTATTCCAGGTGTGGTCTCAAAGCCCTGTACAATTGCAGCAAGACTTCCTAACTCTTGCACTCCAACCCCTTGTAATAAAGGCCAACACACACTGTTCTAATCACATGTTTCCTATGAGCAGTCATAATAGAAAAATTACATTAATAAATTTAAACAAAATGTCAGAATTGCCTGAAATAAAGCTTCAAGCACTCAAAGTTAATTTGTTTGAAAGTCTTTTGGAAAAATTTGCTCAGTTGTGGTGAAATGCAATTTTTTTTAAATTTAAAATTTTATTTAAAATCTTATTTCAGACCTAAGAAAATTTCAGTTACTGAGGGGAAAAAAAAGGCTTTTTTCCCCGAAAAGCATAGAATAATTTCATTGGTTTGTCAACAATCCATGTGATTGCATAAAGCTAACGTCTGCTTTTTCCCCCTCATCATAAAACGTTGGCTTATGGTTTTCCCAATTATAATGGAAACATTTATAAAATGTTCAAAGTGTTATAGGAAGTAAGATTTGTAGACTTACCATATGCAAGATTTTACTCCAGAGACTGGAACACAAAATCTAGGCTGACACTCTAGTACAGTACTGAGAGCGTGCTGCATTGTCTGAGATGCTGTCTTTCGGATGAGACGTTAAACCGAGGCCCGTCTGCCCTCTCAAGTGGACGCAAAAGATCCCACGGCACTATTTCGAAGAAAAGCAAGGGAGTTCTTCCTTGTGTCAGGCCAATATTTATCCCTCAATCAACATCACTACCAGATTATCTGGTCATTATCCCACTGTTGTTTGCGGGAGCTTGCTGTACTCAAATTGGTTGCAGTGTTTCCTACATTACAACAGTGACTACACTTCAAAAAGTACTTCATTGGCTGTGAAGCGCTTTGGGACATCCTGAGGTCATGGAAGGCGCTATATAAATGCAAGTCTTTCTTCCTTTTATACGACATCTATATTCAGTATTAAAGTTTCAGTAAAACAAAGAGTTCCAAAGTTAGAGACTTTATAAATAAATTGGTTCCAACAATAATCCAGAGAAATTTAACCAAAGAAAGTCTTCAGGGTGCGATTGTATAGCATATATACACAACTTATTTCATAACATGCAAGGAACACAAGAATGTACACGTTACTGGAAAAGCTTCAAATTATACACCAGGTCCTAGATGGCTGCCATTTCATCTAGCATACCACTTCTACCTCGTGTCCTTGAGGGTAGATTCTAAACGGCTAATTGTGATTCCAGTGGGAAGCTACACTCAAAGGGTGGATCAGAGATAGGGCTACAACACTGCAGTCCCAATTTTCCAAACGCCACCCCCCCAAGCACTCTAAGCATAGCTCCTCACTGAGGATCGTGGAATTACCCCTTAAAATACTTGACTAAATTCAGAAAATAGCCAGCTTACGAGTGAACAGCAGTATTTTAGTTTTGAGATTCTGTCACGGTTCACAAATCACTCAAACTCTGCTTTTGCCTTTTCATCTCACCAGTGCTTGTCAAATCACTACATGGCAACTCACCGGCAGCCATTATCACAATTATGAGGGTTTTTTAAAAAAGTGTAACCATTTGTTACACCGAGTTATCAATTTCAGCTATGGTGCAGTCATAGGACAAGTAGAGGGAAGGTGCTACTTCACTAGAGGGCAACAATGAAAACAAAATGAGATTGTCACCTAAGTGCTGTCAAGTACCATCCAGCAGCCATTTCCCTAAACACCCTCTTGATTCAAATGGCTAGAGACCAACAGAAAAGGTAAAATATTTAAGGGCAGTGGATCAAAAAAAATTGTTTTTTTAAACTCGAAAACAAAATTTCCTGAAATTATTCATGACCCAAGCTCCAAATCCTTAATACCACTAAAAAGTTGTCAAAATAACCTTTCAACAGGGAACAAAAATATCCAAGGGTAGAACGTTAGCTCTGGAAAGAACAATCCTAGTTTCTGAGTTCGTCTAAGAGGATATTGCAGATTAATAAATGGGCATCTAAATATACACAGCATCTTATCAAAAAGCAATTAGGAATGATATTTAGGAATTAAATTGTTAGATTGAACATTCAAAGAAGTCATAAAAAGACATGCAAGAAATTAAGCCCCAAACCTCTTGGACAATGAATGTTACAATTTGGGAGTATTAAAGATGACAATTTTCCTAATCCTTCTGTTAGAGATCACTGCTTAATAAAGAGATGATGTTTCATTCAAAATTACAACTTGTTCTATACAATTTTGCTGATCTGATTAAAGCGATTAATAATTCTCAGAATTTCAAACAAAACCTAAAGAAGTTGGTCTCTTAAGACTTAAAATTCAAGGCTGCAATTGTTGCTCATGTTTTTTTTAAATCAGATATTTCTTTAATCCAATAAGTTTTGTGATCAGAAATGCCATCTCTGCAATGCACACTAATGTACAAAAAGATGGAATGAGACAAGGCAGCAATTGCAAGGAAATCTAATCTGTTTTCATCAAATAAAATTCAAGATTATTAAAATCAAAGTCTGTCGAATGCGTAAGTAATAAGGTTGCCGATTTGTCTAATCTATAATTTTCCAAAGATGATCATCTGTGCTCAGCTGTTCCAATAATTCAATAACATTTAATGCACTGTAAAAACATGGGATTCTGTGACATGACAAATATAAACTACCCATTGACTACAAATAATGGCAACCACCTGTCCATAAGTTGAAGTGAAAAGCAATGACAGCACTATAAAAAAATTAAACTACATTTTGAATGTCCCATTTTGCAAAAGTACACTACTTTCTCATTTCTCGTGAGTAGGAAATAGGAAGCAAATTTTCCACTTTGAGCTGCACAAGGAAAATAAACATTTTTACAACAGTGGCATTCTTTCTCCAAAGTGTCTCTAGTGGTGAGTTAGGGAACGGCAGACAGAAGTAGATGCCCTGCACCATTGTTGAGTTGGAAATGCTTTTGTTCAAAGCACTGTAATTTTTAAAAAGCTACTAGCTATGTTTAGATTGAACCCCAAATTTGAAATCAGCCATCATTACCACATCATAGCTCCTTCAGAAAAAAAATTCTGTTCACCATACTCATCACATCTTCCAATCATAAATTTTTAAAAAAACAATGAGCACCTCACTGTAAGGAGCACAGCCAGCATGCATTTCATTCTGTCAAAAAGAAAAATTACTTCAAACAAGTATACTGGTCTCAATTGTCCCCTGTATGTTTTTTTAAAAAACAAAAACAAACTTTTTCACAGCATCTTTAGGAACGGAAAAATTTGAGAACCAGCGCTAAAGGAAAAACAGGTTTATGACTTTGCTTTTTGTTGGCAATTATGCTGTCACATAATTAGTAGTAGGTTAGAACAAAAACATACCTCAATGAACAGCCTGAGAGGTTACTCCTATAACATCAAAGTACTATAGGATAGTTAAGTAGCTATCCAAAGATGAAATGCCTTTCACTTCTATAGCGCCATGGAAAAGATGTATTTTCTAGTTAGGAGTGGAGTCATTCAAGTACACAAAGATTACTAAAAAGAATATGAATCGTGACAGAAACTTAGCAGATTAAAAAGCAAATTGAGTTGCATGCGATCTTACTAAAATAAACTGGACTAGGAGCTCTAGGAGAACTTGCATTTATATAATACCTTTCATGACCTCCGGATATCCCATAGTGGTTCACAGTCAATGAACATCAGTGATTGCACTTCAAAAATAATGTAAGGAAACATGGCCACCAATTTACATACGGCAAGGTTCCACATCAGCAATGAGATTACCAGATAATCTGTTTTAGTGATGTTAGTTGAGATAACTATTAGTCAGGATACGAGAAGAACTCTTTCTTCTTTGAACAGTGCCATGGGATCAATGATATCCACCTGAGGGAGTAGAGGGGGCTTTGACAGGGCAGCACTCCCTTAGTACTGCATTGAAGTGCCACTATATATGTACTTAAGGCTCTGGAGCACAGCTTGAATGTATGATCTCTGACACAGTTGCAAGATAACAAATGGTCAAGGAACAAATAAAGTTATAAAACAGAAGTATAAAAGGACTGTTAAAAATGAAGTAAAAGGAACTATTAAAGATGAATTAAACTGCCTGTACAGCAATATACAAAGTGTCCAAAATAAAACAGGGGAACTGGAGGCAATAATCCTTAGCGAGGAACCAGATGTAGTAGGAATAATTGAAATATGGCTACATAAAGAACAGGAATGGCAACTAAACATTGCAGGCTATAACAATCAGAAAGGATAGGGAAGGAAGTGGGGGTGGAGAAGATGTAGTAATTAGAGCTAATATAATGGCAGTAGAAAGAAGGGACATAACTAACTGAAGGATAGAAATAGAATCTATATGGATTGAAATAAAAGATAAAGGATCAATCACACTAATAGGGGTATACCACAGACCATCTAAGTGGAAAGAAGGTGGAGGAAGAAATATATAAACAAATATGCAAAATGAGTAAAGCACATAGAATAATAATCATGGGAAATTTTAACTATCCCCAAATAAATTGGGAAGAGGAGCTCAGTGAAGGGGTACAAGGAATGGAGTTTTTACAATGTGTGCAGGACTCCTTTCTTACCCATTATGTAAAAAGCCCAAAAGAAGCATTGCTGGAAATAGTAATGGGAAATGAACCAGAACACATAAGTGAAGTAAGCATAGGTGAACATCTAGGCAATAACAATCACAACATGATAAGGTTTAAGATAAAGATTCAGAAGGACATAAATAAGACCAAAGTAATAAATTGGAAAAAATTTCAGGGGATGAGAATAGAACTAGGGAAAATAAACCGGAAAAATTTACTGAGAGATAGAACAGCAGTGGGAAACATTTAAAACAGAGATCAATACAGAGTCCAGGAGAAATATATCCCAATAATAAAAAAACAAACTATCCAGTAATGATACACCATAAACGATTAAAGAAATAAGGTCAAAATTGAAATTAAAGAAAAAGGCATACATTAAGTACATAGACAACAAAAGGGAATACGAAAAAGGTAAGAAAGTTAAAAAAAATTAGGAAGGCAAAGAGAAACTATGAAATTAAATTATCAAGGAATGTAAAAGTAAATAGTAAATTATTCTACAGACACATCAATAACAAAAGAAAAATCAGGACATGGATAGGGCCTCTATGGGATACACACGATAAACTCACAGGTAATGATAGCAAAATGGCAGAAATATTAAATAATTACTTTGCCTCAGTATTTACCTGAGACACTAACTTGGTGGGCATGACATTAGAAGAGATCAAAAAAGATAAAGACATTTAAGTTCGAAAGGGGGGAGATAATTGATAAATTAATCACACTTAGAGAAGATAAAACCCCTGGTCTGGATGCATAGTAGACTCATGACTAAGGTCAGAGCATGTGGAATCAAGGAACAAGTAGCAGAATGGATAGCAAGACATTTACAAAACAGCAAACAGAGAGTAGGGGTTAAAGGTAGTTACTCAGACTGGCAAAAGGTGGGAAGTGGTGCTCCATAAGGATTGGTGCTGGGTCTACTGTTGTTCGCCATTTACATAAATGATTTGGACTCAGGAATCAGAAGTACAATTTCAAAATTTACAGACACCACCAAATTGGGGGGGGGTATAGTTAATACCGAGGAGGACTGCGGCAAAATACAGGAAGGCATTAATAAACTTGCAGAATGGGCGTGTAATTGACAAATGAATTTCAATATAGTTAAGTGTGAGGTATTACATTTTGGTAGGAAGAATAAGGGGGCCATGTACTGCTTGGATAATGAGTGTCTAAATGGGGTAGAGGAGCAGAGGGATCTGGGGGTGCAGATACACAAATCACAAAAGAGCAACGGAGGTTAATAAGGCCATAAAAAAAAGCAAACCAAGCACTGGGGTTCATTTCCAGAGGGATAGAATTGAAAAGCAGAGATGTTAAACTTGTATAGGACCTTGGTTACACCACATTTGGAGTACTATGAACAGTTCTGGTCTCCATATTATAAAAAAGGATAAAGAGGCACTGGAGAAGGTGCAAATAAAGATTTATTAGGATGATGCCTAGGGCTGAGAGGTTATATCTATCAGGAAAGTTTGAGCAGGCTGGGGCTCTTTCCTCCAGAAAAAAAAGAGGGATGACCAGATATAGGTCTTTAAGATTATGAAAAGGGTTTAATAGGATAGATGTAGAGAAGATTTTTCCACTTGTGGGGGGAGACCAGAACTAGGGGCTATAAGATAGTCACTAATAAATACAATAGGGAGTTCAGGAGAAACTTCTTTACTCGGAGTGGAACTTGCTACCACAAAGAGTAGTTGAGGCGAATAGCATAGATGCACTTAAAGGGAAGCTAGATAACCACATGGGGGAGAAAGGAATAGAAGGATAAGCTGATAGGATCAGATAAAGTGGGGAGGGAGGCTCATGTGGAGCATGAACACCAGCATGGACCCGTTGGGCTGAATATTCTATGTAATAAGAGTGCCACCACTGACCCAAGGCTCACACCAATGTGGTGTAGAGTTCTATGTTTTTGTTTCCAAAAAGATCTAGGGAGCATTGTCTTAAAATTGAAGATAAACAAATATTCAGAATATTTTGTAACATTTATAAATACACTAAAAATTCAGAATGCTTCTATTGACAAAGGAACCAAGTCAGCATCAACGTCATCATGTCCCACGCTTGATGGACGACCATAACATCTATTGGCGTAGTTTTATCTTGCCTATCTGCAAAAAGTGCAGCTGTTTCATTTGCATCGGACATCTTTATCTTGGGATGTTCTTCCATTAGGTCATTATACTTAGCACTACCCTGGACTGCAGCTGCAGACCTGTCCAAAATAAGCTTGCATCTCCTGGGTGACATCCAGCTACAATCAATTCCCTGATGTCACCATCTCTCACCTCAGCACACCTGGACAGTAGTATGAAGAGTTCATGTAAGCGGGTCAACACTGCATCATCCATCTGTCTCTGCCAGGGAATGGTTTACAACTTTGCATTCACTAGCAGTGGGGTCAGCTTGGATACTGGGTTGCAGCTGCTTCTAGCACACAACTGGCTAGAGAAACACCGATACGACCTAGTCGGTGGCATCTTTTAAATTAAACGTCATCAGCCTTTGTTTCTCTTTCACCACCATGCAGAGAGGTGACAGGAGGTAACGATGCATTTTTTTTTAAGAATCTCAATTATTCTCTTGTCCAAAGACTGCATCAGCAAGTTAAATTGGGGAGGAATGGAGGAAAAAAAACTCCAGAAGCTCACTCTTCAGAGAGGCTCATTTTTTTGCCTCCAGACATCCTGAGCTACTGGCAAATTTTGGACTTCCATTCAACACCTTGCTGAGTTTTACTGCTTTCTTCTGTAGATGGGCCTCACTAATATCTACTGTTGTGTAGACCACACGAAGAATGCCTTCCCCATCTTTTCATTGAACGGGTAACTAGTTTCATAATGACAAATACATCTCTTGCAACAAATTTACTGCATCATACTTCTACTCTAGCTTGATCCCACTTCCAATCTAGTACAGTGGCTTCTTACACCACACTCAACTGCAACCTTCACCCTTCTTGTGACTCTTAAATGCCTCTAGCTTTGTCTCAAACACATGAAGGGAATGGAAAATGAAGTTTGTGCCAGCAACATCCTGTTGCTCAGGAACTATTTGCTACACCCAAAGATCTTCAGTTAAGATTACAAGATAGTTATGGATGAGAGAGACCAACGACCCCATTTAAGTTAATCCATCCAGAACGATCCTAAGGTCCCCGCATTGTTTCTTAAATGATTCCTGGGTTTTTACTTCTACTCCTCTAAATGGAAAATTCCATATATTGATCACTATTTGGTTTAAGAATAATTTCTCAACGTCGGTCCTAAATTTACCGTTTACTAGTTTGAACCCTAGCCCATTGTCCTACTCATGCAATTTAAAAATGGGAGTTTTGGCCCCTTGGGGCACAGTGAATTACAGTTCTACAAGGATGACCTTTTATACTTTAAAAAAATTATTTCCCATATGTGAGTAACATTGGCAAGGCCACACTTAATATCAATCCCTAGTTTTCTGAGCAGGTGGTGATGGACCTTGCCTTTAAACTTCTAAAATTAAAGAAAACCATTTATGAATGGGCAAGCAATTTGAATAGATTAACTATAGCTGACTGTTTAAAAATACAAATATACATTAGTTCTCTAATATGACAGCATAGTGGTTATGCTACTGGACTAATAATCCAGAAAAGTTGAATTCCCACCATGGCAGTTTAAGAATTTTAATTCAGTTTTTTAAAAATCTGGTACCAGTAAAAATGACCATGAAATTGTAAAAACCCAATTTAGAGAAGGAAACCTGCCATCCTTATCCAGTCTGGCCTATATGGACTCAAGTTCAAACAGCAACATGGTTGACTCTTAACTGCCCTCTGAAGGGGCTTAGCAAGCCACTAGTTAGAGACAATAAATGCTAACCTTTCCCACAACACCCACATCATGATAATTAATTTAAAAAGATAGAAAGTGAGAAATTTTAAGCTAGTCAGAATAGTTGTTCCTCAAGATGAGGGATGGAAGTGCTGTGTGAAGTGGATAGATAGATATAAATTGACAAGAAGGATGAAAAAGCTTTAAGATGCAGCACAGCTTCACAGCAGAATTTGATGTTTCTTGTAAAAAAAGGATTAACAGCCTACAACGTTGAGTGTAACAGTGGCACTAGTCTCTTCAGAAAAATTGTAAAGCCACCTATGTAGGCATATCCTACAGCATTATGTATCCAGATAATATCATCTACCCAAGGCTTCTACTGTACGATTTAGATAAAAATTTAATTTAGTAGAGCTATTCCACAAAGCACAGCAACATCTGATCTCATGATTGTGAGAAAGCTACAAAAACATCCAGAACTTTTTGTACCCTGGATTTCATCTAATCCATTTGGCGATCTAAATTATGTAATTTTGGATCGAATACAGGTCTAATTTTAAATTTATGCTAACCTATCAGTTTGAGTTTTTTGGAACATTAGTATAGATCAGATTTTTTAATGAAATATAATTTATATGTATTATATATAAATTTATATTCACTACTGGATCTCCCATGGTGTTGCTCACAGCAAGTCAGAAGTTATGCTTTTGGAAGTGGGAGAGGTTCATGCTTTGTTTTGATGTTATAGACAAACAAAATAATGCTGGCTAATACCTAAATTCAATTCCCTGGGGAATTTCATGCACAGTAATTTTCCATTGGAGGGACTGGGATTTACAAAAGTCCTGGCAGCCTCTGTTAATAGTCAGTCTTGTTGCAAGCTTTAGGCTGGGAGCTGTAGCATGCTATCCTGTTTAGTCTCTTCAACTGAAGTTATATTTCAGGGAACCTGCACGAATTCAAGGAGCAGGATTCTTGTATTAGGCACAAATCTTAGATAGAAACACTGCTATAAGCATTTCAAACAAAAAATGCTATTGAACATGGGATGTTAATCATTTTCTTTTGTAATTTTATATGTCTCTTACATTACACACTATCTCCCCTAAGTACTCAGCTTAAGAGAGAAATTGAGATGGCAGCTGAAAGGATGTTCAAAAAATATTTGAAGCAACGATTAGTTTTTCTCTTTTATTGGTAGATTTTCCCACTGTTCATACCAGATGTTTTTATATTTCCTTGTAGTTCATTGGAAATTTTTCAGCTTTTCTTATTTGACTACTCAATGCATTCACTCACTACCTCTTCAGTTGCCTTGTTATTAGGCATGTGAAATTTGAGCTAATCAACTGCGCGTGCACGCACACACGTAGAAGTATAATGTGAGTGATAATTCGTTGGTGGATCTTTCCAAGTATTGGTACTGAAATGTGCCATCAGATATGCCTCACAATCAAATTTGAACTAGGACTTGTTCAAACTTTGATCCACTGGATTTTGTATAGAGCTGTTCATTGACTGCAACAACTGCCGTTATCAGTGGAATGACTTCTCCCTGGAAGGGGACACTAACATGTACAAGCAAGATACACCCTGTACGTTACTAGGGCTACCTTTTTAGTATACGTTGATTGTTACGGACAGACGGCAAACATGTAACGACTGAAAATACTCTGCCACACACAATTAAAATAGGATTTTCTGATCACAAGATTTAAAATGTTTACATTACAATGATTTTTTTAAGCTGCATCTTACATGGAATACACGAATGTCACATGAAAAAGTATTATTGGAAACCATTAGTCACTCACTTCAATTCACCAACATGCCTAAGCACCTCTTGCTGGTATCTCACAATATTGTCAAGTTCACCTTGAGGGAGCTAAAATAGAAAACAGAATATAAGTTTACTCTAAACTTTTAACAGGACAGCAATGTCACATACAAGCCAGCCTTAAAAAGACTGTTCCTCCCATATTTTGGATTAATTAGTACACACTGAGAATATCTAAAAAGCAGTCAGTTTCACTTTTTTTTTTCTCATTCATGAGATGTGGGTGTCACTGGCAAGACCAGAATTTATTGCCCATCCCAAATTGCCCTTGAGAAGGTGGTGGTGAGCCACCTTCTTGAACAGTGTGGTGAAGGTACTCCCATAGTGCTGTTAGGTAGGGAGTTCCAGGATTTTGACCCAGCGACGGCGATATATTTCCAAATCAGGATGGTGTGCGACTTGGAGAAGAACGTGCAGGTGGTGTTGTTCCCATGCGCCTGTTGCCTTTGTCCTTCTAGGTGGTAGAGGTCATGGGTTTGGGAGGTGCTGAAGCAGCCTGGCATGTGTAAATTATAAAGTACATTAAAAAGCCAGTTGCATATCTAAAGAAATTTGTTTGCGTTTGAACACACTTCATGTCAACTTTTCCATTATAAATTCCTGTCTGCATTTATAAATCAAGCTACTTATTACATTTTTCACACTAATTACACCTTCCCACCAGTGGAGGCGCTGCAGCATCACTGGCGAAAGACTAATTACGATGTGGCAGGTTTACATAGGCAGTTCCCATTATAAAAATGTAAACACAGGAGTTTATAATGGTAATGAAAAAATAAGCACAGAATGTATGATTTCAAAATCGGGACCAAATTACATCCCTGCATCACGGTCCAGTTAGCCCATACCCTCTAACCCTAATTCATCTGAAGCCTGTGTCTTGACTCCCCATCCCCCTCCCCCACTTTTCCCCTGTGTGCAATGCTATATGTAGGGAATGTGCAACTAGATTATTTTAAATGTTATTGATACAGCATTAAAATAACCAATGTTTGGATACTTTTCATAGACAATTAAATCTAGATAAACCCACAATTTCACGATTTAAATGTTAAAACCGCAGGCACATTGGATGTGAGCCGACTGATAATAGCTCAATAAAATATTCATATTAACATAATGCAAGCACCTAGTTTCATGGGACTACTTCTTGCTCATTTTGCATAAACTTCCAAAAGGTCTTCTCAAATTTCCTTTAATCAATGTTGTAAAAATGTTGCAGCATTTGCACATCTATGAAAAGCATGATCTGAAAGCCTGATGCACTTTCACTTCTAAAACCAGAACTTGAATCTTACCTCGACTGTTGGAATATGTCTCCTTTTACCTTTGGTTGCAAGTGAAAGCTTGAGACAGCCTCAATCTAGCTCCAAATAGGCGCTGATTCACACCACACAAAAAAACAGCCTATAATTTAGTATAAATTGGAAACCTCAGAGTGGTTACAAGGATATCTGGTCTGCAAATGGAAATGTCTCGCTGATGAAGTAGGAGGTTAAGCCATATTGATGGATGAGAGCAACAAAAACTTCACTCAGCACCCAGTGCCTGCTAGGTTCAACCTGAGGCTGCTCAGTGCTGATACAGGACAGCAGAAGGGAGAAGTGAGCACAAAATTCAACTAACAAAAGCAAAGAAAAAGTTGGACCATAATTTAAATCCCTTTAACAGTTATTTTTATTTTCTAATTAAATTAAAATCTGCTTATTTTCTGACTCAAACATTACATTGAACTTCTGGAAAACTAGACAAAAATTAGTATTTAAGGGACGGCAGAGAAAATGATTCGCAACTACTTTTTTTGTAATTGAGTTCAGGTTCAGTGATTTCAATTCTGTCGAATAGAATAGAACATGCAGTGTCAAGGCTATAGACCAGACATCACAGATTAGCTGCATAGTGAAGATTCTTGTACTTTTGTACCAAAAGTGTCTCAATCCCAATTTCAGAAAAGTAACACTACCCCACTATATTAGTAGGAATTTTACCATTTTCCAAAGTAGCTATTTTCAAAGGCTGCCAACTCAATATTAACTTGTAGAAACAGTAGGCAGTTTGTTCTGCATAATGATACCTGCAAGAACAGAGTTGAAACTGATGAGAGGCACAAGAGGAACATCTTCACAAGAGTGCTACCAAAAAGCCACTGCTGATAGCTTACCAATCAGCCCTTGATCTAGCTTATACCTAAAAACCTAGGGACAAGAAAATTGAAGCACTGCTTTTAGATTGACAAACTAACTCAAGGAGCCACATATTGAAGTACTCACCTGTCCTGTTTGTGGTGCAGTATTAATTCCCTTCTTCGACATTTCCTCGGTCACTAGGGAGACATACCTTCTTTGCTCATCCAGAATCATGTTGAGTTGTCTGTTCAACTGTTTGATTTCAAGGTGGATGCGGTTCTGACCTTCAAAGATCTGTCTCAACTCTCGCTCATTCACAGTTTCAAACATATCAGCTATAGAAATGTAAAGTAAACTCTGTTGGGCTTCTGGTCACTTTGATTTACTGAATATTTGCCAGTTGCAGAACTATTTACACTCACTACAAAACACATCAGAGAGATTACTGGGGTAATTTTCTTACATGATGCTCTCGATGGGAAATCTCGCCCTTCAAGAGTGTATAATCGGAAATTTGGGCACATACTGATAACATGATTATCCAACCATTTTTTAAAAAATGATCAGAAAATCACGGAAAGCCCAAATTTCTGATAAATGCTCTTGGCCAAAGAGGTTCCCTGCCAGAAACACAAAATTAACTCTCAGAACTTAAAAACAAGGCTTTCAATAGGTATTTAAGTTATAAGGTTTTAAAAAAAAAAAAGGTTGTCCTTTAGAGATAAAAACATTTCTATATAAACCTTACGTTACCTACCTAATGGTCTCTCTCATTATTGAGAGTTCTATATCTACAAATGGGAGTCTATTGTCAATTATCCAAGAATTAGATTCCTTTTAAGAAATTTCCCTTTAGTGGGCTCCTCCAACGGCAGTGAATTTATTCAGTGAGAAACAGAGCCACAAAGAGCAAGTAATTTCCAGATTCAGTGAGAAACAGAGCCACAAAGAGCAAGCAATTTCCAGATTCATTCCCTCGTCTGTGCAGTATTAGTCGATTTCAGCTAGCACTGTAATAGGGAGGCATTACAATTAGTGTTGTGTTGGGGCAGAGTTAAAGAGGGGTATAAAAATGTTCCAAGTTCCTGATCATGATTCAGTGGCCCCTGTCCAAAGTGTGCTTGCGTGGACAGGATCAGGCGCAGGTCTGATGCCACCCTTTGGTGAAAGGCCCTGTCAATTCTCACTGATAATACATCACTAAGTAATCCTCAGTGCTTATCCTCATGATAGCACAATTAATACGATCATAGATGTTAAATAACTTTAGAAGTGTTGTACTGCAGTACTATAGAGATTGACTTGGCTTGGATAATTATCAATATAATTTGGAGTGTGGGACGGTCCAAAGGTAAATAATTTAAGCATTTTATAAATTCTAGATATGAAATGATAAATCCAAATCCAATCTTCTGATACGTACATGTTGGGTGGGGACAAAATCAGAAGATCTTTCCAACTAATATAAATTACACATCTGAAATTTCCATTAAATAAATAATCTTGCACATTGTGGGATTTAGCTATTCTACATGATACCACAGCACTAGTTGAGACTGAAAACAGATTCCCCCCCCCCCCCCCCCACTTGTTAGAGGGAAGAGAGAAATTTACATTAAAACTTCAAAGATTTCCTGGACACAACTATAAATTGCAAGAAAGGGAACAAAACCTCAATAGTTTTTTATATAATATGCAACCAAACAATAATGGTTTAAAAAAATATATTTTTCCTAACCTGGCTCTCCCTGCACACCAGGGTGATCTTTTTGGAACTCTTCTTTCTTTTTATCAAGAGCTTGTTGGAAATTTTCATACTCCTCTCGATATTTCTCTTTCTCTTCTTGGGGAATCTCTGAATCAGCAGGCTCCTATACCAGATACCAAAAGTTAATCATATTCAAACCAAAATATAAAAATGTAAAAACATCAATATGGGCACAACTGCAATTTAGGAGCAAGAATTTAAAAACCAAGCAAGCCCAGTTACATATTAGAGCAAACTGCATCTCAAACACCTGTAGGAAGGAATAATAGTTCTATAGTTCTGGAAAAACTAGTGTAAAGTATAGCAATGCTAGTTAGAAAAAGATTTTAAATTCAATTATGGGACGATAGCTAAACACACCATGTGGTATCGTACCAAACCACACATGCCACGAAGGACCCCAGTTCAATCGATGATTACGTTGAGTCAGCTGATCTCAACCAAGGCAGCATGAAGTGGTACACTGGGCTTGGACAAGGAAAGTTAGGTGGGTTCACATGGGTGAGGGGCTGTAAGGTGGCTAGTATCTGTGGAACCAGCTGCTAGAGCAAGCTACTATCTTTGGGGGAGGAGGTATGGGAGAGATAGTGTTAACTCAACATGTGGCATTTATTCTAGAGCGAGTAATTCATTAAGCCATCACAATCTCTTACAATTCAACCTTTAAAGCTAAAATGCTAATATTCATAAGACGCTGCATTAGCTTATAGACCAGACCAGTTGCCACACTATAGTTATTTTATAAACAAATATCTCCCTCCCATTGGCACAAAACTGGAGGAAATACAGTAACACAAGGACCGATGACAGGCCTTTGTTCCAACAGATTGATCTTAGCACTTTGCTTCACAAGCTGCTAATGAATACCGTTGTAACGATTATAAAAATAACCTGATTAAATTCAAAACTGCTTTAATGAACAATGGGATAAACACATACGGCTATTGTTTATAGAGTCATAGAGTCAGAGTTATACAGCACGGATAGAGGCCCTTCGGCCCATCGTGTCCGCGCTGGCCATCAAGCCCTGTCTACTCTAATCCCATATTCCAGCATTTGGTCCGTAGCTTTGTATGCTATGGCATTTCAAGTGCTCATCCAAATGCTTCTTGAATGTTGTGAGGGTTCCTGCCTCCACAACCCTTTCAGGCAGTGAGTTCCAGACTCCAACCACCCTCTGGGTGAAAAAGTTCTTTCTCAAATCCCCTCTAAACCTCCCGCCTTTTACCTTGAATCTATGTCCCCTTGTTATAGAACCCTCAATGAAGGGAAAAAGCTCCTTAGTATCCATCCTATCTGTGCCCCTCATAATTTTGTACACCTCAATCATGTCCCCCCTCAGCCTCCTCTGCTCCAAGGAAAACAAACCCAATCTTCCCAGTCTCTCTTCATAGCTGAAGCGCTCCAGCCCTGGTAACATCCTGGTGAATCTCCTCTGCACCCTCTCCAAAGCGATCACATCCTTCCTGTAGTGTGGCGACCAGAACTGCACACAGTACTCCAGCTGTGGCCTAACCAGTGTTTTATACAGCTCCATCATAACCTCCTTGCTCTTATATTCTATGCCTCGGCTAATAAAGGCAAGTATACCATATGCCTTCTTTACCACCTTATCTACCTGTTCCGCCGCCTTCAGGGATCTGTGAACTTGCACACCAAGATCCCTCTGACCCTCTGTCTTGCCTAGGGTCCTCCCATTCATTGTGTATTCCCTTTCCTTGTTAGTCCCTCCAAAGTGCATCACCTCGCACTTTTCCGGGTTAAATTCCATTTGCCACTGTTCCGCCCATCTGACCAACCCATCTATATCGTCCTGCAGACTGAGGCTATCCTCCTCGCTATTTACCACCCTACCAATCTTTGTATCATCAGCGAACTTACTGATCATACCTTTTACATTCATATCCAAGTCATTAATGTAGACCACAAACAGCAAGGGACCCAGCACCGATCCTTGTGGTACCCCACTGGCCACAGGCTTCCAGTCACAAAAACAACCTTCGACCATCACCCTCTGCCTTCTGCCACTAAGCCAGTTTTGTATCCAAAGTGCCAAGGCACCCTGGATTCCATGGGCTCGTACCTTCTTGACCAGTCTCCTGTGGGGGACTTTATCGAAGGCCTTACTGAAATCCATGTATACCACATCCACTGCGTTACCCTCATCCACACGCCTAGTCACCCCCTCAAAAAATTCAATCAAATTAGTTTCAACTCCAAAATTTAAAAAAGCATTGTGAATGAAAACCATTTCTGTTTTGCTAAGGTCTACATATTGGATTGGAAATGGCATAGCATAAAAAAAGTTATAGAAAAATATGATATGCAAAAGGATTAATTATTAGATAGGAAAATCCAGTCACTATACACTGAATACAAAATGTTCCACAGTGGTATGTCGTTCTATGGTTCTGTCCAAACTATATTACAAAACTCTAGGATGAAGAATTGATATGCACCGTAGCTGGATGGAGCTATACCACTAAATTTGAAAGACAATAAAGAATTAACTATTCTTCCAGTTTTACTTGACATACATTTGGATTCAGTCATTGTATATTTTGTTCACGTGGTATTTTCAGGAGTCTACATTAATACATTAGGTTTGTTGGCATGGACTACATACTTGGACAGCCATGAATGTTTTGAGGGTCATGTTATTTTGTTGGTAGCAAATCTGTAATCTTTTAATCGATGCTTTTGGCACAAAACTTGCAAAATTTTATGAGACTATACAAATGCTTAGTCAGACATCGCGCAAAAGGTAGTGCAGCTTTAAATAACCCTTTAATTACAAGTTTCAGTTCTGGCGCTAATCACTGTATTAGAGAAACCATTGTTTTTCAGATTCCACTTTGCAGTATTTCTTGAGAATTGTCAAGATTTACAATATAATCCAAACAGTATTGAAACTGAATAAATGCAACCCCAATTTTGTTCCAGGGATGGGCTAGGTTTATCTCCATAGACTACTTCTTACTTAGAGATTGCTACCTCCATTTTAATGCTCTGCAATACATTATAGCATATAACTTTAGCAATACAGACAATTGATAATTCACAAATGTGGAAAAAATAGCAAATCGTTCCCCCCTGTACTGACATTATTCACACTGGTGAGTTCAAAAATATTCCAGTTCAGAAACCTCTTTCGAAAAACCACACACATGTATCTAGTCACGTACTGCTCAGTAGACAATAATCAATTTAAAACTTCTGCTCTTTGGCACTTATGAACCCAAGACCTTAGAAGTCATTGTTACAACCGTGCAACACAAATGCAGTACTAAAGAACTGCTGGAGTATAAGACAGACTTTACTACTTTATTTCTCTATGCAACAATATTGGTTTAGATTACGCAGCCAATTGTGTCAAGTGTTCTTTACCTGGTCAAAATCCACATACAGAAAACAATAGATGATAATGCTGTGAACACATTTGGTAAAATAGTCACATTTTCTGATTTCTGCATATTCCTCCCAACATGACATCAAAAGATGGCACACAAGGGTAAAGCAAAACAATATGTATCATGACTTCAAATACCACATTGAGCAAATACCAATTCTGGATATGGGTAATCCAACTTGAAGAATCAAGTACTGTCCTGAAATCATAATGACTATTTGTACTAGTGATGGGGAAGGTAGTCTTGATGAAAACACATCCTTGAACTTAGAAGGAATATTTGCCATTAACAGCAATTGACTGCTTTTGCTGCTAATATTTGTGGTCATCTGTAATTTTAAATCATAAAGGTCAGTGTATCATAATTCATACTCCATAAATGTGCAACTGGCACACAGTAGGGTCTTGGGACAATTAATTTAATACTAGAGCACATTGCAAATTAATTCACTCATGTAGGCACTGTCAGGCTGCAGGGACCATCAACGAGTTTCCTTGTTGGTATCAATACTGCCTGGTTTGGATTTAATTTGTGGCCATGTCAATCTTCAGAACGTGCTTTCAATTAGCTGGAAAAACTGCCTTTAATATATTTTCCAGAAAGTGGTCACTCCACAGGTCAACAGGATCAGAGAAGCAGCGGAATGTGTGACCATCCGCAAAGAGGCAGGAAGAGACTGGGGTGCATGGGGCCCCTACAAGTCTTGATTCAAATATGTGTATGGTACTTGATAACCATGAAATCGTTTACGGGTAGGTATCTACAAGAACACCATGAAGCAAGTAGAGTAATATTAATCCATGGGATTAAAGGGGCAATGGCAGCATGGATATGAACTTGGCTAAAAGAAAGCAAAGTGGTGAACGGAGTTGTTTATGAGACTGGAGGAAAGTATTAGGCCCACAGCTTTTTTTGATATATCTTAATGATCTGGACTTGGGCATAAGGATGCAAAATTTCAAAGTTTGCAGATGACACAAAACTTAGAAATGTAGAAACCAGTGAGAAGACTGGTGAAATGGACAGACACGGCTGATGAAATTTAAGTCAGAGAACAATGAAGTGATGAATTTTGGACGGAAGAACTGGAGGCAATATAAACTAAATGGTACAATTTTAAAGGGGGTGCAGGAACAGAGAGACTGGAGTGTATATGTACACAAATCTTTGAAGGTGACAGGACAAGTTGAGAAAACTGTTTATAAAGCCAAGGATCCCGTATGCTTTTTTTAAACAGAGGCATGGAGTACAAAAACAAAGAAGTTACGCTGAACCTTTATAAATCACTGGGTAGGCCGCAGCTTGACTCCAATTCTGGGCACTACACATTAGGAAGGATGTCAAGGCCTTGGAGAGGGTGCAGAGATTTACTAGAATGGTACCAGGGATGAGAGACTTCAGTTAAGTGGAGAGATTACAGAAGCTGGGATTGTTGGCCTTACAGCAGAGAAGGTTAAGGGAAGATTTAACAGGTGTTTAAAATTAAGAAGGGTTTTGATAGAGTAGATAGGGAGAAACTGATTCCACTAGCAGGAGGGCCAGTAATCAGAGGACAAAGATTTTCCCTACTACTGATGTCAGGCTACCAGGTCTGTAGTTCTCTTTTCTCTCTCTCTCTCTCTCTCCTTTCTTAAATAGTGAGGTTACATTTGCCACCCTCCAATCTTCAGGAACCATTCCAGAATCTATAGAATTTTGGAAGATGACAACCAATGCATCCACTATTTCTATATTCTATTTCTAATGGTTGGATTGCTTCCATGGAACCGGTTACTGAAACCAGGCTTGTAGACATACCCTAGATCATTGCCATGCCTGCCCAGGTAACTAAGTTTCTCTTTTTTTAATAAAAAACTTTTGCCCATCCTATTTTTATATTTAATATCTGCAACTAAAACACATGTTGACTATAATGTAGCTGCGTTGTCCTGTTTAAAATGGAAGAGAAATCCCCAAAGCAGAATAACCAGCAGTAATCAGCACCCGTCTAAATATTCGGGAGCCTTTCAAAAATCGGGATGGTTATAGTAAAGCTAATCAGTGGGGCTGTGATGATTAACACTCAGCAGCTTTTAGGAAAAGAGTCAAAATAATGGCAGATAGGTGGGCAGTTCCTATCCCACTTATCCCAACACTAAACTCCAGATGATTGGTAATATATAGCCAATATTGGATAATATTTAGTTTCACCCAACTGATTACATGAACCCTCAGTAAGGCATGTAAAAAAAAAGTAAATGATTTTAACCTAAGCGTTACAACGCCTGTAACAGACTGTAAAATGCGTCAAGTCTTTTGGGGGGGGGGGCCCACACAAGAGCGACTCAGCGTTAGAGTCAGAAAATCCTCCCTCCGTGTAAAGAAACAGCTCGACAGAAAGCATCTGGCAAGTTGCTAACGGATGAATCCTCAGTCATTTCCATCCAACTGAAGCCTTGAACCAGAGGAAGAACAAATTATTGACCACTGACTGCACCGCTTGTGATTCACCACTATCCTTGCTGTGGCATAATCAAATCGGTTTTCCAGTAAACGTTGATGTAGATTAGCCACTGTCGGATTGGACCACATAACGGTGTAACTTATGGCGTTCGTCGCCAAAATCGCCGCTGCAGGAAATTCCCTGCCGATGCCTCTAGAAAATGACGACTGAGCCATGCTTGCAACATAGTGGGGAGCCCAAAAATGCACACAATGGGGGGGGGAAATACAATTGGTCTGCAGAAAGTGCACATCAGATTTCCTAGTATGACACTGGGGATGAAGGATTTGAGTTATGAAGAAAGCCTAAAGCAAATAAGGCTATATTCCCTCCAACTAAAGACCGAGGATAGATTTGATAAGAAATAGAAAAGGTAAACAAATTAATTTACCTATCAATGTAAATGAAGACAAGCTATCACCTCAAGATAAGCGGTAGAAACATAAAAAGGGAACATCAAAAGAAACTTTTTCAGTTACCAGAATGTAGAATGCTCTGCACAAGCACGATCAATGGGAAATCATTTACAACATTCAAAATGCTACTGGATAATTAATTATAAATTGATAGAGGAAATTGCATTAAAATGGGAATAGTTAGGGGAGAAAATGGAATTGTGCAAAATCAGCCCAAGATGAATTCAGTTCAGGCAAGAAAGGCCTCCTCCTGTGCTGTAGTTTCCATTTTAAAGCTGGTTTTCAGCCGATGGTTGAGTATGTCCTTCTCACTTCCAAAATAGTCATTAGAAGCATGGAGGCAGAAAAATTAAGGCAAACTAAAAAAGGAAACAGTTACAACAAATAGAAAAGTAAAACTAAATTTAAAGTAAAATATAACAGACAAAAGCTAGGAAAGGAGATTAGGAGGAAATTAGTGGTTTCAAGTTCATATTACAGTAAGAAGGCTATTCCAAATGGTTGAGTACCATTATTACTATAATGGTTTGTTTCAGTACATGAACTAAACACAAACAAAATTAGTCAATGGAGACAAGAATTGTTGCTGAACCTGTTAGCAGTCTAAAGTTTAAAACCGGCAGTCAGTTCAGAAAATGTAAGTAAATACACATTAGCTCTTGGAATGCCACAAAAGTATTAAAATTTAGCCAAATGATTTAAAATAGCTATTTTCCTTCATTGATCTCACTAAAAAGCATCACACAAAATGCTGTAAATTAAAGACACTTTGGTCCAGCTACATAGATAAGATTTTTTTCCCCCCCAAGTGTCCCTGCATTTCATTCAATGCAATTCATGATGTTCAATACTTAGCAGACCAAATTTAGTTACAAACTTCCTATCTTAAATAAACTGCATTAAAAGAAACCAACTACATATGAAGCTTTTTTGACAAGAGTAGGGTATTATTGCAAATTACAATAACAACTTGGATTAATAAATCACATATGCTGAGAAAAAAGGGGATATTTTTCTCCCCCCATTCTAAGTAAGGATGCCAAACTGTGCATTCATCTCCTTCAGTCTTCCCCTTCTTAGTCACTATTTCCCAATTTACCCATATTCCGACTTTTCAAGTAGTACTGACCTGCCTAATGGGCTCTGGCTTGTCACATAGCTTTCTCAATTTATAATTTAAAAAAATCTTACCACCGGTTTGCCAGGTTCCAAAAGTCTGAACGTCAGGAAAGACAAGACATCATGGTCATCTGTCAAGAAACAAATATAATGTAACATTTCTCATCAACATGTCTTAATGGGGAAGTCTGACTGTGAAGTTCGTACTAAGCTATGCACGAGTTCCAGTTTCAAACAAATTTTTCTACAACACTTAAAAATAAATTTCGTACCTTGATGTTTTTGCTACAAACCCACCTGCAAGACCTCCAGTTGCTGCAGAGATTCCATAATAACCCTCAGATGGAAGTACCATATTTTCTACTCTGGCACAAAGTTCATAATCGTCATTATTTGGAGTAAAGCCATTATGTATCATAACCTACAACAGAAAACATATACACATGTATTTGTGAATCTTATGGTTTTGTGCAATAGTGGTCATGGTTTGCTTTTTAAAAAAAAATTATGCAGAAAAATTGTGTTTTTCTCCTTGTTTTATCAAAAATGCAATGGATCTGCTTGAATAAAACTACTACTTAAAAGGGATCAAATTTTAGTGAGTTAAAAAGGGATCTTGCCCAGATGGATTGGAATCAAAAATTGGTAGGCAAAACAGTAACTGAATGATGGGAGGCCTTCAAGGAGGAGTTGGTTCAGGTAGAGTAGATACCTCCCTACGAGGAGGTACGGAAGGGCATCCAAAGCTAGAGCGCCATGGATGACTAACGATAGAGAGATTAAAATGAAACAAAACAAGGAGATATAAAAGACAAATGTAAGGTTCATAATACAGTAAAGAACCAGGCTGAATACAGAAAGTAGAGGAGGTCTAAAAAAGGGAAAGGGGAAAAAAAAAGAGTATGAGAATAGATTAGCAGCTAACATAAAAGGGAACCCAAAAGTGTTTAGAAACATATAAATAGTGAAAAGGTAGTCAAATGAAGGGTGGGACCGATTAGGGACCAAAAAGGAGATCATCTTGTGGAGTCAGAGGGCATGGCTGAGGTACTACATTAATACTTTGCATCTGTCTTCACGAAAGTGGATGCTGCCAATGTCACAGTAAAGGAGGAGGTAGTAGAGATATTGGATAGGATAAAAGTACATAAAGGAGGTGCTTTAAAGATTGACAGCATTCATAGAAAAGTCACCCGGTCCAGATGGGATGCATCTCACTTGTACTAATCAATGCGGAGGATAGTAATAGACTTCAGGAAGATATAGAGAAACTGGTGAAATGGGCAGATGAAATTTAACAGAAGTGTGAAATGATACATTTTGGTAGGAAGAATGAGGCGAGGTCATATAAACTAAATGGTACAATTTTAAAGGAAGTTCAGAATAGAGACCCTCGGGGTGTGCATACACAAATCTTTGAAGGTGGCAGGACAAGTTGAGAAGGCGGTTAAAAAAAGCATATGGGATCTTAGGCTTTATTAATAGAGGCATAGAGTACAAAAACAAGGAAGATATGCTAAACTTCTATAAAACACTGCTTAGGCCTCAGCTGGAGTATTGTGTTCAATTCTGGGCACCACACTTTAGGAAGGATGTCATGGCCTTAGAGAGGGTGCAGAAGAGATTTTCTAGAAGGATGAGGGACTTTGTTTATGTGGAGACACTGGAGAAGCTGGGGTTGTTCTGGTTAGAACAGAGAAGGTTAAGGGTAGATTTGATAGAGGTTTTCAAAATCTTGAATGGTTTTGACAGAGTAAATAAGGAGTAACTGTTGCTACTGGCAGAAGGGTCAGTAACTACAGAACACAGATTTAAGGTGATCGGTAAAAGGGCCAGAGGCGACATGAGGAAACATTATTTTACACAGTGAGGTGTAATGATCTGAAATGCACTGCCCGAAAGGGTGGTGGAAGCAGATGCAACAGTAACTTTCAAAAGGGAATTGCATAAATACTTGAAGGGAAAATATTTACCGGGCAATGGGGAAAGAGGGGGATGGGACTAATTGGATAGTTCTTTTAAAGAGCCAGCACAGACCTCCTTCTGTGCTGAACCTACAATGGTAAGTAAAATCAAAGCTGGGGATTCTGGGTAAATCCTAGGAATGGATAAGAAACTGGACAAAAAGGGTAGGAAATTAGTTCTTCTTAGAGGAGTTATGTCTGAGTGGAAGCAGGTGAAGAAAGTAGAGGGGGGTGCCTCATGGCTTGGTGCTGGGACCACTACTTTTTCTAATTTAAATGACTCAGATTCAGAAACTCAAATGCAAAACTGTTAAATTTGCAGACAATACCAAACTAAGAGGGGGCAGTGGATTTGAAAGAGTCAGGCCAGAAAATACAGAAATGAGTTGGACAAAATATGCATGTGGGCAGAACAATGGCAGATAAAATGTGATACAAACAAGTGCAAGTGTTATACATAGGAAGGACAGATATACAACATGCATACTTCATGAATGGTGTTGAAATAGCCACGCTGTGAGATCTAATAGAGCAACAATCACATGAGATCTAATATGCTTTGTAATATGTCACCAAACATTTGATTTCACCTTCTGAATCTTGATTTTAAAAAGTTGTAAAAAACATTTTAAACAGAAATAGGTTCTCCAGAGAAGCTATGGTTGCTCCCATTGTAAGCGTTAAGGCCAGATTTCTTTGATAAAATTGAGTTCCCTCATCAAGGCTGCAATATATTTTGAGCATGTCAATGCACAAGAAACTTACAGTCAGTGCTTTTCTGTAGTAGATTATCCTGGCCCTCACAGGATACGGTTTGTTCCTAAAATCTCTCAGACAAGAGCCCAATGCTTGAGTTGCACCATCACTGCAGAAGCAAGTAAGTGATTACTGTTTGACACTGGAACAAGCTCATCTTTTGAAGACTATACAAAAAAAGTTATGCCAATCAGCAAATACAATGAACATCAAATTGGGGAATAGTTCAAAATGCTGCCTTAATTCTGCTTCAAAAGCATTCAAAATTCAATGTTCATCAGTTTTCTTGCTGTTTTTGTGCTATCCATTTACATTGACCAAGTACTGGACATATTTTTGGTCTACATATACCATTAATTATTAAAGGGTAACTTTAAAATACAATACTTTTGCTCTCTTCGTCCCAAGGATATAAAAATCACTTTACATGGACCCCGATTCTGTGCACAGAGCCAATCTGCTAGAGAAATAAATGCCTGCATCTTAACTTTCACATCTCAGTTTGACATAGTTGAGAAATGACACTGCAGATTCTTAGCTTCTATTCATAAATAAATAAAATAAAGTGAGCTAAACATATTTCAAAGAATTACTCAATAAAAGAAAAAACTGTTGACAAACATTTGCACATAAAAAGAACAATCTGCATTGGCACACAATCGCAGCATGATGCAATTTGACAATTTGCATCATATTGTGCATTAAACAATTCATGAGATGCAAAAACAGCTCCCCTTAAAAAGTTTAAGAGTGAAATCAGCAGAGAGAAGGAACTTGCATTTAAAGGACAGTCAATTATGCAGACAGACATTCTAGCTATTTTGCTCACAGCAAGGTCCCACAAATAGCAAAGAGATGTATAACCAGTTAGTCTATTTTCATGGTGTTGGCAGAATGAGGTAAGTTAGCCGGTACACCAAGAGATCTCCTCTTTCAATCGTGGTATGGTATCTTTAACATCCACTGAATCACAAGAGTCACACTAGATATTGGTTTAATGCCTAATCCAAAAAGATGATGCTTCCAAGAATAATAGAAAGGTTACAGCACGGAAGGAGGCCATTCGGGCCATCAAGTCCATGCCGGCTCTATGCAAGAGCAACCCAGCTAGTCCCACTCCCCTGCCCTATCACCGTAGCCCTGCAAATTTTTTCCTTTTAAGTACTTATCCAATTCCCTTTTGAAGGCCATGATTGAATCTGCCTCCACCACCCCCTCGGGCAGTGCATTCCAGATCCTAACCACTCGCTGTGTAAAAAGCAGTGACAATGCAGCACTCCCTCAGTATTGTACAAAAGCCTCAACCAAGAGAGCTCAAGTCCTGGAGAGGGGCTTGAATCTACAACCGTCTGACTCAGAAGCAAGACTGCTACCAACTGGGCCGAGCTGATTGTTGCAACACATACATTTATTAGAAAATAAATTTGACCATATAAAATAATCAATCAATTTCTGATGGGTGCGAACCAGTCTTAAAGCCCCCGCCCCCCTCCCTGTCAATTTTCTCTCCTCCCCTGCTGACTTTATTTAAAGTTTCAGTGGACATTAAGGCTAGAGTGGATGATAGAGAGAGAAAAAAAAACGCAAAACTGATTAATTTAAAATTTTTTTTAAAAAGTCTTTAAAAAAAAAACTTACTTCTGATGATCATAAAGGAGTTGTCCATTGTTTCCAACGATGAGTACTACTGGGTTATTCTTCTGCAAGTTACAAAAATATACAAAAACAAACTTTCAGCTTATCTTTCCACAATAATTAGTCTGCAACATCATTAGGAACATGAGTAGGCCATTTAACCCCTCGAGCCTATTCCACTATTCAATGAGATCATGGCTCATCCGATTTTTTTTTTTTAAAACTCTAGTTTTCAAAATGGAAAATTAACTATGCACAATAGCTTCTATTCACTGGTATAGCTTAAAAGATTCCACATCCACAGTTCAATATAAATACACTGATTCAATTATTACTATTTTACATACTTAATGTTCAAAAGAAACTTTTCTGACCCACTGTGCTAAACACCTGTGCTGGTTAAATACATTAAAAAAAGATAGGGCAGAGAAGGAATAAAGCAGCTATATTTAAATCAAATCAAAAGCTTGATTTATGTAGCAACTCTACACAACTACAATATTGAGAAAAGAGCCAAAACATGATTGCAGACCTCAAACCACAGAATTCAATGTATCAATCACAAGAATAGCATCCATTGGCACCTAAATGAATGATGTGGAGATGCCGGTGATGGACTGGGGTGGACAAATGTAAGGAATCTTACAACACCAGGTTATAGTCCAACAAATTTATTTTAAAATGACAAGCTTTCGGAGATTATCCCCTTCGTCAGATGAATGAGATCTGACGAAGGGGATAATCTCCGAAAGCTTGTGATTTTAAAATAAATTTGTTGGACTATAACCTGGTGTTGTAAGATTCCTTACCTAAATGAATGGCAGACATTAATGGCAGATTCTGCAGTCGCATCAAGACTGTGTCAATGCCAGATCAACACTTTGACGGGATGTCATGAAAATCTAGAACCCCACTAAAAGCACTCTTCAATGTGCATTTAAGTTCAGCCAGCAAGTGCTGTGACATCTGGTATCAAAATACTAAACTCCTCAAAAGCAACATAAAGCAGCTTCATTCAGAAAACGAAAACATTTCACTCTGAAGGTTTAGCTGTATCGAAAAAAAGTGAAAATCAAATTAGTGCTTGGACCCAAGTAATAGAGCACTGTGTAATGAACAGGTATGGTGTTGGGGTTTCTCTTTAACCTGTAATTTATTGTAGAACAAGATCGACATACAGTTGACACAACCAATGTCTTATGTATCGGGTTTATTTTATGTAACATGTTTCAAATTGAATAAAATTAATTCTTTGAAAAAATTGAATCCGTTAGATTTACTCTGCCCATTTTCAAACAATTATGCATGGGAAGCCGATTCACTCAAGCAAAGATTGAAATAACTGACCAGCCCATTGACATTTTGTTGCAAGTTAAATAACATATCCTGTGAATTGAATTAAGACACAGCATTAAAGAACAATGCAGGTCTTCAGTAATTCTTAAATACTTTTAGGATTTTGAAAATTTCCCATAAAAAAGCACATACCTACATAACAATGGAATTGTAATTTATTGCATGAAACAGTCATCATTTCTAGTTCAGAAATTTTACCAAACTGGAGGTAATTTCAAACATTTGTACATGAGCTGAGGAAATATTTCTTCACTCAGAAGGTTGTGAATCTTTGGAATTCTCTACCCTAGAGGGCTGTAGATGCTCAGTCATTGGAGTATATTCAAGACTGAGATCGATGGATATTTAGACACTAAGGGAATCAAGGGATATGGGGATAGGGCAGGAAAGTGGAGTGGAGGTAGAAGATCAGCCATGATCTGATTGAATGGCGAAGCAGGCTCGGGGGGCCGTATGGCCTACTCCTAGTTCTTGTGTTCACGTGACCTCTACTTCTGAACTGACTTAGATTCAAATGGTTATGTACAGCACATATTACCATATGCTTGCCGAGGAATCTACAGTGCAAACTGTTGATTGACTATTTTTTTTTGTCTGCTAAACATGAAGTCTGAAAGGATTGAAGAACCACAATTTGTGGAGTCAGGAAAAGCCAGCGAGCTGAGAAACGAAGTGAGCCTTTGCCATTTGCGGATGAAAATTAACATGCATCATTGGTATATTAAAAAAATTTCACAGGAGAACTGTCAAATGATTATTAAAATTACCTGCATAAAATCCTGTCGAAAGATATACTCCAAACTGCCCAAATCAGAGAAAAAATGCACGGAGGGCACATTTACGAACATAATCATTTACGAGATTTTACTGAAGCAAGTCAAAATAACTGCTTTATCTTTTGATTCCTGTGAAAGTGTTTCTTGTATTTGTACATACCTTTCCATCATTGTCAAAGGAGTCAAAGAAAATACCAACACCATTCCATGAGTCAGCTGCTCCAAAAACTGGACCATCCATTCCTTGATCTACTGTGTACCATATTGCCTAATAGGAGGAAGTGGAGAAGTGAATTATAGTTGCAAATACCCCAGCAATTTTCCACAATATCAAATAGAATTTTAAGATGTCATTACCAGTCCATCAGCCCCAACCCTTCCTCTCCCGGTCACACGGAAAGTAACTTCTATTTCCCAATTTTCAAAGCTAACTTTGCTTTTTGTCCAAACAGATCCTTTCTGACTTTTTAGTGATGGTGTTATACGGACTTGATCTGCACTAGGGATGGCATCTGTAAACAAAGAAAATGTCTCAATAAATGCAAATGCACAGAATGATGAAACAACATTTGGCCCACTGAACCCATTCCTTCTATAGACCACGTGCAATTTCTCTTATCCTGGACTCGACCCAGTCCACTCAATCTCCTGATGTAGGTAACCAACTATAAGTAAGATCTCCAAAAAAGATAAAACTCTGAAGTTTCTCTGATGCCAAAACATAATCAAGCAAAACACTGATATTAATCCAATCTCTTGGTATTGAATTCTGATCAGATGACTCATTCACAGCAACATATGAATCTGATCCTCAATGTCTTTCTTCATAACCATTTAACGATTGGATTAAATTTTACAAAGTCAGGTATCCTAAAATATATTAAAATAATGAAGTTACCAAATTCAAAGCATATCGCTGACATATTATATGGAAGTAAAAATTTTCTTTTAAAAAAAAATTAATGGTGGAGCATACTTTACCCCGAATGTTGTTCTTGGAAGCCACATAAGTAATTTATACAGGTAAACCATTCACAAAGCAACCATCAGCAACATGCTAAGAGCTGGGAGCTTTATAGCTGATACCAGTGATATTTTGGTTGCTGTATTTTGAATCAATACTGTAAATCATAACTCTCATTTTGGCAAAAACTGGAACTCATGATCAAATGAATTGAGGCTTTTTTTTTTTAAGAACTGAAAAAAATAAATAATTCATCTGCAGCACAGCAGTTTAATTTGCTTGAAATGTTACATTTAAAGTCTGCCTTAAAAACAAGTCACACATCAGCAGTTTCAGTAGGTGATGTGTCACGGCTCTCTCATTGATATTAAACGGCTATTAAATGTTTAAATTAGCACATATGAACTGATCAATGAAGAAACACAAAAGAATGGATGGCACTGCAGATTTCAGGTGAGACAAGTTCCAAATACAAAAACATTCTTTTTAGAATTTTCTCATGATCGGCGTTGCACACGTCAAAGATAAACGTAGAAATTGAGACTTGAAAGCATACACTAATACTTCAATGTTATTACAGTCAGGATAAAATACAATGCAGTTACATTTTCTCATTTATTACTCAATTTCCAACACCAAAGAATCTAGCTACATGCCAGACTACAAGGGTTTGCCTGTACCAGTTGAAATGCCAAAAATACCCCCAAAGGGGTTGTTAATTTTTCCTCGGTAGTATGCACATTCTGCCAGTGTCTTTCCGAAGCTGGCTGATATTTTCACATGCACAAGCGAGTTTTAAAATGGTGCAAAATAGACACTAGGGATGACTGTCAAGTGGTGAAGTAAAAAGCCCAAGATTATAAATAATATTTGTAATGTCACATCAAAAATATTAATTTTTTTGGAAACAAATCTTTTTATTCACTTACATTTGAGAAATAAAAATTACAAGACTTTGAACTACACGTGAAAAATCCAACTTTACTTGAAAGTTACTTGCAGTGAAACAAAGGTCGATTGCTCGAAATTCAGTATTTAATTAAATGTACCAATCCATGGATTAAAATACAAATTTCATTTTTTCTAATACAGTTAAACCATTAGGATAATGATAATTCCTAAGTTTTAGTCTTACATGTGCAGTACAGTAATGGTTACAAATAAAACAAAAACAGATCGAAGTCAATCTTTCCTGGCCATTCTTCATGCAAAAAAAGTTTAAACAGCATCAGCCAGCTATTAGACTATATGGGGCATCACAACAGAACCCAATCCTGTCTTCACCTAACATCAATACAAAGTCCATTTCCAGCCAGGATCACCGGCTATAGATCAACAGCGGGAACCCTGGTCAACCCAGGGGTGCTGAAGTCAACTGTTGTATCACTACCATCACCCTAGCCAATTACAGTTAACTCAGTGTGGATAAGGGACCAAGCCCAAGGACCCTACTAATCTGTATGGCTCAGCTTCTCCCCACCTTACTAGTTCAGTTGGTGATTTGGTAATATCCGACACACTATGTTGAATGGGGGAGGGGGCAAAGGGGGAAAAAAGAGATTATTCACTATACAAATGTTTCACCTGATACTAGGCAGACTGTGTGCAGCATTCGCATTCTCAAGATCACTTTCTTTGTACCAATATACCTTAGTTTCATACTGTATCAATATAGTTGGGAAGCATTAGCCATTTCTGTATTAGTGATTTTTTTTTAAAAAAACACTCCTGCAGCAACTCAATGAGAATTTTTTTTTAAATGACTACCTGCCTACTTTCAAAATGATCAGCCCAATTAGCTAATTTACTCCTACTTTTTGATGTTTCAATAAATATCACCAAAAGCATGTTTTGCCCACACTGATTGTTGCTCTGGATCTGTGTTTTGGGTGCTTTCTAATGAGTTATTTGGCTCTTAGTTGGCAAAAAAAACTCTCCACAAAACCATGCTCCAAAATCTACTACCTTCCAGTTCCAACCAAAATATCATATTGGCCTATTACAGTTCATATTGCCTTCTCCTGATCTTCAAACATGCCCCTAGGGTATTTTTATACAACCTACACATTATTTTCAAGCCAGTGGCCAGGTAAACAATAGGAGCTTTGAACCCTGCTCTCAGGTTTCACGACACAGTAAATGTTGGAGCCAGAAAAATACCAATTAACACTTAGTTTTTCAAATTCCAGATGAGAGAAGTTACTGATTTTTTTAAAAATGTATTCATTCTTGGGGTGTGGGCATTGCTGGTTTGTTATAACTTGTGGCTTGCTAAGACACTTCAAAGTTGAGAGTCAACCGTGGCAGTGTGGGACTGGAGTCACATAGGCCAGCCCAGGTAGGAAAGCAGGTTTCCTTCCCTAAAGGACATCAGTGAACCAATTGGGTTTTTACGATAATCTGGCAGCTTTCATGGTCAATTTTATTATCAGCTTTCTATTTTCAGATTTAAAAAAAAACTCTTCAAATTCTCAAACTGCCCTGGTGGAATTTGAACTCACACTATTATTAGTCCAGGACTCTGGGTTACTAATGAAGTGCAGTAACAAAACCACTACACTACCGTACCCTTGTAAATTTCCACTAATTTATAAATTCTATGACTTTACAAGAGGTAAATAACAATATACCAGAATATTAATATTTCTATTGAGTGCAACATTTTAAAATAAATGTAAAGAACCCCAACACCAATAGCTCTCAAATGACACGGCATGTTAGAGGGTCCCCAATAAATGACTTCTCATGCTTGCTAGTGATCAACAGCCAGTATTTGATTTTTCACATGACTACAACAGCTGCAGAACTGCAAATTTCTCACAAAATACAGGTCTACCATGTAACAAATGGTGTTTTCACAACAGTAAGTTATGTCTACATGTTCCAAGGTTTAATGAACATTATCAGCTTTCCCTCCCCCAACATAAACACACACTTATTGCTGTTGTACCTGCACAGCTTTCCAAGTTGAAATGCCAGTACAATGTTTTCTCACAATTATACTACAAAGATTATACAGAGACATCAAACTGTAGTCAGGGGCACAATCTCAATAAAATTAAAAAGTTATAAAACGAGATTGCAAACAGACAGGATGATCTGTGAAGAACATGTTTTGGTTTACCACACAAAAAAAATGTAATTCTAGTGAGATAAATATCATGCCAAGCCTCGTCCCCCTCAGTGAAATAAAACCCAACATAATTTATTTTCAAATCGCTTAATTCAATTACAGGAGCCTGTCATCTGCTATTGCATTAGCTACTAGCAAAAGTGCACGAAAGCAAACTGAAATATATTTTATATAACACAGGCTGGAGAGTTGAGAGGATGCAATGAAGAACTGACTTCTCATGGCATCATACCAATCTCTCAACATGTTACTCCCTTGCAATGGGTTATGTTGTACAGTCCAGTCCACCATTCAAATTATCTGATCATTTTAACATTTTTGAGTACTTAATTCAAATTACTGGATAATTCAAAAACCTTTTAGTGCAAATTATAATTTAGAATTACTAGAAATAGAATCTGCAAAGGATTTCCACAGGGTGCCCAAGGTAATCAGATTTCAGTCCACCTGGGGCTGTGCCATGAGCACAGAATTCTGTATTCCATATTTCTTGACCTACTGGCAAGTTATATACTGAGCTGCACGAATTGAGCTGCGGTATGATGATGCCAGGAATTGCTATCATATTTATACATGAGAGAATAAAAAAGCTTTATAGCAAAAATGATGTTTTCTGCAATTATTGTACAGACTGCCTTATTAAAGTCTGGACAGGAGCATCACTGTCCAATATCTATTATATACACTTGCAATTTTATTTCAGGATTTGTTTACTTTTTGAGCTACCAAAGGCTGTCACAGCAGTCGCAGTGTTTGATCTGTGGTGACATCATATGTAGGTGCAGTGGTTGTAATGCTGGACTAGCAAACCAGAGGTCCTGATTTCAAATCCTACTATGGCATGCTGTGAAATTAAATGTACTAAACCTGGTCATTTGTAGGCCAGCACCAGAAACAATTACCACAGAAGTTATTGGACTGTCAAAAATCCAACTGTCTTTCAGGGAAGGGAATCTATCACCTTCACCCAGTCTGGCTTACATGTAGTGTGGGATATGACATCAGGACAATTCCAACCCGGCAAATTATCATCCCAGCAGCCTACTTCCAATCATCAGAAAAGCAAAAGAGTTGGTAACAGCGCTATCAAGCGGCACTTACTCACCAATGTGCAGTTTGGGTTCTGTCAGAACCATTTGGCTCCAGACCTCATTACAGCTTTGGTCCAAACATGAACACAAGAGCTGAATTCCAGACACGAGGCAAGAGTGACTGCCCTTGAAAAAAGGTAGCACACGTGGCACTAAGGTGCCCTAGTAAAACTGAAGGCAATGGGGGCCAGGGGGAAAACTCTTCAGTGACTGGAGTCATACCCGGCACAAATGCAGATGGTGACAGTCGTTGGGGCTGAGATGATTGTCCTGGAGGCCATCGCTGCAGGAGTTCATCAGGACAGCATCCTGGACCCAACTATCTCCAGCTGCTTCATCAATGACCTTCCCTCCATCCTAAGGTCAGAAGTGGGGCTGTTCGCTGATGATTGCAGTGTTCAGTTCAGTTCGCAATTCCTCAGATAATACAGTCCATGCCCACATGCAGCAAAACCTGGACAACATCCAGGCTTGGGCTGATATGTGGCAAGTAACATTTGCACCATACAAGTGTCAGGCAATGACCACCTGCAACGAGAGAGCCTAACCACCTCCCCTTGACATTCAGTGGCTTTCCCTTGACATTCAATGGCTTTCCCATCACCAAGTCCCCCACCATCAACATCCTGAGGGGTCACCATTGGCCAGAAACTGAACTGGACCAGCCACATAAATGCCATGGCCACAGAGCAGGTCATAAGCTGGGTGTTTTGTGGCAAGTGGCTCACCTCCTGACTCGGCAAAGCCTCTCTACCATCTACAAGGCACAAGTCAGGAATGTGATGGAATACTCTCCAATTACCTAGATGGGTGCAGCTCCAACACTCAGGAAATTCGACAGGATTCAGGACAAAGCAGTCCCCTTGCTCGGCACCCTACGCACTCCCTCCACCATCAGCATAGGGTGGCTGCAGTGTGTACTATTTACAGGATTCACTGCAGCAACTCACCACGGCTTTTCGGCAGTGCCTTTCAAACTCACAACCTCTACCAACTAGAAGGACAAGGGCAGCTGGTGCATCGGAACAGTATCGCCTCCAAATTCCCCTCCCAGCACCTTCCTATCTTGGACATATATCGCTGTTCCATCATTGTTGCTGGGTCAAAATCCTGGAACTCCCTACATAACAGCATCATGGTAGCACCTTCACCACACGGACTGCAATTCAAGAGGGCCCACCACCACCTTCACAAGGGCAACTAGGGGTGGTCAATAAATGCCAGCTATGCCAGCAACACCCACATCCTGAGAACAAATAAAAGTTGACTCGATGCCCTCTGATTGGCCTAGCCAGTTACTCAGTTTTACAGAGCAAGGCTCCATAAGAACAGTCAAGCTTATGTCTAGTATGTTACTTTTGTACTAAAATTCCTGTAAAGTTCTGTAGTTTAACAGTTTCATATAACAATGTAAGGATGTAACAATTTTCTACTATGCATTTTTAACTCCATGCTAGAATCAGTATGTCAGTGTCCATATGCAGAGATACTTAATGTGTGAATATACCCAGAATGGTTTAAATCAAGAACCAGGTAGAATATTAAAATTGAGATAAATCTATCAAAACAAATAAAACACTGGACAACTTTTAAACAGATTCTTGTTTCTCGAGAAACTAAAACTTTTTTCTTCACTTTTGACAAACCAGATACACAGCACTTCACCATCTGTGTGTATCCAAAACTGAAGTTTCATTGTACAAAACGTAGAATGTTGATTCACATTTAACTCCATGTAAATTTTAGCCAGGGACTGAGACAACTTGAACAATCCCAGTGATGAAAAAAAAAACAGGGAAAATAAGATCCATTGGGGCTCTCTCATTTGGGAGTGGCGCACATTTCAACATTGTTTTTTCTAAAATGTCAACTTTTCTGATGTGCAGCACTCTTATTTTTTTTTAAAAAGTCTCGACCCCAGCCAGATGTGCCTTTCTCACTGTCTCTGACCTCCACACTCACCCCTGCTGCTGGCAGCTCTGGGGGAAGATGCACCGAGAAAGAGAGTCGTGATCTGCACTAAACCTCTTATTTAGAGACCGCGGGGGGATTGCAGTGACTGACTGGGGGGGATTGCAGTGACTGACGGGGGGCCTCACTACCTGCCGCGATCCCCAGGGAGCGGCTTTAGACTCAATCCCCCTCCCCACCCACCAACACCCCCACTGATGTAGACAGTGACCGGCTCCGACTTACTGCCCGTGTGCATCCAGAAGGGGATGGTGCTGTCGCTGTGTACTAGGTGCGGCCCCTTGAAGCTGTACTTGTACTCGAACCGGCGGGTCGGCAGCTCGGCGGCGGCGACCACCCCGCCGCCGATACCCGAGAGCTGGAGCTGCAGGAGGACCAACAAGCCGCTCACCGTTACCCGCGCCGCCATCTTACCACTGCTGACGGAGCGCCCGGGGCACGAAGGGAAATCTGCTAGAGCCAACACGGCGCTCTCCCATTGGACAGTGCGGCCACCGCTCAACCCGGGTCAAGGGGCGGGCGGAGCGATCGGACCCGCCCACACCTGGAGATAGGGGGGAGGGGTTCCGCCTGGAGATAGGGGGGAGGGGCTCCGCCTGGAGACCGGGGGGAGGAGCTCCGCCTGGAGACCGGGGGGAGGAGCTCCGCCTGGAGACGAGGGGGGAAGTGGAGGGGCTCCGCCTGGAGACGGGGAGGGGGGGCTCCACCTGGAGACGAGGGGGGAAGTGGAGAGGCTCCACCTGGAGATTGGGGGGGGGGGGAGAGGAGGGGCTCCACCTGGAGGGGGGGGAGAGGAGGGGCTCCACCTGGAGACGAGGGGGGGAGAGGAGGGGCTCCACCTGGAGACGAGGGGGGGAGTGGAGGGGCTCCACCTGGAGACGAGGGGGGGAGGGAAGGGGCTCCACCTGGAGACGAGGGGGAGAGGGGAGGGGCTCTACCTGGAGACGAGGGGGGAGGGGCTCCACCTGGAGGGGAGGGGGAGGGGCTCCACCTGGAGACGAGGGGGGAGGGGCTCCACCTGGAGGGGAGGGGGAGAGGGAGGGGCTCCACCTGGGGAGGGGGAGGGGCTCCACCTGGCGACGAGGGGGGGGAGGGGCTCCACCTGGCGACGAGGGGGGGGAGGGGCTCCACCTGGAGACGAGGAGGGAGGGGAGGGGCTCCACCTGGACACGAGGGGGAGGGGCTCCACCTGGACACGAGGGGGAGGGGCTCCACCTGGAGACGAGCGGGAGGGGGAGGGGCTCCACCTGGACGGGAGGGGGAGGGGCTCCACCTGGACATGAGCAGGGTGAGGGCTTCACCTGTACTTGCAGAGGAGACCAGTGAATCTCACCTTTTCTTGTACCAGGACACCCAAATCTCTCTGAACACCAACATCTAATAGTTTCTCACCATTTGAAAAATATTCTGTTTTTCTATTCTTCCTACCAAAGTGAATAACCTCACATTTCCCCATATTATACTCCATCTGCCACCTTCTTGCCCACTCACATAACTTGCCCATAACAGTGCAAGTTATTTGTGTCCTCCTCACAGCTTATTTTCCCACCTAGCTTTGTATCATCAGCAAACTTAGATACATTAGACTCTGTCCCTTCATCTAAGTCATTGATATAGATTGTAAATAGCTGAGGCCCAAATACGATCCTTGCGGCACCCCACTAGTTACAGCCTGAAAAGGACCCGTTTATCCCTACTCTTTGTTTTCTGTCCGTTAACTAATCCTCTATCCATGCTAATATATTACCCACAATCCCACGAGCCTTTATCTTGCGTAACAACTGTTTAGCACCTTATCGAATGCCTTTTGAAAATCTAAATATACTATATCCACTGATTCCCCTTTATCTACCCTGCTAGTTACATTCTCAAAAAACTCTGATAAATTTGTCAAACACAATTTCCCTTCCATAAAACCATGTTGACTCTGCCCAATCATATGATTTTCTAAGTGCCCTGTTACCACTTCCTTAATTGGATTCCAGCATTTTCCCGATGACTGATGTCAGGCTAACTGGCTTATAGTTCTCTGTTTTCTCTTTCCCTCCTTTCTTGAATAGCGGGGTTAGATTTGCTACCTTCCAATCTGCTGGGACCATTCTAGAATCTACTGCTGGTAATGTTGTGGAGATGCCGGTGATGGACTGGGGTTGACAATTGTAAACAATTTTACAACATCAAGTTATAGTCCAGCAATTTTATTTTAAATTCACAAGCTTTCGGAGGCTTCCTCCTTCCTCAGGTGAACGTTGTTGGAAATGAAATCCTCGAAATGAAATCGCATTTATAAATCACAGAACAATGCTTGGTGATTACAGACAGTTTTTTCAACTGCCCGTTGCCAAGGCAATCAGTGTGCAGACATGGTACATTGGCGAGACCATGCAGACGCTGCGACAACGGATGAACGGACACCGCGCAACAATCACCAAACAGGAGGGTTCCCTCCCAGTCGGGGAACACTTCAGCAGTCAAGGACATTCAGCCACCGACCTTCGGGTAAGCGTACTCCAAGGCGGCCTTCGAGACACACGACAACGCAAAATCGTCGAGCAGAAATTGATAGCCAAGTTCCGCACCCATGAGGACGGCCTCAACCGGGATCTTGGGTTCATGTCACGCTACACGTTACCCCACCAGCGAACAAATGTTATCTGTTTTTAATATAACGGGTCAGTTGCTGTCTTTTCTATGTTTCTACCTCTCTATCTCTGTTTTTTTGTTGTTTTTTTTTGGTGATTTGTATATTCGGAGACCTTGCAGGTAACACCTGTCTGCCTGCACACTGATTGCCTTGGCAACGGGCAGTTGAAAAAACTGTCTGTAATCACCAAGCATTGTTCTGTGATTTATAAATGTGATTTCATTTCGAGGATTTCATTTCCAACAACGTTCACCTGAGGAAGGAGGAAGCCTCCGAAAGCTTGTGAATTTAAAATAAAATTGCTGGACTATAACTTGGTGTTGTAAAATTGTTTACAGCTGGTAATGTTAGAAGACAAAAACTTAATGCATTTTTGATTTATTTCATAGAGGCGTTAGCCTGTCTAAAATAAATAGGTTAATGTTTCCATTAAAATAATGCCATACAAGTGCATTAAAGTTAGAATCATAGATTTATAGAAAGATTACAACATGGAAGGAGGCCATTCGGCCCATCGAGTCCGCGCCGGCTCTATGCAAGAGCAATCCAGCTAGTCCCACTCTCCCGCCCTATTCCCGTAGCCCTGCAAATTTTTTTCTTTCAGGTACTTATCCAGTTCCCTTTTAAAGGCCATGATTGAATCTGTCTCCATGGCCCTCTCGGGCAGTGCGTTCCAGATCCTATGTCACCTTTGGTTCTTTTGCCAATCACCTTAAATCTTTGTCCTCAGTTCCTTGACCCTTCTGCCAATGGGAACAATTTCCCTCTATCTACTCTGTCCAGACCTTTCATGATTTTGAATACCTCTATCAAATTTCCTCTCGATCTTCTCTGTTCCAAGGAGAACAACTCCAGCTTCTACAGTCTATCCACGTAACTAAAGTCCCTAATCCCTGGAATCATTCTAGTAAATCTCTTCTGCACCTTTTCTAAGGCATTCACAAGTTGTGGCTGAACCAGTGTTTTATAAAGATTCAACATGACTTCCAAACTTTAGTACTCTATGCCTCTATTTATAAAGCCCAGGATCCTATATGCCTTTTTAATCACTTAGTCAACCTGCCCTGCCACATTCAACGATTTGTGCACATATACCCCCCAATCTCTCTGTTCCTTTACCCCTTTTCGAGTTGTGTCCTCTAGTTTATATTGCCTCGCCTCGTTCTTCCTACCAAAATGTATCACTTCGCATTTTTCTGCATTAAATTTAATCTGCCACGTGTCCGCCCATGCCACCAGCCTGTCTATATCCTCCTGAAGTCTATCACTATCCTCCTCACTGTTTACTACCCTCCAAGTTTTGTGCCTTTGGCAAATTTGGAAATTGTGCCCTGTACACCCAAGTCCAAGTCATTAATATATATCAAGAAAATCAGTGGTCCCAGCACTGACCCCTGGAGAACATAACTGTACACCTCCCTCTAGTCCAAAAAACAACCGTTCACCACTACTCTCTGTTTCCTGTCCCTAAGCCAATTCTGTATCCATGTTGCTACTGCCCCCTCTATTCCATGGGCCGCAATCTTGATGATAAGCCTACCGTGCAGCACTTTATCAAGCATCTTTTGAAAGTCCATATACACTACATAGAAGTTAGAAGTTACAACATGGAAACAGGCCCTTCGGCCCAACATGTCCATGTCGCCCAGTTTATACCACTAAGCTAGTCCCAATTGCCTGCACTTGGCATAGAATCATAGAAGTTACAACATCAACTACATTGCCCTCATCTACCCTCTCTACTACCTCTTCAAAAAACTCTATCAGGTTAGTTAAACATGATTTGCTTTTAATATATCCGTGCTAGCTTTCCCTAATCAATCCAACCTTGTCCAAGTGCATGTTCATTCTGTCCCGGATTATCGTTTCTAAAAGTTTCCCCACCACCGAGGTTAAGCTGACTGGCCTATAGTTGCTGGGTTTATCCTTACACCCTTTTTTTAACAAGGGTGTAACATTTGCAATTCTCCAGTCCTCTGGCACCACCCCCGTATCTATGGATGTTTGGAAGATTATGGCAAGTACTTCCGCAATTTCCACCCTTACTTCCCTCAGCAACCTAGGATGCATCCCATCTGGACCGGGTGACTTATCTACTTTAAGTACAGCTAGCCTTTCAAGTACCTCTTCTTTATCAATTTTTAGCCCATCCAGTATCTCAACTATATCTTCCTTTACTGAGACTGTGGCAGCATCTTCTTCCTTGGTAAAGACAGATACGAAGTACTCATTTAGTACCTCAGCCATCCCCTCTGCCTCCTGAGAAGATCTCCTTTATGGTCCCTAATTGGCCCCACCCCTCCTCTTACTACCCGTTTACTGTTTACATGCCTGTAGAAGTCTTTTGAATTCCCTTTTATGTTGGCTGCCAGTCTATTCTCATACTCTCTCTTTGCCCCTCTTATTTCCTTTTTCACTTCCCCTCTGAACTTTCTATATTCTGCCTGGTTCTCACTTGTGTTATCAACCTGACATCTGTCACACGCCTCTTTTTTCCCATTTCATCTTACTCACTATCTCTTTTGTCATCCAGGGAGCTCTAGCTTTAGTTGCCCTACCTTTCTGCCTTGTGGGAATGTGCCTAGACTGTACCCGAACCATCTCCTCCTTAAAGGCCGCCCACAGTTCAATTACAGTTTTGCCTGCCAATCTTTGATTTCAATTTATCCGGGCCAGATCTGTTCTCATCCCATTGAAATTGGCCCTCCTCCAATTGAGTATTTTTACTTTAGAGTGGTCCGTGTCCTTTTCCATAGCTATTCTAAACCTTATGATATTATGATCGCTGCTCCCTAAATGCTCTCCCACTGACACTTGCTCCACTTGGCCCACCTCATTTCTTAAAACCAAGTCCAGCAATGCCGCCTTGTTGGGCTGGAAATGTACTGGTTAAGAAAGTTATTCTGAACACATTTCAAAAATTTCTCCTCCCTCTGTGCCCCTTATAATATTATTGTTATTCCAATGTATATTGGGATAGTTGAAGTCCACAGTTATCACTACTCTATAGCTTTTGCACCTCTCTGTAATTTCCCTGCAAATTTGCCTCTCGATACCCTTGCCACTAATTGGTGGCCTATAGAATACACCCAGTAGTGTAATGGCACCTCTTATTTCTTAACTCTAACCAAATAGATTCTGTCTGGCTAATAATATCATAGAATGGTTACACCACAGAAGGAGGCCATTCGGCCCATCAAGCCTGTGCTGGCTCTTTGTAAGAGTAATCCAGTTAGTGCCATTCCCCCGATCTTTCCCCATAGCCCTGCAAATTTTTCCCTTCAAGTATTTATCCGATTCCTTTTTGAAAGCCATGATTTAATCTGCTTTAACCACCCTTTCAGGCAGCGCATTCCAAATCATAATTACTCACTGTATAAAATAGTTTTTCCTCATGTCGCCTTTGGTTCTTTTGCCAATTACCTTAAATCTGTCTCCTCTGGTTCTCGACCCTTCCACCAATGGGAACAGTTTCCCTTTATTTACTTTATCTAAACTGTTCATGATTTTGAACACTTCTATCAAATCTCCTCTCAACCTTCTCTGCTCTAAGGAGGAATTGTGTCCTGTACACCAAAATCTAAATCATTAATATATATCAAAAAAAGCAGTGGTAATTGTAACAACTCCTGAGGAACATCACTGTTTACCTTCCTCCAGGCCGAAAAACAACCGTTCACCACTACTTTCTGATTCCAGTCACTTAGCCAATTTCGTATCCATGCTGCCACTGCCCCTTTTAGTCCATGGGCTTCAATTTTGCTGACAAGTCTATTATGTGGCACTGTATCAAACATGTTTTGAAAATCCATATACACAACATCAACCACACTGCCCTCATCAACCCTCTCTGTTACCTCATCAAAAAACTCAATCAAGTTAGTTATAAACAGATTTTGCCTTTAAGAAATCCGTGCTGGCTTTCCTTTATTAATCCACACTTGTCTAAGTTACTATTACTTTTGTCCCGGATTATTGTTTCTAAAAGCTTCCCCGCCACCGAGGTTAAACTGACTGGTCTGTATTTGCCAGGTTTATCCTTACACCTTTTTTTGAACAAGGGTTTAACATTTGCAATTCTCCAGTCCTCTGGCAGCACCCCAGTATCTAAGGAGGATTGGAAGATTATGGCCAGTACCTCTGCAATTTTCACCCTTACTTCCCTCAGCAACCATGGATGCATCCCATCTGGACCGGGTGACTTATCTAATTTAAGTTCAGCCAGCCTTTCTAGTACTTCCTCTTTATCAATTTTATTCCATCCAGTATCTCAACTACCTCCTCTTTTACTGTGACTTTGGCAGCATCATCTTCTTTGGTAAAGACAGATGCAAAGTACTCACTTAGTACCTCAGCCACACTCTCTGCCTCCATGCGTAGATCTCCTTTTTGGACCCTAATTGGCCCCACCCCTCCTCTTACTACCCGTTTACTATTTATATGCCTATACATGACTTATGGATTCCCTTTTACGTTAGCCACCAGTCTATTCTCTTATTCTCTCTTTACCCCTCTTATTTCCTTTTTCACTTCTCTATAATTTCTATATTCAGCCTGGTTCTTACTTGTATTATTAACCTGACATCGGTCATACGCCCTCTTTTTCTGCTTCATCTTACTCTCTATCTCTTTCGTCATCTAGGGAGCTCTGGCTTTGTTTGGCTCTACCTTCCCCCCTCATGGGGATGGACCTAGACTGTACCCGAACCATCTCCTCTTTAAAGGCCCGATGTGCGATTACAGTTTTGCCTGCCAATCTTTGATTCCAATTTACCCGGGCCAGATCCTTTCTCAATCCACTAAAATTGGCCCTCCTCCAATTAAGTATTTTTATTCTAGATTGCTCCTTTTCCTTTTCCATAACTAATCTAAACCTTATGATACTATGATCACTGTTCCCTAAATGCTCCCCCACTGACACTTGCTCCACTTGACCCACTTCATTCCCCAGAACTAGATCCAGCAATGCCTCCTTCCTCATTGGGCTGAAAACATTCTGATCAAGAAAGTTCTCCTGAACACACTTCAGAAATTCCTCCCCCTCTTTGCCCTTTACACTATTACTATCCCAGTCTATATTAGGATAGTTGAAGTCCCCCATTATCACTACTGTATAGTTCTTGCACCTCTCTGTAATTTCCCTGCAAATTTGCCCCTCTATATCCTTCCCACTAGTTGGTGGCCTATAGAATACACCCAGTAGTGTAATGGAGTCCCTATTATTTCTTAACCTAACCAAATAGATTCTGACCTTGACCCCTCACCACCAACCCCCCCACCCACCCCACCTCCTTTTTTCCTTCCCTATCTTTCCTAAACACCTTGTATCCAGGAATATTTAGTACCCAATCCTGCCCTTTTTGTGAGCTAGGTCTCCGGTTTCACCACTACATCATTTTCTCATGTGGCTACTTGCTCCTGCTGCTCACTAACCTTACTTTCCACGCTTCGTACGTTCACAAACACGCACTCTAAACCTAGCTTAGATATGTTTGCAAACTCTTGCAGACTGATTCAATCTTTGTTATTTTATAATTGTACTATCAGCATCGTGCTGTTTTGCTTATGTGTAATTCTTAAATTTTGGAAATAAATTGGAACACTAGTTTTAGTCTGAATGATATGGTCTGACAACTTTGTGTTATCCACATTTTGGACAAGACAGTATTGTGTGGCAGGCAGTCTGTGTAACTTGTGGTGCAAAATAATTCTGTAAAAGGTTAATTGTTAGCGCTGTGGCATGCTACTGCCATTCACCGTACACATCACTGCACTCATCCACTTGCCTGGATGAGTGCAGCTCCAACAACACTCAAGAAGTTCGACACCATCCAGGACAAAGCAGCCCACTTGATTGGCACCCCATCCACCACCCTAAACAGTCACTTCCTTCACCACCGGCGCACAGTGGCTGCAGTGTGTACCATCCACAGGATGCACTGCAGCAACTCGCCAAGGCTTCTTCGACAGCACCTCCCAAACCTGCGACCTCTACCACCTAGAAAGACAAGAGCAGCAGGCACATGGGAACACCACCACCTGCACGTTCCCCTCCAAGTCACACACCATCCCGACTTGGAAATATATCGCCGTTCCTTCATCGTCGCTGGGTCAAAATCCTGGAACTCCCTTCCTAACAGCACTGTGGGAGAACCTTCACCACACGGACTGCAGCGGTTCAAGAAGACGGCTCACCACCACCTTCTCAAGGGCAATTAGGGATGGGCAAAAAATGCCGGCCTCGCCAGTGATGCCCACATCCCATGAACGAATATAAAAAAAAACATAAGGGAGTAAGTTTTTGATCATAACGGATTTGCCTATGAAACTGAATTTTGTTGAGAACAAGCACAAAAAAAGTTAAGAGAATGATGAACAAGTAACATCTAAAACAAAAAGTTCACCATTTCATTTACAGACACACTTCCCCGAGCAACATCAATAACCTACTGATTTCAGTGTGTGCCTCTTTTCAGCCCTACCCCCCAAGAAATGATGGACCATGCACACGATTAAATTTCTGCTCTGATCAGTTAAAATTGGTCACCTTAAAGGGGCAGACCAGAGTTAAACACACTTTAGCAGCAGACGGCTTTTCTCAAGGCAGTTTTGTTATGCCTTTTAGAAAAGGGTTAGCAAACTTAAATACTCCCCTCCTTATATAATAATATTCACCCCAGAAATGCGCAAGTGGGTGCATCCTGGCTGGTGGCAGCTGCCACCACTGATCCGCCCTGAAGGAGGTGAAGCTATAATCAGGCCTTTGGTGCTTGGAGGGCACATTAGGGATGCTGCCCCCAGCAAAAAAGCTGCACAGTGCAGCACTGTAGCTGGGTGAGGAAGAGGGAGTGGCGTAAGGCCTCTCAAAAGCGAAATGAGAGAGCTCTCCCTTTGTAAGGAGGTCGTTCCTACTTTTAAAAAACGTTGCCCCTGACATATTCCACCACCCCACTCCCACCATCCCCCACTTCACCCACCAAACTCCAAACCATCTCCCCCCCCCCCACTCCACTTCAGCCTTCGTACGATGTGTAATCACATGTGCTTTTCAGCAGAGATCACTAGATAGAGATTAGGAGCAGGTCCAGTTGCAGATTTTTTCTTTTTCTTCACCCAACACTGAGGCTAATTGTAGTGCTCCTAACCATTGCTGTCAATGAGAATCATAAAATCATACTGCACAGGAGGCCATTTGGCCCATCATGCCTGTACTGGGTCTTTGAAAGAGCTATCCAATTAGTCCCACTCCTCTGCTTTTTCCTCACAGCCCTGCAAATTTTTCCTTTACAAGAGTATATTTAATTCCCTTTTTAAAGTTACTATTCTATCTGCTTCCACTAACCTTTCAGGCAATGTATTCCAGATAATAACAACTCACTGTGTACAAAAATCTTTCCTTATCTCCCCTCTGGTTCTTTTGAAGAGCTAACTTAGCACAGACCTGAGAATAAACCTGGGATTTTCCTGGTCTGTATGTTTCAATATCACAGTGGACGGTCCATTTCCCATTTGCAGATTTTCAAGATGTTACAAGGATAAGGGGTTAAAATTATGACTTTTTTCACTAGGTTCAGGGTGACTTCAAGATTATGAAGAGTTATGAAAGAATAAGTTGTGATTCCCACCCTGGGAATAGCACTATTTAGCTGATATACAGAGCACAGCTGAGCAGAGCAGGGGGAAGTGGCAAGAAGGAACAGGAAGCACCTCACTGGAGGTGGAGGTCAACTCTATCCACAGCTGTAGGCAACAGAGATCCAGATTTCCCAAACCCAGCTTTTAAAAGAAGTATGATTCCAGAGCACAAAAGATTGTTCCAACAAAACATCAGGGAATCAGGGCAGACCAGGGACTGATGCCTTTAACCAGTAAACCTGCAGGGAAGGTCAGAAATGGGGATGTTCATTCACAATTGCACAGTGTTTCAGTTCCTCAGATAATGAAGCAGTCCGTGCCTGCATGCAGCAAGACCTGGACAACATCCAGGCTTGGGCTCATAAGTGGCAAGTAACATTCGTGCCAGACAAGTGCCAGGCAATGACCATCTCCAACAAGAGAGAGTCTAACCACCTCCCCTTGACATTCAACGGCATTACCATCGCTGAATCCCCCACCATCAACATCCTGGAGGTCACCATTGACCAGAAACTTAACTGGACCAGCCATATAAATTCTGTGGCTACAAGAGCAGGTCGGAGGCTGGGTAATCTGCGGCGAGTGACTCACCTCCTGATTCCCCAAAGCCTTTCCACCATCTACAAGGCACAAGTCAGGAGTGTGATGGAATACTCTACACTTGCCTGGATGAATGCAGCTCCAACAACACTCAAGAAGCTCAACGCCATCCAGGACAAAGCAGCCTGCTTGATTGGCACCCCATCCACCACCGGCGCTCAGTGGCTGCATTGTGCACCATCCACAGGATGCACTGCAGCAACTCGCCAAGGCTTCTTCGACAGCACCTCCCAAACCCAGGACCTATACCACCTAGAAGGACAAGAGCAGCAGGCACATGGGAACACCACCACCTGCACGTTCCCCTCCAAGTCACACACCATCCCGACTTGGAAATATATCGCCGTTCCTTCATCGTCGCTGGGTCAAAATCCTGGAACTCCCTTCCTAACAGCACTGTGGGAGAACCGTCACCACACGGACTGCAGTGGTTCAAGAAGGCGGCTCACCACCACCTTCTCAAGAGCAATTAGGGATGGGCAATAAATGCTGGCCTTACCAGCGACGCCCACATCCCATGAACGAATAAAAAAAATCAGCACAGACCAGGGATCAGTGCCATTACTGCATTCACCATTGGAGAATTAGCACAGACCAGGGATCAGTGCCATTACTGCATTCACCATTGGAGAATTAGCACAGACCAGGGTTTGGTGCCTTTATCCAGTAAACCTTCAGGGAGTCAGGACAGACCATGGATTGGTGCCAATACCCACTAAATCCACAGAGCAAAACTCATTTAAAAAAAGGGCAATTTCTGTTGAATTTGTGAGCCTTGCTTTGTGAAGTGCTTCAGTGCTTTGGTGAGATTGTTGATCCAGTGAAGTTTTTCACTTGTGAACTGACAATTGATTAATTAGATATTGTAACATTTTATTGTAACATTAAGGTACTGAGTGTACCAGGTGTAACAATTTTTGGTCCATTCGATACAAAGCATATGAAGTAAGGGTCAAGGTCTTCTGTTAATGTTCAGGGCATGTCTTTTCTCATCTCTGCATGAGTATTTAACCCGAATTCCCTGTGTCTATTTGCCTGCGCATTTTGACTGCCACTCTGTACCCCAGACCATTACTTCTATCTCCGCTTTTCTCCTCTCTTGGCCCCTCACAGGATTTTCTTTTCTGTCTCCTCCCTTTCCCATCATCCATTCATGCCACCTTTCATTTCTCCCCTCTTTTTATACTTTTCCCTCCCCAATTCTTACCCCAACCAATTATTACTCCTTCCAGTCTCCTGCTGTCATCCCAGGCTTGAATTGCTCTTGGACAAGCCCACAGCTATCCTTTATGTTTCTCTTGGCATTCTCCGAAGGGACCATTGAGGCACCCATTGCTGCCTCCTTACCAGCAGGATCCTCAACTGCCCTATCCTGCCCTTGCCGGCCTCCCTTCCCAGCACCCATGCTGGGGGTCAACTTCACCAACTCCCTTCTCATGCTGCTCACCCCACCCATCTTTGCCACCTTGGACCAATAATCACCGCCTCTCGCTACATTTGCCTCCAGAATGTTCGTTCACAAGGCTCTTGCCATCCATGGCTTGTAGTTAGATTTTGAAAAATGGCAAATGCAATTGCAAAGCCAGTTATGTGTGTGGCATGCATGATGTGGGCCTTCCTGGATCCAAAATATATCCAGAAGAAGCACACGTGCATTAAGTGTTGGAAGATTGTGATGCTCGAGCAGAAAGTTTGGAGCTCAAGCACGAGCTGACCGTACCATATAGAAGAAGAAAAGGTTTGTGAAACATAAGTTCTAGTAAGTGGCTACTCCACAGGCAGAGAAGAGTCAGGAGCACGGGAAATGAATAGCCACTCATAGGGTAGGAAGGAAAAGCAGAGAGAATCGGGAATTCCCCTGTGCACCTGAAGCTATCGTTATTCATTGCTGAGTGCCTGTGATGAGGACAAGATCAGACATACAGTGGAAGACGGCCATAAGCAAGGCCATGGCACTGTGAAGCAAGTGGTTACTCAGGAGGACAAAAAGAAACAGGAGAATAGGCAAGTGATAGTGGCAGGAAATTCAAACAGTAGAGAGATGACAGCCTTTTTGCAGCATTAAACCATGATTTCTGAATGGTGTGTTGCTTCCCTGATGCAAGGGTGAAGGGCATAACGGAGTGGGTGGAAAAACTTTTGAAAAGGGAAGGAGAGCTGCAAGAAGTCATGATCCATATAGGAGCTAATGATGTAGGAAAGAGTAGTATGGAGGTCTTGCAGAGATAGTATGAGGCATTATGATCAAGGTTGAAGAGCAGGACCTCAAAGGTGGTAATCTCAGGACTACATCCTATGCCTACGCGCTGGCCAAATTAGACAAGGACAGATTAGATCCATTAATGCTGCTCTGCCTCCACCAAATGCAGGCCTCTCTGTGTGGTGAGGTTGTGCAGTATGTAACACTCTACCACGATGTGGGAGACCCTTTGTGATGCATATTGTATGACGCTCCCAGTAAGTGCACAGTAAGCGGGTTACTGACGCCCTGATCGCCAAGGCTGAGCAGTACATCACCTTTCTCATTGACCTTGACAGTCAACACGCGAGAGAGCTCAGGGATTTGCAGCAGTGGCTGGATTCCTCTGTGTGCAGGCTGTCATTAACTGGGCCCCAGAACACCAACCAGTAACATCAAGTCACCTGAACCTTTGCTTCAACATCCCTATGGTGTGCCTGATAATGATCCTGGTGGGCCCCTGTCTTCGATTATATCTGTGTTACTCAGGGGTGTCATAAGCCACGTCTGTCGAGGGTATCCCTTGTCATCCTGTCACGTTCCTGGATTGGTTGAATCTTGGGGGGACTGGCACAGGATAAATGAAATGGCTGGATACCTTGGAGGAGCGTGCATCATCCTGTTTCTGTGATCGGCCACATCAGCACATTGATGGAATTGTAACCTTTTTATAAATGTTACTGGTTGGTGTTCTGGGGCCCAGTTAATGACAGCCTGCACACAGAGGAATCCAGCCGCTGCTGCAAATCCCTGAGCTCTCTCTCGTGTTGACTGTCGAGGTCAATGGGAAAGGTGATGTACTGCTCAGCCTTGGCGATCAGGGCGTCAGTAACCCGCTTACTGTGCACTGCAGACTGGGAGATGCAGCTGATGTCCCCTGAAAGGAGCTATTAATGAAGAAGCTAAGAGCTGTGGTGACTTTGACAGCCACTGAAAGTGAGCCCCCTGGTTCAGCAGGCAGCAGGTCCTGTTGCAGGAGGCTGCAGCGGTCTGCAACAGCCTTGCCTGGAGAAGGGCAACCTCCTGAGGCCCTACTCTTCAGATAAATCCAAGAAACCGACTCTTGGCCTGTAAAGACTGTGTGCTGGATACTAACCTCCTACGAGCAGCCCACCAGATCTGCTGTCTTTAGATAGGCGCAGCTACTCCTGGTGCTGGTTGCTAAGGCTGCACCTCATCCTAGAAGTGTTCCTTCATCCAGAAGAAACTAGCAATAATAGCACTCATGATAAGCAGAGAAGTTGTGTAGTGAAACCTTTCAACTGCTACTCTCTAGCCTGTCAGGATTCAATGGCCTTTTGGCACACGTGTAATTTCATGCTGTATTGGAAGGCCTGCCAAGGAAAGTGTCTTAGTTTGGAGGAATCCGCGTCCAGCTTGCATAGCATTCTGTCTCAGGTTCTCAGCACTCTATAGTCTACCATAGAGAGAGTGTGACCATCATGGATTCTGCAGAGGGCCCTCACATCAGGAGTGCATGTCACTAGCTTTTGCAGCTTTGTTGGAAGCTCAAACTTCTGCCATTCATCTTGAATCGGTTGTTGGACCATCAGGGGTGTTATGCCACGTAAAACACAATGGTTGGAACTTTCAACTTGGGTGGGGGCGTAAAACAGGTGGTAGCAATTCGGCCGCCTGTTATTCACCCCATCTCATTTTTCTTTCCATTGACAGCAATGGAAAGAAAATCAGGTGGGGTCTATAATGGGCGGCTGATCTGTTACACCCCTTTTATGCCCCCATCCTAGTTGAAAGTTCCGCCCATTGTGTGTTACCATTAAACAGTATATCTCAGTCTCACCCGGAACAATGCTGTGGGCGATTGGCCGGTATATTACATAAAAATTGATCAACAATTATTTGTTATGTGGTAAAGTTCAATGATAATTAGTAGGTCGTGAACATAAGAACATAAGAAATAGAAGGAGGAGCAGGCCATACGGCCCCATAAGCCTGCTCCGCCATTCAATACGATCATGGCTGATCTTCGACCTCAACTCTACTTTCCCGCTGATCGACATATCCCTTGATTCCCCTAGAGTCCTAAAATCTATCTATCTCAGCTTTGAATATACTCAACGACTCAGCGTCCACAGTCCTCTGGGGTAGAGAATTCCAAAGATTCACAATCCGCTGAGTGAAGAAATTCCTCCTCATCTCAGTCTTAAATGGCCGACCCCTTATCCTACGACTATGCCCCCCTTGTTCGAGATACAAAATGGCCCGATAATCAAGTTTCAAGCACAACTTGCAAAAATGAATGAAATAAAAACAGAAAATTCAGGAACAATACAGCTGGTTAGACCTCAGCTAGATTGTTGTGTTAAATTCTGGGCACCACACTTTAGGAAGGATGTCAAGGCCTTAGAGAAGATGTAGACGAGATTTACTGGATTGGTACCAGGGATGAGGGACTTCAGTTATATGGAGAGACTTGTAAGGAAATATAGTTTCCACACTAATTCAGTAATAATGTTTAAAAACACACAACCATGCTATCTGAGGCAAAAACAGTGAAATGGGCCTGTATGTATGAACATGTCGCTAGGCAACCACATTCCAGATTCAAGGAAGAACGATAGGTGGGCCCCTAGTACAGATAAGGGAACCATCTCTGAGTCCACATATATTTTTGATATGTAACTATTAATGTCTTTATAAGATCACCTTTCTGTATTAATCAAACAGCATATAGAATATATGGTAACTAACTCGCTTATGAGTTTTGTAAGTTTTATAAATTTTATAAGGCCTTTTGCTTCTAAGGTAATTAACACTGGTGGCGATTGCTAACATAAACAGTTGCAGCCACAGAATGAGACAGCTGTCCAAGCTGCTAACATAACAAAGAGGCCTCAGAATTAATGGCTTGGGAACAGACAGGTGGTAAGATAACAGGTCCAAACTGCCAGCTTCGCCCTTGGAGTGAAGTTGGAGGGGCAGGCCCCCCCAGTTTTGGAAGTCGATGATTGGTCAACCAGAGGGTATGACATTTTGAGGGCCACTAAATCACCCCTTGCCCACGAAATATAGATAAGAAGTGGGCTGACTCTTCTTCCTTTGTCTAAAGAGATACATGATGCCTCTTTGGCCACCTTGCCATTTCGAAAGACCCCAATAGGGTAAACACCTGCGTTAGTAACGGCCCCTGTGCCGTCCCCCAAAAGAAGCATAAAAGAGAGACCCTTTCCTAGAGTCAGGTTGTAGAGGACAGAAAAGAAAGTGCCTAGCAGGTAAACGAGAGTATGTGTATGAGGGGATGTGGAATGGAGTCGCGGCCTCTACCCAAAGAACAGCGGGAGAACTGAGCTAAGCGAGATCGGAGGCAGGTAAAGGAGGGCCCGAGAGCGGGAGAGCTGAGCTAAGCGAGATCGGAGGCAGGTAAAGGAGGGCCCGAGAGCGGGAGAGCTGAGCTAAGCGAGATCGGAGGCAGGTAAAGGAGGGCCCGAGAGCGGGAGAGCTGAGCTAAGCGAGATCGGAGGTGGATAAAGGAGGGCCCGAGAGCGGGAGAGCTGAGCTAAGTGAGATCGGAGGCAGGTAAAGGAGGGCCCGAGAGTGGGAGAGCTGAGCTAAGCGAGATCGGAGGCGGATAAAGGAGGGCCCGAGAGCGGGAGAGCTGAGGTAAGGGAGATCGGAGGCGGATAAAGGAGGGCCCGAGAGCGGGAGAGCTGAGCTAAGGGAGATCGGAGGCAGGTAAAGGAGGGCCCGAGAGTGGGAGAGCTGAGCTAAGTGAGATCGGAGGCAGGTAAAGGAGGGCCCGAGAGCGGGAGAGCTGAGCTAAGTGAGATCGGAGGCAGGTAAAGGAGGGCCCGAGAGCGGGAGAGCTGAGCTAAGTGAGATCGGAGGTGGATAAAGGAGGGCCCGAGAGTGGGAGAGCTGAGCTGAGCGAGATCGGAGGGGGATAAAGGAGGGCCCGAGAGCGGGAGTGCTGAGCTAAGTGAGATCGGAGGCAGGTAAAGGAGGGCCCGAGAGCGGGAGAGCTGAGCTAAGTGAGATCGGAGGCAGGTAAAGGAGGGCCCGAGAGCGGGAGAGCTGAGCTGAGCGAGATCGGAGGGGGATAAAGGAGGGCCCGAGAGCGGGAGTGCTGAGCTGAGCGAGATCGGAGGCAGGTAAAGGAGGGCCCGAGAGCGGGAGAGCTGAGCTAAGGGAGATCGGAGGTGGATAAAGGAGGGCCCGAGAGCGGGAGAGCTGAACTAAGTGAGATCGGAGGTGGATAAAGGAGGGCCCGAGAGTGGGAGAGCTGAGCTGAGCGAGATCGGAGGGGGATAAAGGAGGGCCCGAGAGCGGGAGAACTGAGCTAAGCGAGATCGGAGGGGGATAAAGGAGGGCCCGAGAGCGGGAGAGCTGAGCTAAGGGAGATCGGAGGGGGATAAAGGAGGGCCCGAGAGCGGGAGAGCTGAGCTAAGGGAGATCGGAGGGGGATAAAGGAGGGCCCGAGAGTGGGAGAGCTGAGCTAAGGGAGATTGGAGGGGGATAAAGGAGGGCCCGAGAGCGGGAGAGCTGAGCTGAGTGAGATCGGAGGGGGATAAAGGAGGGCCCGAGAGCGGGAGAGCTGAGCTAAGCGAGATCGGAGGGGGATAAAGGAGGGCCCGAGAGCGGGAGAGCTGAGCGAGATCGGAGGCGGATAAAGGAGGGCCCGAGAGCGGGAGAGCTGAGCTAAGGGAGATCGGAGGGGGATAAAGGAGGGCCCGAGAGCGGGAGAGCTGAGCTAAGGGAGATCGGAGGTGGATAAAGGAGGGCCCGAGAGCGGGAGAGCTGAGCTAAGGGAGATCGGAGGGGGATAAAGGAGGGCCCGAGAGCGGGAGAGCTAAGCGAGATCGGAGGTGGATAAAGGAGGGCCCGAGAGCGGGAGAGCCGAGCTAAGGGAGATCGGAGGGGGATAAAGGAGGGCCCGAGAGCGGGAGAGCTAAGTGAGATCGGAGGGGGATAAAGGAGGGCCGAGAGCGGGAGAGCTGAGCTGAGCGAGATCGGAGGCAGGTAAAGGAGGGCCCGAGAGAGGGAGAGCTGAGCTAAGCGAGATCGGAGGCGGATAAAGGAGGGGCCGAGAGCGGGAGAGCTGAGCGAGATCGGAGGCAGGTAAAGGAGGGCCCGAGAGCGGGAGAGCTGAGCTAAGCGAGATCGGAGGCAGGTAAAGGAGGGCCCGAGAGAGGGAGAGCTGAGCTAAGCGAGATCGGAGGCGGATAAAGGAGGGGCCGAGAGCGGGAGAGCTGAGCGAGATCGGAGGCAGGTAAAGGAGGGCCCGAGAGCGGGAGAGCTGAGCTGAGCGAGATCGGAGGCGGATAAAGGAGGGCCCGAGAGCGGGAGAGCCGAGCTAAGGGAGATCGGAGGCAGGTAAAGGAGGGCCCGAGAGCGGGAGAGCTGAGCTAAGCGAGATCGGAGGCGGATAAAGGAGGGCCCGAGAGCGGGAGAGCTGAGCGAGATCGGAGGCGGATAAAGGAGGGCCCGAGAGCGGGAGAGCTGAGCGAGATCGGAGGAGGATAAAGGAGGGCCCGAGAGCGGGAGAGCTGAGCTGAGCGAGATCGGAGGGGGATAAAGGAGGGCCCGAGAGCGGGAGTGCTGAGCTGAGCGAGATCGGAGGCGGATAAAGGAGGGCCCGAGAGCTGGAGAGCTGAGCTGAGTGAGATCGGAGGGGGATAAAGGAGGGCCCGAGAGCGGGAGAGCTGAGCTAAGCGAGATCGGAGGCGGATAAAGGAGGGCCCGAGAGCGGGAGAGCTGAGCTGAGGGAGATCGGAGGCGGATAAAGGAGGGCCCGAGAGCGGGAGAGCTGAGCTAAGGGAGATCGGAGGGGGATAAAGGAGGGCCCGAGAGCGGGAGAGCTGAGCGAGATCGGAGGGGGATAAAGGAGGGCCCGAGAGTGGGAGAGCTGAGCTAAGGGAGATCGGAGGGGGATAAAGGAGGGCCCGAGAGCGGGAGAGCTGAGCTGAGGGAGATCGGAGGCGGATAAAGGAGGGCCCGAGAGCGGGAGAGCTGAGCTAAGCGAGATCGGAGGCGGATAAAGGAGGGCCCGAGAGCGGGAGAGCTGAGCTGAGGGAGATCGGAGGCGGATAAAGGAGGGCCCGAGAGCGGGAGAGCTGAGCTGTGTGAGATCGGAGGCGGATAAAGGAGGGCCCGAGAGCGGGAGAGCTGAGCTAAGGGAGATCGGAGGGGGATAAAGGAGGGCCCGAGAGCGGGAGTGCTGAGCTGAGCGAGATCGGAGGCAGGTAAAGGAGGGCCCGAGAGCGGGAGAGCTGAGCTAAGCGAGATCGGAGGCGGATAAAGGAGGGCCCGAGAGCTGGAGAGCTGAGCTAAGCGAGATCGGAGGGGGATAAAGGAGGGCCCGAGAGCGGGAGAGCTGAGCTAAGCGAGATCGGAGGAGGATAAAGGAGGGCCCGAGAGCGGGAGAGCTGAGCGAGATCGGAGGGGGATAAAGGAGGGCCCGAGAGCGGGAGAGCTGAGCTACGGGAGATCGGAGGGGGATAAAGGAGGGCCCGAGAGCGGGAGAGCTGAGCTGAGCGAGATCGGAGGCGGATAAAGGAGGGCCCGAGAGCGGGAGAGCTGAGCGAGATCGGAGGGGGATAAAGGAGGGCCCGAGAGTGGGAGAGCTGAGCTAAGGGAGATCGGAGGGGGATAAAGGAGGGCCCGAGAGTGGGAGAACTGAGCTAAGCGAGATCGGAGGTGGATAAAGGAGGGCCCGAGAGCGGGAGAGCTGAGCTAAGCGAGATCGGAGGCGGATAAAGGAGGGCCCGAGAGCGGGAGAGCTGAGCTAAGCGAGATCGGAGGCAGGTAAAGGAGGGCCCGAGAGTGGGAGAGCTGAGCTAAGGGAGATCGGAGGGGGATAAAGGAGGGGCCGAGAGCGGGAGAGCTGAGCTAAGCGAGATCGGAGGTGGATAAAGGAGGGCCCGAGAGCGGGAGAGCTGAGCTAAGCGAGATCGGAGGCAGGTAAAGGAGGGCCCGAGAGTGGGAGAGCTGAGCTAAGGGAGATCGGAGGGGGATAAAGGAGGGCCCGAGAGTGGGAGAGCTGAGCTAAGCGAGATCGGAGGGGGATAAAGGAGGGCCCGAGAGCGGGAGAGCTGAGCTAAGCGAGATCGGAGGCAGGTAAAGGAGGGCCCGAGAGCGGGAGAGCTGAGCTAAGCGAGATCGGAGGCAGGTAAAGGAGGGCCCGAGAGCGGGAGAGCTGAGCTAAGCGAGATCGGAGGCAGGTAAAGGAGGGCCCGAGAGCGGGAGAGCTGAGCTAAGCGAGATCGGAGGCAGGTAAAGGAGGGCCCGAGAGCGGGAGAGCTGAGCTAAGCGAGATCGGAGGTGGATAAAGGAGGGCCCGAGAGTGGGAGAGCCGAGCTAAGGGAGATCGGAGGGGGATAAAGGAGGGCCCGAGAGAGGGAGAGCTGAGCTAAGCAAGATGGGAGGCAGGTAAAGGAGGGCCCGAGAGCGGGAGAGCTGAGCTAAGCGAGATCGGAGGCAGGTAAAGGAGGGCCCGAGAGTGGGAGAGCTGAGCTAAGGGAGATCGGAGGTGGATAAAGGAGGGCCCGAGAGCGGGAGAGCTGAGCTAAGCGAGATCGGAGGCAGGTAAAGGAGGGCCCGAGAGCGGGAGAGCTGAGCTAAGCGAGATCGGAGGCAGATAAAGGAGGGCCCGAGAGCGGGAGAGCTGAGCTAAGGGAGATCGGAGGCAGGTAAAGGAGGGCCCGAGAGCGGGAGAGCTGAGCTAAGCGAGATCGGAGGCAGGTAAAGGAGGGCCCGAGAGCGGGAGAGCTGAGCTAAGGGAGATCGGAGGCAGGTAAATGAGGGCCCGAGAGCGGGAGAGCTGAGCCGAGCGAGATCGGAGGCAGGTAAAGGAGGGCCCGAGAGCGGGAGAGCTGAGCTAAGCGAGATCGGAGGCAGGTAAAGGAGGGCCCGAGAGCGGGAGAGCTGAGCTAAGGGAGATCGGAGGCGGATAAACTGAAACAAGCGGCGGAGTTCCAGAGGTGACGTCACCAGTGAAAAAGTGACGCGACGCAGGGGAGGCGGCTGATTGGTAAGTAGGTTCAGGTGAGTATTTCCACTATGCTACAGTGCAGTAACTAAAGTAAAAAGAAAGGTAAGGTCTGCAGGTCTTATAGCAAGTAGCGTTTTTTTTGTGAATCAAGGACCCTAGTGTAGTTAACATTCTCTAAATTAAGGCTAATTTAAAGGAGTAAACTCCTTAAAGGGAGTAATGAACGAGCTTAATCTAAGGCAAGTCATGGCAGCAGAGCTCGCACCTGTGATATGCTCCTCCTGCACTATGTGGGAAGTCATGGACACTACCGGTGTCCCTGGCGACCATGTGTGCAGGAAGTGTGTCCAGCTGCAGCTACTGGCTAACCGTATTTCAGAGCTGGAGCTGTGGGTGGATTCACTGTGGAGCATTCGCAATGCTAAGATTATCGTGGATAGCACGTTCAGTGAGGTGGTCACACTGCAGGTAAAGATTACGGAGGCAGAAAGGAAATGGGTGACCGCCAGGCAGAGTAAAAGGACTAGGCAGGTAGAGCAGGAGTCCCCTGGGGCCATCTCCCTCTCAAACAGATATTCCGCTTTGGATATTGTTGGGGGAGATGGCTTATCAGGGGAATGCAGCAAGAGCCAAGACCGTGGCACCACGAATGACTCAGTTGCACAGGAGGAGAGGAGAAAGAATGGGAGAGCAATAGTGACAGGGGATTCCATCGTAAGGGGAACAGATAGGCGTTTCTGCGGCCACAGACGTGATTCCAGGATGGTATGTTGCCTCCCTGGTGCTAGGGTCAAGGATGTCACGGAGCAGCTGCAGGACATTCTGAAGGGGGAGGGTGAACAGCCAGAGGTCATGGTCCATATCGGTACCAACGACATCAGTATAAAAAGGGATGAGGTCCTGCAAGCAGAATATAGGGAGTTAGGAAATAAATTAAAAAGCAGGACCTCTAAGGTAGTAATCTCAGGATTGCTCCCAGTGCCACGTGATAGTGAGAGCAGAAATAGAATAGACCAGATGAATGCGTGGCTTGAGAGATGGTGTAGGAGGAAGGGGTTTAAATTCCTGACGCATTGGGACCGATTCTGGGAAAGGCGGGAACTTTACAAGCAGGACGGATTGCACCAAAGCAGAAGCGGGACCAATATCCTCGCGAGGGCATTTGCTAGTTCTGTTGGGGAGGGTTTAAACTAGTATGGCAGGTGGATGGGAACCAAAGGGCAGGTACAGATAGGACAAATTCAGACCAGGAAACGGGAAATAGAAAAGCAGCTAGTGACGTAGTTAGCGACACAGAAAGGCAAAAGAAGCAAAGGTTAAATAGTGTTCAGCACAGGAATTTGACGGGATTAAAGGATATATACTTCAATGCAAGGAGTATTATAAACAAAGCAGATGAGCTAAGGGTATGGATAGACACATGGCAGCATATCATTGCTATAACGGAAACATGGCTTAAGGAGGGGGATAATTGGCAGCTCAATATCCCTGGATATAGAGTTTTTAGGAAGGATAGAGTGGGTGATAATAAAAAAGGAGGAGAGGTAGCATTATTGGTTAAAGAATCAATTACAGTTGTGAGAAGGGATGATATGCGCAATGGATCATCAATCGAGGCCATATGGGTTGAGCTAAGAAATAAAAAAGGGGCAGTCACACTGCTAGGAGTGTACTGTAGACCCCGAATAGTGAAAGGGAGATAGAAGAACAAATATGTAGGCAAATTTCTGAGGGGCAATAATAGTAGGGGATTTCAACTACCCTAACATCAACTGGGATTCAAACATGATGTGGAGATGCTGGTGATGGACTGGGGTTGACAATTGTAAACAATTTTACAACACCAAGTTATAGTCCAACAATTTTATTTTTAATCCCACAAGCTTTCGGAGGCTTCCCCCTTCCTCAGGTGGTGTGGAAATGACATTTTCGAATCCTTCGCATTTTAAAATCATAGAACAATGCCTGGTGATTACTGCCCATTGCCAAGGCAATCACAGTGAGCAGACAGAAAGGTGTCACCTAAAAAGGCCACCGAATATACAAACCCCCCCAAAAAAAAGAGAGAGAGAGATAAGGAAGACAGTCAATGACCCGTTATATTAAAAACAGATAACATTTGTTCGCTGGTGGGGTTACGTGTAGTGTGACATGAACCCAAGATCCCGGTTTCTGAGGAGGTCACAGGGTCTGCTCAGACGAGGAGGAACGCAATGGACACCTACAGACGCTGAAAGACGCCCTAGTAAGAACGGGATATGATGCTCGACTCATCGATCGACAGTTCCGACGGGCCACAGCGAAAAATCGCGTAGACCTCCTCAGAAGACTAACACGGGACGCAACCAACAGAGTACCCTTCGTCGTCCAGTACTTCCCCGGAGCGGAGAAACTATGCCATGTTCTCCGCAGCCTTCAACATGTCATCAATGATGACGAACACCTCGCTATGGCCATCCCCACACCTCCACTACTCGCCTTTAAACAGCCACCCAACCTCAAACAAACCATCGTTCGCAGCAAATTACCCAGCCTTCAGGAGAACAGTGTCCACGACACCACACAACCCTGCCACGGTAACCTCTGCAAGACATGCCAGATCATCGACACAGATACCACCATCACACGAGAGGACACCACCCACCAGGTGCACGGTTCATACTCCTGTGACTCGGCCAACGTTGTCTACCTCATACGTTGCAGGAAAGGATGCCCCAGAGCATGGTACATTGGCGAGACCATGCAGACGCTGCGACAACGGATGAACGGACACCGCGCAACAATCGCCAAACAGGAGGGTTCTCTCCCTGTCGGGGAACACTTCAGCAGTCATGGACATTCAGCCACCGACCTTCGGGTAAGCATACTCCAAGGCGGCCTTCGAGACACACGACAACGCAAAATCGTCGAGCAGAAATTGATAGCCAAGTTCCGCACCCATGAGGACGGCCTCAACCGGGATCTTGGGTTCATGTCACACTACACGTAACCCCACCAGCGAACAAATGTTATCTGTTTTTAATATAACGGGTCATTGACTGTCTTCCTTATCTCTCTCTCTCTTTTTTTTGGGGGGGTTTGTATATTCGGTGGCCTTTTTAGGTGACACCTTTCTGTCTGCTCACTGTGATTGCCTTGGCAACGGGCAGTAATCACCAGGCATTGTTCTATGATTTTAAAATGCGAAGGATTCGAAAATGTCATTTCCACAACATTCACCTGAGGAAGGGGGAAGCCTCCGAAAGCTTGTGGGATTAAAAATAAAATTGTTGGACTATAACTAGGGATTCAAACAGTGTGAGGGGCGCAGAGGGTGCAAAATTCTTGATCGGTGTCCAGGAGAACTTTTTGAGCCAGTACGTGACAAGCCCAACAAGAGGGGATGCAATTCTAGATTTAGTCCTGGGAAATGAAGATGGGCAAGTGGGTGAAGTGACAGTGGGCGACCATATTGGGGATAGTGACCACAATTCAGTTGGTTTTAGCGTTATTATGGAAAAGGACAGAGTTAAATCAGGACTAAACGTTTTAAATTGGGGGAAGGCAAATTTTACAGAACTAAGAGGGATTTGGCAGAAGTGGACTACTTAAGGAGAAATCAGTGGCAAGCCAATGGGAAGCACTAAAAAGTGAAATTCTACGGGTATAATGCAGACACGTCCCCTCAAAGAAAAAGGGTGGCACTGTCAAATCTAGAGCCCCCTGGTTGTCTGGAAGTATACGGGCAAGATAAAGCAGAAAAAGAAATGTCACAGAAAACTAAATACTGAAAACTAAATACTGCAGAAAGCATAGAGGAATATAGAAATTACAAGGATGACGTAAAAAAGGAAATAAGGAAAGCAAAGAGAGGGCATGAAAAAATATTAGCTAGTAAGATTAAAGAAAACCCAAAGATGTTTTATTAGTACATTAAGAACAAGAGGATAGCTAAGGAAAAGGTGGGACCTATCAGGGATGAGAAGGGTAACTTGTGTGTAGAAGCAGAGAATGTAGGTAGGGTTTTAAATGAATACTTTGTCTCAGTATCCACAAAGGAAAGGGATGATCCAGACGCAGTAGTTAAAGAGGAGAGGTGTGAAATATTGGATAAGGTAAACATAATGAGAGAGGAAGTACTAGAGGGACAGGAATCCTTGAAAATTGATAAGTCACCAGGGCCGATGGATTGTTTCCGAGGCTATTGAAGGAAGCCAGGGAGGAAATAGCGGATGCTCTGAGAATCATTTTCCAATCCTCACTAGATACAGGGGAGGTACCGGAGGACTGGAAGACTGCAAACATAGTACCATTGTTTAAAAAGGGTACGAGGGAAAGGCCGAACAATTATAGGCCGGTCAGTCTTACCTCGATGGTGGGCAAGCTATTAGAATCAATACTGAGAGATAGGATAAACGGTCACTTGGAAAGGCATGGTTTGATCAGGGACGGTCAGCATGGATTTGTTCAGGGAAGGTTATGCTTTACAAATCTGATTAAATTCTTTGAGGAAGTGACAAGGAGGATTGATGAGGGTGGTGCAGTGGATGTTGTCCACATGGATTTTAGTAAGGCATTTGACAAGGTCCCACATGGCAGACCGGTCAGAAAGGTAAAAGCCCATGGGATACAGGGAAATGTGGCGAATTGGATCCAAAATTGGCTCAGTAACAGGAAACAAAGGGTAAAAGTCGATGGATGTCTTTGCGAATGGAAATCCGTTTCCAGTAGTGTGCCACAGGGCTCAGTGTTGGGTCCCTTGCTGTTTGTGGTATATATTAATGATTTGGACTTGAATGTAGGGGGCATGATTGGCAAATTTGCAGAAGACACAAAAATTGGCTGTGTAGTTGATAGTGAAGAGGATAGCTGTAGACTCGAAGAAGATATCAATGGGTTGGTGGAGTGGGCGGAAAAGTGGCAAAGGGAGTTCAACTTGGAGAAGTGTGAGATAATGCACTTAGGGAGGGCAAACAGTAAAAGGGAATATGCAGTAAACGGGAATATATTGAGAGGGGTAGAGGAAGTGAGAGACCTTGGAGTGCATGTGCACAGGTCCCTGAAGGTGGCAGTACAGGTAGATAAGGTTGTGAAGAAGGCGCGCTGAACGCTCTCCGTTATTAGCCGAGGTATAGAATACAAAAGCAAGGATGTAATGATGGAACTGTATAAAACGCTGGTAAGGCCACAGCTGGAGTATTGTGCACAGTTCTGGTCGCCACATTACAGGAAGAACGTAATTGCTCTGGAGAGAGTGCAGAGAAGATTTACAAGAATAAGACCATAAGAGATGGGAGCGGGAGTAGGCCATTCAGCCCCTCGAGCCTGCTTCGCCATTCAATGAGATCATGACTGATCTGATTTTTACCTCAACTCCACTTTCCCACCTTTTCCCCATATCCTTTGACTCCCTTGCTGATCAAAAATTTGTCTAACTCAGCCTTGAATGTATTCAATGACTCAGCCTCCACAGCTTTTTGGGGTAAAGAATTCCAAAGATTCACGACCCTCTGGGAGAAGAAATTCCTCCTAATTTTTGTCTTAAACGGGCGAGCCCTTATTCTAAGACTATGCTCCCTAGTTTTAGATTCCCCCATGAGGTGTAACATCCTCTCAGCATCTACCCTATTGAGTCCCCTCAGAATCTTGTATGTTTCAATAAGATCTCCTCTCATTCTTCTAAACTCCAATGAGTATAGACCCAACCTGTTGAATCTTTCCTCATAAGACAACCCTTCCATACCTGGAATCAACCTAGTCTAACCTTCTCTGAACTGCCTCCAATGCAAGTATGTCCTTCTTTAAATAAGGGCACCAGAACTGTATGCAGTCCTCCAGGTGTGGTCTCGCCAGCACCCTGTACAGTTGTAGCATGACTTCCCTGCTTTTATACTCCATCCCCCAAGAAATAAAGGCCAATATTCTGTTTGCCTTCTGGATTACCTGCTGCACCTATATGTTGACTTTTTGTGTTTCATGTACGAGGACACCCAGATCCCTCTGTACCGCAGCATTTTGTCGTATTTCTCCATTCAAATAATATTTTGCTTTTTTATTTTTCCTCCCAAAGTGGATGACTTCACATTTTCCCACATTATATTCCATCTGCCAAATTTTTGCCCATTCCCTTAACCTGTCAATATCCCTTTGCAGACACTGTGTCCTCATTGCAACTTGCTTTTCCACCTATCTTTGTATCAACTGCAAATTTGGCCACAAGACACTCTGTTCCTTCATCCAAGTCATTGATATATATTTTAAATAGTTGAGGCCCCAGCACTGAGCACTGCGGCACCCCACTAGTTACAGATTGCAATTTTGAAAATGACCCTTTTATCCTGACTCTTTGTTGTCTGTTAGTTAGCCAATCCTCTATCCATGCCAATATATTACCCCCAACACCATGAGCTCTTATCTTGTGCAGTAATCTTTTATGTGGCACCTTATCGAATGCCTTTTGGAAATCCAAAATACTGCATCCATTGGTTCCCCTTTATCTACCCTGCCTGTTACTTCCTCAAAGAACTCTAATAAATTTGTCAGACACGATTTCCCCATCATAAAACCATGTTGACTCTCCTTGATTGTATAATGAGTCTCCAAATGTCCTGCAACTACTTCCTTAATAATGGATTCTAGCATTTTCCCAATGACAGGTGTTAGGCTAACTGGTCTATAGTTACCTGCTTTCTGTCTCACTCCCTTCTTGAATAGGGGTGTTACGTTTGCGGTTTTCCAATCCGCTGGGACCTTTCCAGAATCTAGTGATTTCTGGAAGATTACAACCAATGCATCCACTATCTCTGTAGTCACTTCCTTTAAGACCCTTGGATGCAAGCCATCAGGTCCAGGGGACTTGTCAGCCTTTAGACCCATTAGTTCACCTCGTACTTTTCCTCTAGTGATAGTGATTGTTTTTAGTTCCTCCCTCCCCTTTTCCCCTTGATTTTCTACTTTTATTGGTATGTTATTAGTGTCTTCTACTGTGAAGACAGATACAAAATATCTGTTCAATTCCTCTGCCATTTCCTTGTTTTCCATTATTATTTCCCCAGTCTCATCCTCTAAGGGACCAATGTTTACTTTAGCTACCCTCTTCCTTTTTATATACTAGTAGAAGCTTTTACTGTCAATTTTTATATTTCTTGCTAGTTTACTCTCATAATTTATTTTCTCCCTCTTTAATATTCTTTTAGTCATCCTTTGTTGGTTTTTAAAGTTTTCCCAATCTTCGGGCTTACCAGTAATCTTTGCCATGTTGTATGCTTTTTCTTTTAACCTGATACTGTCCTTTACTTCCTTAATTAGCCATGGTTGGTTCACCCTTTTTGTGGAGTCTTTCCTCCACACAGGGATATATTTTTGTTGTGAGTCATAAAATATCTTTTTAAATGTTTGCCACTGCTTATCCACCATCATACCATCTAATCTGTTTACCCAGTCGACTTTAGCCAATTCCACCCTCATTCCTTTATAATTGCCCTTATTTAATTTTAATACAGTAGTTTCAGACCCAAGATTCTCACTCTCAAACTGGATGTGAAATTCTATCATGTTATGATCGCTGCTTCCCAAGGGATCCTTTACTCTGAGATCATTAATTCATCCTGTTTCGTTACCCATTACCAGATCCAAAATGGCCTGTTCCTGGTTGGTTCCCCCACGTATTGGTCTAAGAAACAGTCCCTAATACACTCTATGAACTCCTCCTCATGGCTATTTTTGCCAATTTGATTTGTCCAATCTATGTGAAAGTTAAAATTGCCCATGATTATTGCATTACCTTTTTTACAAGCCCCCCTTATTTCCTGATTAATATTTTGCTCTACAGTGTAGCTACTGTTAGGGGACCTATATACTACTCCCACCAGTGATTTCTTTCCCTTGCTATTTCTTACCTCCACCCAAATTGATTCAACATCTTGATTTTCTGAGCCAAGATCATTTCTCACTATTATACCAATTTCATCCTTTATTAACAGAGCTACCCCACCACCTTTACCTTTTATCCTATCCTTCCAAAATGTTAAATAACCCTGACTATTTAGCTCCCAACTTTGGTCACCTTGCAATCACATCTCTGTAATGGCCACGAGATCATACCCATTTGTTTCTATTTGTGTCGTCAATTTATCTATCTTATTACGAATGCTGTGGGCATTCAGATAAAGAACCTTTAATTTTGTCTTTTTACCATTCTTTCCTACCCCGGCCCCATTTGCTAGTGCACTCTAATGTTTGTACGCTCTGTCCCTTCCTGACGGACTCTGTTTATCATTACCCCCATCACTTCCCTGTACTACTTCCTTGTCTTTTCTCTTTATCAATCTAAACTTCACCCGACCTGAGCCCTCCCCCCCTCTATTTGGTTTAAAGCCTTCTCTACCGCCCTAGTTATTCAGTTTGCCAGAACACTGGTTGCAGCATGGTTCAGGTGAAGCCCGTTCCAATGGAACAGCTCCCTCTTTCCCCAGTACTGGTACCAGTGCCCCATGAATCAAAACCCACTTCTCCCACACCAATCTTTGAGCCACGCATTCATCTCTCTGATCTGATTTACCCTGTGCCAATTTGCTCGTGGCTCAGGTAATAATCCGAAGTTCTGCTTTTTAATTTAGTCCCTAACTGCTCAAACTCCCTCAGCAGAACCTCTTTCTTAGTCCCACCTATGTCGTTGGTACCTATGTGGACCACGACAACTGGATCCTCCCCCTCCCACTCCAAGTTTCTCTCCAGCCCTGAGGAGATGTCCTTAACCCTGGCACCGGGTAGGTAACACAGCCTTCGGGACTCTCACTCTTGGCTGCAGAGAACAGTATCTATTCCTCTAACTATACTGTCGCCTACTACGACCACATTCCTTTTTACTCCCCCCACTTGAATGGCCCCCTGAACCACAGTGCCATGGCCAGTTTGCTCATCCTCCCTGCAGTCCCTGCACTCGTCCACAAGGGCTGCAAGAACCTCGTATCTATTGGACAAGTGTAGAGGCTGAGGCTCCTGCAATGCTACCTCCTGGATCCTCGTACCTGCCTCACTCGCAGTCACACCCTCCTATCCCTGACCACGTGCCAATTCTACAGTACTTAGTCTAAGGGGCGTGACTGCCTCCTGGATCAAAGTGTCCAGGTAACTTTCTCCCTCCCTGATGCCTCGCAATGTCTGCAGCTCAGACTCCAGCTCCTCAACTTGGAGCCGAAGTTCCTCGAGCTGCAGACACTTATTGTAGATATAGTCACCCTGGACAAAACTGTCCGATAGCTCCCACGTATTGCAGCTGCAACACATCTCCTGCCCTGTCATAACTATTTTATTTATTCAATTGATTACTACAATGCCAATCAAATTATTTTTAGGTTGAACCAAGTACTGGCCTTGTTTAATTGATTAAATTAAGATTAGTTTTTAAAAAAAAAAATTTAGTTTTATGCTATAAGTTACTGAGCCCACAGTCCCAAGAAAGAAGAAAACAGAAGAGATACTCACCACCAACCACCTACCTGCCTTACCTGTGACGTTACACTGCAGTTTGGTTTTGTTGTTACTGAGACCCACTCTCGGTACGCTCCTCTCTGCTGTCTAAACTAACGCACCTCACCCCTTACTGCACCAAATCCCCTCACTCACCAAATTCCCAATTATAGACTCTGTCGAAACCAGACTCTGTCGATAGCTGCTACTCCGTGCTCCCTCGCTTAAAATGTTGCCAGGGCCTGAAAATTGCAGCTACGAGGAGAGATTGGATAGGCTGGGGTTGTTTTCCTTGGAGCAGAGGAGGATGAGGGGAGACTTGATTGAGGTGTACAAAATTATGAGGAGCCCAGATAGAGTAGACAGGAAGTACCTGTTTCCCCTAGCGGAGAGTTCAAGAACAAGAGGACACGGATTTAAGCTGATCGGCGGAAGAATTAGAGGGGACGTGGGGAAAAACATTTTTACCCAGAGGGTGGTGGGTGTATGGAATTTGCTGCCCGAATTTGTGGTAGAGGCAGGGACCCTCAACTCTTAAAAAGTACCTGGACCTGCACCTAAAGTGCTGTAAGCTGCAGGGCTACGGACTGGGTGCTGGAAGATGGGATTAGAATGGGCACCTGGTTGTTCTTCGAGCCAGCGTGGACACAATGGGCCAAATGGCCCCCTTTTGTGCTGTATCTTTTCTATGATTCTAATATAATTCTCAATTATGTTTTGTAAATTACTGTTTAAATACTGTAATGTATTGACTCTTACTTGTGCTAAATAAAGTCATATGGCTATTAACCATTGTGATGTCAGTCTCAAACATTGAACAGAGTCAAAACTGACTACAGACTGGAGAAGCTGGGGTTGTTCTCCTTAGATGAGAGAAGTTTAAAGGAGATTTGATAGAGGTGTTCAAAATCATGAAGGGTTTTGATAGTTTCTCCTTATTTACTCTGTTTCCAGTGGCAGAAGGGTCAGTAACCAGAAGGCACAGATTTAAGATGATTGGCTAAAGAACTGGGTGGGGGAAAGATGAAAATTTTTATTTTTATTTAAAAGCACAAGTTGTTATGATCTGGAATGCATTGCCTGAAAGGGTGGTGGAAGCAGATGTTATAAATTCGATAGCCAGGTGGTGAAGGATAGAATACTAGAGCCTAGTCTTCAGTTGCTTCCAAACCTTTAATCACAGAGCTCCACATTAAACCCACCCCACTCTCTAGATCAGCTCTCTTATAAATGGATAGAAGAGAGTTCCCAATTGATAAGCACCACCTGAATATAATTAACACTAATTGATATAAATCACAATCATACAATTAACAGATTCTTGCTCTCTCTTTAAATAAAAAAATAAACTTTATATATACACACAATACAAACAAAAATGTCAAAAGTCAAAAACTACTATACTCTGTACAACTTATACTATTCAAAGCATTACATTGTGAGGCAACCCTTCTCCAGGACCCCTAATAATTTCTTCGTACATGTACTTCTTTTAGTAAAACAATCCGACAGCTTGAATCCACCCATTTGATTTTAGAGATTTCCTTTCTCTCCAGCATTTGTTTCAAGCCAGCAAGGTCAATCTGTAACCCTTTCTCACTCACATTTTTCGAAGAGAGTATACATTCTCCCACAATAATGTTATGTAGACAATCTTCAGTACTCCCATTGTACAGGATGTCACTCAAAATATTTGCCAAATAGAATTCCATATCTACTGCGTCGACAAGATCCAGTGTTTTAGCAGCCAGGAGTACTTTTACAACCCTTTATTTTCTTAGCTTCCCAAGCTAAAGGACAACATTTCCCACTCTCACCCATAAGAAACACTATGAAACCAGCTGCACTAGAATACTCATCAGGGAGATTAGCATGTGAAGCATTGCTAAAGATAACTAACTTCATTTTCTTTGGGTCACCTAAGGATGGGAACTTAAGTACACATTTATCTATATTGAATTTGTTTTTGTAATGTTTTATTTGCCCTTAAAACATTCTCTACTATGGGGTGTTTCGTTGAAGTACTTAACTCCAAACACATCAAAACTAACATCTGGTCTAGCCTGAGTGCACATCCAGTTCAACTGACCAATCAAGCTTCGTAATTGCTCTGTCTCTTGTTTTGATATAGCATCATCTTTCCGTGATGACCTAGTATAATTCACCGGGACAGGAGTAACACTCATGAATATGTTGCCAAAAGAACCAAAAAGATTTTTTTTAAGATTACCTTTCCAGCAATGGGAGAATCCACTCAAAAATCTGTATCATCCAGTTTCTTTTAAAAACTCCTGGCTACCAACCTCACTTTAGCCTTTTAAGTCCTATCTGCAAGGACATTTTCAGTACAAACCAATCTACGCAACAAAGCTGGTTGACCTTATCTGTTACCTCAGAATAAACTCCAAATTCTTTCCAACTATCTAACTCCCTTTTGCCTCTCTTACTCATTTATCCTCAAGTTTATTGGCAGCCACCAAAACATCACGATCATGAGGACTTCTGCTTCTAGTTCTGTTACATGACTGCTCTGTGGTCTTTGTTTCATTGTCTGACCTAGTCAAGTTACATATTCTACTTCCACTTCTATGTCTGTAGGGACTACTACTGCAACATTTCCCTCTTTCACCTTTAGTTCGTGATTGTTTTCTGACGTGAGAATCGCTTCTGGACTCCCTATCACTACTTGTACTCTGCTTTCATACTCTCCACTCTTTTACCCCATTCTGCCAGTCCATGGACCTCACTTCATGGCTATCATTGTGAACATTCAACCAAAATTTAAACCTACTAGTAGCTTTGCCTGCATGTCCTAAAATTGTTGCATCCCTTCATTCATTAATCCCTTTTGTAACATATGTCACCCATATACCCACTTTGATAGCTCTGTCATGTGTTTCTTGATCACTGACATTACCACTGTCCAGCCCTTGATCTACCTTAGTCTGTACCTCAGGAACCTCATCATTCAATCATAGAAAGGTTACAGCACGGAAGGAGACCATTCAGCCCATCAAGTCCCCACCAGCTCTGTGCAAGAGTAATCCAGCTACTCCCACTCCCCTTTCCCCATAGCCCTGCAAATTTTTTCCTTTCATGTACTTATCCAGTTCTCTTTTGAAGGCAATGATTGAATCTGCCTCCACCACCCCTTCGGGCAGTGCATTCCAGATCAAAAAAAATCATGAACATCTGAGGCATTTGCACCCTCTCCAATGCCTTCTTTACTTCTATCAACTGCCCAGAGTCTGAGATTTTAAAATTAAATTCCAATTAATCATGAGGCATGAACCCTGACAGTTTGATTGCCATGTTGGACAATTACTGTCTTATCATGACAACCTTACCAGGGCCATGCCATATGAACCTTTTGTTTATAATATACCAAATCTCCTGAATTGAACTCTGTCTCAGATGGTCTAATATGATGCCTAACCCTAGATCAGCTCTCTTATAAATGGATACAAGAGAGTTACCAATTGATACACACCACCTGAATACAATTAACACTAATTGATATAAATCACATGGATACAATTAACAGCAGATTCATCGAGTTACATCGAAACTACAGCACAGGAACAGGCCATTCAGCCCAACTGGTCTATGCCAGTGTTTATGCTCCACAAGAACCTCCACCCTTCCTTCTTTATCTAACCCTATCAGCATATCCTCTATTCCTTTCTCCCTCATGTGCTTATCGAGCTTCCCCTTAAATGTATCTATGCTATTTTCCTCAACTACTCCTTGTGGTACCACGTTCCACATTCTTACCACTCTTTGGGTAAAGAAATTTCTCCTGAATTCCCTATTGGATTTATTAACAATTATTTTATATTTAAGGCCTCTAGTTTTGGACTCCCCCACAAGTGGAAACATTTTCTCTACATCTACGCTATCAAACTCTTTCATTATCTTAAAGGCCTTCATCAGGTCACCCCCCAGCCTTCTCTTTTCTAGAGAAAAGAGCCCCAGCCTGCTTAGCCTTTTCTGATAAGTATATCCTCTCAATTTTGGTATCATGCTTGTGAATCTTTTTTGCACCCTCGCCAATGCCTCTATATCCTTTTTATAATATGGAGATCAGAACTGCACAGTACTCCAAGTGTGGTCTAACCAAGGTTCTATACAAGTTTAACATAATTCCTCTGCTTTTCAATTCTATCCCTCTAGAAATGAACCCCAGTGTTTGATTTGTCTTTTTTATGGCCTTATTAACCTGAATCGCTACTTTTAGTGATTTGTGTATCTGTACCTCTAGATCCCTTTGCTCCTCCATCCCATTTATACTCTTATGATCCAAGCAGTATGTGGCTTCCTTATTCTTCCTAACAAAATGCATTATCTATATTGAAATTCATTTGCTAATTACTCACCCTTTCTCATGCATTTTGACACATTCTTCCTTTGTATTAACTACACCCCCCAATTTGGTGTCATTTGCAAATTTTGAAATTGTACTTCTGATTCCCGAGTCCAAATCGTTACTGTAAATTGTTAACAATAGCAGTCCCAGCACCAACCCTGTGGAACACCACTTCCCACCTTTTGCCAGTCTGAGTAGCTACCCTTAATCCCTACCCTCTGTTTTTTATTTTGTAGCCAACTTGCTATCCATCCTGCTACATGTCCCCTGACTCCACATGCTCTGACCTTAGTCATGAGTCTACTATGCGGTACCTTATCAAAGGCCTTTTGAAAATCTGAATATATTACATCTACTACAGTACCCTTGTCTACTCTTTCTGTTACTTCTTCAAAGAATTCAATATATTGGTCAAGCATGGCTTTCCCTTTTGAAATCCGTGCTGATACTCTTTATTATATTTTCATTTTCTAGATTTTTTCTATTACATCTTTAAGTAAGGATTCCATTATCTTTCCTACCACTGACATTGAACTAATTGGTCTATAGTTCCCTAGACTTGTTCTATCTCCCTTTTTAAACATGGGAATAACATTAGCTGTCCACCAGTCTGCTGGAACTATTCCCTTTACTAATCAATTTTTATATATATATATATATATATATATATATATATATAATGGTGCCTTTGCTATCTGCTCCCTAACCTCTATTAATATTCACAGATGCAATCCATCCGGACTATGGGTTTTATCCTCTCTAAGTTTGATTAGTTTATCAATTATTGCCCCCCTTTCTATCTTAAATGTTTTTATATCTTTTTTTTATCTCTTCTTCTAATATAATGCCCACCTTGTTAGTCTCCCTGGTAAATAGTGAGGTAAAATAACTATTTACTGTTTCTGCCATTTCGCCGTCATTACATGCTGTGCATCCCTTATTTTGCTTTTGTTATTTATGTGTCTGTAGAATACTATTTCTTTTTATATTCCTTGATAATTTAATTTCGTAGCTCCTCTTTGCTTTCCTAATTGTTTTTTTGACTTTTTTCCTAATCTTTTCATATTCCCTTTTGTCATCCTCTCCTTTATTGTCTATGTACTTCCCTATTTCTTTAGTTTCAATTTTACCCTTATCTCTTTATTCATTCATGGTGTTTCATTGTTCGCTAGTTTGTTCTTGCTTTTTAGAGGAATGTATTTCTCCTGAATGCTATTGATCACCATTTAAAATATTTCCCACTGCTGTTCTATCTCTTTGTCTGTCAACATTTTTTTTCTGTTTACCTTCCCTAGTTCCACTCTCATCCCCTCAAACTTAACATTTTTTCCATTCTATTTGGTCTTTGTCTTACTTATATCTTTCTCAATCATTATAAACTTTATTATGTCATGATCACTATTGCCTAAATGTTCTTCTATGCTTACTTCTCTTATCTGCTCTGGTTTATTTCCCATTACTACACCCAGCTGTGATTCCTTTCTTGAGCTTCTCACATACTGGGTAAAATCTCCATTCCCTTTTCCCCTTTCCCTACCTCTTCTTGCCAATTTATTTGGGGGTAGTTGAAATCTCCCATAATTATTATTCAATGTTTTTTTACTCATTTCATAGATTTGCCTACATATTTCATCCTCCACTTCTCTTCCACTATGAGGTGGTCTGTTGAATAAACATATAAATATCATCGATCCCTTCTTAATCTTTGTTTCTATCCATATGGATTCTGATTCTATCTTAATGTTACTAATGTCACTTTTTTCTATTGCCATTATGTTGTCCCTAATTAGTACAGCTATCCCATCCCCCCTTTTCCTTCCCGATCCTTTCTAAATACATTATATCCTGCAATATTTAACTGTCAGTCATGTTCCTTATATAGCCTTGTTTCAGTTATCCCTACTACATCTGGCTTCTCACTACAAATTATTGCCTCCTGATCCCCCGTTTAGTTTTGGATTCTGTGCATATTGCTGTACAGGCAATTTAATTTGTTTTTAATAATTGTTCCCCTTACTTTATTTTTAACGGTCATCTTGTACTGATGTTCTATAACTGTATTTGTTCCCTGATTGTTTATGTTACCTTCTTCCTTACCTTGGTCTGACCTTTCTCATTTCCTATTTCTTTTATCTTCAGACTTACGTTATCTTCACCAGATCCCTCCCCCTTGGAGTGTGTGTCGGAGTGTCTTACTAGTTTAAAGTACTATCGACAGGCTTGTTTATCCTTTTCGCTAGTACACTGGTTCCATTCTGGTTCAGGTGCAGCTCGTCCCAATGGTACATAAAGGGCAAAAGGGTAACTAGGGAGAGAGTAGGGCCTCTTAAGGATCAACAAGGTCATCTATGTGCGGAACCACAAGAGATGGGTGAGATCCTGAACGAATATTTCACATCGGTATTTATGGTTGAGAAAGGCATGGATGTTAGGGAACTTGGGGAAATAAATAGTGATGTCTTGAGGAGTGTACATATTACAGAGAGGGAGGTGCTGGAAGTCTTAACGCGCATCAAGGTAGATAAATCTCCAGGACCTGATGAAATGTATCCCAGGACGTTAAGGGAGGTTAGGGAGGAAATTGCGGGTCCCCTAGCAGAGATATTTGAATCATCCACCGCTACAGGTGAGGTGCCTGAAGATTGGAGGGTAGCAAATGTTGTGCCTTTGTTTAAGAAGGGCGGCAGGGAAAAGCCTGGGAACTACAGACCAGTGAGCCTGACATCTGTAGTGGGTAAGTTGTTAGAGGGTATTCTGAGGGACAGGATCTACAGGCATTTGGAGAGGCAGGGACTAATTAGGAACAGTCAGCATGGTTTTGTGAGAGGAAAATCATGTCTCACGAATTTGATTGAGTTTTTTGAAGGGGTAACCAAGAAGATAGATGAGGGCTGTGCAGTAGACGTGGTCTACATGGACTTCAGCAAAGCATTTGACAAGGTACCGCATGGTAGGTTGTTACATAAGGTTAAATCTCATGGGATCCAAGGTGAGGTAGCCAATTGGATACAAAATTGGCTTGACGACAGAAGACAGAGGGTGGTTGTCGAGGGTTGTTTTTCAAACTGGATGCCTGTGTCCAGCGGTGTGCCTCAGGGATCGGTGCTGGGTCCGCTGTTATTTGTTATTTATATTAATGATTTGGATGAGAATTTAGGAGGCATGGTTAGTAAGTTTGCAGATGACACCAAGATTGGTGGCATTGTGGACAGTGAAGAAGGTTATCTAGGATTGCAACGGGATCTTGATAAATTGGGCCAGTGGGCCGATGAATGGCAGATGGAGTTTAATTTAGATAAATGTGAGGTGATGCATTTTGGGAGATCGAATCGGGCCAGGACCTACTCCGTTAATGGTAGGGCGTTGGGGAGAGTTATAGAACAAAGAGATCTAGGAGTACAGATTCATAGCTCCTTGAAAGTGGAGTCACAGGTGGATAGGGTGGTGAAGAAGGCATTCAGCATGCTTGGTTTCATTGGTCAGAACATTGAATGCAGGAGTTGGGATGTCTTGTTGAAGTTGTACAGGGCATTGGTGAGGCCACACTTGGAGTACTGTGTACAGTTCTGGTCACCCTATTATAGAAAGGATATTATTAAACTAGAAAGAGTGCAGAAAAGATTTACTAGGATGCTACCGGGACTTGATGGTTTGACTTACAGGGAGAGGTTAGACAGACTGGGACTTTTTTCCCTGGAGAGTAGGAGGTTAAGGGGTGATCTTATAGAAGTCTATAAAATAATGAGGGGCATAGATAAGGTCGATAGTCAAAATCTTTTCCCAAAGGTAGGGGAGTCTATAACGAGGGGGCACAGATTTAAGGTGAGAGGGGAGAGATACAAAAGGATCCAGAGGGGCAATTTTTTCACTCAAAGGGTGGTGAGTGTCTGGAACGAGCTGCCAGAGGCAGTAGTAGAGGCGGGTACAATTTTGTCTTTTAAAAAGCATTTGGACAGTTACATGGGGAAGATGGGTATCGAGGGATATGGGCCAAGTGCAGGCAATTGGGACTAGCTTAGTGGTATAAACTGGGCGACATGGACATGTTGGGCCGAAGGGCCTGTTTCCATGTTGTAACTTCTATGATTCTATGATTCTATCTCCTTCCTGTCCCAGTACTGGTGCCAGTATCCCATGAAATGAAACCCCTCCTTCCCACACCAGTCTTTTAGCCACGCAGTCACCTTCCTGATCTGTCTATCCCTGTGCCAATTAACACGTGGCTCGGGTAGTTATCCCGAGATTACCACCCGTGAGGTTCTGTTTTTTAATTTAGTTCTTGACTCCTGATATTCTCTTAGCAGAACTCTTCCCTTTTCTTCCCTTTGTCACTGGTCTCAACATGGACCATGACAACTGGATTGTCCTCCTCCCTTTCTAAGTTCCTCTCCAGTTGCTCCGAGATATCCTTTACCCTTGCACCAGGTAGGCAGTACACCCTCCTGGACCCTCGGTCGCGATTGCAGAGGACGCTATCCATTCTACTAATTATCAAATCCCCTATGACTACAACCTTTCTATTCTGCTCTTCCCTCCCAGGGACTGCCTCCTGCTCCACGGTGCCATGGTTAGCATTCTGGCTGTCCACCCCACTGCCTGCATCCTTATCCTCAGAGATAGCAAGTACATTGTACCTGTTGGATAGAACCTGTGTCTGCGGAACCTCCTTCTCTATCTCTCCTTGATTCCCCTTACCCTGCTGACTTCCATGTCAGAGTGTCTCAAGAACTCTGAGCTGGAGTGACTCAATAAAGAGACATTTCCTGCAGATGCAGTAATCCGGGACAGTCTCACTGTCCACAATCTCCCACATAGCACAGTCCCGACACAGCCAGCACGGCCATTTATTTATTTCTTCATTTTAATTTAATTCTAGAACTATTAGAAACACTTAAGGTCTAGATTATGCTTAGAAGATGGATTTTAGCTAGATTTTAAATTAATTAGTGATTAATTATTCTGAATATTTAATTGTTTAACATTTGTTTATAGTTTATAGTTAAAAATATAGTGTGTATAGTAAATTAAAGAGTTAGTTTAATTTCCTTGGGTTCCGTTGCTCCCCACTCTGTGCTGACTATGACGTCACCTTTTGTGATTTTTCCCGGGGTTTGTTTAATTGCTCCAGTTTCCAGCTCTTTTTAACGGTTTAGCTTTAAGGCTATTTAACTAACATTAACACACTAACCACTAAAAACACTAGCAACCACTAAAGCCACTGGTCACTAAATATAATAACTAATAAAAAACGCTTACCAACAATCTAAATACTCACTGACTTCCCTCGGCGCTCCTCTGTGACGTCACGTTTTGACTTTTTTTGTTTGATTTCGTCCCACTGGCCTCACACACCCAGGTCCACTCCTCCCACTCCTCCCACTCCCGCTGGCCTCACACACCCAGGTCCACTCCTCCCACTCCTCCCACTCCCACTGGCCTCACACACCCAGGTCCACTCCTCCCACTCCTCCCACTCCCACTGGCCTCACACACCCAGGTCCACTCCTCCCACTCCTCCCACTCCCGCTGGCCTCACACACCCAGGTCCACTCCTCCCACTCCTCCCACTCCCGCTGGCCTCACACACCCAGGTCCACTCCTCCCACTCCCACTGGCCTCACACACCCAGGTCCACTCCTCCCACTCCTCCCACTCCCGCTGGCCTCACACACCCAGGTCCACTCCTCCCACTCCTCCCACTCCCACTGGCCTCACACACCCAGGTCCACTCCTCCCACTCCTCCCACTCCCGCTGGCCTCACACACCCAGGTCCACTCTTCCCACTCTCTCTGCTCCCTCTGGCCTCACACACCCAGGTCCACTCTTCCCACTCCTCCCACTCCCACTGGCCTCACACACCCAGGTCCACTCCTCCCACTCCTCCCACTCCTGCTGGCCTCACACACCCAGGTCCACTCCTCCCACTCCTCCCACTCCCGCTGGCCTCACACACCCAGGTCCACTCCTCCCACTCCTCCCACTCCCGCTGGCCTCACACACCCAGGTCCACTCCTCCCACTCTCTCTGCTCCCTCTGGCCTCACACACCCAGGTCCGCTCCTCCCGCTTGCCTCACACACCCAGGTCCACTCCTCCCACTCCCGCTTGCCTCACACACCCAGGTCCACTCCTCCCACTCCCGCTGGCCTCACACACCCAGGTCCGCTCCTCCCACTGGCCTCACACACCCAGGTCTGCTCCTCCCGCTGGCCTCACACACCCAGGTCCGCTCCTCCCGCTGGCCTCACACACCCAGGTCCGCTCCTCCCACTCTCTCCACTCCCGCTGGCCTCAGACACCCAGGTCCGCTCCTCCTGCTGGCCTCACACACCCAGGTCCGCTCCTCCTGCTGGCCTCACACACCCAGGTCCGCTCCTCCTGCTGGCCTCACACACCCAGGTCCGCTCTTCCCACTTTCTCCACTCCCGCTGGCCTCACACACCCAGGTCCGCTCCTCCCGCTCCCTCCGCTCTTGCTGGCCTCACACACCCAGGTCCGCTCCTCCTGCTAACTCCACTCCCGCTGGCCTCACACTCCCAGGTCCTCTCCTCCTGCTAACTCCGCTCCCGCTAGCCTCACACTCCCAGGTTCGCACCTCCTGCTCTCTCTGCTCCGGCTGGCCTCACACTCCCAGGTCCGCTCCTCCTGCTAACTCTGCTCCCTCTGGCCTCACACTCCCAGGTTCGCACCTCCCGCTCTCTCTGCTCCCGCTGGCCTCACACTCCCAGGTATGCTCCTCCCACTCCCGCTCACCTCACATACTCAGGTCCACTCCTCCTGCTCTTTCCGCTCTCGCTTGCCTCACACTCCCAGGTCCGCTCCTCCCGCTCTTCCTGCTCATGCTCACCTCACATACCCGGGTCCGCTGCTACTGCTCTCCCTGCTCCCGCTTTCTGATATGGGCCGCGCTCATCTCAATAGTAACTTTTAAAAGGGAATTGGTTAAATACTTGAAGAGAAGATATTTACAGGGCTATGGGTAAAAAGCAGGGGAATGGGACTAATTGGATAGCTCTAGCAAATTATTGGAAACAATTCTGAGGGACAGTATTAATAGTCATTTAGAAAGGCACAGATTAATCAAGGACAGTCAGCATGGATTTGTTAAGGGAAGGTCGTGTCTGATTAACGTGATTGAATTTTGTGAGGAGGTAACAAGGAGGGTCGAAGAGGGTAGCATATTTGATGTAGTCTACATAGATTTTAGCAAGGCTTTTGATGAGGTCCCACATGGCAGTAAGGTCAGGAAAGTAAAAGCCCAAGGGATCCAAGGGAAAGTGGCAAGTTGGATCCAGAATTGGCTCAGTGGCAGGAAGCAAAGGGTAATGGTTGACAGGTGGTTTTGTGACTTGAAGGCTGTTTCCTGTGGGGTTCCACAGGGCTCAGTACTAGGACCTTTGCTTTTTGTGATATATATTAATGATTGAGACTTAAATGTAGGGGGCATGATTAAGAAGTTTGCACATGATACAAAAATTGGCCGTGCGGTTGATAGCGAGGAGGAAAGCTGTAGACTGCAGGAAGATATCAATGGACTAGTCAGGTGGGCAGAAAAGTGGCAAATGGAATTCAATCCGGAGAAGTGTGAGGTAATGGATTTGGGGAGAGCAAACAAAGCAAGGGAATACACAATAAATGGTAGGATACTGAGAGTTGTAGAGAAAGAGAGGGACCTTGGAGTGCATGTCCACAGATCCCTGAAGGTAGCAGGACAGGTAGATAAGCTGGTTAAGAAGGCATATGGAATGCTTTCCTTTATTAGCCAAGGCATAGAATATAAGAGCAGGGAGGTTATGCTAGAACTGTATAAAATATTGGTTAGGCCACTGTTTGAGTACTGTGTACAGGAAAGATGTGATTGCACTAAAGATGGTACAAAGGAGATTTACGAGGATGTTGCCTGGACTGGAGAAAAGATTGGATAGGCTGTGGTTGTTTTCTTTGGAACAGAGGAGGCTGAGGGGAGATTTAATTGAGGTGTATAAAATTATGAGGGGCCTAGATAGAGTGGATAGGAAGGACCTATTTCCCTTAGCAGAGAGGTCAATAACCCAGGGGCAAAGTAATTGGTAGATGGATTAGAGGGGAGCTGAGGAGAAATTTTTTCACCCAGAGGTTGGTGTGCATCTGGAACTCACTGCCCGAACGGGTGGTAGAGGCAGAAATCCTCAACGCATTTAAAAAGTACTTGGATATGCACTTGAAGTGCAGTAATCTACAAGGCTACGGACCAAGGGCTGGAAAGTGGGATTAGGCTGAATAGCTCTTTATCAGCTGGCACAGACAGAATGGGCTGAATAGCCTCCTTCTGTGCCGTAAGTTTCTATGATTCTATGATTCTATTATTCAAAGAGCCGGCACAGGCACGATGGGCCAAACGGCCTTTTTCTCTGCAGTATCAATCTATGATTCTATGATTCTATGAAGTCAGTCAACAAAGGAAAAAAATCATCCAATTGATATTTTTAGTAAAAATGCAAGCGATTTATTCATATGTGTGTTTCAAAGTTTAGATCCAAATAGCAAAGTGCGTAAATCATCCCACAGCAACTGAGAGAGTTTAACATTTTGGGTGAGACCTTCGTTGACTTATGAATGTTCACATTTTCACTCAGATGCTGATGGACCTGCAATTTCCAGCATTCACTATTTCAAATTTCCAGCATCTACGATTTTTCTTTTTCATCTAAAAAGAATGAATTTGGCCTTCAATTCATATATAAGAACATAAGAACATAAGAAATAGGAGCAGGAATATGCCAAACGACCCCTCGAGCCTGCTCCGCCATTCAGTAAGATCATGGCTGATCTTTGACCTCAACTCCACTTTCCCGCCCGATCCCCATATCCCTTGATTCCCTTAGAGTCCAAAAATCTATCAATCTCAGTCTTGAATATACTCAACGACTCAGCATCCACAGCCCTCTGGGGTACGGAATTCAGAAGATTCACAACCCCGAGTGAAGAAATTTCTCCTCATCTCAGTCCTAAATGGCCGACCCCTTATCCTGAGACTATGGGCTTGATTTTTGGACGTCCGAGCCGGCGGGTTCGTGGTGGGGGGGCTCCGAAAATCGGGGATTCCCAGGGCGGGTCCGGAGCCCGGCTCCAACCCTCCCACTTCCGGGTTCCCCAGTGACGCGCTTTGATGCGCGCGCAGCCCCCGCATGCGGGACTCCCGCCGACAATTAAAGCCGGTGGGATCCCACTTAAGGCAATTAATTTGATAGTTCAGGTCGTTAGCAAACCTGATTTGTAGGATATTTTAGGAGGGGTGGGATTTTCAACTAAACTGAGAGTGTTTCCTTTATCTACCCTGCTACTTACATCCTTAAAAAACTCTAATAGATTTGTCAAACACGATTTCCCTATCATAAAACCAAGTTGACTCTGCCTAATCATATTATGATTTTCTAATTGCCCCGTTACCATGTCCTTAATAGTGGATTCCAGCATTTTCCCGATGACTGATGTCAGGCTAACTGTCCTGTAGCTCCCTGTTTTCTCTCTCCCTCCTTTCTTGAATAGCGGTGTTTAATTTGTTACTTCCCAATCCACTGGGACCGTTCTAGAATCAAGGGAATTTGGAAGGTCACAACCAATGCATCCATTATCTCTGCAACCAGCCCTTTTAGAACCCTAGGATGTAGGCCATCAGGTCCAGGGGATTTGTCGGCTTTTAGTCCCATTAATTTCTCCAGTCGTTTTTCTTTACTAATATTAATTACTTTAAGCTCCTCATGCTCATTAGACCGTTGGTTCCCCACTATTTCTGGTATGTTTTTTGTGCCTTCTACGGTGAAGACAGATACAAAATATTTGTTTAACGTCTCTTCCATTTCCTTATCCCCCATTATAATTTCTCCTGTCTCAGCCTCTAAGGGACCCACGTTTACTTTCGCTAATCTCTTCCTTTTTACATATTTGTAGAAGCTCTTACAATGTGTTTTTATATTTCTTGCTAGTTTACTCTCATATTCAATTTTCTCCCTCTTTATCAATTTTTTGGTCATCCTTTGCTGGTTTCTAAAACTCTTCCAACCCTCAGGCTTACTACTCTTCTTAGCAACATTATAAGCCTCTTCTTTTAATCTAATACTATTCTTAACTATTGCTGAGTTACAAAAAATTGTAAAAAAAAATGAGAAGGCGTGATTTGGGTCATATTCATTTTACTAAGATGCAATTTATATTCCAATGTGGCATATGTTTTGATTATATCAGGTCCTAATTTTTCCATCAAGTGCCAGTATGTGTGAAATAGAATATGTTGAATATGGCTAATCTGTGCCATTTGCCAAGGACCAATGTAACTGTATTCAGAGTAGATTAAATAGTCTCAGTTTTCTTAGTCTCTGTTTCTATGACAGCAGTAGTATTAACAAAATATAAAAGCTTCAAGTTGATTTTTGAATGCCTCATACATGGGAGACCTAGGTCCAGACTAAAACTTTTAGTTCATTTATCTAATTGGACTAAAATAGCAAACTGTACCTCTAATCCTGTTAGAGGGCTAGAGACATCACAAGGCAAGAGCTTTAAACCCCTACTGTTGACTGCAGCTAGGTTAAACTGTCTTGCTATTATGGAAGTTAGAAATTAGAATGCTTTTAAAAGACTATTAATTAGGTTCTGTTCCTTTATTAGCTGGTTTCAAAACATTTACAGGATTACATAGTAAATTATAAGATAAGAGAGACAATGCTGTTTCAGCTCTATTCTTTACTTGCTTTTACATGTTGGATGGATTATTCATTTGAAAGAAATAGAAGTCACATAAGCCTCTTTTGCACATTAAATTAAATGTTCAATTAGCTCATATTCAAACATTCAATTACTTGGTGAGAATGCAGTAAAAATTAACTCAACTTGGGTACAATTGCTCCTGTGAAACACAGAGCCGTGATTTTACGGGAACTGATCTGTCGACTTATTTTAAATTGAACAAACAAGAAACATGTTCAATTCTAATATCTAATATCTAATATAATCAGATTTTGATTTTTATATGCATGAAGTAGCTATGCACGTGTAAGTAGGCTTAGTTCTATCTATATGGTACAAGCACAGATGAAAATGGTTTTGTTTAGGCAAAATCTCAAATAAATGCTGGAGTGAAAATGCTGAAGCTGTAAATGTAGAGTGAAAATGGAAAATGCTGGAAGTGCATCGCATTTTTACCCAGAGAGTGGTTAGAATGTGGAACTCGCTACCACAAGGAGTAGTTGAGGCGAATAATATAGATGCATTTAAGGGGAAGCTAGATAAACACATGAGGGAGAAAGGAATAGAAGGGTCTGCTGATAGATTTAGATGAAGAAGGGTGGGAGGAGGCTTGCGTGGAGCATAAACACCGTCATGGACCAATTTGGCAGAATGGTCTGTTTCACTGCTGTAAATTCTGTGTGATTTTAATCAGCATCTGAAAGAAAGATACATGAATGCTTTGTGTGGGATTTTGCATTAGTATCTCATTCGTCCTTTTTAGGTTTTTGACATCAAGACCTTTGTTTCTGACATCAGGTATTGATGGAAGGATCCACAATTAAAGAAAGTTAAGCCTCCATCAATTGGAATCTCAATTTGTACGTTTTCAGTATGACCTCAGTCTCCCAACACTGGCTACTCTCCCATGGTTCCTAAACTTTTTTAGAAGCTTCCAAAGAAAATAGAAGAAAGAAAGCAGGATCTTTTCAGTTGTGGAATTACGCCTTAACAATTTAGAGTTCACTAGCAATCTCAAAAACTTCTATCTTTTCCCAATGTAGGTTAAGCCTTTAGAACACTGAACAATGTCGATGATTTAATGGTGTGGATAAAAGTTTTTTTATTCCCATAAAATATTCCCATTACATAGTGAACAAATTATTGATCCAACTTTATTTCAATGGAGATGGACCAATTTTATGATCTTTTCTGTGAGGGTTTTCTTGGATACTTGGAAAAGACATACTTGATAAGGACCAGACCTAGAATTCCCAGAAGACTTGGGTTGAAATTGTGCTGCGCGATATTGGTAATGAAAGTGTTAATGCATTCAACAACATCAACAACCTTCATTTATATATCACCTTTAAAGTATAAAAATAAATGCTGAGCCAAAGAGGGAGATATTAGAAGGGGTGACAAAAAGCAAGTCAAAGTGGTAGGTTTTAAGGAGGGTCATATTGGAAGAGAGGAAGGTTGAGTGATTTAGGGGAGGAATTCCATAATATAGGGCCTAGATGGCTGAAGGCACTGTTGCCAAGGGTGAGGCGAAGGAGTGTGGTTGTGCAAGAGACCTGAATTCAAGGAGTGTAGAGATCCTGGAGGGTTATAGGGCTGGAGGAGGTGACATAGATAGGGAGAGGCAATTCCATGAAGGGATTTAAACATGAGGATCAAAACTTTAAATTAGTGGTGTTGGGGGACTGGGAGCCAATGTAAGTCAGTAAGGACAGGGGCAATGTGTGAGTGGGACTTGGTGCAGGATAGAATATATACAGCAAAATTTTGAATGAGCTGAAATTGGAGGATGGAAGGCAAGTCAGGAGAGCATTGGAACAGTTGTGTCTGGAGATGACAAAGGCATGGATCAGGGTTTCTATCAGATGGGCTGAGGCAAACGCAGAGATAGGCAATGTTACAGAGGTGAAAGGAGTGCTGAAAACAGCACTTACCTTGTGGAGCCGGCAGCTCCCGACACCTGGGAAACCCGCGTATCAGCAGTGAATTTTAAATCGGGCTCCCAATTGCAACACGGGAGCCCGATTTAAATATGTTAATTAAGTGTCTTGCCTCTCCATGGCAGAACACTTGGATGTTCCGATATCAGCTGCCGGAATACAGGCGGCAGTCACGTTTTGGGGACGCATTCCCCGTATTTAAGTCCTTAGCACCCCCACGCATCCCGTCCCTCTCCCGTCTGTCGCGGGGGCGGGGGTGGGGGGGTTAATATCGAGGCCCATGTCTTTGGATGATGTCAACATGGGGCAGCATATAAATGAATATGAGGAAGGGGCCAAGGATAGATCCTTGATGGACTCTAGAGGTAGTGCTGTAGGATGACCGGAGTCATGCTCTGGCTACAAACAGGTAGGTAAGATAAGAACCAAACAAGGGCAGTCCCATTAAGTTTGACAACAAAGGAAAGGTGTTGTGGGAGGACAGTTTTGTCGACCATGTCAAAGGCTGAAGAGAGATCAATGAAGATGAGGAGCGATAGTGCGCTGTGGAAATTGTCACAGTTTTCCCTTTCAATTTTGGTTCCAAATTCAGTTAAAAAATAATGGGTGGGATCATCAGACCCTGACCCCAGTCAATCTTTCACCCTAAGGCTCATTTACATTTTGGAAGTGAGTTTTCTGCTGCAGACCTCAGAGGCCAAAATAAGGGGCTATCATTTATCCCCGATCTTCCAGCGTAAATTCAATGGAGGCTCAGTGGAAACCCCAGAGGAATGGCGTAAATGGCTGTTTCCATTGTTTCTCCAGGGTTACCTCCAATCTTCCGTTGGCCGATCAGGAGATCGGGGAACCCCTGCAGAAATTACTGGCGATAGTTTGTAACATAAAAAAGGCATACATATTTTACAATGATATAATTCAACTTAACTATAAAGTTGTTTTCTTATGTCTTTGAGTAACTTCAATAATGTTTTTACTTGAAGGCTTCATCTTGTTTAAATTGATATTTTGTCAGTCCAATGGTAAAACATTTCCCTTCAATCTTTAACAGTATTTGTATTGCTGCTTTTGGAAATAATTTAAAGAAAAATTAAGAAACAAATTTCAAAAGTTTTATTCAGGTAAACTTTATATTTTTCATGTATTCTTCCGGGGCTGCCAGCTGCAGCCATTTCCCTCCCCGTCCATCTAAGATGGGTAACCAGGTAGCAACAGTAACACCACTGTGAGCCTGCCAAATTTTGGTGAACTCTGTTGGGGGCAGGTGGAATTGCATTGTTGTAGGGACCATGAGGAAACTCTGTTGCGTTGTGTTTTACATAGTACAACATCATGGCCTAGAACTGGGTGCAGGGAATGGGTCCTGCGCCAGAATGGGTAGGGCCGAGGCACAGCCAATATTGGGCCTCATTTAAATGAGACCGACGAGCTGCGGATTCCTGCTGGGTGTCCCTATGGTGAATTGGCATTGGTCTTTAGGCCACTGCATCTGGGCAGCGGCTCTCTAGGAGGGGAAGAAGGCGACCGAGGGGGAGGGGAGTAATTGGGAGGGGGAAGCAATGGAGGGGGGGAGCAATTGGGAGGGAGAGGGGTGATCTGAAGAGGGGACAATCAGGAGGGGGGAGGTGATCGGGAGGGGACCAGCAACAGTCTTTGGCATTGTAGTGGAGTCGGGAGGTGCAGGAGTGCTCCTTCCGGTTCCACATTCAGGTGAGTATTTTGTAACAAACTTATCGTGTTGTTGACAGCCTCCAGTGGTCCCTTTAAGTACTGCTGGTCAGACCACATGTAGACCATGTTTTCCTACGGCCGGCTGCATTCAGAGCAGACCAATTGTGCAAAAGGGGCCTCATGTAGTTATTAGACCCCTTATTTGCATATGCAAAGGGCCTAATGCCTGTTTCTGACACTGGGACTGGAAACCTCTTTTTCAGCCTTTACCAATATGGCAGGCACTGCACTTCCCATGTGGCATTGGACACTTTGGTACTCATTTTCTGCCTGTGAAACGGGTGCAGCATCAAACAATGTCTAGCCCCATGTCACTGATTTAAGGTGCCATGGGAGATTTGCTGATATGTGTTAAAATTGTATAGCTAATGACAGTTATATGTCCCAGTAGTACTCCAACAAACTCATTCTGAGAAGAGGAAAGAAGAATCCCCCATGACTTAATAGGCAACTGCAGCATTGAAAGAAAGAAAGAACTTGAATTTATATAGCGCCGTTTATGACCTCAGGGTGTCCCAAAGCGCTTTACAGCCAATGAAGTACTTTTCTGAAGCGTGTTCCTCCAATTCTTGCCTCTTGCGCATCCCTGATTTTAATCGCTCCGCCACTGGCAGTCATGCCTTCAACTGCCTGGGCTCTAAGCTATGGATAAACCTCTCCACCTCTCTACCTCGCTCTCTTCCTTTAAGATGTTCCTTAAAACCAACCTCTTCGACCAACCTGTCCTAATATCTCCTTATGTGGCTCGGTGTCAAATTTTGTTTGATAAGACTCCTGTGAAGTGCCTTGGGACAATTTACTATGTTAAAGCGCTATATAAATGCAAGTTGTTGTTGTAGTCACTATTATAATGTAGGAAACACCAATTTGCGCACAGCAAGCTCCCACAAACAGCAATGTAATAATGACCAGATAATCTGTTTTTTAGTCATATTGGTTGTGGGATAAATATTGGCCAGGACACTGGGGAGAACTCCCCTGCTCTTCTTCGAAATAGTGCCATGCAATCTTTTACTTCCACCTGAGAGGGCAGACGAGGTTTCGGTTTAACATCTCATCCAAAAGGTGGCACCTCCAACAGTGCAGCACTCCCTCAGTACTGCACTGGGTGTGTTAGTCTAGATTATGTGCTCAAGTCTCTGGAGTGGGGCTATGAAACCACAACTTTCTGACTCAGAGGTGAGATTGCTACCAACTGAGCCACGGCTGACATCATGAGGAATCATAATCGGCCCTGCAAACCATGAAGGTCTCAGGTTCGAGCACGGTTAGCTGGGTGATGGTAGGAAGCTACCATTGGCCTTGGTGCCTGGCTAGGGAGGAATAAAAATCAGCCTAATCAGGATATTAATTGCTAATTTTGATTAATAGCTATCGACTACTGCTGGAAAATGCTTGTGTGTGGGACATGATCGGGCTGAGCTCAGTTCTTTGTGGCCACTTCACCGAGGTACTGTGGGGCTGCTGACGCCCATGAAACTGTACCCCTTCAGAAGAGGAGGTCAGAAAATTGGAAAGAAGTAAAAAGGTAAAAAGAACAATGACAGCCCATTAAAACAGATACTGAGCAAAATTTATTTTCTTTCTTTTAATTATAAAAAGAGAATATTTGGGAGGGGAAAGCGGCTACCTGACTTACAAATAATGATGAAACCCATTCCTACCCAGTTATACTGCCAAAAATGCACTATGGTGCCACATAACCTCTAGTTGAAAATAACTTCAATTTTCAAGTGGTGTCACTTAACTAAAGCAGCATAAGAAGATGTAAAATTGAAAGTTTACATTGCTACGAAAGTGAAGGAATGGCATATGTGATTTCAGTGCATCACAGTAGAGAAGTGCTCTGTTCAGACTACTTTATGGGTGAAGAGATAGGGACAGGAAAGTGAATGACAGAAGTATTGTTACTTCACAGTGCCACCCACTGGGAGACATTGGCTTCTGTCTGAAAGAGACGCCTTCAGGGATCATGTAATCAGAATCACCTTGAATGCTGTGTCATTTTAGCTTGACCAGCTCTGCAAGGACATATTAACCTCCTCTTGTGATTTCAAAAAAACATTCTAATTTAGCAAGTAATTAAGGGTCACATGTAGGATAAGGAGCAGGATAATCTGGGATTACGTACAGGAAGCTTTGTTTCCAAGGCAACCTGAGCGGCGGGGGTGTTAATGCTGAGGTCAGTCAGTTAATGAACTGGGAATAGTCAGTTCCAAAACATTGAAGCTCAGCAAATGGAAATGGATGGAGGAAACAGTGCTCCTCCATATGTTGCTTCCATGCCCAGAATTTCAAATATGCCACCCTACATACAATCCCCCTCCCTGCATCCTCACTGTGTTGAAATAGAAAACTGTCTTACCATCTCTTACTTTACCTCAAGGACATCAAAACTATAGCACTGTTTATTTCTCTCGGTTTTCACTTCCTACCACAATCTGCAGGCATTTAAAAGCTGAACTTGGCATCACCTCACCACCACTTCTAAATTTACCTCATCTTCTCTCCTAATCTTTTCAGCATTGGCGGTGTCCTGCAAACTGCGTCTTGGTTCTTCACTTAGGTTTTCTCAAAGATATCTGATAATTCATAGTTCAGTCAATGCAAACAAATACAGCTCAATATTGTTAATCAAACTGTTCAGTAGACTGAATGTCTACTAGTGATTTACTGACAGTGTAGCTGAATTTGTTTAGTCACAACCATGTACTTGCAATAAGTTTACTTCAATAGTCACTAACAGAAAAAAATATAAAAGTTGCTTTATCTTTTAAAAAATATATTTGTCTGATCATCTGATTTTTTTAGATTACTTTCTCTTTTATCTCCTCCATGCACTACTCTATTCCATGGCTAACTGAGTGGAAGCTTATTCTGTAATCGACAACCAGAAGATAATACCGCAATGGTTCAGAGTATTCTACTTGCTGATTTTCCCTGACTTCCGTCTTTGTTTACCATCTTCTGACACAATAAAAACTGCGATGCAGCCCTTTAAATTCCTGCAACTGTGCAGAAAATCCTACGTCCTCCAACCGTGTAAGCTCCTAGTGATAGGTTCAAATTATGCAGGGACTTCGTTTTGCATTGTTATGAACTCTGACCCAGAAGTTGGGGCTCGTTGCCGCACGTCTAATTGGGATGTGTGCAAACTGCGCATGGCACTAATCATCTCGAGCATTGTGGAAATTCTATCCTTTGCTGTCTAGGCTCATGCGTGACGAATGACCAGTGTACTGCAACAATAGTCTACCTTCAGGAGAGGATAACAAATTGGAGAAAAAAGTGGGGAAAAAAGAGGGAGAGTGATTTCTGTCTGCCCATCGCCCCATTTTTTCAGTATGAAATAATCATTTGGCACATCCAGCACTTAGTTTATAACAGTAGGCAGTCGAAATTTAAAAAAAAAATTGTGCACTGTCTTCTTGCCTGAGGGCCGCCAAACTTAGTTTACAAGTGGACCTCCAAAAAGGCGACCAGCGTTCCCGCCTGAAACAGGAGCCTCATTAACATATTTAAATCAGGGTCCTAAGGCAAGGTTATCACCCCGTTTGGTCTTCCATTGGATGGAGTGCGCTCTGTGCCGCTCCACCCAGTGGAACTGAGCATTCAGTGGCCCAACTGGTGGTCCTCCTGGCCCCACAAAAATTGGCCCATCCACTGTCAGTTCCTCAGTGCCCCCACTCCTGTAACCTGCCCTTCCCCTTTAATAAGATTCTGCCAGCTTGGCATCGCGGAGGAGCTGTTGGATTTCCCACCTCCCCAAACCCCCGACTAGCGAGCCACCTGTCAGCACTCATTTAGCGCTGGCAGCTCACCGATTTAATTTCACCAAGGCCCGACCAGAAAAACGGTTCAGGCCTCCGGCGAGCTTATTGGTAGGCAGTGCGATTGCTCCACTCCCTACCTACCCAATAAACGTCGAAAATGAAACCTGGCCTGAGGAATCGAGAGTTTCTCATTTTTGACAGTTTTCAACCAGGCCCCCAAATTGATAATTTCATAGAATTACATAGAATGTACAGCACAGAAACAGGCCATTCAGGTCCATGCCGGTGTTTATTCTAGCCTCCTCCCTCATCTAACCCCATCAACATATCCTTCTATTCCTTTCTCCCTCATGTGTTTATCTAGCTTCCCCTCATATGCTGCTATGCTAGTCGCCTCAACTATTCCTTGTGGTAGCGAGTTCCACATTCTAACCACTCTCTGGGTAAAGAAGTTTCTCCTGAATTCCTTATTGGATTTATTAGTGACTATCTTATATTTATGGCCCCTAGTTCTGGTCTCCCCCGCAAGTGGAAACATCTTCTCTACATCTACCCTATCAAACCCTTTCGTAATCTTAAAGACCTCTATCAGGTCGCCCCTCGGTCTCCTCTTTTCTAGAGAAAGGAGCCCCAGCCTGTTCAATCCTTCCTGATAAGTACAGGATTGGGAATTGTTTCTTCTTTATGTAAAAAACTAACATAGTACAAAATACGGGGGTTAAAATCAAAGTGCTACTCATACCACACAGTGGGATTTGAACCCGTGACCTTTTTCCTGCTCTTTTTCCTGTGCGGATGCATTTTTTATGTCCACAGGATTCTGCTTTATTTTCAGAGTAACACAAAATTAAGCCATATTTATTTCTCAGAAACTAAAAAAATCTCTCTCAGCTTTCAAATGGTTGCGGGTTAACAATCTGTCAGATTAGTTCAATTAACCTTGTCAATCGGCATTTCGAGGAGCTGCTGCTGGGAACTGGGAACATTACAATTTCAGCAAAAGTCTCATCAAAGGCAAAAAAAATTAAAAAAAGTAAAAATCAAGGGACATTCAGTTAATTGCAGATGTAATAACTTTAATACTATATAATCTGACAGCCTTGTTGTAATGCGAGGCGGATTTAGTAAATTGTGGCCTGAAAGTCTAAATGAGATTTTAATTTAATTAAAGCATCAGATGAAGTTACCATTTGAGCCCTTTCACATTCATGCAAATTGCTCTCTCTTGGATTATCAGAAATTTCGACCAAATGGCTTCCAAGATTAAATAATGTCTTCATCTGTTTTTCTTGTTATTTTTTTCCCTCTCCTCTACTTAAGGTGCTCACCTCTGCTGAGGCACATTCCCTCGAGTTCTGGGCACACTCTGATTCCTTGCCTAAAAGACCATTCTTCATCTGTTCGCTTAGACAGTGAATGTCACCGGTTATTGTACAAAGGGTAGTGGAAATCTGGAAGTCTCTCCCCAAAAGACCTGTTGAGACTAGGTCAGTTGAAAGTTTCAAAACTGAGATTGATAGATTTTTGTTAGGCAAGGGTATTAAGGGATATGGAACCAAGGCGGGTAGATGGAGTTAAGATACAGATCAGCCATGATCTAATTGAATAGTGGAACAGGCTCGAGGGGCTGAAGAGCTTATTTCTGTCCCTCTGTTCCTATGTTCCTGTTCAACTGTGGGAAGCATCACAGTCAGACCCAATCCTGTCCTCATCTGATACTCCCACATGCACACTTTTATGTGAAATTTGTTGGATAGCGATACAGAGGGGGCTACCATGCCTGAGTTTTTTCATCTTAGCCCAGAGTGATAAGGCCAATTGAAGGACCTATCAGCACCCAGCTGAGTTCAGATAAGCCAGCACAATTTAGTATCAAAATTTGGGCTCTGTAGCTCAGTTCCTCACTAGGCAGTGTATCAATGCACAAAATTAAAATTTTCTTTAGCACACTCTGCACTGAGATTTTAATCTCACATTTTTGTTAGCACATTTCAGGAACACACAGCTTTACTCATCGCACATCCTTGAAGCATGGTTGTGATACCTATGGCCCGATTGAGGAGCTTTAGCCTCATAAATGTGAGTCATTGTATATTCTTTCCTGCATGGATTGGGAGATTCTGAGAAGTGTCATCAGCTATGTTTGGAACAGGTAACCTTATAATCTGATTTTCTTCGTCAAACAGTTGTGGAATCCTTGATTCCCTCAGGATGTGGATGTTGTGAGCAATCTCCAGAAATTGAGCATTAACTTACGTAATATTCTGCTGTTGGTTACTTACTATTTGAACATTGAGGGAGCAGTGATCTTTTTTGTTGATAAAAGCAAAAGTATAGCCTGCAGATGTATGAACGGTGAAATTGGTGCAATCAATAGTGCCCTGTACGCAGGGAATGTCGCATGGCTGAAAAAATGGAGTCTGCATGCTAGCGTAACAGTTGATGTTTGCAGGCTTGTGGCAGAAGAGGTTATCCGTTGCTAGTGAACTATAATACTGGCTGATCCGACTGATCTCTCCTCTTGGTGCCTGGAAGCACCCAGTGAGAAGTAGAAGTTGGGCACTTACAATTCCACTGAAAGTGCTGTCTAACTGCTCATCTGTGGCTGACACGCAGCCTTCTTACAAACTGTTTCCCACTAAGGGCAGATAGATGACACTTGGGTGGTGCTCACACTGCACTGGGTAGCAGCAAGTACTGTGTCCGCCACCTATGGCGTCAAACCTCACAGGCCCTTGTCTTCTGCTGATGATGCCCCTCCTCCTCCAACATAACTAGCACTGATATACTAGATACTGCATTGATATACTGGGCATGATTTTACTATGATGTGGAGATACCGGTGATGGACTGGGGTTGACAATTGAAAACAATTTTACAACACCAAGTTATAGTCCAGCAATTTTATTTTAAATTCACAAGCTTTCGGAGGCTTCCTCCTTCCTCAGGTGAATGTTGTGGAAATGAAATCCTCGAACCCTTCGCATTTATAAATCACAGAACAATACTTGGTGATTACAGACAGTCCTTTCAACTGCCCGTTGCCAAGGCAATCAGTGTGCAGACAGACAGGTGTTACCTACAAGGTCTCCGAATATACAAACCACCAAAAAAAAACCACAGAGATAGAGAGGCAGAAACATAGAAAAGACAGCAAATGACCCGTTATATTAAAAACAGATAATATTTGTTCGCTGGTGGGGTAACGTGTAGCGTGACATGAACCCAAGATCCCGGTTGAGGCCGTCCTCATGGGTGCGGAACTTGGCTATCAATTTCTGCTCGACGATTTTGCGTCGTTGTGTGTCTCGAAGGCCGCCTTGGAGTACGCTTACCCGAAGGTCGGTGGCTGAATGTCCTTGACTGCTGAAGTGTTCCCCGACTGGGAGGGAACCCTCCTGTCTGGCGATTGTTGCGCGGTGTCCGTTCATCCGTTGTCGCAGCGTCTGCATGGTCTCGCCAATGTACAATGCTCTGGGGCATCCTTTCCTGCAACGTATGAGGTAGACAATGTTGGCCGAGTCACAGGAGTATGAACCATGTACCTGGTGAGTGGTGTCCTCTCGTGTGACGCCTTCGAGACACACGACAACGCAAAATCGTCGAGCAGAAATTGATAGCCAAGTTCCGCACCCATGAGGACGGCCTCAACCGGGATCTTGGGTTCATGTCACGCTACACGTTACCCCACCAGCGAACAAATGTTATCTGTTTTTAATATAACGGGTCATTTGCTGTCTTTTCTATGTTTCTGCCTCTCTATCTCTGTTTTTTTTTTGGTGGTTTGTATATTCGGAGACCTTGCAGGTAACACCTGTCTGTCTGCACACTGATTGCCTTGGCAACGGGCAGTTGAAAGGACTGTCTGTAATCACCAAGTATTGTTCTGTGATTTATAAATGCGAAGGGTTCGAGGATTTCATTTCCACAACATTCACCTGAGGAAGGAGGAAGCCTCCGAAAGCTTGTGAATTTCAAATAAAATTGCTGGACTATAACTTGGTGTTGTAAAATTGTTTACAATGATTTTATTAGGCAGCCGGGAAGCGGGCGGGGTGGAATTCCTGACGGGAAACCCGTATTTCCTGGTTTCCCAGAAGTCCTTACGATTTTGACGTAAGGATGTCTTTTTTTTTGACGGTTTCCCGCCCGACAGGCCAGCCTGATTAAAGGGGAGGTTAGGGTCAGGGGTCATCATGGGGGTTGGAGATCATGGAGGGGTCACTGCAGTGGACTTGTTGGGCCTGGGGGAAGCACTCCTACTCCTCCAGGCCCACAAGCTGTGCTATAAAGGCACTTACCTGCTGTTTCGGGCCTTCTCGTCTCCTCTCGTGGCATGAAGTAGAAGGCCCGGGAATCCCAGCCCCCAGAGGTTAAAAACAAAAAATCTGTTAAAATGGAAGCCCGCAGCCTTCTTGAGAGCTTTCACTGACCGACCCACCTTCTAAGAGCGTATTGGTCGGCTGCCCCTTGTCCCGCCTCCGTTAAAACCGGAAATGGGCAGGTTGGGGTTGGGTTTTGGATTTTAAAAATTTTTTTACTGCCCCCTCGCCCCCAACCCACCCGTTTTTCCGAGTTAAAATCATGCCCACTGACTTTGTAGTCAGACCCAGTCATTTTGGATTTAAAATTAACAAGTCTGAAAAATTATTCTGAAAAGAAATCTGGGAGTTAACGAGACAATATTTCTTTTTGCCTCACCTGTAATGATTATTACCTTATGGAAAAAGGAATTCACACAACACGTGCGTATTTGAACTATTTTAAAATGCTTTTTGTCCTGTTTCTTAAAACCCATTGATTTGTTGCTGTGTATTGTAATGGATCTTTCAAAAACATAACAATACCTTTTGGACAGGGTTCTGCTTCACTCTTAATTGAAATTATTTTAAATGGTTTGACATTTACAGGATGTGTAAAAGAATGGGCTATGGATACAACATGTGACGTCTCCATTCAAGCTGTCAACTTCAGACATATGTATTGTCTGATACAACTGTACGGCTGGGGAACGAACACTTTGAAAAGTGTTTTGTCTTACAGCACATGCCTGAGTAACTGTGTGCGGAACTCTACTTTCCATCACTCAATAGTGGTTTAAAAAATGGTACAACCATGGCTGCCGACTCACACCATTGTTTTTGCTGCTTTCCCTTGGTACGGTATAATTTCTTTGGGAGGGGGTTTGAAATTACATTAAAGCCTGGGGTTTCCTAATGGATTAATGAGTAAATGCATTGCCCAATGTGGAATTGAGTCATATAGGGAAGAAATTTCCAGATTCGATCCCTGGTGTAGTTGAGGCTACAGGGTGCTAGAATTGGTCACACTACTCCTGAATTTGGGATGAAAATCAGTAAGGTTCCTGCTCCTAATTGTTATTCAGTGACCTTTGTTGCAAAGAAGATTGTGAAGAATATAGCGGTACATTCCTATTTAATGAGATAACTTAGAAGGTGTTCCATCATCCTGAATTCAAGGCAGTAAGTTGTAAATTTGCTGCTCCATTTTAAAATTGTAAACCCGAGAGTAAAATGGCCTATGGCTCATGCCGGCAATTTGGGATAAGCCTACTGGCCCCACAGTCACTTCTAGTCCCAGGTTAAAATCAGGGCTCAAGACTTATAGAGAGAATGTGTTAATTTGCCTCCAGGGCCCTGATATTTCACCATGGGATACTAACATTTCAAAGTTTAAAGCATTCTTCTGAAGTTCCTCTCTCTCCCAGTTTACCATAAACAAGTTAATGGCCCTGATATTTATGGGGAAGCAGGGAGAGAGTGGGGGAGTGCAGTTGCTAGGTGGGGTGGGGGGGACCCGGAAATCCCAGGCATGTGGAGGTCCTGCCGAATTTAACGGCGGGACCACATTATCATTTTTTAATACCGTTTCCTGCCTGGCAGCCGGCCAGGTTGAAGGCTGGCCAGCTGCCAGGCGGAAAACGCTGCAGTACAAGGCTGCAGCCCGGCACTGTTAGGGACAGTCCCTGGCAATCGGCAAAGATCGCGGGGCATAAGTGGGGGGGGGCGGACCGCCAATCGGGAAGGAGGGATCGCGGGTTAAAGGGGGGGTCAGCAAAGATCACGGGGCATAAGCTGAGGGTTGGGTTGGACCGGCAATCTGAAGGGGGGGGCGCAAATCACGGGGCGCAAGGGGGGACGCAGATCGGTGGCATAGTGGGTGGGTGCAGATCGTGCGATATAAGGGAGTGGGCGCAGATCACGGGGCAAAAGGCGGCGTAGATTGCGGGGCATAATGGGGTGGGCACAGGTTGGGGGCACGGGGAGGCGCAGATCATGGGGCATAGGGTGCGGGAATAGATCGCGGGGCATTGTGGGGGGAGGTCGGACCTGCAATCGGGAGGGAGGGAGGGAAAGATCGTGAGGCATAAGGTGGTGGGGGGGGGTCGGCACACCGCGGGGCAGAAGTGGGGAGTAGGTCGGCCGATCGTAGGTTGAAGCGGGGGGTCGGCTGATCGCGGATGAAGTGGGGGAGTCAGCCAATCACAGGTTGAAGGGGGTGGGTTGGCCGATCATGGGTTAATGGGGGGGGGGGGGGGTCGGCCGATCACAGGTTAAAGGTGGGGGGTCGGCCAATCGTGGGTTGAAGGGGGGAGTCGGCCGATCGTGGGTAGAAGGGGGGAGTCGGCTGATCGCTGGTTGAAGAGCGGAGTCGGCCGATCGCTGGTTGAAGTGGGGGGGGGTCGGTCGATCGCTGGTTGAAGGGGGGGGGGTCGGCCGATCGTGGGTAGAAGGGGGGAGTCGGCCGATCGCTGGTTGAAGAGCGGAGTCGGCCGATCGCTGGTTGAAGTGGGGGGGGGTCGGTCGATCGCTGGTTGAAGGGGGGGGGGTCGGCCGATCGTGGGTAGAAGGGGGGAGTCGGCCGATCGCTGGTTGAAGGGGGGGGGGGGGTGGCGGTAGTGTGGGGGAGGGAGTCGGCAGATCCTACAGGCTTGTTCCAGGGCAGTAATCATCTACTGCAATGGCTGCCCCAGATCCTGGAACATTTTCACCATCTGAATTTAGTGGCACAGCTCATTAGCAAACTACAGTCTGTGCTGTCTCCTCTTTCTGTGCACTGACCAATCCTAAAACACTATGATAATTAAAATCAGAATAGTGCTTCATGTAATAAATATTAAAAAGTTACAATTGTAAAGTGCTGTAGGTTCTGCACCTTGGGCAAACAATTATTACATCTCTTCCTTGATCTCCTGCCCAACCATGTTAGAAATATTTAAGATCCTATCATAGTATCATAGAATCATATTATGGTACAGCACAGGAGGAGGCCATTCAGCCCATCATGCCTGTGCCAGCTCTTTGAAAGAGCAGACACTTCATTCACAGTACTTTTCTCTGTTTCTGCTGTATAATCTCTCTATTCTGATGCTGTAAATCCTATTTCATTACATTGTATTATTACAACTCCCTCGATGCCTCACTGAGTTTCTCCATTGACTGGTGCACCCATACAAGCCAGGAGGGTTCCTGATATTCTTCCTGGTCTATGCTGTTCCAGATGGCCGTTGCTAAAGTGGGACTAGGTGTGCTACAATTGGCCTGAACATTGTTGGGGCAGGGAGAGGAAAGCTGACTACAATTCCTATTTGTGATTGTTTCTGATCTCCTTGCTTGAAGTGCTCAGTGCGGATGTTGGGAGATAGCCCTCATGGTTAAATAGCCTGCCAACACTTCATCCAGTTCTGATGAATGGCCATCATCTGAAGTAAGGAGTCGCACAACACCAGGTTATAGTCCAACAGCTTTATTTGAAATCACAAGCTTTCGGAGCTTTGCTCCTTGGTCAGGCCTGACGAAGGAGCAAAGCTCCGAAAGCTTGTGATTTCAAATAAATCTGTTGGACTATAACCTGGTGTTGTGCGACTCCTTACAATTGTCCACCCCAGTCCATCACCGGCATCTCCACATCATCATCTGAAGCTTCAACTTGTCTGTTCTCTCCACAGTCACTGCCACGCGTTTCCAGTATTTTCTGTTTTATTTGTTTCATATTTCCAACATTTACATTATTTAACTTTTTGCCAACACTCACTGTCTAGGTTCACATTTGAATAATACTCATTTATAAAATGCATAGAGCCCAGGCTTTTTCTTTCAAAGCATTTTCAAATTAAATAATAAAATCTATGAGTATTTTCGGTGATGCATAAACAAACTCAATTATCTGCTTCTTTTTGTGATATTATGGAGCATTAGTAGATTAAGAATACAAGCAGATGCATCCAGTGTATATAAGGGACAAAGCAATGCTAGTAATGGGAATTACATTCATGAAGTCATTGACTTTTAGCAAACTGTGTGGTCACACAGCTGGAAGGAAGCCCATCGTTCACATCACAAAGGAAGACAAATTGTACCCATGTACAGGAACAAAAGAATCCACAGGAATTTTAGCTCTAAAAGTTGCCATAGTTGGTTGCAGTAAACATTTGGCCAAGCTCATACTGTCTGAAGCTAATGCTTAAGCTTGATCTGAATTGTACCAAGAATACAAGTTGCAGAGGAGAATGAAGAGGAATTTAAAAAGTAATTTTCCATCACAGTTTGAACTACATCTATTGCTTTCCTGTCACATGATAGATATGTAATGATGGTTGCAAACAGCAGTTTAATATGTACAGCCTGTAATGAATATTTATATGATTGTCCAAAGCTCCAAATATATTATAGGTCTTGTAATCTATAATCACCACCTTCAACGTTTCAGTTCCTTTGGTGGTGGGATAGTTGGGGATTTAACTCCCAAAGCAGAAAGCTTCAAGTTCATCTGTCAATGTACCTTGGTTAGATGATTTTGTTATCAGTACTTGTCTGGTTGAAGCACCGTGGGAGTGGCACATCACTAGAAAATTTACATCAATATAATAATTTTGATGTATCAATATATTTTATATTTGCATTATACAATGAACGTGGGCTACCATTGCTGCAGGAGTTCCTCAGGGCAGTGTCCTAGGCCCAACCATCTTCAGCTGCTTCATCAATGACCTTCCCTCCATCATAAGGTAAGAAATGGGGAAGTTCGCTGATGATTGCAGTGTTCAGTTCCATTTGCAACCCCTCAAATAATGAAGCAGTCCGAGCCCGCATGCAGCAAGACCTGGACAACATCCAGGCTTGGGCTCACAAGTGGCAAGTAACATTTGCGCCAGACAAGTGCCAGGCAATGACCATCTCCAACAATTGTAAACAATTTTACAACACCAAGTTATAGTCCAGCAATTTTATTTTAAATTCACAAGCTTTCGGAGATTTTCTCCTTCCTCAGGCAAATGTTTCAAGATCTCCTTGAAGCCATCTCCAACAAGAGAGTGTCTAACCACCTCCCCTTGACATTCAACGGCATTACCATCGCTGAATCCCCCACCATCAACGTCCTGGGGGGTCACCATTGATCAGAAATTTATGTTGGCCAGGGGCTGCAGAAAACTACTGAGTTTAATTCGAATTGCTAACAAAGAGACTAACTTTTGAACTGAAGTGACCTGGAGTTCAGTCACTGGTCTGAGCTGGCCGGAACCGGTTTGAATTAGTTCCGCTTCTAAGGGACAAAGGAACTCTGATGAGACACCAGTCCTTATTTAGAAAAGGAGTAATGAGGTGATGCTACCTAGCCCCTTGGAACAGAGCCAATCAGGAGATGACACCGACCACTCGAGGAACTTTAAGCCAACCGGAGAAGACAGCATCATTCGAAAAGACAGACTTGGGAATAAAACTGAAGAATTGCAGGCTTGGTGCCAGTTTGTATGTGAGACTCCGGAGACCAACCATTGCGGAAGTAGGGACCCTACATCAGGGACGTAGAGACTACGTCAGGGATGTAGAGACGACATCAAGAGAGAGAGAACGAAACGCCTGGCCAGCGTCAGCTCTCCTTTCCGGGTAATATAATATCCTTTCTATTCTGTGACCACTCAGGGAGTGTTAGTCAGAGAAGCCTAGTGGGTGTGTGTTTAAAACCTAGTTTGAGTATAAAACTGTATAACCTGCTGTAAACTGCATGCCTATATCTAACCAGACGTATAAGCGGTATGTACATGATCTAATAACGTTAATAAAGCGAATTGAGAATTAAGAGAGAATTGACCGTCTCCTCTGTGTACTAAGCCAATAATCGTAACCGGTGACCTCCGGTCAACACTTCACTGGACCAGCCATATAAATACTGTGGCTACAAGAGAAAGTCAGAATCTGGGTATTCTGCGGCAAGTGACTCACCTCCTGATTCCCCAAAGCCTTTCCACCATCTACAAGGCACAAGTCAGAAGTGTGATGGACTACTCTCCACTTGCCTGGATGAGTGCAGCTCCAACAACACTCAAGAAGCTCAACACCATCCAGGATAAAGCAGCCCACTTGATTGGCAGCCCATCCACCACCCTAAACATTCACTCCCTTCACCACCAGCGCACTGTGGCTGCAGTGTGTACCATCCACAGGATGCACTGCAAGTCACCAAGGCTTCTTCAACAGCACCTCCCAAACCCGAGACCTCTACCACCTAGAAGGACAAGGGCAGCAGGTACATGGGAACAACACCACCTGCACATTCCCCTCCAAGTCACACACCATCCCGACTTGGAAATATATCGCCGGTCCTTCATTGTTGCTGGGTCAAAATCCTGGAACTCCCTTCCTAACAGCACTGTAGGAGAACCTTCACCACACGGACTGCAGCGGTTCAAGAAGACGGCTCACCACCACCATCTCAAGGGCAATTAGGGATGGGCAATAAATGCTGGCCTCGCCAGCGACGCCCACATCCCATGAACGAATAAAAATAAAATAAGGTGCAGGTCCAAATGTTTAACATAACTTGTGGTATTGTGGGTGGGTGTGGAAGAGAATGTTGACGCATTGGCAATTAAATTTTCACACAGCAGTCTGGTGAAATATTTAGGTTGCTATTGTCTTCCTTGCAAGGGTTTGTTCTGTGAGTGGTGAACCTTATATGCAGCCTACACTCCAGGCTATCCCTTTCTGCCACTGCACTATGGGATAGCTGGCAAGGGCTCCCTACACCAGTGCTATCCCATTACTTCCAAATCTGGCCATTCCTTTGTTGCAATAACTCTAACAATAATAATATAAGGGGGCACAGAGGGGGAGGAATTTTTGAAATGTATCCAGGATAACTTTCTTAACCAGTACGATTCCGGCCCAATGAGGAAGGAGGCATTGCTGGACTTGGTTCTAGGGAATGAGGTGGGCCAAGTGGAACAAGTGTCAGTGGGGGAGCATTTAGGGAGCAGCGATCATAGTATCATAAGGTTTAGAATAGGTATGGA